>NC_047040.1:55122787-56322787 GCF_011762595.2 Tursiops truncatus | reverse complement strand
AACGAACCTGAGCTTTGGCTGCCCCAACAATTAAAACAGTTATACTTCTAAGACTGTATCACAGTTTGGTTAAGAGGGATAGAGGCCTCTCCTAAACTGTTGGCTGTCAAGTCTAAGAGAAATACTTAGGACAGAATATAGATCTCTGTAGAAACTTTGTTTCTCCCTTCTTGAAGAAATGTATCTTATTTATATAAGTGAGGCAATTAATAGTCATGAATAAACCCAGCCAGGACACTTTGGTTTCATTTTCATTTGTGACCACAGTGAGATTCGATGTCGTAAAACTGCACTGTTCAATGTGGGAGCCACCAGCCACCTGTGGCTACTACGAATTGAAATGTTCTCTAAGTGTAAAATGCAAGCTTGATTTTAAAATCTTTTTTGTTTGTTTTTAATCAACTTTATTGAGATACAACGTATGCACAAGAAAATGCATCAATTTTAATTTCACAGTTCAGTGAGTTTATAAATAAATAAATACAATAAAAATCAAGGTATAGAACATGTTCACCATCCCCAAAGTGTACCCCATTCCATTCACTCCCCACCCTCCCATCTCAGACAACGTAGGCCTCAGACAACCACTGAGGATTTTTAAATCTTAATGTGAAAACAAGATAGCAAATCATCTCATTTTTTATATTGACTGCGTGTGGAAATGATAATATTTTGGATATACTGGGTTAAAAACAACTATTATTAAAATTAATTTTGCCTGTTTCTTTTCTCGTTTATAATATGGTCACTAGAAAATTTACAATGCCACATGTGGGTCACAATGCTCTATTGGAAAGTGCTTTGATAGGCTGCCATCTCTTTAAGAGTCTCCCAACTCTGAAAGCTTATTCAATCACGGAGTCCCCCAGACCACCAGAAGCCTCTGCTGTTAGCCACAGCTTCCTTCAGAATCAACAGGAAGACTTCAGAATGTGTCCTGACTTTTGAATTTGTCTTCCTTATTTTCTTTTACTTTTTTTTGGCAGCGTCACAAGGCTTGCAGGATTATAGCTCTCCAACCAGGGATGGAACCCAGGACCCCAGCAGTGAGAGCAGGGAGTGCTGACCACTGGACTGCCAGGGAAATTTCCTGTCCTTCTTATTTTCTAATATTAGAAAAGATCTGAGAGAGAATGCTTTTCACATCTTCCTCCCTTGGCTAACTCCTACGCATCCTTCAAGACCCACTCCAGGGATTTTCCTTGCAGTCCAGTGGTTAAGACTTCGCCTTCCAAGGCATGGGGTACGGGTCCGATCCCTGGTTGGGGAGCTAAGATCCCACATGCCTCATGCCCAAAAAACCCCATAAAACAGAAACAATATTGTAACAAATTCAATAAAGACTTTAAAAAAGAATGGTCCACATTAAAAAAAAAAATCTTTAAAAAAAAAGGACCCACTCCACATCACTGCCTCTTGAACGCCTTCCCTCACCACCTCCTCCCCTGTTCTGTCCCAGTCTAGTGGCCTGATGCTGAGGTAAGGGCTCTTGTTCTGTGCTACCATAGCCAGACCGTCATCACCAGCTTGTCTCTACCCCGTTTTCTATAAATTCCTTGAGCTCAGATATTGTCTTTCATTTTTATATTTCCAGTATCTAGTACAGTGCCTGGAAACATTATACAAATATTTGTTGACTAATTGCTTAACTGAAGAAGGAGTGAATAAAAGAATTCTTTAATTGACATCGTTATTTCAGAATTGTTAATAATAGTAGCTTACATTTGACTGGCACTTTACAAAAGTTATGTTAGTCGATACCCACAAAAGTATTTGGGGGAGAATCCTTCCTCATTAGAATTATTACATTTTATTAACCACGATTCTTCATAATGAGTGCCCCCTCGTGTCAGGAGTGCCCTGAAAATGATATTGATGCATACAGATTGCTGTGTGAAAATTATAAAGTACCAGTTTATTTTTATTTGTATAGCATAAACAACTAAGCTGATGACAGAGAGGATGTTGTTGATAGACATGAGGCACTTGTTGGGAGTGGAGAAGGTGCCAACAGAAAAATGAGTCTGTTGTATTTGGGGTGTCATATAATTTATTGTCCAAACTCAAACACTTTGAGAGTTAATGCGAGTGCTATAACACTTAATCTGGCACAAAAGGCATAAAGTGCACTGTTAAGGACAAATCAGGATATATGTCCACCCTAGTTATATTAAATAGGAACCATTTATCAAGGTAAGTGGCCTATGGTACAGAGAGGATGGATGGGTTGTCCGCACATTATGGGGAGGAAGGACCTTCATCCTGAATGGAAGACCTGAGCATTGAAAGCCCATGGCCTGACTATACCATCTGTACATAGGTGGTATATACACATACATATATGAGCAGCTGAGACGTTTCCGCAGGTCCACTCCGGATGAAGCAACTTCGCGGTTTCTGTAAGTAGAAGTCCTATCAGCTGCTCATCAGCTCACAAAGCCACAACACTTCTTGGAAGGAAAGGACAGCTTTTCTGACCAGGGCTTACTGAGCCAGACACCTTCCTCTTGTCTTCATGCTCCTCATTGAAGGGGTTGGAAGGAGGGTGGGGCTATCATGCTGCCAGTTAGTAATGCCGCACGCCTCTGTCATTGTGTTCAACTTGTTCCCACTAGCCTTGGAGAAAAACTAAAAGCTATGTTCTCTTGACAAGTTTTTTCCATTCAAACCACCACATATACTATTATTATCTTTGCGGGAGAGATGAAGACATTGAGGCATAGAGATATCATGAAATTTGCCTGTAGGGAGAATCACGAAGGAGACTTCTGAGTCCCAGTCAGGGGTACTTCCCACTATAACACACCGCTTCATGGACACACCCTAGGAAGATGGCACTACCTCAATTTAATTTGCAGATAAACTTGGAATGTTCAAATGAAAAAAGTGTGCTGTTTCCTCTTTGCTTCCTGCAGGCGTGGTCCCTTCGTGCCATTCCTGAGGCTGGCTCTCTTTGCATAGGTGTGACTCTGCACCTCGTAACCACAGCAAGTCTAGCAGATGTCTTGCTGCAAGCTCTGTGGACGCCGACCAGCATTATTTAAGTTTTCATTCAAAGCCTCCTTTAGGGTGACTACTGGGCACCTGAAGTGCCCTTTCAAGAAGATCAACAAATGGCTGAAGACAGATTTTTCAGCCAGAGGAAAGAATTATTACCTTACCATCAGTCTAATGAAAACAACAGAGAAATACCAGCCTGCACTAGATAAACAGCGCACGAAGCCATCCATCACACTCAGCCGTGCTGAGCAGAACACCCTAACCGATGTCACCCGACTTCCCACTTCACTCGCATCTGAGAGCTGGGACCTTTTCTCACACGTTCCTGTCTGAATAAAGACAGAAATAAAGACAGGGATCCTTTAGGCCATTCCATCTCCTAATCTATTCCCCTTTCTCTCTAGTCACAGACAGCAACAGCTTCTCAGGGGCCCACTTCCCATTTGCATGCTCTAAGCGGGGGTCCCCTCCAGGACCCAGTTGATACGACGGGTCTAGTCCGCACCTCCAATAGCAGTTTTCTTTCTTGGGCCCATCTGGTTCATAATTAGTGTTAATCATTCGATACAGGTGCCTGCGCACTATACAGCAGTCACTCTGGGTAGAGAGATGCAAGGCCCCCGCTTCTAGAGTCTTCACAGTCTGGGGGAGAAGACAGAAATCTTGCATGTTTAGACTTTCTTTTGCTTTTTACATATATCATCACTCGTTTTGCCTCAACAATCTCATGCAAGGGAGAGGAGGCACTATTAAACTCACCTGCAAGAAGAGGAAGCTCTGACTTGCATGTGGTGTCACCCGAAGTCATAGATAGAAGAAAACTAGGACTCTGAATAACATTTCAATGTGTCATCAAACTTCAGCCTACCACCCCCAGCTCAGTGATCTCCCCCACCATGTGAGACTTCTTTGGTTTTGTTTTCAGATTTCCCCTTTTCTTCCAGAAATCTGAAAATCAAATCTTTTGTAGCATCTACCGAGTCAGCCCTGACGGAAGGGCCGGCACCCAACGGTAACTCCTCTATTATTTTTTCCCAGAAGTTAATGATTTGATAGTTTTAGGGAATGCTGGTAACTTCTAAAATACATGCTTAAATTTGGTCGCAGCTTTTGAGTATGGCTATTCCTAAACTCAAGTCTGTGGCAAGTACAAAGAATATGGCTCCTGGTTCAAGACGCAAGTATGTTTTGTTCAGGATTCTCATTCCATGGGGTCCTGAGTCTTCAGTGTGCCCAAAATCTGGTTCTTCCAGCAATAGTGGTCCTGGCAAGAAAAGCATCATTCCTGCTGGAAACTGTGCGGTAAGTAGATAGAACCAGGTGGTGGTGAATCCTTTTAAGTCAACCAAACAGAAAGACCCAGTGAGAGCAGTATCAGTGTCGTAACAAGTAACAGTCATGAGTCACTTCCTGAGCCTGGGCAGCAACCCACAGAGCTCACGGGTGGCTACGGAGCATATAAGCCATCCTTAATATTCGGTTCCTTGTTTCTTCTGTTGCCCATGGCTTGCACCAGAAAATGCATTTTGCTAGCATTGCCGTGTTTGTATGCCCAATGTCACCAAGTCAAATTTAAATGTTGCTTTTTCACATTTTAAGTCTGTTTATTGGAAAGCATGAAGTGTGTTTATACAGAAAAAAAATCTAACAGATTTTTATTTTATTTATTTAATAAGTTTATTTTATTTAATTTATTTTTGGCTGTGTTTGGTCTTCGTTGCTGCACGCCGGCTTTCTCTAGTTGCGGCGAGCGGGAGCTACTCTTCTTTGTGGTGCACAGGCTTCTCATTGCGGTGGCTTCTCTTGTTGCGGAGCATGGGCTCTGAGGCGTGCAGGCTCAGTAGTTGTGGCACACAGGCTTAGTTGCTCTGCAGCATGTGGGATCCTCATGGACCAAGGATTGAACCCATGTCCCCTGCATTGGCAGACAGTTTCTTAACCACTGAGCCACCAGGGAAGTCCCCAGATTTTTAAATATATATAAATAAATTCAAAAGTGTTTACTTGTTCAAACACAACTGTATGTGTTTGGTCAGTAGGGCCACGGCCAGAGAACTGATCTCTTATATTCCCAACTCAATATCACTCACAAATATTTGGTCTTGTAAGAGAAAAGATGTGAAAACCTAAATAACCATATCCTTACCTGTGTTCTTTTCATCTTTCAGGAAAAAAAAATCCATTATGACCTTCATTGCCTGGGTAATGATGTTGATATCACAGACTCACTACCAGGGAGTAAAATTCTTAAAGCAGGGACTGTAATTATATCCTCTTTGGGTTTTGCAAGATGAGTGACACTTGTGAGTGGCTGCTGTGAGTGCTAGACTGTATCTTTGCTCTATAGTGAATAAAAGAAAGAAAAGTACGTTTCATTAACAATGGCTTTTTGAGGAACATGTTACAGAGCTCTAGTACATTGGAAAATGTGTTGATGTCTGTTGATCTCTGAAATAAGAATCATAATAGAAACAACATTTAATTTTAAATATATTTGTGGAGTGCTTATGATGTTATAGGCACTAAGCATGTTACCTTACGGTAATCCCATAATGTTTTAGTAACCCCAATATGCAAATGAAGAAATTGAGGCATAGAGCCCAGCCTATTTCTCTTTTCTATATTCTATATTCTAGTAAGTGGCAAAGTTGTTATTTGGGCCAGGTCTTTTTAGAATATTCAGAGATGGTCATACTCTATAGTTAACTCACAAGAAACTGGTGCCTGAATGAAGATGTCGACTATCTGTGGAGGATATCCCTTCTCAGAGGGCACAGTACATTTTCTCCTATCCGTGACAACACCTGCCTGGTATCACAAGATCTGTGAAGCTGCGTCATTATTCAGAAATCTTCAAAGGGATTGTGAATAGTGCTGGAAGATGTTCAATGCAGACCATGGTAAGGACATTAACTCTCTCTCTCTCTCTCTCTCTTTCTGTCTCATGAACACACACACACACACACACACACACACATACACACACACCCCGCACACACACAATCTCTGATGACTTGGAGCTATTCCCCTCTTCACCCCATCATCCTCTCTTTCCTGGGGCTGTTCTGGACAACTCACAAAACTCTGCCTCTGATTATTTATTTTGTGCCCTGGTACACCTCACCCGAGGGCATATTCTTTCTTTAGCTTGGGTCCTGCTGTATTCCCACATACCCACAGTAGGTATGTTTTTCAAATCGGTTCCTTGTTTGGTATGCTATGACCTAAAAACAAAAGAACCTTGGAGAGGTGATGGAGATTCATGGTTTTTTAAAAACGTTTGAGAGAAATGCAAGTGCAAACAAAGTGAAATGGGCATTGTGACTATGAAAGATTGTCCCAAACTGATTTGAGAAGCATCTTGCAGGGCTTGTGTTCCTCAGGATGCTGGCCTATCCTTCTATTTCCCCTAAAATCACATTTCCCAAAGGGTAATGACACCCTTTGTCTCCTTCACTTATGCATTTATTTAAGTAGCTTAATGCTTAGAGGTCAACCACTTACCCTCTCTCCAAGCTTCCGAGAGACACCCTGCAGTCACCCCACCCCCTCCACCAAGTACCATCTATCGCCTCTAACACTTACACATAGCGGATGAATAAAATTTTAAGCAATACGTTCATTTTACTGGAATCTTGTCTAACCATAGTAGCATCTCACCCACAGTGGCCGCTCAATAAAATGTCAAATGAAAAGAATTGCTAGAGTTTGGGACTTTTCTTCGGTGGTTATGAAAACTGGAAGTAATCCAGCTGTCGAGTCAAAGACAAACCTCACTTGTGCTGTTTCAGATCCATCATGGGTAGGAAATGGAGAGATAAGGTTACACCCAGGGAGGTGCTGAAATATGGGAAATCGAACCAAGCCGAGTTAATTAAAGCACGTTAATTAAAGCAGAGCTCTACTGAGCAGGGCTTACCAACCAGGGACCCGAGACTCCCCAGATGTGTGCAGTTCAAGATCAAACCCAGCCAGCCTCTGGCCATGGCTGGGAGGCACTCGAGCCCCATCTGAAGCACAGCCTGAACTTTGCTGGCACTGGCCCAAATGCCTACGATGCACTTTGATCTCGTAGCTCTAAGTGCCACGGGATTTCAGACCTTACTGAAGCTCAACTACCTTCACGAACAAGGACAAAAGGTGGAGATGGGAGAAAAGCAAGGAAGGCCCCCAAGTTCAATCACATGCCAAGGAGATAATGCTGTGTTGAGAAGCAGCCAATGCCTCACACACCGTGCTTTGAGCCTCGGGTCAGAACAGACGCACGCATATCTCCTGCACAGATATTTGTGTCTTTTCACATATCCCGCTTCTTATGAAGTTCTGGTGCATTAATAGCTTTTGCATGATAATGTTTCTTTCTCTAGTGCGTTTATACTCTCCACGCCATGTCATGTGCTGTGCAGTCAGAGCATTTTCACGTGGCTTAGATGCTGGACACACGTTATAAAGGTTTGTTTTTCTTTGTTGTGATGGAACTGAAACCAAGCCCTAGGTTTGGAAAGCTGTTCTCATGAGGAGAGTTGGCTGGTCTCGAAAAAGATGTGGTATGTGTCCAGCCCTCATCTCTCGCGTACCTTTTTCTTAGGAAGCTCTGTTCTTGGGGTCGGCTTGGCTGGCAGCCAAGCGTTGAGAGAAGGAAAGCTGCCGTGTGGTGGGAGCTGACAGAGCCGGCGGGTGGGGAGCCGGCGGGCGTGCTGAGTGATGATCTGCACTACAGGCCCAGCCCAGATGTCCCATACAGAGGGATGTGTGTGACCCACAAGTCATGAACTCGGGAGTCTGTAGCTATGGAGAAGTCATTCAAAGCAGGAATTCCTTCTGCTTGCACCCCTTCTTTCTGGAGGGTCTGAAATTTTCCGTTTGCATGGAGTATTTCATTAGTTATGATGCTGAGTGTCACCTGGAGAAATTGTTATGTGAATTGCTAATGATACCAGGAGTGGCCAAAGAAGAAATCCCCGAAGAACTGAATCAAAACAAGAACAAAACCACAGCTATTTTCTCTATTGTTGCAATTAGATAATTGTGCACTCTCCTGCCTTGTCCTCTGAAGGTGGATTCTAAAATGAAAACCTTGGTCACTGAAGTTACTTACATTCACGTTCTTTCACCTCCACGCATGAACCTTCTGCAAAGAACTGAGTTGGGGCCACGTGCTTACTACGTGACACGTGGTCCTTCTGCATTTTGCATAAGATCCAGGGGCTAGAGGAGGGAGCTTGAGTGTGTTGATGTCCTCTCACATTAGCAAGCTAATGATAGCAGAGCTTTTTTTCCATGTGGAATTACTGGCATTAAATTATTAAAACTGTCATTTAAAATAGTCTTTAAAGCAGAAAAAAAGACAGAGCCTAGTCTCTGTCTTTGGGTCTTCTAGTCCAAAGTGCACCTATTACATAATAACAAACAGCAGTCCTACACCCATTTACTTCTGTGCATGATTCGTGTCCTTCCCTCACTGTCCCCTCATGCTCTGACCACACGTCCTCCCTCTCTCCTCCTCACTCTCTGCACTCCAGCCCACCGGCCTCTAAATGCTCCCGAGGTGCCCCAGTCTGGCCTTTGCACCTGCTGTTTCCTCAGTCTGCCTGCTCTTCCCCAGAGTCTGCATGGTGTAGCCCCTCATTCCCTCCAGGTCTTTGTTCGATCGTCTCCGTCTGTCTTAGTGAGGCACTATTCCCCGGCCACCCTGCCTAAAGCTTCTCCTACCAGACATTTTCTGTCTTCCTTCCCGGCTTAATTTTTCTCCTAAGCTTTTACTGCTATACTATAAATATATACACCCTATATATTTTATTTGTAGGTAGTTTCGTGTTCGTCTCCCCAAGCGGACTGTTAAGGACAGACCGTTGTTTGTTTTGCTTCCTGTTGTATTAGGGCCTGGGACTTAATAGGAATTCTTGAATGAATGAATGGGCTAGGCTCTGTGCTGGCCACTCGTGGTCAAGCCAAACATGGTTCCTCATTGCAAGAAGTGTCTAGTCTCGTGGGAAAGACAGTTATTAAGTAAGAAATTCAAACGAAACATGCTTCCTGCAGGAAGCCATGAGGGTGAGTGGTGGAGGAGCCCAACCTGGTCTCCCTGCAGAAATGGTGTTTAAGCTGAGACCTGAGCTTACAGGAAGGATAGGAGACAAGAGAGAATACAGACAGTTCCAGGCAGCTGAAGCCAGGTTGTGAGAACTGAGATGGGTCCAGAAGCTCAAGGGGTGGGCAGGGTTGGGGGTCGGGGGTGGTCATAAAGACTGAGCAATACGGACCCAGGCAGGGGTTCTAAGCAGGGAAATGACATGATCTAGAACAGCATTTTAAACAGATCTGAGAGAAGCAAGATGAAAAGCTACAATGGAGCAGACCTCAGTGTGTGCAGGCTGTCAAACCTGTCCCTGGGAGAACTAGATGACTCTGAACAAACAAAAATAGTCAGCACAGAGGGTACCAATGGACTGATTTCCTGGGATCCTTACAGTTCTAGGAACAGACTGAACTCATTCCCACTTCAGCGTTTCCACCCACCATGTGCCTCTCACTGGAAATGTTCTTTTCATCTGTCCCAAACTACCTACCCTTCCCGAGCACGGCTGTAGCCCACCCCTTCGTGAGAACCCGTTTGGAGCTCTTTCTGTCCTCACTGATATTTCTTTCCTTTGATCTCCTAAAGTGCTAAGGTACACATCACACAATTTAGATCTTAATGGCCTACTTTCTTGAATAAACGGATACATTATGGCCCCAAGCAGAATGTCCTCTCCTTGCAAACAAGGATCCCCACATCCCACCCACCTAGAAAAAGGATGAGACACACTAGGGTCTTCCAAAAATATACCAATTGAACAAGGTGCAGATTATTGACTATACATTGGCATTTTGCGATCTTAGAATGATTCTTTAAAGAGTCTCACTTTACATATGTAGGACCTCTAGGCATATGTAGGACAGCAGGAAAAACCAGGGGGAAGAACTAGGCTTTTGAGTCATTAGCCAGCTGTAATTTAGTGGAGTGAATTCTAGCCAAAAAAAAAAAGGCTGGTAAGTCCTCTAAGTTGGTGGCAAGGCACTTGTAAAGAGCAAAAGTAGAATGTCCAAAATTTAAAGGCAAATCTCAAATTAGGTAGTTGCCACAAGGATACCCAGTAGGACCTAAAAACTAAATTCAGTAAGTTTGGCCAACTGTATAAACAACCAAAACCCTCAGGATGGTCAGTATTTACATCCAAGTTAATGAAGTGAAATATGCTGGAACAGTTCTATTTGGGGGGTAAGATATCACAGCATTTCTTTTGGTTGTTTGGTACTGATTCAATACTGATTACTTCATTCAGCTCTCAAGGACCAGTGAATGGATCAACACAATATAGTGTGGTATTTCTTGACTCCAGTTCAAAACTTGCAGTATGTTGCAGTAAACTCTCTTTTGGTGAAGATATGAGGTTGTTTTCCTTAAGCCTTGTTGAGACCGACAATAAATGGGCTTCACACTGCTGATCTAGATCAAGCAGTTTGTCAGACTGTTACAATACGCTCAGACATAAAAGTTACTACAGGTCCTCCGTTGCTCAAACTATGCGGCAATTATCCAAAGTTTGTTTTATGCATCAGTTACAACATGATGGGGATGTCAATGACACAGCTCTAGTTACAGGTGTGTTAGCATTTCTATTCTAGGTGCTTATATTCAAGAGTTTATAACTTGGCCATAAATAGATAACTAATGAGAACATACTGTATAGCACAGGGAACTCTACTTAATGCACTGTGGTGACCTGAATGGGAAGGAAGTCCAAAGGGGAGGGGTTATATATATACATATATATATATATATATATATATATATATATATATGTATATATATGTATGTATGGCTGATTCATTTTGCTGTACAGTAGAAACTAACACAACATTGTAAAGCAACTATACTCCAGTAAAAATTAATTTAAAAACAACTAATCATGGAATGAATCTTGGCATATAAAAGCTACTTCCCAGAAAAAGTTTTTTAAACACAAATTAGGAAAAAAGCTCCCCGTGTTCTGTCATTCTTACATTACCTACAGGCCCCCAAATGAATTAGGAAATCCTTTTCCCTCATTTCTTTTTTTTTCTTTCTCCAAGTAAATTATGTACTTCAGGGCCTTTGGGTCAATTTTTGACCTAATTGTCTCATAAAGGTTATCATTTGGAGTGAAAAGTATTAAGTTCTTTTTTTGTTATGCAAAGATATTTTCCTGCAGGTTGTGAAAGGAGGAGGGAAGCTTGGCTAATATTGAAACCTCAAATCTGAGTTCAGGGCTGTGTCTCTGAGTGTAAACAAGACGCTAGGATTACAAATGTGCATTTCGATGCTCTCTCTCTCTCTTTTTGAAAGATCTTTAAAATTGTAGGTAAGGAAAAACTGTGAGATGAAAGACTCAGTCTTGTTTTTCTAGCAACTCCAGTAACAGATATTTGCTGCAAACTGTGTTCCAGATACTTTATGAACATCAGGCCATTCAATACTCAGACTAACGCTGCAAAGAGGCATGACTGCCTTCATTTTATAAACGAGGAAACCAAGGCTCAGACTAGTTAAGTAACTTGCCAGAGGTCACACAGTGCAGTGGGAGCAAAAACCCTGGCCCATGGGTAGAGGCTCAATCTTTGGGTATTCTATATAGTCATAACAGAGGCAAGTCATGCTAGAAAGTACCAGTGCTTCAGTGGAACAAACTACTTACAGTCAAATATATACTCTAAAGGACTTAATTCTAACATACAATAAGTGTTTGAATGGCAACATGTAGGACTCTGCAGGGCTGGGTCTAAGTAACATGTGGACATAGGCAGGCCCTCCAATTAGCATGCCCATTTTTGCCCATGTCGTGGAAATCTGGCAATTTCCCCAGTCATTTTCAATATATTAAAAAAGTTTATTATGATCAAAAACTGATCATGAGGGCTGTTAAGTAGCCTTGACTCAAAGCTAGGCATTATCCTGCTCTCAAAGAAGACTCCCATCTTGGGCTTGGCCAAAGCAGGGCTAAACGTGATGGGGCTTCATATTTGGGTTTTGTATGTAAAGCGAATGTGTCCTCACACAGCTGCTAGTTATTAAAGCTTTGTTTTGATCAGATCTACTCCTGATACTTAGTAGTCAAAAGTCCAATTCACTATTTTTTCACCGGTTTTGGAAAGGACTTTTCCTTCTCATGGTTTGTAATTTTACTTGGAGGAGAAAGGAAGAAAAAAAAATAAAAGCAAGAGAAGAAAAGGGAACAAGAGGGAGAAGAGGAGACGTGATCTGTATGAAAAGCATTTTTAAAACAACCATTGACCAAAAGGGATCTCAGACACACAAAATCTGTTAACCATCTTTCATCTTTTTTACAGTGTATCTATTTTTATCATAAGCTTGACAGGCAAATACCAAGTCAGCTTCACTACTTGGCATGGAGCCTGCTG
The DNA here is from genome assembly GCF_011762595.2 of Tursiops truncatus. Taxonomy (NCBI): domain Eukaryota; kingdom Metazoa; phylum Chordata; class Mammalia; order Artiodactyla; family Delphinidae; genus Tursiops; species Tursiops truncatus. Next base: position 56,310,346 of record NC_047040.1, on the reverse strand, counting down.
CAATACTGATGATGTAATATCAGTCGTGATTATGTTACCCTGTTATCACTGTGAATATTATTTTATAAGCTTTAATAAGTTGCTTGAGCATTTAAGATGGTTTCAAAGTCTAAATTCATATTCATGACAAATATGTAGGACATATTTTTCATAATTGTTCTTGTCCCTTGGGTCAGTAATACAGTTTATAATCATCATAAAATTTCATTCTTAATTCCTTTTAATTTATCAGAGGAAAATATGGATGGTTATTACCCAATTAAAATACTCCTGATGCTTTTAAGGTAGACATTATGGGGTTTTTGGAGTTTCACTGAAGACAATTAAAAAAAGAAAGAGCAGCTGCGTGACTTCAAAGCATTTTAAGTGCTCCGAGTTTGAAGAAATATTCAGCTGTTCAGTACCCTGTTTCCACCTGTCTTGTTCTCATATCATCTGTGACGTAACCAAGGAAAAATTGGAACATTTTACCCATGCGAAAGGTGCAGGCGTGTGTGACTAAAGATAGAATTTTCATCTGGTAGCTATAGAATCCGTTCTGATACTACACATCCTTGGCTTATAGTTGCCAAGGGCAAGGACCAGGAAGATGATCAGTGAAAAACTCACAAAAACCAGACAAATGCATAAATCTGAGTCTACCTCCTTGGTTGAATGGAGTGCCACTTGCTTTGTGAGAGACACAGAGGTGTGCCCTTCAGACGGATGCTTTGTGATGTTTTTTCCAGATGGTTCCCATGCTACTAGCCAGAAAGCAACCCAGCAGGGCAGCTCAGTTACAATGGCTACAATTTCTTCCAGAGGAATTAACTGGGTCAAAGTGATAGCCACAAAAAGAAAATGCCTAGTCATCAGAATTTCGTTCTAATTTGTTATGAAACAATCACACAGAATTTAGCCTCGTACACCTTCCTTTGACATGCTCAATTTCTGTTTCCTTTCTTCTCTGTTTGATCATGAACTTATTTGATCATGAACTTAAACCAGAACAGTGTTGAAATTTATTTTAATTTCCTCCCCCTCACTTACCAGAATACCTTAATTTCATGCACACCTGAGTCCAGTTCTCCAAAGAGAAAGCCCCCAAATTCATAAACTTTTAAATGTTTACTTAATATTAAGAAGAAAATGCTCCTGGGGAGAGGGGTATTGTGAAGATGCCTTATTTTCGCCCAGGCTTTCAAACAATCAGGGAACCGCTCTAACAAAGAACAAGTCTTGGCGGTGGTGAATTGGTGGATATGCTCACGGTAAACAGAGTCATGTAAATATATGAAAATAGCTTTCACTTGTCAGTTGTGTTGTAGTTCACAAAGAGGTCTGGAGTGTGTTGCCTTATTTGGTAAAAATAAGCATCCTTCCAGCTCCTAGAATCAATTCACAGTTGTCTCCTAACTCATTGGTCATTTGTGAATGACATTTTCTTATTAAACAGGCACATTTTCACTAGAAATATTGGATCTAGTCTAGTAGGGTCCATATCAGAAAAGGTGATGAAATACTGGGCACTCTTAAGTAAAAATAATATCTTTTTTAAAAGGACATTTAGATGTAGGTCATTACTTAGGTGGGTCTCACCCACCATGGCACATTTGATCCCAGTTGTCGTGTTCTGCTCTAGCATGAGACTCTAATGCCTGAGCACTAGTTACTCTAGTTCTCAAAAGCTATGAATTTTGATATATAGCTCCTCATTATGAAAGCTTACCTCTTTAAGGCTTCACCCAGGTGAGTGCATAGCTCTGGGCTTTTCTTGTCAGCTTCGACCTGGAATATGGGATCTGCAGGCACTGACCTGGAAAGTCCCACACCTGCAGGTATCACTGCCTTTAGTGAGCTGGGACACTCTAGCCAGAGAACATGGAGTCACTTCGCCTTTCAAAGTAGGACGGGAGCCCCAACTTTTAAAGAGGCTATCCAGACAGGCGACAAAATGCTGTACTTCAAAGACAGGAAATCCCTTCAAACGTTAAATCGTAAGGACAGAATATGACCTACATTCAGGAAAATGCGGAGCCAGGAATTCAACATCATGTTTGTTCCAGTTTAATGAAGCGTGTTTGGTGGATATTAACCGGTCCTGAGGATTCCTACTCTAAGTAGGCGGCATCCTTTGCCACCAGAAACCCACATTTTCAAGATCCTATTTTAAAAAGTCACTCGAGTTCACAGCAGATTGAAGTTACTGTGTAAAAACTCTCTCTGGGCCAGTTTTCACCCTTAAAATTAGTCTGGTTTAAAATTACAAATTACTCAGCATGTTTAAGAAACTCTATGAAAATGTTTTAACATCTTCCTAAACATCAAAACTAAAGGAAGGCATCAGCCTACGGCGCAGCCTTTGAAAATGAGCAGATGTATTGTTTCAAGTTTGACAGCCTGGAAGCTCCCCAGTGTCAAACCACAGGATTCCCCAATAGTTTTTCCCAGCTCAGAATGCAAAGTCTAGATGGATTTCTTGCCAACCCCCAAAGTACTTTGGGCTGTGGATCTAGCAGTTTGAATCATGTGAGTATAAGTACTAAATTCTTGCCCAATTCGCTCAGAATAAAAGGAGGGCCAGGGACAGCTGAAGGGGACAGAGATATGGGGAATGCTGTTTTCTCATGGCAGGGCCTCTGTCGTGCCCCCAGTACTCGGAAGAATTACTGAACAAATGTGCAAGCAGGAAGGAAACGGGTGGATGAAAGTCAGCCCCATCTCAGAACACAAAAGTTGTCCTTCTGTGTTTACATTTTCAAAATGCAAAAATCCAAAAAAGGTTGACATTTGGAAGTTCCTGGGGAACCAAAAAGCTTAACCTACATTCCACAGTTGTGTCATCTTAAGCCTCTCTGAGCAAGGAGGTCAAAGTTAACTCTCCTTCCCCGCTTACAAAACAAGTCAACTTATTTTGTACGTAGAGCTATAAACTGTGTGCAAGTTTCCTAAGTCGGGCACTCGGGATGAATTATGAATGGAATTAGCCAGCTTGACTTGGAATTTCCTCACTTTTACAGGTCTTTAAACAAGATTTTTATACATTCACGTGTAATCAATGAGACCAACACATGAAATGATCCTTAACATAAAACACTGTTTTAGAGTGATTTTGCAGTTAAGGAAACTTAAATATGAACTTCTAATGTGGAAAAGGTAGTTTTTACATGCTGGAAAACTGATGAGCTGGCCACAGTATTTCTGTCAGAAACTGAAATTAAGTTTATATTTTAAATGCTTGCTTTCTTTCATGAAGCCAATCTGCTTCTCATATCCTTAGCCTTAAAAATACATAAATTTGGTATCTGGTTATTGAGTTTTTAAGTTGCCGAGTAGAATAATTTAGTTATTCATAAATATAGAGCATAAGGAAATCCTTCCTGAGTGCAAAACTACCTTTAAAATGACCATCTAAATGAGTGAATGATACAAGTACACATCTTGATTTAATTTTGACTATTAGCTATTTCTTATCTTAATATATATTTTTCTATATTAAACTTGTAATGTCTTAACATTTCCCTATAAACTGGCATGTCCAAATTGATTTCACTAACAGTTTGTGTAATTTAAAAACTATGAGATCAGGATCAATGTCAAGTTTTGGAGAGAAAAATGAACTTGGATTGTTTTTTACTCCAAGGCACATGTTCAAATTTATCCCATATACATATAAAAGAACATTAAAATATTTCTCAACTGTTCATGCAGAAAGTAAAACACAACACATTCCAATAATACTTTTATCATATAGATAATATAACAAAATACTTGGAACAGTTAAAAGAGAGGCACTCATTGAAGTACACATAAAAATTTCAAAGATTAAAAAGCAGTTGGAAAAAATACTTCTTAGTCACTTAAAATTTAATTACTTGCACATTTTAATGGTCTTGTATATTTTGGTAGTAAAATGTTTTTACAAACTTCTAGCCATTTCAAGTACCTCAAACATATAAAGAACCGGGAATATTCTTTTTTCTTCATAATACATTCAAAAGTATCCACCATTTTGACAGAACTGTTATTATAGTAATAATTTTCTTATACCTGATTATAATATTTCTATAGAATGGAAAACTCTGATTTTTCTTTGGAAGGGGGGAATAGTGGGAGAACTCTTTTAAAACATGTTTTAATATTCATTTAAAATGTATTCATTCCCAAGTTTCTTTACAAAAACCTTTGATATTACAATTTTATCTAGATTACATTTATAGTTTTGGAATAAACCAAACTCCTTGAATAGGGTTGCGCTAACCTTGGTTAACGTTTTTTAAAAAATTACTGACAGCGATCATACATCTACCTGAAGAGAGTTAAAAATACTAATCCTGATGAAAATATTTTTATGAAAATATTTTTTCTGAAGGACAGATGAACTTCAATATGAAATGTGATCCCAGAACAAAATAATATAAGTATAAAGTTTCCTTTTGAATTTCATAAATCAACGAAGAAATCATGAAATTTTAAATACAAAACTTTCCGTCTGAACTCTTAAGAAAATCCTATGTAGTAAAATATTTGTTTCTATATTTGCTCCTTAAGCCTACTTGCCCTTCATTTTTCAAAGGAGCACTGACCAACCACATTCACAATTGCCCTCTGCAGGGAATGGCTCAAAGTCACCGCCATGTCATCTGTCCCTTCCCCGAGGCAGCCACGGTTGAGTCAAAAAGAAATTTTATTACTTATACCCATTCTTTTTAATTCTGTTTTTATTAGTTCTCAAAGTCTTTCATAGCAAATGTCAAATCATATTTAAATTGTTTTGCTTTTTAACTCCATGCTCCAGACCAGGCTATTTCAAATTCAATACTTTGCAAATGACAATAAACAGGGCTGTTTAAGAAACTGTTAAAGAACACTTTTTCCATATAACTTATGACAATCAAATGTAAAACATGGGGCTATAATTCCCACTATAAGTTAATTATAGCTATTTTAGGCTAGAAGTGTCAAGCGAATGTTGCTTATCAAAAGACCCTCGGGTCCTCCATTTGCCTTGGACATTACCTGGCCACATAAAAATCAAATGCTCTTGCCATCTGGAAAATTAAAAATACAAGGCATCCTCCTCCAAGTAACCCGCACAAGCCTCGACAGCAAACTAAAGCAGCTTAGGTGGTAACTTTAACTTACCTCTTCTGGGCTTTAGCAAGGGGTTACTGAAAAATATTTACTTCCTGGCAGAATGTAGCTCATTCTTAAATGAAGCTTAAAACCTTAGACATCCCTGAGGAAAACTGATGCCACGAAATGTGTCACTGCCCATTTATTTCCTATTTCACTAACATAATTAATACACTCCTGACACTGACTCCTCAGATGGCAGCGTTTGCATCATTTTGGACTGCAAAACAAGACGTGGCCCGTTGGTTATCTCTAGCTAAAAAACACCCGTCTTTCATTGGGCACCGTCACCGACATCTTTCTCCCTCGAAGACAAATACTTTGCAGATCTCGCACCCTCCTTACAAACCTGCGCGGGGCTTTCGGGGGGAGGGGGAGGCAAGACTTTGGTGGGAGCTGCTTCTCTTCAGCAGAGCGAGGGCTGACTGCAAAGGCGCAGGCTGGGCGCTCGAGCAATTTCCTGCTGAGTCCAGATTCCCCTCGGAGCAGCGTGGAGAGGAAGTCGGACTTCTTTTCCAGGCGGAGCCTCCACGTTGGACTTGGGGAGCCTGCGGCCGTGGGCCCGGGGCCGGGTCCCTGCTGTAGGCCGGCGGCCCAGCGCAACCAGGAGGGCCGGGAAGAGGGCTCCCAGGAGCGGCGGGCCACGCTGGACTCCGGAGACGGGGCTGCGAGGGGAACTCGCTCCCAGCGCCGCGGACTCCAAGCCCGGGGATGCACTTGAACCGGCGGCGGGGCCAGCCGCCCGCCGCGTTCCGAGCGCACCCGCGTCCCGGGCAGAGCCGGACGTGGGCCTCGCGCGCTCCTCGGCCTCGGTCGAGGGAGAGGCCAGGCCCGCGGCGCGGCGCGGAGCTGGGGGCCCCACCCGGTCCCCCGGGGTTAGCACCGCCGCGGGCAGCGCATCCCATGCCGGGACCTCGAGTCTGAAAGCAGAGACCGAGAGCCGCCTGCGGCAAAGCTCGGCTTACACTTCATTTTACGATTTGGAGTAAATGTCACAGGAGAGGGGGAAAGAAAGAAAGAAAAAAAAAACCCTGTAAATTCGAGTTCGAGGGGGGCGAGGGCCCGGCTTGCGCGCGGCTCCGGGCGGCGCGGCGGCGCGGCGGCCGGGGGTGGAGTGCCCCGGCGGGGATTCCCGGTCTCGCAGCGCACCCTAGTGGCCGCCCTGCCCCTCGCCCGCTCCCCGCGACGCTCGCTGCGTCTCCCCGAGCTCATTAAAATCCGCAATATATTATTTCTCCCGAAGTATTGACAATGTGTGAGACTCCAGTAACCCCGGAGCTCTTGTCTGTAATCAGCGCATTTATTCACATTGAGGGAGAAGAATCCGAATTAAATCCCCGTGACCCAGATTGGGTTACAGTGTTATTTTCCCTGGATCCTCTTTTAAATCCACTCCACACCGCTTGTCCGTCTATTACATGCTAATTTAATTTTACTGTGGACGATATTTTCAGCATTTGCTGAGGACAGTAAATTTTGTAGTTTATGTTATTTCACTTTTTATGACTTTTTAACACTTAATAAAATTTTATTAGAGCACTTTTGTGTTTACAAGGCCACAAAACTCTTGGCAGGTTGTCAGAAGTCCTTTTTATTATGATCCTACTGATATACTGCGAGTAATGAAATAATCATGTCCAGAAATGTATCAAAGGCCAGAGGGATTATCCCACTTAATAGCTCCACAGATGCGCCCAGAAGAATGCGGACACGGGCAGGACTGGCTGAGAGGCGGGCGGGAGGAAGGAGGCAGCCCCCGCGTCTGTCTTTACCATTTCGGTTGTTTGCCTAAGAGGCTACATGCGGGGTCATGTGACTTTCCGCGGTCTCAATTTAAGAAAAAAAATTTATTCTATTGCAAAATGTGCTTTTCTTTTTATTCTCCTTGTGTGGGCATTTAAGGCTGTTCTAGTGGCAGTGGGGCTGGCTCTGCATATCCGTGTCACTTTCTTCTCATTTCTAAGTGTACTTTTGTGGCATTTAAGCAGCCGATGGTGACATTGGTGTTGATCGGTGCGACTTCTCCAGCCCACAACGAGAGAAGGCACGGGGAGAGCCCCAGGTGGGCTCGAGGTGTTTGAAGGAACTCCCCCTTCTGCCAAACAGCACCTTTTACTGTTGCTTTTTGTTTTGTTTCGCAAAACAGGGGAATAGTGCCTTGAGGACTCTGCTTTCTGCTTGTACCAAAGAACCACAGTATGCTGCTTTTATTTTATGTTGATTTTTTGGGTAAGACTTGCTCTGAGAACAATACTGCAACTTCTTTTTTTTTTTTAAAGAACCATTTTCTTTTCTTTTAAATATATATGTGTTCATTTAACACACTGGTGTTAAATTCATTCTTGCTGCAAAAGAAGGCCATTGTACTTCCTGACCCCAAAAGCAAGGTGGGTGGCTTTGCTTTATAATTACATATTCTGTCTCCAGCTTCATATTTCTCTTTCTCCGTTATTTGCTAAGTGGTGTGCCAAAGTGATCAAAGAGATGAAGAAGGGAATCATACATGGAGTGATTTTGAAATTACTGTTGCTGTATCCAGAGCACATGTTCTTCTAAACTTTGGCTTTGAGGGACTTTGGCAGTATTTTTCGCAAGTGTGTGTGTACGTGTGTGTTTCATGTTCCAACACGTCACGTTTGGATTTTGGAGTCTGTCATTGTTTAAAACAACCCCTGGGAAGCGTGCCCCTCTCTCTGGATTGCCTCTACCACACCCATGTGTGTACTCTTGGGTTCCAATGTGTATAAGGCTACTCACGAAGGCTCTTTGATTTCAACTTCAAGGGACCAATTTTGTTCTTTGTATGTCATTTGCTAACCATGGGCAAAACTTAGTGCCAGGTCTAATAGTCTGCTGTGTGTACAGGATGGTCTAGGTTCTAAAAAGAGCATCTGAAGGCTAACACCCAACCGTTAAGAAAAATTTATGTCCTGAGACTATTTGGGCAGCCATTTTTCTCTTTTTACAGTGTTTTCCATTTGCAAATATGAGGCAGTTTTTCCTTTTTTCTCTTGTTCAAATGATTTCTCTAACGTAGCTGAAGAACTTGGAAAGAAAGTGACCTTAGGCTGGAAGTAAACACTCTTCCTTCATCCTGGTTGTTATTGATGATTGGTATTCTTTGCCTTTTACCGCAAGAGACACAGACTGGACAGAGAAAAGGGTTCAGATTTTCGCATTCCAAAGTTCAGAGCATCGTACTCAAGGGCATTTATGCCCAAGTGCAGGAATCAAGAGGAGCATATTAATTTTAATTCTGCTATAAAGTGACAGTTTGATTTTATAAGTAATTTCTGTCTAGGACAATTTAAATAATACTTCAAAGGCTGTAAAAGCCTTCAAGTTAGAAACCTGTTTTATTAGATTATGAAGTAAACCTCTGCTAAAGTAGGTATTTTTAATGCATCAAAGTGTGTTTGTAATTCTTTTTCAAAAGAGCGGGAGATTGCCTTCAATATGATAACTGATGACACACGGCTTGGTCAATGGAGGGCCTAACTAGTGTCCACAGGGATTGTACAGCCCCTTTTAAAGTATTCAGAGCTGAAAGGAAAGAGTAAAGCCTCAATCCTATCACCTAGGGAATCCATCTTTGAAAAGAGGAGTAAACGAACCAAACCAGAGGCGTGAAATGGTCCCCTCATGTGACCAAATGCTGTCAGAAAGCAGAAAGGCATGGGGTCAAGAGGACAGACCCTAGAACCACTTTGCTTGGGTCTGATTTCATTCTGCTGCGTATTCCCTGTGTGGCCTTGGACAAGTTATTTAACCTCCCTGTGCTTAGTTTCTTCATCTGTAAAATGGAACTAATGCTAGTACCTCCTTCCTAGCTTTGTTGAAGGGTTAAAAGAGTTATTTTATATGAAATGCTTAAAACAAACCCCGAATGCTACTTAAGCCCCAGGAAGACTGACGTATCCATCACCTAGCACACGCCTGGCATGTAGTAGACGTCAATGAATATTTGTTGAATGAGTGTTGACTGTTATTTCATTGACTGCCCTGGTTGCGCAGGTGTGACCCAGGGGGGCAGTAACTAAGGCAGTGTCAGCCTCATGTCTGCACTTGACTCTACTGAGAATGGACAGCACTCAGGAAAAAGTGTGTTCAACTGCGCTTTTCCTTTTTCTGTGGGTTTCTATATTGCCTCTTGATTAGCAATTGGGGTATAAAGTTTCTGAGGAAAGAGGGAGTTCAAATTTTGGGAGGGGGTCCCCATACTCAGCACAGTGCTTTGTATAGAACTAACAGATAATTGATAAGATAATCTAATATAGGAACACATATCAAAGCACCCTGTATTATCATCTGTTAGTCAATAAACAGTACTTACAGGCACTGTGGTAAACTCTTTGATACATGATTTCACTTCATCCTCACACTGACCTTCATACAGGTAGTTATCATAATCCCTGTTCTACAGGTAAGAAATAGGAAGCTCCGAGAAGTTGAGTGACTTTCCCAAGGTCACACAGCTAGTAAATGACAGATCTGGAAGCTTAACCCAGGTCTGTGGGAAGTTAGTCCCACAGTTACGCAGTTAGTCAACCACTGTTCTACGCTGCCTCCCAATCTGTTTGGTTTTATAGAACCCCTAATCAGTTTGGTCATTTATGATTATTGTGTAAACCGTCATGAAAATGGAAACGATGAAGGCTGGGACCCAGACCCGTTAGTCTTGAATCATCTGTGTCTTAGGCAGTGATTTGAATGCCTGCGGGGCTCAGGGGAGTGAGACACAGGCCTGCTTCCCAGGGCCTTGCCTACCTCAGTTCCTTCCACAGCTACAAGCAGATGTTGGAAAAGAGCCAGAGGAGAAGTCAGGGTTACTTTTTTTCCCCTTTGGAAAAATATGATTAAGCTGAATTTACCTGAAGTATTAAAACAACAGGTGAATGGAGTTGCGTGGTGGGCAATTAAAGACTAAAATAGCAGAGCTCAGACAAGTGGGTGGCAGAGCACTTTTTCCTTTTCATCAAAAGTTCTTTACGGGCTTTAAAGATATTCATTCTCCCGAGACAGTCGACAGGTGTCCTGACCATTTCAGGGAATAAAGAACAAACCGAGACAATAAGGAAAGCCTTGATCCACATACAAGGTTACTTAATGGCAAGCAGAGGGGAGTGCAGGAGTGTTCTGCTTTAACCACATGACTAATTCTGCACCCTTGAAACACATGTGTGTAGAACCCCAAAAGAGGTCATCAAAGAGCTCATGAGAGAGAGATGTTCTAGGGAATATTTAACACCCCCTTAGTAAAACTACATCCAAAGCTAGATTTCAAAAGTGGATGATGAAAAGCTGAAAGCTGATAGCAGCTGCCTGGTAAACCCTCTACTTTTCTTGAGAAGAAACGGCTCAATCTTGGGTTGGTGAGATTCCACCGCCACCAGAATGGTTAGAATTCATCTCTGACTCATGACTTTATTGCTGGGAGAAGGGGAGGGAAAGTGGGAGGAAATGGGTTTCTCCAAGGGGCTCATGACTCTGCAGAGCCCAGGCTCCCTCCCTGCATGAACAGAGAGGCTGCAGGCTCATAAGCCCGGATTCACTGCTGGGTACTCAAGACCAAGCACTGACGGTGCAGGCAGGAGTTCTGGGTTGAGCAGTCCTCTGAGCATTCAACTCACCTTTCTAACTCGGGCTTCTCCTTTTTGAAAGAGAAAAAGTAATCAGAATCTTAACTCACATGTATAGAGTTTTGGGAATTAAGGCTCTATTTAGAGTTGGTTTTGAACACTTCACTATGAAGTCTGAATATATTTTTTAAAAAATAGATGAGTACCGTATTGTGTCTTGCTGAATATTTGATAAGAACAAGGGAAAACTAAAAAAGCAACATCATCTGCTGAATTTAACCTCACTAACATAAAAATGTAGCACTATGGACAATAGAACTGAATTTGGAAATCTCTGGAAAGAGAGAATTCATGATACTCGAGCCATTTGGCAGATATAATTTTAAGCCATCAAAACTTTTAAGAATCTTGAGTCATTTTCTTCAAATTTTCCTTGCCTTTCTGCATCTGTGAATTTGCCATGTTAAAGTTTATTGCTATAACCGAATGATAGTGCATCTTTTTTGAAAAGGTTTGAGTACTTTTGGATTATTTGATGGAAAGAAGTATACTTTTTCCTTCTTATGTATCTTTCAAACCAACTGCTCTGATATAAATAAAATCTTGAAAAAACGTATCCTCCCTTTTTAAGCTAAGAGCAAACTTTCTGCTCCCTGAAAATTATTTGATTGCTGAAAGCGTGTTGTGAACGAAATGGTTCTCAGCTCTAACCTAGTCAGCTAGCCTGCAGATCAGACCTTATTCCTAAAGTTTCGGAACTGAGAATGAATGCAATGATCAGCAATGCCAAAATGCAAAACCCAAGGCAACAAAGCAGTGAGCCCCGGCAGGCTGTGAGGACAGGAAGCTGCTGGAATCTGGTTGCTAGGAGACATTAGTCTTTCTTTCTCGGGCGGCAGGAAGGTGTCCTTGAGCATGGCTTCCCCTGTCGTTGGCTTTGGACAAGCCGTGAATCAGTCTGTCCTCGCTAGTGCCACCCTCCCAATAGGATCTACCAGCCCACGGTGCAGGTGACACAGAGGGGCAATGATGGGTTCTGTTCCCTCAGAAAGTTTCTCACACACGCCCTCCCTTTCTGATGGACTCTGTTGAAATCAGTAAGCGTTTCATATGTCTACTTTGGGTTATGAAGATATGGCAAAAGTAGATCCCTGTACGGTGCTTACACCTGTGAGAATTTTGCAACATAAAGTTACACAAAACAGCCTACAAGTGCTATAGGAAAAAAGAGGGATAGGATATTAGTTAACAGGAATAGAAAGAGATTTTCTAGGAGAGGGAACTGGAGCTGGGAGACTTGGTTAGGGAAGGATGGCTCTGGCAGGAGAACAGCAGGTTGACCTCGGAGAGCTCTCTCGGGGGTGGGAGCTGCGGAGGCCAGTGAACCTGGTCTTTCTTGCTCGCAGAAGCATCCGCAGCACTTAGGCAGTGCTTGGCAGAGGGTACGGCCTCAGTGTTCAAGCGCTGACTGTGTGCAGGAGAACGAAGGGGCTGGGACATGAGTGGTGGGAGCCTGGGGCTCACTGTTGGTGTTCCAGGGAAAAGCCCCTTGAAAGAATGTTAATGAAGAAGGCTGGTCTTACTGTATCAGAGTGTCTGCACCAGGAAGTGGTGAGAAATGAGGTTGGCCAGGGAAGGGGCAGCCCACTTACAAAGGCTCTTCAAAACTCAACAGAGAATGGCTTAAAAAATTAGGGCCCTACTGGGAGATTCTGAGCCTGGTAGAGATGAGAGTTTTGTGGTTTACAAGTGCTCTTTCAAATGCATTATTTTTCAAATACGTGCAGTTTATTACATGCCAGTAACTCAGTGAAGCTATTGAAAATACATGACCTCATTAGCTGTTTGGTATTTGGGGAAATGCACCTGATCGTTATTTCATTTCACAGAGGAGGAAACTGAGAGGGGCCCAGAGAGGCTCATGGCTTGCCTGAGCTCAGATGTTTCAGAGGACAAGCCAAGACTTCTGGGTCTTCTGCCTCATCACACCTCATTTGCTCCTTTCTGGGAGCAGTTCTCTGCTGAGGGGCTTGGGACACAGCTGGCTTGTGTTGGGGGAAGCCAGCTGGGAGGTGATGACAAATGGCTGTTTATGAGGTGACCATGGTGCTGCTCCGGGGATTGGAAAGGAAGGCAGGAGAGCAGGTTTCTCTCTCTCCTTCGCCCTGTGCTTCTCTAGCTTTGCCTTTCCTCCTCCATTCTCCCTCCCTCCCTGCCGGCGGCCCGGCCTCTGAGGACATTCCTGCTAAGCATCACGTATGTGGGCTCCGGGACTGCCACAGCGGCAGCTTTCGGGCAATACCGTACTGTCCAGGGAGGAAAGGGCAACCTCCCCACAGCCCTGGTTTTATTGAGGTAGAATCGATATATAACATTGTCTGAGTTTAAGATATACCATATAATGCAAATTGCATGTTTGCAAAATTTGCATATTGCAAAACAATCACCACGGTAAGATTTGTTAACATTCATCACCTCATGTAGTTCCAGTTTGTTTCCCTTGTGATAAGAACTTTTAAGATCTATTCTCTTAGCTACTTTCCAATATACAATACAGTATTGTTAAGTATAGTCACCATGCTGCACATTACATCCCTAGAATTTATGGATCTTAGAACTGCAGATTTGTACCTTTTGACCACCTTCACCTAATTCCCCACCTACCACCTCCTGCCTCTGGTAGCCACAAATCTGCTCTCTGTGTCCATGAGTTTGCTGTTTTTTAGATTCCACATATAAGTGAGATCATACAGTTATCGTCTTTCTCTGACTTATTTCACACAGCATAATGCCCTCAAGAGCAACACCTTTTGGATCTGAAACATGACTTCTGTAGCACCTCTTGAAGAGGTCTGATGTAAGAGGTCTGATTTGGATCTCGTCAAATATTAACTAATGTTTGGACTGCACTTGTGAGTGTTGCGTTTAAATATGCATTTAAAAAACCATCTTAATGGGATTCCAGACCTGGTTTCAAAAATATTCACCCAACTCTCACATGTGTGAGTGAAAATCATCTAGATTTTGACTTGAAAATATAATGGGCTCAAATATAAGCCATTAGACCGTGGGAGAGAGGCCATCTAGTCCTGTGGGCTTTGGGGGCAGATGACTGAAGTTGGAATGGTAGTAAATTGTACCGTTTACTAGGTGTTACTTAACCTCTTGGAGCCTCAGTTTCTTCATCTGTAAAATGGGAATAACGAGTCCTGTTTAACAGGTTTGCATGGCAATTAAATAACAAACTGAATATAAGGAATTGAGTGCAGTGCCAGCAATCACCTTGTGGGTGGTCGCCCCTGCTGTCACTATCATCATCAGCTCCTCATCTTCATCAGCTGAGTTACCAAAAACACTCCTTCCTAGCCCGTGGCGTCAGAGAAAAGCAGCCTTGCTTCCTTTAGCTCTTGGACTCTCTCAAGGCTCAAGGTTATATTTATAATGCTACAATTTCAATCATTTTTACCCTTATACCTCCTTCGGCAGCCTTTTTTCCCCCTACCAACTTGCTTATCTAGATCTATTCAACAAATGACACTGAAGACCTTCTTAGTACATGTTTGTTGAGTGAATGTATGAAATGAATCACATCACATCCAGTGAGGACTCTTTTTTTGCGAAGGGTGGTGGTGGTGGTTGGTAAGTAGTGTTGATAAACAGGGGTGACTTGGTACAGGGGTTTCTGTGGGGTCAGGTCCTAGGCCTTCAACTCAGTCATTCAGAAATTCCTATTCATTATACTGCAAAGCAACCAGCTGGAAATGGAAAATTCAGTTAACTTGTTCTTTTATGGAAAACATCCAGGTTCGCAGGATTTTCTTCTCTGATGTCCTGTCCCCAGCCCTGCAGTGGCCTGGCTAGATTGACTCAGTGTTCCAACCAGCCTTACCTGAAGCTCCTGTGACACAGCTTCCAGCTCAATGCGTCTTCCAGCCCCAAAGCCCTCAGTCAGCTGCTTGGGAAAGAGCAGGCTTGACCATCTCCAGCCCCTCCATTGATTCTTCCTGTTCTTTTTTGCATCATGAATATAGACAAGGTGTAGAATGGCACTACTAAGCAACTGAATACAAGGCAAATGGGAATAGGATTTTTTGAAAAAGACAGCAAGGAGATCAAGAAATCTGCCTGAGTGAAAGATAGTTTGAAACCAGCAAGACATATCTTCTGGAGGGGTATTACACGAACACCTGGAAACAAGAGGTCTCTTCTTAATAATAGAGTCAAACAGAGATATCCCACCCTTTAGTCTTTTAGTCATACTTTGAAGGTAAAAAAAAATTTTTTTAATATTAGGCCTGTATTTTCCTCTATTACCAGAAGCACTTCTTCAGATTCTACCAAGAACACCAGTGTAATAGTCACCTTGAACAGGCTCTAAGATCCTGGCAACCTCACTTAACTTCAGCTGCACCATCACCTGAAACTCAGATTGCCGTGGCAGCACCCATTTTCAGGCTGATGCCAAAGCCAGTTACTGCCACTGGGTTTGTCTTGAGCCGTCTTACCTGGGACTCTGGCTTTACATTTCTTTGCAATGAGCTCAGCCCAAGGGTCTCATCCTAAAGGAATATCAGACCTGTATCTGAGAAACACTTTTCTTTTAGACTCATTAGCCCACCCATCCAACCATCCATCCATCCATCCCACTTTTTAACAAATATTTTCACACAGACTATAGATTCCAAAATGTAGGTACCTTGTCTGTCTTCTCGACTACTTTATCTCCAAAACAGCCCCTGTCTGGTATAGCATAACCACTGAAAGAATGTTTGTTCAATAAATGATCAAACAGTTATCAAATGCCCACTACGTATTGGAACTGGGGCTATCGATATGACAAAACACAGTTCCAGCCTTCTTGGTATTCACAATTCTTTTCCAGCCTGACTTTGTACCTCATCAGAAAAATAGATTTCAAGGCTGCTAATGCTCTTTTTATATGTTTCGGGGAAAGGCGATAGCATGAGATGCTTCTCTGTTTGGAGAGCTGCTGCGTGTGTCCACGTGAAGCCTGTCTGGGATGGAGACCCAGGACCCTGTCAGACTGGCAGTGCAGAAAGGGCCTCGGTGTTCTCAGCAGCTACTTTGAAAGACCTCTGGCTTTGACATTTTTATTGAGAAAGCTTAGACCTCAAAATGGGTTTGGACCCAGGAGCCCTAGAGAAGAACGTCACAAAAGGGAAATGTATTTGAAATATTAAGTCTAAACACACTTGTAAAAATTTCACGAAAGAGGAGTTTGCTTGAAAAGACATAACTTTCATTTACTCTAAGAGATGCTATGAACACTGCAAAACCATTCATGGCACTGAAAAATCCACCGATACTCACTAAAATAATAAATATGCTGAATATGGTTCTATTATTTTTGCAAATACTTAATACCATGAATTTAATTCAATTAATTAATTTAATTAAAAATTCAAACCGTTTTTACAAAATAAGACAATTTTACTGAGTTTTCCCCAGAATCCTTTATCCATATTCAGATTAGAATGGCTTGACATCCGTAGCGGCTTATGAATCACAAATGCATGTCAAATCTAGCTCTAAAAAAAAAGTATTTCAAGACAATACAATATGGAATCTGTGAAAATGAAGAAATATTTGTATCTAGGTAGGTTAAGAAATGTTACATAATCTACTAAGAGAATTTACTTATATCCCCCCTCTCCCATCCCAAACATAAATTTAAGGAACACAAATTTATGCCGGTTATTGCTTAAATGATAATTAAAATAAATTCCTCTTCTCTTTGAATTGTAATGTGCTCTTTTAAGGTAGTCCTTAGCCAAATTAACCAAATTATTAGCCAAATTATTAAATCTCCATATTCCCTAAGTAATTTCTATTGGAATCCCTTTTGGCCCCATAATTGAAACATTTAAATACACTAAAGGCTTCAGTGAAGGATTAGCATTTGGCACTGGGTGTAAAAACATTTCCCATGGGGCCCTCAACCACTAACAAGCTTTTTGTTTGGGAAAGGGGGCGGGAACGGGGGGAGAGGGGAAGATAGGGGAGAAGTTGGCCAACTCTTGATATCTGAAATCTTGATCAGACACAGCATCGTTTTGGTTTGTGTTGATGATTTGTGGTATTGGTGTTTATCCATATATCATTCCCTGTTTGGATGAAGAGGACCCAAGACCATTTGCAGCCTTGATGGGTATTAGAGCAGCCTGGCCAGACATCTGGCTGTCAGTTATAATTGCATCCCTGCCCCTGAAGTGTTGCTGGTTACTCCTGATTCCCTTTGAACGTACTAGTGATACACCAGTTTCAGGCCATTGATGTGATCGAGAGTCAATTCCTGGCTTTAGTCTAGTTGGAAACAAGATTTATGAAATGAGGAGGGGTATCCATTTTGCTGGAAGGGTGGCTGTTTTCGTCGGCATTGGGTTTAATGATACAGCGGTTTCCTCTGCACCCTGTACAACTCACTCTTTGGACATGGAGAGAAATAATGCATCAGAAAATTATTTTCATGGTGTTGCCATGTTTACTGTTTCCTGTTGTCTTTGCCTGAAAGTGTTTTTAACAAAAATTAGGGTTGAGCATAAAAGCATTTGAGCCAGGGGATAAAAGGAGTTGTTATTATGTTTCCTTTCCAGGTTAATGTGTTTGCCTTTAATTTAAGCGCTATAGACTTAGGACAGGCTATGACACCAATTAAAAACATGAAACTTAATTTTTGGACTAGACAATCACATACTCTTTCTTCTGATATCTGGTTGAGGGTTACTGACATGACATTTATTTCTCAACCACAATCCTAAATTTATTGAATTGGCTTTATGTAAGGTACACGGGGCAACTAACATTAGTGCATGTAAAAGTCTAGCAACGTCTCCAAAATTGTAAAGCAGCTATTATAAAGGGAACATACCCTTCCTGGTGACTGTCAGCACAAGGTCAAGAATACATGCAAGCTGGTTCCATGAGCCCCAGACCTACTCATCTTGGTTGGAGGAAGATTTTAATTTAAGATCTAAATTTCAAAGCAAATCAATTGATTTTATCTCATAAAGTACAGCAGGGAAAAAAAATTTAACTAATAACTTCTCCTTAGCCTTAAATTTAAATTGCATTTTTCACAAGAGTTTTAGTATTTATTGAAAACCAACTGTAAATATTAATCACAACATACTACATTGCGAATCATTAAAAATATGAAAAGTAGCCTGCTGTATTTGGGTAACAATATGTTTAAATGATAAAACTGAATATTTGTGTTTAATTTCAATGCAAAAAATAATTAAAGGCACACAAATATAACGAGTGGGGTCAGCTTCCTCATCCTTTCACTTGGGCACCTTGTTTCACTCTAGCTAATGATCCTACGAAAAAAGTATTAGTGGTTTCAGTTCAGCCCCTGGTGGTCTATGTCACATATTACATAACCTGTTGGTGGGTCCTCCAGGGCTATAGTTTATTTATAGACAGTAGCTTTTTATAATTCTCTCTGTGGAGGGAGGAGGGGGGTTATGGAGAGAGAGGGTGTCCCATTTTAATCTACTTATTATGCACTTGAAAATAGTGGAAATATTTATAAAAAGAAGTCAAGTTAAATTCTGTAAGACATTTTGATGCGTTCAAATAAATTCTAACCTACAACTCTACACCAAGTGCGCAAGTCATTATGTTTGAAAGAAAAAAGTCACTCGTGACTTTGACTCCATGTGGAAAATTAACAAACACTGCAGTTTTTCTAACCATGAAAATCCTCATTTCCCATGTGCAGTTGGTTAGCTCCTCACCGCGTCCCCAAGGAGTCTATATGAGTCTGAAACACTGCAGAAAAATGAGAATTTCCACACTTTAACGCAGCCAAGGAAGCATTTTTAATGATTAAAAATAAGAACAGAAGTGAAAGAGGAAGGGATTCTGGGTCCTTGTTTTGTTCTGTTTTCTTCCTCCCACAAAAAAATGCGAGCCTGGGGTCTCCCAGGTGAGTCAAATGTGGGCCTGCTTTTAATTTTTACAGGACTTTTTTTAAAAAAAGAAGGGAAAAAACCCCGAACTCTCTTAAATTTCCTCACTCTCAGTTGCACGCCGTGAATGCTAAAACGAAAGGAGGCGTCAGGGCCAAATTCACCGTACAGCTTTTGTGAGCTGTTAGAAGCAGTTCTCAGGAGCTGGACTTTTATTCAGGTTTGCTAAATAAGTGTGCATTTTTGACGAGTTCTTTCCATCCTTCAGTTGAATGTACACAGCCGATGCTTCCAGCATTTTACACACACACACACACACGCACAAGTTTTACACACTTAAAGAAAATGAAAATCTTTAGCCCCTTAGTAGCAACATTTTAAAAAGCAGCTAGATATTTGGATCAGAGAGTAGAATACTTTCAAAGACGACTCTCGTGGGCATGTGTTAACTGTTTTCTGTGCCACCATTTCATTGTGTGAGAGCGAACAGCAAAATGGTGGTTGCAGCATTTTGTTGTATGAGGGCTTCTTTGCAGACAGCCTCCCATCTCGGCTCCCAGAACCAGTTCGCGTAGGAGAGAAAAGCCAGATTTCTCAGGCCCAGGGACGGATTCAATAAAGCCTACACACAGATCTTCCTCCACTCACTGCTTTGCAGATGCTCAAGGAAAATTTTAGATACATATGATACAGAGAGAGTAAATCCTGATTAAAATAAAGAATGCAACAGAAATGATATTTCAGTTAAACACCTAACTCCACGATGTTGGTAAATGCAGATGTTATGAATAGGCTGTCCAACGTCACAGTTCGTAATCTACCTTAAGGAAAGATCCAAGACAGTGTTAGCATAGAGAATGTGAATGTTTTACTTGTGAATAAATGATCTTTCCAGATCAAGGTTGAGGTCATTGGCAAATGAGCTTAGGTGAGCTCATTCCACAGTTATTTGCACATGCAAATCAGGCTTCTAAATTTTTCTTATCTTACTGCCTTTTGTTCATGAGAAGCTCTTTGATTAATTTCTTAAAATAAAAATATTAAAATAATTGAACAATGTAATAATTGAACTTTGCTACTAGTATTCATTTTGAACTAGCTCCTAAATAGAACCAAAGGTAAGATAGATTTTGACTTACCTTTCACTGGACCTCAAATCGAAGAGAGATAAATTTGACCGAGAGAAGAATCTGACATTGCCCCTTACTGCCTACGGCTGAATCACCACTCTCTTTTGTCTGAAGGAGAACATTTTCTTCTCTATGCGGTGTATATTTTTAAGACTGAAGAAAACAGAGGCTCACAGCATAGAGTATTTTTTTTGCCATTTGACTGAAGTTTCCAAACATTTGAGTTTATAAAAACGATGGTGCTACATAAAATAGACCTGCAGCAACACTGTTTATGGCACACACAACATTATTTTCTCTGTTTGGTGTGCAGAAATTGTAAATAGGAAAGTGCGTAAATCTATTAAATCTAATAGCAAGAGGACTCTTACGGCAAGGTTTGTTATACCAATGCCTGAGAAAGCTTTATTTTTTATCTGTGGGTGTTAAATTTTCATGCTTGCCACAATATGTTAACTCCGGAGCTATTTATCTGGTAGCATCTTGGAGAAAAAGGAAATGGACAGATGTCCATAAACAAATGGCTCCACCTGGTGGTAAAGAGAAGGTATGAACTGTTGATGAGGAGAATTAATGCTGTAAAGAGCAAACAAATGGAAGAGCAGCATCTACTCTGTGTGTGTGTGTGTGTGTGTGTGTGTGTGTGTGTGTGTTTCTGTTAATAAATATATTTGAAGGAAGGATAATGACACAATTCCCCAAATTTGGATTTCAATGTTGATATAGCTTTCTAGCTATCATCATTTATTTCTTTCAAATTCGATCCTCCCAATACATTTACAAATTATTTGATTCTAAATGCATCCATGAGAACAGACATTAACATGTGACCCTGACAGATATGAGGCACAATAGAAGGCAAACTATCCGGATCATCTGATCGTCTTGCTTTTAAGTAAAATACCAACCAGCAGACAAATTTAAACAAAGAAAGCATTTGCTCCAACCCAAGGGTGTTCTGTGGGTAACTTTGTGGCTTACCTCATTAGGAAGGACTGGAGAGGATGTGGTGCAGAATTCAATCAGGGGAGGGAAGAAATAATTTCAAACATGTGACTAAGAAACAGAAAATTACTCATTTTAAAATGGCATTTGTGGCTGAAATGTTGAAGAATCTGAATCTACATATTGTGACTCTTCCACCTTTTCAAACTCTAAAATTAGACCAGGAATTACACATACCAAATGCTATGCAAAATGTAATAGAGGCACACCGTTTATGGCTCTCGACGTAAGATGGAAATTAAATCTTCAGCCTCCGATAAAATTGTATTTCTGTAATAAAACTGCTGCACCTTGACACTAGACTACATTGAATCCCAAATTAAACACCCCATTTACTGTACTGTAACAAGCAAAAGAGTCTGCTACACTGAACAATATTACAGATAGAGAAAGGTATTATATTTTGCTTTACCATCTAGGTAGAGTCCACTCAAAACAGGCTCATTCCCCACCCCTTCTTTCTTAGAACACAATGTATTTTGATGAGGGAAAAATATAAGGTTTGTCTTTCATTGCTAAAATGTCTATTTCTTCCTTAAGTATACAAACCTGCATAGGTGGGTAGGTCTAAAAAAGTCCGTCAAGTAGGATATTTACTACAAAATGTCCCAGTGCATTTCAAGGATAACTCAGTCCCATAAGCAGAAACAGCCGGTATGCTAAGGGGTAGGTACATTTCTTTATGCATTGTATATAATGGAGGTGCTTTTCCCTAGAACGTCCATGCACCGTTTATTCCGTATCCACTTCTGCAGCGCACACGTGCTGCTACAGAATAAACGAAGGTTTTAAACTTAGGATCTGTTCTTACAGGTTGTGTATTTATCTCACGCAGTGTTGATTTAGAAGAATTAGACTGGATATTGTTTTAAGATGGTAGGTCGATCTTTTTTTCCCTCCAGGCTAACACGGCCGTCCGGCATTTGTGAAGGGGCTTTATGAGAAGTTAAAACCTACCGAGGGTGAGGAATAGAGAACGATGAATACTAATGTTGCTTCATCTTACCGGCTAAAGTGCAGGCGAGCAGGGCGGGATGCTGTGTGTGTCTCGGTGTCTCTACCATCCTCCGGCCGGCCCCCGCGGCTCCCCCTCTAGTGGACGGAAGGGGAAATTGCCTCTCCTGGCGGCCTCCCTCCGTTGAATAAATACCTCCCCTCCCCCTCTCTCAGGAGATGGTGGATATTATTAACCTTCAAGCACGATACAGCGAGATGAATGTTAATCGTGAAGGGATTTCTAATCAAGTTTAATGGTGTAGGACAGAAAGAAGTTGCGTTAGCAGTTTTAATCCTGCTAGAAATGCTAATTTTTACGTTTCGTATGATCGGTGAGGTTAATACGAAAACGGCAACAGCTATGTTTCCATTCGGAAGTTGTTGCCTGTAATTTTGAGGCAAGTATGGAGGAAAGGGGCAGAGTCCTTAGTGCGAATGACTTGTCAAGAGGCTAATTTCTTGGGAGACATTAGAGATTTGAGGCTTGATATTAACTCAGTTCCAGAAAAGAGAATTCTCTGCTGGGAGAAAATCTCGAGTATGAGAAACCATGGGGAGAAGTTTTGGACCTGCGAACATCACGTGTCTACACAAAAGGATGCAGAGGTTACGGCGTTGAGTACTGACGTTTGGAGCACTTCCATCTTTTATGTTTCCCTCTATGGTTCATTGCCATTTTTGCCGACACGTAAAGGTAACTTTTTTTAAAGCAGATATTTCACCCTGACTTAGGAAACAGAAAGAGCACTTAGGAGTACTAGATGCGCAGGGAGTCCCCATTTCTGTCGTCCTCGCCTCTGTCTCTCTCATTGACTCGAGAGACATCACCTGTGCTCTCCTGTAAGGATGCCCTACTGTGCCCAGCGCCGATGCTCCCACTCCGGCAAAGCTGGCATCTCCTGTACCTCCGTGGTCTGTCCTGGTCCCTGGCTATTAGAGCTGCAGTTCTTGCAGTGCAGATATGCACATGGAAGTGAGGGCTTCAGATGTCATATAAGCACTATCTTCAGTGCATACTTTTACTTGACTTTGATTACCCTAAATTGTATGGCTCAAGCCTAAACTACTCTAGTACTGTTATAATGTCACCCACCAATAAACTGGAAAGCCTTTTGCTGCAGTGCAGTTTACCAGTTCAGTGTGGGCCTTGAACAGTTTCCTCATTTTCATAGTTTACATGTTTAGTCTAAGTTTAGAGAACATCTAAGTGATAAATACAAATGATCAAAAGATAATTCATGAAGGCTATGCACCTATGTGGACATGGTCCATTTTAACTGCATTGTGCCAGCCTCCGATATGTGGCTATTGTCATCATTTATCATTTTAACAGACTCCTTAAAAAATGATTCAATGTAGAGGAGATAAAAATGATTGCCTGGTGTGAACATAAGATGCAAAATCAGTGACCAACATTATTTTCCCATCAATAATGATAACTGTACTAATTAGTCCAGGCATCACACCTGTGCAAAAACCCTTATCCCTATTTTACAGATGAAGTAACTGAGACACCAAAGGTTAATTGCTCGCCCAAAGCCATGCAGCAACTCTGTCAGTATCACGATTTAAATCTTCCACTCTTGCTTCCTTGGCAATAGAGCAATTATAACTGTCTTCAAAGGAGGGAAACTTATTGCTTTTATCACAGGAGGCAGGCATTAATGAACAACGGCATAAAGAGGTTGCATATTATTTGTTTTAAAATTGTAGAATCTTTCTTGTATTAGTGGAGTTTTTACTGTGTTTTCTAGGTTGGAGTTACTTTAGTGTCTAAAATTCCACATTGTATACTTTTAGCAAAATCAATAGTCACCCATTCAAATGAGGAGATGGTAATTAGAGATGGGACAGACCCCCAACATATCCTTCGTTTGAAGATAGAGTAAATTCAGTGAAATCATCTACTTCTTTTCATTTTCTTTCTCAGAAGAATATGTGTTTTTTCCCTACCCAAATGTTTCAGTGAACATTGCAGCTGTGCAGCAAGAGGCAGTTTTGCATGCATATAGTCTGAGAACAATGTGGAGTATTTATCCCTTGGGATAAAAAAAAAAAACCCAGCAACAACAAACTTGAAAACAGATGGTTCTGATACAGTCTGATAAGAATGTAAACAGGAAAATATCTTTGTTGACTTATTTCTTAGTAATCGGTAATACTTGTTATTGTCTGGAGATGAATTACAGTCTTGATTTCGCAAGTGTGGCCACCAACAGCCTCTGAAAAGTGAAACTAAATTTCTGATATTGATGAGGAATTATTGACTCCTGCTGAAGCCTCCTAATTAGCATTCTCCTTGATTGATATGTAAGAATGAAAACTTTAGAGAGGACCATTTCTGCATTCCTAATTGTTTCTTTTGTCATCATGTGATTTAGAGATATTAAAGCCCTTACGGTCTATCCATGAACAGGTGTATTTGAAAAATAACTTAAAATTTCTCTACAGCTTAGAGCACTAACATTCTCCTTCCTCCCTCCCTCCCTCCCTCCCTCCCTCCCTCCCTCCCTTCCTTCCTTCCTTCCTTCCTTCCTTCCTTCCTTCCTTTCCTCCCTTCTTCCCTCCTTCATTCTCTCCCTCCCTCCATTCCTTCCTGTCTTTTCTTTTTATGATCTTATTATTTTAGATGATAAAACCTTCTCCCTTTAGAGTCTGGTATTTCTTTGAACTCATTATATTTCTTTGTCAAAGACTTTACTTAGACTGATTGTTTAGATTCAATAAACATTTAATAAATGCTTCCTATTTGCCAGGCACTGGGGATACAAAGGTGAATCAGACAGACTTTCTTCTTTTATAGGACTCATAGTTTAGATGGAGAGGCAGGTACATAAACAAATAACTCTCCCTCAATTTGTGACCAAGTGGGCAAAGTGGCATGGAGAGGAGTGGGGAAAAGGATTCACTCCTTGGGAGAATGGGGAGCTTTACAAGGAAGATATTAGATCAGGCCTTAAATATTGCTGTGTTGAATCCTGGCTGCAGAGATCCACAGGTTATGAAATCCTGAATGAATACTGAACATTCAAATTGCCGACCAGTTCTTTGGATCAGGTCATTGTAAACCATTAGTTGTTTGGGCAATGTGTAAGATCATGGGATCCTGCCACTATCCAGAAGTTTTGAGAGATATTCTTCTTTTAAAATACAATACTTGCAATGGAAAACTTAAGTTGTATCCCTCCATGATGTTATACCAATAGAAAGAATAATCCCTTCTTTAATATGCAGTTCAGCCATCTGAAAATATTTTGTTAGCAAAGTAAATGAATACAGGTAGTCTATGCAGTTTATCCCAGAAACCCTTGGCACTTTTTTTTTTTTTAACAATATTCAACAAATATTTAGTAAGTATTTCTATGTGCCATATACTGTGCTAGGCATGTAGATTAAGAGAACAAATAATATATGTAACCTCTCCTTGTGAAATCTGATGGGAAAGGACAATGTCAAACAGATAACTACCCAAATTATTTCTTAATTAAAATGTGACAACCGGTATATCATATGTGATAAATGCTGTTGTTAAGTCTACCCAGCTTGTTCTGGTGACAGCAACTTGATTTTATTTTTTGAGAACTACCCTTCACCATTGCATGCAACCTTGATGGGACTGTCAATCAAGTGTCCTACTCCTAGCTTGTGATCCGAGGTAGGCCGATCAGGGGCTCTTTCCCAGGAATGAGCAGGATCTGTCTCTAGTTTCATAGTCTAATACCTTGAAAATCTGTAGTTGATTCATCTCTAGCTTTTTCTTTGGTTTGGAGAGTGACCCTATATCCTTCCAACAAATTTGTTAAGTTAATCAGCTTCCACTGCTTGTAACCAGTAATAGTATTTATAGAACTGCCTCAAAATCCAGTATGCTAATAAGAAGTAAACTAAGTTGTGGCATGATTTTGAGGGTTTGATGGAGTTTAAGGTTAGAGAATCCATTTAACTGTGATGCTTAGGACACTCTATTTTGAATAGCATGATTTTGGTGACATAGGGTTAATTTGTTTTCTGGTGTCTGCAACAAATGCTATTTCTATGATAATAATATCAGAATTCATAATAATATTTATAAAACAGTATAAATATTATAAACTTTGACAGTCTAAAAGCTATACTCTGACAGAAGTCGGGAGGTGGAGGGCTGTGTTAACTTTCTTATCGGAGAGTGCTAAGGTCAATAAATATTTTCTAAAGCTGCTAGATCCGGAAGTGGAGGGATAATTGTAAGTTATACATACGGATAAGTTATACATCTACCCAACTGAAGAACTAAAAAATCATGAATTAACCTAAACTGGGGAGAAGATAGAGAAGGAATGAGTGAAATTTTTCATCATTCATGTAGAGAACTCAATAGCTACTGAGTGTCTAAGGTTGAAAAATCAAAACAGGTAGATGTAGACATATTATTTATTTAGAGCTCAAGTAGAAACTGCTGGAAGAACTAAAATCTAAATTTATTAACAGTGACTGCCTTTGGGGAGTAGTTGGTGGTGGGAGAAAGGGCTAGATAGAGAGCGTATTTTGACATGAGCTTGGCTGGAGGAGATCCAGCATTCCAGAAATACATGAGTCATTAACCTAGTGATGGCATTAAGAAAGAAATACTATCCTGAGCTGTATTAAGACAAGCATCATTTGTAGCCAGGAAGTAATCCTTGTGTAAATTCATTGTAGGTCAGGCTCTCGTTTGAACATTACACTTTAGGTCTGTAACTTAAAACGTATGTATGAAAATGGCATAGAATTCACGTACAGAAAGAAGACAACGATGACAGGGATTGGAGGCTATGTACACAAGAAAGGAGGCGGGTTATTTATCCTGGAGAAGAGAAGGCTGAAGGCAGACAAAATTAACAACCTCTGGGCAGTGAGGTGGAGCTGTGGAGAACACTAACCAGCCTTCTCCCTCTCACTGGATGGAGTAGAAGAACAGGAGTTTGAGTTGACAGCATCAGGAGAGAGTCTGTTTTTAGACACAAGAAAGACTTTGTGATCGGTGAGTATGACTGAACTGCAGAACGGGCTGTCCCAAAAACTTTTGGAGTACTTTAAAAAGAAGATGGAACCATTCATTTTCAAAATAAGGGCTAGTACCAGATTTTGGTTTCCTTTGGTGATGTGGCAAGCACATTTTACAGTCTGATGTCTGTGAATTTACACACAGAGAAAGGTTAATGATAAAGCTGTCTAAAGAGTCCTACCTTGGCTGTGATTCCCAGGTAATATCTCACTAGGGGAAAAAAATCAATATTCACAATATTTCTCTGAAGTACTATGCTAACTCCTGGTTCCCTTAAAATATATATGCACACACATATACATATTACTTTATATATCATGTTTTAAAAGAAATGTGTATATTCTTAGGAGTGGTAGTTATCAAATTCAATGTTTGAGCTATTATTAAAATATTCATAGTTTATTTTTCTAACAAAAGGAATAGATCTTTAATGCTAACAAACTTTGAAAGCACAGAAAGCACAGAAAAATACAACATTTTTTCCATTAAAAACTGAGCAAGCAAACAAAAAACATACACAAAACAGCCCTGCCATCTCCTGACTGCTGCCTAGGTGGTCCAGCTGGGTTTCTCTGGTCGGAAATCTGCTCGCTCAGGCTTGTCTTTCAAGAATGAGTTAGGAGTGCACGATGAGCTGCATCTTCATCCTTCCTCCTCACTGCAATTGGATCTCATTTCCCATCCTCTGCTACGTCTGTTGACACAACAAGTAGAAATGTGGGAATGGAGCATTGATTTACCTGGCACCTAAATCAGGGCTGCTCCCTTTCCAAAGCTGGTTGTCTAATCTGTGTGTAGGTAGCTGTGGCCCTGGCAAGACCTTCAAATAACCAGCTGAGTGTTGGTTCAGCCATTTGTATTTAACACCTGAATGGGAGTCTTCAACTTTGGACTTTGGGTCCGAAGAGGAAGCCTGTCTATCTGGGGCTCATGCTTGCTTGAGATTTGGTGTAGAGGGCCAGGAAGCAGGAGTGGAGGAAAGGATTACTGCTTTTTTAAGCGGTGGCTGCCCCAACAGGGTTCCAGAGCTAAAAGAAGTTTGAAAATTGCAGACAGTGCTGGTTGCAGGGACAGAGGTGTGACCTTATTGCCCGATCTTTCTAGTCATGCATACCACTTAAGTTATGTATTTGGTCTCCTTTCAGGGCAGTCCTCACCCTGCCCATCACCTCTCTCCAATCTTCGTGAACTCTCGAGTCAGAAAGATACTCTGGTTTCTCTTGATTTCCCCTGGAAAAAACATACTCCTTTCTCTCTACCTCTCCTATCTATAAAATGGCTGTATGGAATATGGAAGAGCTGGGGTCCTCCTTCATTCAGCTGCAACTCCAACATGCTTAAATCTTTAACCCTTTTCTGCACACTTAACTCTATGCTCGTTGCAATGTTTGGACCCACATCTGCCCTGAGCACACACACGGACACCATGTGATCATTCTCATAATGAACTCAAGGCATTTCAGAGCTAGAAGGAAGTGCTAAGGAATTTCTAAGCTTTTAATTTGCAGATGAAAAATCAAGACCTAGAGAGACTGGATATCTTGCCCAAGACCACACAGCTGCTTAATGGCAGATCTAAGACTAGAACCCAGGTTGTTTATTTCCTAGGATTTTGCTGCTCCCTCCAGAAAGTACCGTCAGAGAAGACAAGGGCAACTCTCTGCTCTCATCAGCCCTCCCGGTTCCATCCTGCTCTGGAGTTGGCAGGGGCACGGAAGCCTTCTCTGGGGGGCCACTGGTCCCTAAAAATTAGTATTTAAGAAAAGTCATTATTATTAGATATTCTCTGTAACTTAGTATGGTTATTTTCCTGAACAGATCTATAGCATTCATATTTATATAATAACCAGAGGTTTATATAAAAAGATCTATGCAGACAAAAGGTTACTTTTTAAAAAAAAAAATGACACCAATGAATTCTTTGTCTTATTTTAGTCTCTTAAAATCTCAGAGAGCTAATGATTCTTGCCCTTTTGTTCATCAGTTTCCTTATCCCTAAAATAAAGCAATATGAAATAGTCTCTAAGATCTTTTCAGAACCTCAAAAACTTGGATCTCTGGACTTGGATTTTCTGAAGAGTTAGGATTTGGGGACTTTACCTTCGTTTTGAATACTTCATAATGAAGCCTTTCTAAAGCGTATGCGCCTTTGCCTGCTGTTGTACAGAGTGTAGGCTTTGAATCTCCCCTTGGTGAGCCAGGATCAGGTGTGAGAGCACCCGTGCAGCTGAGTTACACCAACAGCAATGTCCTCAGAACCTAAAACAACCTTCAGACCACTGGCTTTTTGAGTTCTTTTGTCAGAAGTGGTATCATTTCTGAAAAACTGAAAAACAACAGGAAGAGAAGTGAAAAAGCTCAAAGGCTACTAATGAATGGGGAAATTGGCCAATGGCAGAAAGCCGAGTGCATTTTGATCTCCAAAATGTGTTCATTATCTTTTTCCATCTCTCACATTGACACTTAGCTCCTGAGAAACTTCTTCACAGGCTGTTCGAGGTCTAACATTTGACTGGTTCAGCCATAAGGAATGCGAAGGGGCAGACCTATGTGAGGCTTTGGGGTGGCACCAATCAAGGTAATTGGGAGGTGCCGTCAGGGTCAAGAAGAAGCATCTAAAGGTGAACGATTTGTTGTCCAGTTATACTGCCATCCCAGGTTTTTTGTGTTTTTTTGTTTTTTGTTTTTGTGGTACGCTGGCCTCTCACTGCTGTGGCCTCTCCCGTCGTGGAGCACAGGCTCCGGACACACAGGCCCAGCGACCATGGCTCACGGGCCCAGCCGCTCTGCGGCATGTGGGATCCTCCCGGACCGGGGCACGAACCCGCGTCCCCTGCATCGGCAGGCGGACTCTCAACCACTGCGCCACCAGGGAAGCCCCATCCCGGGTTTTTGACACCACAGTTCATTCATGTAGAAGTGTATACATGGTATAATTAGTAAGACTCTGAGCTCATAAGTATCCTCTGACATGAACAGTAGGTTCTAATCTCTTTCATTGTAGGAGCTACATGACTTTGTTCCACCATTCCTGATGTCACTTGTGTGAGGAAATGGCTTTCCTGCCCCCTGTTTAACTGGCCAGAGGGGAAGGAGGAAGGAAGGTGAACACTGAGGACCAGGACAGCAGAATATTACCCTCTAGTCATGTCGCGAATCTGTCCTCAACACAGCCAACCCATGCGTTCTAGTTATTGTCACAACTGACATCAGCTCCAGTTACAGAAGCTTGAGAATATTTTAAAATATTCTTTGTTCTCAAGATTACATAGATAGCAGGGATATATATATATCCCTCCTTGATTTTGGAGTCAGAATTTAGAGCCCTTCACTATGAGGAGGCTAACCTTAAGTTGAACAGTTTGAATTTTATTATTAAGTTTTATTCAGGCTGCAGATATTTTCATTAACAAGAGCCTAAAGGTGACTTCCTAAGCCAAAGCTGGACACACTGCTCCTCGCTCTGCCCCAGCCGTCTCATTGCAATGGTCACTTGTGGTCTAGTTTACTTAATAGCTGGAAAACCAGTAAAGTTGGTGCTGAATGCTAAGGCTCATCCAAAAAATTTGAAAAGAATAATGAGATAAAAAGCCTATAGAGAAGGGCAGGAGCGTTCCAGCTAAGCTGTTATATTTTGGAAAAATCCTTTAACCTCTCTGGGGCTTGTTTTCTGTGTCTGTAAAAGAAGGAGCTTGAACTCTGTGATTCTAAGCATCTGGGCATTAGGTGTATTGACTACCACACCTGGGGCACAAATGCATTTTTGGAGCGGTTCTGAGTTTTTCAGAAATTGTTTGAATAAGAGATTGACAGAGAAGGTGACTTCTGCTTGTCAACTCCCAAAAGGTGTATTGACCTTTGTCACTGCCGGGTACCTGATTAGTGGATCAGAGAGCGCGAGCGCCATCCTGGCTCTGCCGTGGAATCAGTCCCGCTCTGGGGCCTGGTCCCCGTTATACCACAGAAATGGTAAGGGAGTAGGGCAGCACGTTTGCCGAAGGGAACCTGTGACAGTTATAGCTCATTGTAAATGTTTAAACAAGAGTAGGTCGTATTAATGTGGAGAGAGAATTAAAAGGGATAGAATATACTAGAGAAACAGCGAAGGGTGGAGGAGGGTCAAGGGATTGGGCCAAAAGGGTATCGCCCTGCGGCCCTTAGAGACATTTTGTAGAGCTTGGGGATGCAGGTTGGAGGTTATTCATGTGTCTGCTACTAGCATGTACACATTTGGTGCAAATGTCAGTAGTAGATTTACTTTATGATCAAGGTGGCAATTTGCAATTCATCTCTTATAAAGAACATGAATCATTTATTAAAGACTGGTATGCATTGTGAGTGGCATTTATTACAAATAAATAAATAGCATAGAGGTCTTAGAATAAATGAGCAATTATCAATTTAAAAATTGAGCTAGCCTGAAATTGCTGAAAAGATGCAAGCATTGTAGTCTCTTCTATGTGGAAATATCTCTGTATTTACAGATTGATATACTTCCATATACTTCTAGTTATACTAATATTAATGTCTAAAAACTTGAACATTTCAAAAGTTGAACAATTTTACAGAGACCTCTGTCAAGATATGAAGTATTACTGGTTAACAGGGGAATATATACTTCTTTTATGTCATTTGAAATGTATTACAACAATTATTAAATAAGTATCCAGATTTATATCTTTCTTTAAACCTCAAGCTAAAAATCCTCAAGAAGCATAAACACAATGCCCTCAATCCCAAAAAGTACTGCTTAGCAGTCTAAGAAAAATATAATTAAAGAGGCCGATTTTAGGCATCTATGCGATTATTTTAAGATATGTTTAGAATTTGCATTTAGTGGAAGGATTGGGTTATTAACCATACAACTTATCACCCTTAGTAATCATATTAACAGAAAGAAAATGTCCAGAAACTATGAATTTGACTAGTAATCCACATTTTATACTGATTATGGGAGGCACATTATAGATTATAAATACATAAGATAAAAATGCCAGATTACTGAGTGCAAAAAATAAACTTTCACATGTTTTACAAGCATTGCCTGGTCTGAACTATTTATAATACTTTAGAGTGTACTAGCACTTTTTTTGTAATATAAAAAGTAATAGAATCTTAGTAATATGAGGTGTCACTAGAGATATTTGCTATTAAATTGTTGCTGAGTGTGCTGAGGTTTGGGGTAGAACTATTGAGTTTGAAGATTAGCAAAACAGGTTCTGGCAATGTTTTAAAATTGAGTCAGTGATGCTTTAAAATGAGGCATAGTTTAAGGATTCACAATAAGAATTTAAAAGTAGATGAAAAGGGCTTCCCTGGTGGCGCAGTGGTTAAGGATCCTTCTGCCAATGCAGGGGACACGGGCTCGAGCCCTGGTCCGGGAAGATCCCACATGCCGCAGAGCAGCTAAGCCCGTGTGCCACAACTACTGAGCCTGCGCTCCAGAGCCCGCGAGCCCCAACTACCAAAGCCCGCAGGCCTAGAGTCCGTGCTCCGCTACAAGAGAAGCCACCGCAATGAGAAGCCCACGCACCACAACTAAGGGTAGCCCCCGCCAGCTGCAACTAGAGAAAGCCAGCGTGCAGCAACAAAGATCCAGCTCAGCCATAAATAAATAAATTTATAAAAAAAAAAAAAAAAAAGAAAAGAAAAATAGATGAAAAGATTGGTTTCTTATCCTCAAGCAGTCTATGTTAATTAGTGCTTTTATGTAAACTGATTTTATAGCTGTCTACAGGTTTCAGCACACACAAGCAGGGGTGTGAGAGTGAGGTAAAGTTCACGAGAGACTAATTGAAAATGAGGTGTGACATTAATTTTAAATAAGCATTTTCCTATTTTGCTTCTGCTTTCCTTTTATTTTTAAAATTTTCCCCCTTTCAACCATTATCAGTGCAAACCCAGAATGGCCCGATTATGTGAAATTAGCCTCTTGTCTGTTTCTGATTCTAAATTTGGTATATTTTAGATTCCACCCTGAATTTTGCCAGTGGGAGTCCTCTTCTCTCCAGGGCACTGTGAGGTTTGGGGGACACCAAAAAAAAAAAAATACACTACACTCATCTCTTCGCCACTTGCCATGGGGAAGCTTGCATTTGTGTCCTTATTTCTTTTTGCTTTGAGCAGAGTTGCCCAATATAATAAAGCTGCTTGTTGAAGGCAGAACAGTTAAGTTGACTGTCTTCTCCCTGTCCACCAGTTTAAAAATGAAAAGGTCAGTGGTATGACAAGAGAGGAATTCTTTACAGTTGCCAAATAATGGTTTTAATTATTTAGAATTGCCTATGTGCCACGGAGATAGTTACGGGAAGTGTCCTAGTGGAAATCCTAGCAGTTTGGCAGCAAGTGTTTTCAACAGTCATGTTCAATTTATTTTGAAACAACTGCTTAAACCAGAATTAGCTAGTTATTTAGTCACATATAAGGTAGTTAGCTTGTATGATATGATTAACCAAAGTAATTTGTAATTAACTATCATGAAATATCTGACCTGGAAAAACAAGTCTTTCATAAATTTTACTAATTTTCATGCTACTAGTAGTTATACCTATTAGAAGCCTATATTATACCCATCAGAGAGCCTTTATTTACTATTTAATGAATTTATTTATTTATGGCTGCTTTGGGTCTTCGTTGCTGCACGCGGGCTTTCCTAGTTGCAGCGAGCGGGGGCTACTCTGTTGTGGTGCACGGGCTTCTCATTGCAGTGGCTTCTCTTGCTGCGGAGTACGGGCTCTAGGTGCATGGGCTTCAGTAGTTGTGGCACACGGGCTCAGTAGTTGTGGTTCACGGGCTCCGGAGCACAGGCTCAGTAGTTGTGGCACACGGGCTTAGTTGCTCCACGGCATGTGGGATCTTCCCAGACCAGGGCTCGAACCCGTGTCCCCTGCATTGGCAGGTGGATTCTTAACCACTGCGCCACCAGGGAAGTCCCCTTTATTTACTAACATTAATTGTTGTTAATTAATTCTAATCGTAGAATTCCAAGGATCCTGAGATGTTATTTTATCTAGCTTCTTACATTTAGAGATTAGGCTAAAGCTCTGCCTCTTCCTTGAAAATGATTCTTTCTGCCCCAAACCTTGGCAAAGCCTTCCTTCCTTTGAATTCTCTATAGTATCCGTGCTGGACTTTGTCACTTAGCATGCGTTGCCCTGTGTTGCAATTTATACATGTGTCCTATCTCCTGAACTGGAGTCAGACCCTTCAAGGCAAAGGCTGGATTTAGACATTCTGGTCCACTTCTCCCAATTCTGGGGCTGTGGTCTACCATAGTTCATCCTTACGCACTGAGGGTGATGATGTAAATTTATCTTGAAAACCATGCTAGTCCTTAACAATCCTCTCCTGATACTCAATCAATGACTTGAATTAGAAAATGTTAGAGATGGTTGGGACCTTGGAGACGGTCTGGTCTAATCTTTGTTTTACATATCATGAAACTGTGTAAGGCCCAAAGAGGCAAAATCACTTGCCTAAGACTTATTGCTAGATAATGACAGACTTTGGATCAGAATTCTAATTTCATTGCCTCCAAATCCAAAACTCTCTTTTTATCATGCCATCTGATGTCAACATCCGGGTAACACGCCCCTCCCTAGGTTTGTTCATCGGAATGAATGAACGAACGGATCCTTATAAATGTCTGAGGTGCCAGCCCTTTGTTCGTTTCTTATGTGTTCATCGCCTGGCAGCAGCTTCTAATGCTACAGATGTGTTCTGATGTCAGCCAGTGACTCTGGAACAGAATTTACAGTATCCGGGTATTCTACATTCTCTTGAACATGTGATATTTTTCCCCCTCTAAATTCTATGTTTTTTTTAGGTTGCTTATAGAAGATCAAAGTGGAAGGTTTGGGAAATAAGTCTTTATCATTCACTACTGTTCCAAATTGGGAAAACTAAGTCAGTGAATTGTTCATCTGGTTTGGAAGGACCATTCAAGCATTCTCAGACACGTAGCTAAGCAAGTCTGGAGCTCTCTGACATTACATAATTTCTCTGCTAACCAGAGTTCTCATTGAGTTTGCTGTATAACAATATGTTACATTGGATTAGCTCAATATTGGCTCAAAGCTCGGTGTCATCATTTGTCCACCCTCACGGCATTTCCCCAGATAGGGAAGCTGACTGGTTTTTCCATCACTGCTGGGAGAGTTTTCAGTTAACAAGTACCATAGAGTTTTCATTTGTGGCAGATGTTACCTTGTTTCCAATTTTTGTTCAAGTTGGTTTACGGAAAAGCACCACCTATTTTCTCTGAACAACTGAAAAAAAAAAAAAAAGATGAAAAGATCTTCTCCACACGCATAATAGCAAAAAGCACATGACAATCTAAGCTTTTGAACTCTCAGACAGCTGGGGTGCCCAGAATTGGTGTAATTTTTTCTTTAATGACTTCAGAGCCCCATGTGTGTGCGATCAGGGTAGACTGTGTTGCTCTGATCTTAAACAGCCCTGCTGTCACATGAGGAGTTTTTCATTTCTTGACTGAATAGACTCTCTGGTTTGAAATTAGCATCCCATCATGAAAAACAGGCCAGTGTACGGGGAAGTTGGCTGAGGCCGTTGCTGTCATTTGAAACAAGTACTGCTTCCGCTTCTCCTAACCCCAGTGCATCAGGATGCTATGTGGATGTGGGGACCCAGTGATTCTGAAGTCTTTCCAAGAAAGGAGACTCCAACAAAGCATTTAGGAGTGAAAAATTTGTTTAAAATGTAGCCCAGGTCAGTGTGGGAATGAATTAGAAACACACTGTGAAAACTTCACCTATGGTCAGTGTCATACCGAGGAAGTGGTAGACATCGCGAGCAGAGGATGGGCTGGTGTCAACACCTTTGTTGCATGAAAGTGAAAGTCACTGCGATGTGTGGTTGTAGGTTCAATGTACTTTCACAGCCAAGTTCTAAGTGGCCCACTCGTTACCTTACCTTGGCATTTCATGAACTAGCAAGGTTTCCAAAAATAATTTGAGGACTAACAGAGAATTGCCAACTCCCTCCCACCCCCAGTCCAGTAAAGACATTGAACACACCCAGTCTCTTTTTATCTTTGTTTCATATAAAAAGGGAAACTTTAGTACTGTAATATGAAAGGAACATGATCTAAGATTGAAGTTCGTCAAATTGAATAAATTTAATTTTAGGAAAGAGTCCCCACATTGCATCTCTTAAAAAGAAGTCCCCTCTGGGCTTCCCTGGTGGCACAAGTGGTTGAGAGTCCGCCTGCCGATGCAGGGCACACGGGTTCGTGTCCCGGTCCGGGAAGATCCCACTATGCCGCGGAGTGGCTGGGCCCGTGAGCCATGGCCGCTGAGCCTGCACGTCCGGAGCCTATGCTCCGCAACGGGAGAGGCCACAACAGTGAGAGGCCCGCGTACCGCAAAAAAAGAAAAAAAGAAGTCCTCTCATTTTGCTGCAGGCCTCTGAAAACATTTGCATGGCCCTCCCTCTGAGAAAACACTGCTGTACACTGAGCATCATCACGAAACTCTCACTGCTTATGACCATAGCACAGCTTTGCTCCTGGCTCAGATTAACTTTCTGTGTGCTTGATAACTGTATTTAAATTCTGGTTGAATGTCTCTTCGTACCGGCTGGAGCCTTGTTCACTGGTTTTGGTGGGTGCTGCTGGAATTGCAACTTATTGATTCACAAATATATGCAAGTGTTCTAATTCAGAGTAATGCTTGCAAAGACCCAGCTTCTGACTCAACACCCAATTCCATATTGCAGGAGTGGAATCCTGGATGGCCCCCATGTTTCCAGAAGCTCCACCTTCCATCCAGTGCCCAAAAGTTTCTAAAGGCTTACAGCTAGGCTGGCATATTGAGGTGTCACCAAAAACTCTCTACAAGGAATTAGGTACCTGGGCTGTAATTTAATGTTCTGATGCTAACTAGCTAGATGATCCTGAAAAAAAAAACCCATTTAAACTCTCTGGATCCGTTTTCTAGTATGTAAGATGGAGATAACACCACTGGCCATGCTCTGGAAACTGTCATTTACTAGATACTCTCAGAGCCTCAATGTTCTTAATCTAAATTGAGTGAACGTGTGTGACTAGATGATTAAGATCTTTTTTTGCTTAAAAGGTTGCTACATTTGCTAGTGGAATTTACCACACACCAAATATTCATTGAAAGCATAATATGGGTCAAGCTCTGTGCTGTGTTTCAAGACACAGGAAAATCCTGCATTATTATTATTCTTTAGGTTGTGTTTAGAAGGCCATGCTTCCCTCATTTGTAGTTCATTTCTTTATTCATTTGTTCATTCACTCATTTGTTTAGTTAACAAACATGGACAGACTCAGGCCATGTGCTGGAGAGAAAAAAATAAGCTTGCTGCCCTCAAGGAGCTTGAAACTCCTTTTCAAGAGTCTGTTATTAAAAAAGAAAAAACTTATTATATATATATATGTCCTTTTTGTGCCATGAGGCACAAAAGGCACATTATATAGAACACAAGCAAAAATTGTGACATGAACATGTGTCTATGGGTCCTGAATATAAGCTTATTGGAGAACAATTCTCTCTCTGCTCACTATCACTCTGCCTTCTAAACCTGGTTTTTGATAAAGTTAGGCAGAAGTTGTTCAATCGGATAAAATTAGATAAAACATCATTCTGACAATGGAGTTCAAATAACAGAATCTAATGTAATTTAGGGGCATCAAAAACCAAAGAACATTTAAAGTATGCCCAGCCCGTGGAATCAATTCAGTTGATCAATGCAGTTAGTTCACCAAAATGATTATTCAGCATCGCCTTCCTCTCAAAATAACCCACCAACTAACAACAACAATAAATAAAAAGAAGAGAAGAAGAAAAATACCCTTAAGGGCATAAGTTTTTCTAATTTGCTTTCTGCAGTGATAAAATTAAGTAAACACTTACCAAATAGCTACATTACTTTGCACTGTATAGACCCAGGCTTTGATTGCCAGGTAAAATTTCTCATAGTTCATGAGGCTAAGAAATTACTCCTGCTTTGAACTAAATAGTGTGTATTCAAAGTCCTCCTTAGTTAAATTCAGTTGTTTGCAAACTTAAAATTGAAAGGCTTTGTATGTTATCCTTTTCATTTAGGAATGATTTCAAAGGAAACTTACTCACTGGATAATTTTCTGTCCACAATTCCAAACCAAAATCATAGGAGTCTTCAGGCAACTCTGACACTACCAAACCCTTGACATTGTACTGCTTCATAATGGACACTAAATAAATATTTGTTTAATGAATGAATATAGAAAATCAGTTACTGAATTAAATTAACGATCATATCATCTTGCATTTGTGTACTGTTTTATGATCTGTAAAGTGCTTTCACATTTATCCTCTTAGTGACACTTAGAATAAAGAAGAAATTAATTCAGCATGTTGGATTCTATTTTAAAGCTCTGAAGTTACCAAATATGTCCTTAGACTGAAGTGAAAACTATAGTAGAAATGTGCTAAGAAGTGTGAATAATTAGAAGAACAAAATAAAATGGAAACAATAAAATGTACAAAAAAGCTTAATAAAGAAAATAAAAAATAAACTAGGAAGGAAAACAGTGGTTTAAAAGATTATGCTACTATTATTTTTATACAATCTGGGGCAGAGTTGATCCCTAAGCCAGAATTCCACATCCAAGTAATGTTTACTGTTACATGTATGAATGAGTATGTGTGTGTGCATACACATACACAGGCATGTATACTGTAGCTTCCCTATTCTTCCTAGAAATATAACAGAAAAACTATAGAATCACAAAATTTTACACCAGAACTTCACTGCAGGCAGCCAAGATTGCAGCCATTCACGCAGCCGGAGGGTCTTTTTTTTTTTTCCTAGTTGGAGCCATGACCTTGATCTAGCTGAATGTCAGTAACAATAGTGATGGCCAATGCTCTCAGATAATCAACTAAGGACCCCCAAATTGGCCCTATTATGCAACCCTCTTTCCTTGATAAGGCTGTGGATGACAGAAAGGCTCCTTTGAGGAATGAGAGGCCAAAAAAAAAAAAAAAAAAACCCCCACAGATGGCAGCTCACTTCAAGTTCCTGGACACTCCAGCTTTCATTTTTGTCCCAAGAGCTCAGACATCAGTCCTAATCTTAAATTGCTGTGCATTCTAAAACATCTCCCAGAGAAGAGCATTTTACCTGTATGAGCTGAGAGATGCTACCTGCACCATGATGAACGTTAAGTTAGTAGTAAGTAAACCACTAAATTCTTTGGGGTTTGTTGTTGTTGTTATTGTGTTATTTACTTCTTTTCTTGGACCATTTTATTCAGTAAACATACTTCCAGTAAAATGGAGTTCTAATTAATTTACAGGAAGGTTTAAAAAAAGTGTGCATATAAAATGCCTGAAGTCCCTGAAAAGATGTGTTCCCAACAGTGTGCATGGGCCTTTTTAGTCCTGCCTCAGATTCCCTGAGTGTGAGTTTCCCAGCTCACAACCCTGGAGTGTCCCCAGGCCACAATCAGGTTCCTCAGGATCTTATCGTCTCCAAATTAAATACAAAAGAGATTAAAAGAAGAAACGAAAAAGAGAACTAGAAACCTGGCGGTAGTTGGAAAAAACATCTGGGCTTCCCAGAGACCTGAGTTTATCAAGATGCTCATGAAAACTTATAAAGAAAGCCATTGGAAAGCTCACACCCCGGGGGACTGTGATGGAACAGGAGAAGCATTTAGAATCAGAGGACCTGGGTTTCGGGTTCATGTTCTGCCACCTCATAGCAGCTGAATATCTTTAGGTAAATCACTTTAACCCCCTGAGCCTCAGTTTCCTCATCTGTAAAATAGGGACATTGATTCCATGTCACAGTTTTTTTGAAGATATGATGAATAACTACATGAAAAGTCTTCATAAACTATAAAGTGATGTCAAAAGATTTTTATAATATTTTTGTTACAAAAATATTATATTTTTATAATATTTTGTTATAATATTTTTGTTATAATATTTTGTTTATAATATTTTGTTACAAATATTTTATAATATTTTTGTAACAAAATTTTTGTTACAAATATTTTATAATATTTTTGTTACATTTGTTTCCACAATGAACATAACATGTTCATTGTGGAAAATTTGACAATTATATGAGCTGTACTGACAAAATGACTGAGGGACTTGGGAGATTAAGTGCAGACCCTGGTAAGTCTGAAGCATCAGTCCTATATTATTGGGGTTTGCCTCCTTGCATGTTCAGAAACTCTGCCTGGGAGCTCGGGGTGGCTGCACGCTGCCCATAATGCCTAAACCCTTAGGGCCACTTAAAGAGTTTCCACCAAAAGATTCCTCAGAAGTAACCGACCAGCAAAACTTCAGGTGCTCATAGAATCTATCATGTGTCCCAAGACCTGTGGGAAGGGAATCAGGGGGCAGAGCTCTAGTCCGGATCCTCTGTTAACTCTTCACTTTCCTGGGCCTCAGTTTTCTCATTTGGAAAATGATCTACTGGAAGTGATATTCTTTGAAGTAGATTCCAGGTATGGTTTTTATGGGTCTTTGCTCAATCTGTTGTTTTGGTGGACTCTTCAAGCACCAATAGGGACCAATCGGGAAGGTGAGACCTGCTTGATGTCAGCTCAGGGCACTTCCCCCAATATTTCCGGGTGCCTTCAGGAATCTTGAACAGCACTGTCACTCCCTATCACCCATAAGATGGGGGAAAGGGACCCAGTCAACAAAAATTCTGAGGAGCAGTTTATTGCTCAGTTTAAAATGTCTCCATTTCCCTCTTGTTTTCTTTGGGTGAATGAATAAAACCTCAAATATGGCTAGAAAGTCAGAAATGTGTATCGGTTATAGATTGTTTTCCCCCAAAGGGTAAGAAGTAGATAGCTCAAATGGAAAAGATGGGACTAAATGAGAGGGTGAAAGAGAAGCAGCTGTTGAGAAGAACCAGAATTCTTCTTGCCTCTAAAGGAAACAATAATATATTACAGGGCATTTAAATGCTGCTCCAGACAGTGGATTGCAGTCTTGATTAAGCCCTCAGAGTGTTCTGGAATGAAAAGTTCTTACAGCTCTTAAACGTGTTTAAACATTGGCATACAGATTTAATGTTGGGGTTCTTTGACCTGAAATCACCACCAGCCTCTACCCTGATTAAAGCAGTTTTATGGGGGATTTGGACCTTGCTAGAGTTTGCCCATTTAAGACAGTTTACTAAAAAGTTGGGTCAGATCTTATAAGAACACTGTAAAAAACAGAGCCTTTTTTTATTCTTTGAAACTTGTCATCAAGAATATCTGCTGTCACTGTTGGTGGAAGTGTAAATTGATGCAGCCACTGTGGAGAACAGTATGGAGGTTCCTTAAAAAACTAAAAATAGAACTACCATACGACCCAGCAATCCCACTACTGGGCATATACCCTGAGAAAACCATAATTCAAAAAGAGTCCTGTACCACAATGTTCATTGCAGCTCTGTTTACAATAGCCAGGACATGGAAGCAACCTAAGTGTCCATCGACAGATGAATGGATAAAGAAGATGTGGCACATATATACAATGGAATATTACTCAGCCATAAAAAGAAACGAAATTGAGTTATTTGTAGTGAGGTGGATGGACCTAGAGTCTGTCATACAGAGTGAAGTAAGTCAGAAAGAAAAACAAATACCGTATGCTAACACATATATATGGAATCTAAAAAACAATGGTTCTGAAGAACCTAGGGGCAGGACAGGAATAAAGACGCAGGCGTAGAGAATGGACTTGAGGACATGGGGAGGGGGAAGGGTAAGCTGGGACAAAGTGAGAGAGTAGCATGGACATATATACACTACCAAATGTAAAATAGATATCTAGTGGGAAGCAGCCGCATAGCACAGAGAGATCAGCTCGGTGCTTTGTGACCACCTAGAGGGGTGGGATAGGCAGGGTGGGAGGGAGACGCAAG
The DNA here is from genome assembly GCF_011762595.2 of Tursiops truncatus. NCBI lineage: Eukaryota > Metazoa > Chordata > Mammalia > Artiodactyla > Delphinidae > Tursiops > Tursiops truncatus. The sequence goes on along the minus strand of NC_047040.1, from coordinate 56,268,657 downwards.
AGGGAGGAGATATGGGGATGTATGTATATGTATAGCTGATTCACTTTGTTATACAGCAGAAACTCACACACCATTGTAAAGCAATTATACTCCAATAAAGATGTTTAAAAAAAAAAGAATATCTGTTGTCAGAATGTTGTGTTAGATATTAAAATGTGGCCTCTCAGCAAAATGGTTTTGCTTTCACTTTAGTGTGACAACAGTTCACATTAAGCCCTGAAAGGCCTGAGGGCCAAAAAAAACAAGTGATAATTAAAAATGAATTCTTAAAAGCATTATAACTTTATGGGGCTTCCCTGGTGGTGCAGTGGTTGAGAGTCCGCCTGCCGATGCAGAGGACACGACTTCGTGCCCCCGTCTGGAAGATCCCACATGACGCAGAGCAGCTGGGCTGGTGAGCCATGGCTGCTGAGCCTGCGCGTCCGAAGCCAAAGTGACACTGCTCTTGTAATATTACTGGAATAGTCTTTCTGAACCAGTAATACACTACTTTTTAAAAAAAAATTAAAGGGAGGCTGATGTACTGACATTAAATTCCATGCAAATATTCTGGTTATTTAGTAGTAATTTATCGCAGTTTTACTGGAAATTTTCTCCTCTTAGTTCTTAAAAGGTTTTACAGTCCCAATTAGCACTTTTGCTCCTAATAATCGATATTGATTTTACTTTATTCGTTTTGGATTTTAAAAATTTTACCTAGAATTCAACTCTTAATTGTTTTTAAAGTAACATAGCTCATTAAAAAAATCAGACTTACTGGGAGATGTTCATTGCCATCTGGAAAATGACAAATTTCCATTTATTTGAGGTGGGTTCTTTATCGGAAAAGAAATGACAGTTCTGGCTAATAAGGATTTGGATTGTTGACCAAAAATTAAACAAGAAAGTGTGCAACATTTTCCAATATCTTCTCAAAATTAGGTAGCAGTGGTTATTTTGACTCATATTGCAGATTTTGGTTTCAGCCTGGCTATTTATCCCTGTATTTTAGTAACTTGTGTGTCTAGGAGCTGCTTCTCCTGTTCACCAACTACGTTATTTATTTATTTATTTTTTTGCAGTATGCGGGCCTCTCACTGTTGTGGCCTCTCCCGTTGCGGAGCACAGGCTCCAGACACGCAGGCTCAGCGGCCATGGCTCAGGGGCCCAGCCGCTCCGTAGCATGTGGGATCTTCCCGGACCAGGGCACGAACCCGCGTCCCCTGCATCGGCAGGCGGACCCTCAACCACTGCGCCACCAGGGAAGCCCACCAACTACGTTAATTTTAGGGGGCACAATGCCAATCAGAGACCACCGAGGCGGCCCTGATGTGTTAGGAGATGTCCTCAGGAGACAATGGACAGTTGGGGATGATTCCTGTTCCCTCCATGTGCTGTGTGACAGGGAACTGGAATTACTCACTTTTTAAATCAATGGCCTTCCTCCTCATATTCCAAGCTTTCTCTGATAATGTGCCACACATTACATCTGGAACACAAACACTTCACCAAAACCCTTCAATTAAATCCTGCAAATTGTTTTGTTTAAACATTTTCTGTGATCTTTTATGTGGCGTTCAATTTCATCCTCTTTTGAAACTTAAAAGATGACTTTTAGGGCTGTGTTTAGCATTTGGTGACACTAGCAGAAAATTAAAAGTGTTTCTGAGGTCTACCTTTACCAGTCACACATTTCACAAACACTGGAGCTACCTGGGGTTGGCCAGGAAATGTCTGCTGCCATATTAGTGATGTGATAATGGGCTTCACATATCACCTGGACATTAAGAATGAAATCACTTACCGCTTCTGGAAGCAGCTTTGTTCTCAGCTGGTGTCCTGAAGGCACTGTACAAGCACAATGGACTTTGTATCGCAGAGGTGAAAGTCAGAAATTACCTAAAGTCATCTTTACTGCCAGTGCGTATTGAGGGGTGTGTGTGTGTGTGCGTGCCCGTGCACACGTATTGTTCATCTTTGTCTAACGGGTCCACTGATATTTGATGGAAATGACCAAAATTCAGCTAGTTGCATAAAGTATTTTTGGGTCTCCAATCTGCTCCGCTCTGTGACATGCCAAACTTCTAATGACTGGGACCTCTAACTCAGCTGCAATAGCCCATCAAAGGTGCAACTTTATTCTCTCATAACAGCCTTGTAATGTGATCAGCAGACTTATCTGCGAACTTTTCCCTGAGCTGTGCAGATGTGGCCGTAAAAGAGGCACGTATGCCATTGTGTATTTCCTACTTTCCTCCAAAAATGAATTTGGTTTCTGATTATGGCAGGGAGGCTGCCTGCCGTATAAAATTTCCTACAGGTGCATACCCTCTTAAAAGAAAGCCCAATCTATGAAAATCGGGAACTAAGAAGGAGAATGATTCAGGGCTATTATTAATTTTATAAGGCTCCCTTTACTTTGGAAAGGTATTTGCCAAAGAAATCAATATATAAAAGGTTTCTCTAGTACATTTACGATATTCTTTGATTAATCAAAAGTAGATGTATAGATATTTTTTCAGATAGACACCTGTCATGTAAATTATAACATGGACATTATTAAATAATTAGCTTCATGATTTTTTTGGTTAGGAAAACTGTAAACCATGAACTGACTTGCTGAATATGTTTACTTTAAGATTGAGCATATATATTTTACCTTAAAAAAATCAGGCCTTGAATTATTGTTCCTCAAAATAAAATGCATGGTTTCTAAAACTTAGTTTTGAGTTTTTAACCTATTTCTCCTCTGAGGAATATGGGCTTGTGAACATACATTCTTCATACCACATTCAAAGTCTAATCTGTTTTTTTCTAGCAATCACATGGATACGTGTAAACAGATAAATAGTCACCATACACCATTGACTGCCATGGCTCATTTTTCATCTTTTGAAATAAAAGCCCAAGAGAATTTTTGTCAAAATAAATTGGAGATAAAAAAAAGTTCTCTTCTGAAGTGGATACTTTGAGCACAGCAGATGTGTAGGGAATTTTCTTTTGCCTTTGACTCCTTTTAAGATCTAATTCTACAAAATTAGAATTTCGGTTACTATAAACAGTGTATTCCAGACCCTGGATTAAAGAACTGCTTTTGAGCCAGAGCTGAAGTTGTTTTAGTTTTTGTAATTTCAGATATATTATCTGGTGTAACACTAAATTTAGACATTATAAATTAGTTGACTTTTCCCTTAATCAGCCACAGTTACATTCCTGTATAAAAGCTGAAAACATGAACACTCATATTTCCCTCTAAAGGAGTCTAATTACATTATGATCTGAAATAATATCTCCTTAATGATTCTTCGAACAACGCGGCCTATGTTTTCTTTCTCCATGCAGACCCTTCACAAATAACACAGTCTACATCAAGATAAACAGTACTTTTAGCATGTTTTGCAATATGGAAACAGGCGGGTTAGAAAAAAGCAAATGAACCAAACCTCTGTATTCGTAACAAGCTTCTAGACCACTTTAGTGCAGAATTCACAATAGATATGTACATTTTTCATTGGAGGATTTTAATAGTTTTTTTCATACGATGCCATCCATCAAATTTCCAACGAAGGCAAATAACTCACAGGGAAGAATCTGAAAAAGTCCAGAAATACTAGGCAATGTATGGTGACAACATGAGAATAAAATTCTCAGTGAATTATAATACTAACAACTAATAAAGAAACATGGTTGCCAAAATTGTGGTCATATTAAAAATGAGTCTTCTTATTTAAGGTGAAAAAAAATACCCTATCGATTCTGATCCACTTCCCATATTTAGAACAAAATAAAACAATGTTTGTTTAAAACAAAATAAAACAAGTTTTCCAGCAAATCCCTCAAGACATTTTAAATCCTACATAAGATACGCTGGAATTAAAGAGCATTACACGGACTTCTGCACGGCACAGCTACAGATTTATTACCCATCGAGTTATAAGGAACGGCTTCCCCTCTAGTTCAGGGTTTGTTTTTCTCCCCACAGTCAATGTTTAACCCACCTGAACAGTTTAGTGAGGCCAGATGTGTCAGTTTTACCTTTCCAAGGGAATTCTGTTTAGAGAACTACATTGCAGCATGATGACAAGTGCTGCTCTCTAATACAAGTTTCTTTCTTTTCCAAAATCCAATCCTATGCTATATTTATTCATTTCTTGAAGGACTCCTTGACTTCACATACATACATACATACATACATACATACATAAATAGAAAATCTTTATACGTGCTCCATGCCGTGGACCCATGGGCATAAATAATCCGATGTGAATTCAAATACATATCCTTTTCCCATTTGTCTCCATTCTCGGTGCCAACTTTGCCTCAATAAACAACCACCTTCAGCTTAGTACGAAGGAAGCATCCAGTACATAATGCATGGGGCGGTGCCCCTTCAAAGAAGGAAACCCTTCAGAATAGCCAAGGATGAGAAGAAAACAGAAGCTCAGGAGAGCAGAAGACTTAAGGAAGTAGTTTCAATTTCACCTGAGATGACAGCAATACCTGTGGCTGAGTCAGGGAAATGTTCTCAAGCACAGTTTTGCTGATCACTTTGAAAAACATGGCCCAGGAATAAGCCTAGAAGATATTCATGAAATTGGAGGTGAAATGGTCATAGAATTGAGCATGACCTGAGATCTCCTGATTCCTCCCTTATTGTGCAGATTCCTCAGCTTCTCCAGCAGGAAAAGGGAGGCATTAAGCCTTTCCACGTTCCTAAAAGCATGTTTCGAGGATTAAAGAATCCAAAGGATCAAATTACTATTTATCTAGGACTCTTTCTAACCAGTGGGGCATCATGAGATACCCTGAAAGAGCTGATTTATTGAATCCCCAATTGAATTGGCCTTAGAGAGTTAATACATCCACGGTGACAAATTTACTCACTACCAATGAATTGCATTAGTTCCATTATTTGTAAAGCACTTTTCCATCTGGGAAGAAAGGTGCAGCATAAATCCCATTCTTTTCAGTAGCATGGCTGGAAGGCATCAACCTTTTATGAGCCAGGAAAGTCAGGACTTTTCTTCTATTAATTTGCTAAGTATTCTCTGCCCCATGAGTTTTAACACGTTGAAAATATGGCAGATGGCAGAGGACAAGGACAAGGAAAAGAGGAAGGCCTTTTGTCCCATTGGGCTGTATCACCTTCTTAATTCTGTGGAAGCTTGTTTCACAGGATTTGGGGCTGACTTTGGCTCAAAATGGGCCCGGAGCTAACGACTGGGAGACTCACTTTAGTTGAGGCTTACTTCCAGGTAAGTCTTGAAATTTGAGCATCTTAAAATTTTAGTCAATTTAGCATGGTCTCAGGAGTTCCAAAATCTGACGTGCCCTATCCCTAAGCATTTCCAGAGGGGCGGTATTATATAATTTCGGGAATATATACTTGGGAGCTCAGTGATCTGAGATCAAGCCCTAGTGCCACCACTGTTCACTGTTTGATTTTGGTCAAATTAATTTTACCTCTGTGAGTTTCAGTGACATCCTCCAAAAATGGGAATAAGAGCAGAAGCAAGTTAGAGTGTTACGGTAAGACTAAGTATGATAATGCAGGTAAGCCTCCTAGCATGGTGCTTGGTACCTTGAAAACCACCACTAAATGTTTGCTCTTGTTCTCATTAGATGCGACTTTTCAGATGTGTGACCCAAAGTGTCTGCTCGGCTGAAGATGACCACCTCAGTGGTCTGGAACAGTAGACACTGGTAGAGATTTTTTCTGGCTCCTGTCAACACATCCTGTCCATTAATTTTGAAGTTCCTGTTCTGGATACTAACCTGGACTTCTTCATCCATTCATTCAGAAGGTGCTGAGTTAGGCCCTCCGTGGGCAGCTTGTACCAGTCCTTTGAAGAGAGAGCTCTTATCTTTTGGTAAGGTGAAAATACATGGAATTACTTTATAAACAACGTAAAGCATATCTGCACATACAGATGAGCTGGTTTTAAATTTTATGCAATTTGATTCTTTGATAATAGCTAACACTTACTGAAGGCTCACCAAGGGCCAAGCAATGGGCTAAGGACTTTCTGTAAATTATCCTCACAAGGATCCTAAAAGGCAGACTCCATTATTATTCTAAACTTTGAACCCAGGGATTCGAATTCAGAGTCTATACCCTTAACTACTACCTTAAACTACCATCCTGAGATAGGATTGATTGCAAACCCATTTTTAAAAAGTTCTAGATGTTCGTCCAGTACAGTCTGTCCTCTTTGAAGACTGAATCCTAATTCCTTGCCATCAGGCAAACACAGTTGCATTGCATTTATTAGCAGCCATAATCCTTCACACTTTTATCTGCCATTTCCAATTGACAGAGTGGTGTTACATGCTTTGTTATTCAGACCTCCTGTTTTACCAGAAAGATTGCATTTATGTAATCCTCACCGGGAGGTTATTCTTACCTCCTGTTTGCTGCTCAGGAAGCTGAACCTTGGAGAGAGTGCAGGACTAGACCACGGCCGCCACACTGATGAATGATCCGTGTATAGTTGAAACCGGTTTTGTTTGTTTGCGTTATGCGGGCCTCTCACTGTTGTGGCCTCTCCTATTGCGGAGCACGGGCTCCGGACGCGCAGGCTCAGTGGCCATGGCTCACGGGCCCAGCCGCTCCGCGGCATGTGGGATCTTCCCGGACCGGGGCACGAAGCCGTGTCCCCTGCATCGGCAGGCGGACTCTCAACCACTGCGCCACCAGGGAAGCCCTGAAACCGGATTTTTTGATCCAAATAAATAATGAAGTTATTGTTAGTCTTGTAAAATTGGAATAATGCATTCTACACATCCAAAGGAAAAGTGGCTTTAACCCCGGTGGGTGAACCATTGCAACCTTCCTCCATAGCTATCTCATTTCTGGCTCAGTCACATCACTGAGCCCCTCCCAAGTGCTCGGCATAATCCTACACAGAGCCTGACCACAAGGAACCTATTTGAGAGGGCACATTAGAATGTTCAATCAAAGATATAATAATAATAATAGCTATAAAGGAGGGATCGGAGCCAGGGGATTGAGGTGTCTTTGCCAGGGTCTTGCAGCCCTGACAAAGGAGGGGGCTACCTTATCAGGGGAGGGAGTTAGTGCCAAAGAAGCACTAAGCTGGTTTACTCAGCAGAGAGCTGGTTAGATAACTGGGAGGCCTAAAAGCTCAATCTGGCACAAAAATGAAAAATGTCTTTGTCTATTAATTTTATCTTTCCTACCAGTTGTTTTGTTCTCACAGATAACGGTATGAAATATTCTATGAACTCAGATGAAAGGTTCATACACTAAATGAAAAATCTGAAGTTCACATTTTCAGTTATTTCATATTTTGCATTTCATTCATTTAAAAATGATTTCATGCAGTTCAACTACTGCATTGAAACATCTCTGTGTAACACACTTAGGCAGTTTCCCTTTAAGAAAAGATGCTGGTCCTCTTTTTCAGATGGTCATTCAGTGATACAAACCTGTAGGACTGAGATAAATTGCTCCTGGAAACATTTTCCTCTTGGAAAATCACAGATGAGACTAAATGAGACATTTTATATATATAGTAGCAAACAGTCATAGGTACATTTCATTTTGAAAGTCCCATCTGTCTTGCAACCCAAACAGGTTTTGACACTGCAGAGTGATTGCAGCACTTCAGGACTAGGAAAAGCCAGTGATGCAGAAAGGGGTGCTGAAGAACGTACTACAATTTTACCGTTTGGGTGTTTTAAAAGATCAAAAATATAATTAAAACTGTAATTATGTCTCTTGACACATGTGATCACTCTATTTTGCAAGGTATAACTTGAATACTCCAGCCCAGCATTTAAATATAAATGCAGCTTTTATAACAAAAGAGAACCAGCAAGGCTTCTTGCTATGATTAGAGTTTTAATTGATACCATTATAGCTAGAAGTTTGAACATGATGGGAATAATGACTCTGGTGTTTTTCGGCACCTTATTATTCATTTTACATCTTTATGTCAGCTATGTGCTCAAGTCCACAGAGTCTGTAATATTTAAATTAATAATGTAAATTTAACTATTGCCATTAAAGCAAAGCTAATTAGGTCCCTGCTTGCTGACTGACAGGATGATGCAATGAGTAAAACGGTTTGAGCCGATAGCTGACACTGCCAGGAAAATGTGAACTGAGTTCACTTGAGATTAAACAACCTCTAAGACACCAACGGAGGGGAAAATAAAAAGTGTCTGGTCTCATTTTCTAAAAACAGAAAAAAATCCATGAAGAGACACAACTAGCTCATCTAGCAGCTCAGAGCGAGCTTTCTGAGAGGTGATGCAATGATCTTGTGCTTTTCATTCTGTCGTTCTTCTTCCATGCACGGGTTGGAGATGCAGTTTTCCTCAGGCCTCAGAATGTTGGCCTTCTTCCATAGTTTTCACATTCTAAGCAAGAGAGGCCAAGAAGCTGAACTTTACCTGTTTCATAAACACCTCTTCTAAAACAGATAGCAGAAATGGAGAGGAGAGGCAAACGAATGCTTATTTCCAATTCAGCTAAAGAGAGTCCGTCCTGGAGTTTGCAGAAGTGGAAAAATGGTACAGAAAGGCATAAGCACATACCCTATTTAATAGAGGGAGCCTTTATGATTGTCTGGAACAAAGCAAGGGCTTCCTCACCCTGGGTTTTCGTCTTGACAAGAGGATCAGCTCACTCAGGGCTGCAGACTGGCTCAGAGGGAATGCCTCCAGAAGTGTAGGGCAACCCGCTGCTCCCTCCTCTGTCTGGGCTCCAACTTGACTGGGGACTATCTGAACACCTGATGGGAAGCCAGATTGATCCGGTCGTCCTGCCTGAAGGTACAATGGAGCAGGAACTGGGTGTGAGGGAGGAAAAGGGGACTTGGCTCAACATACTTTTTAAAAATAAGCTTTGAATGTAATAAAAGATGCACATTATGTTCATCAAGGGAGAGTTCCGTATGTTATGTGAAAAGACTCTTTTTAAGAACAACGCTCTTACTCTAAGGAAACCGATATCTGCCCCATGTAATTTCATCAAATGACTGTTCATACATCTGTGTTGATGGATCCATTTGTTAGGAGTACTTTCTCATAGCAAATGTACTCATGTTCTTCTATATTCTTAGCCTTCTCCTTCCCTTTTTCTTCATTTCTAAAGTGTGATAGCATGATTCCCCAAGGAAGTCTGGTGGTCCATCACTGCAGAAGGCTCTCCTCACAGTGAAGACTGATACTAAAGAATTCCATTTACCGAAAGCATTGCTCACCCTTATCTCCAGCTTGGCGAGGAACTGGCACTATAAGTGACAGATGGAAAAGGAGTTTTAATTACTAAAAGGCTATGCTGGCTAAAGGTGTTGGCCAAATGATTCTTCTGGAACTTGTCTACATAACATCAATAGTTGCTGTTTTAGACCAAAAATTGATTTTTATATTTAAAAAATTGGATTAACATCCCTAGAGGCAACGCTGTATAGTGGTTTGTAAAACTAACTGCCGCCATGTCCTGAGGCACGATGTCATCTAATCCTTAGGACGATTTCATGACTGGCTTTGAAGTCAGGCAGATCAGTTGCACTGCTTTAGAACTTAGTTTTCTTGTCTGTAAGATGGGGTAATGATACCTCATGAGATTTGGGGGAGGATAAAATGAAATCATGCATGTAAATTGACTAAAGCACAGCCTGCAGCCTTCAGTAAACTGTGCCTATCCTAAAGACCTATCAGAAAGCGCAATGTTATCATCCCTGTGCTGCTGGGGTTTGGCAGCTACACTCAAAGAGCCATCCAGCCATTATGCTCATCTTTGAAGAGCAGAATTGGCTGGCCATTTTGAAAATAACCACTTTCAAAAGGAAGATGTATTAGAAAGAGTCCATTGGGCTTCCCTGGTGGCGCAGTGGTTGAGAGTCTGCCTGCCGATGCAGGGGACACGGGTTCGTGCCCCGGTCCGGGAGGATCCCATCATGCCGCGGAGCAGCTAGGCCCGTGAGCCATGGCCACTGAGCCTGCGCGTCTGGAGCCTGTGGTCCGTAGCAGGAGAGACCACAGCAGTGAGAGGCCCGCGAACCGCAAAAAAAAAAAAAAAAAAAAAAAAAAAAAAAGAGTCCATTAAGCTTCTTCTTTCAAACCTTCCTCCCGGTGAAAGCCACTGCTGAATCCCCCTGAAAATTCCCAGTGGATCCTCAGAATTGAGTTACTAATAGTCCACTGATTGGATATACTAGTATGAATTTAACCAGAACTCTGTGGGTAGATATTTAGGTTGTTGTCAATTTTAAAATACTTTAAAAAGTCCTGTGGTTAATATAGTTACATTTATACTCCACCACCCCACCTGCCCACATTGCAGATGATTTCCTCAGAAGGGATTCTCAGAAATAAGACAGATGACTGGGTTTTAAAAAGTGAGCATTTTTATGGATCTTGATATATGTTGTCAGATTGCTTTCCCATTGACAGTACACTGTGTGAATGGAGTTTTACCAAACTCTAGCATAAACTTGTTGTGGTGGAAGTCTTGACTTAGGCTGCTTCTTTAGATGACATGTGCTTACACTAAGATGCGTTAACTGTATAGAAATTAGTATCCCATTCCTAGGTTCGAGTCACTGAATGGCAGGCTGTCTGAATACCTATTGCTACCACACAGCTCTCTCTCTCTCTCTCTCTCTCTCTCTCTCTCTCTCTCTCTCTCTCTCTCTCTCTCTCTCTCTCACATGGTTATTAAGCTACATGGCTGAACTAGAGTCTTGCCTGCACCACTGCTGAGGAACTGGTAGAAGCCTAGATGGGGATGATAATGTTCCGTCCTCCTTCCAATCTAAATAGCTGGGTTTGAGAGCCCACAGAAAGCCTCTTCAGAACCACCTGATTGGTTGGGGTCTGGGGAAAGGTGTCCATTTTTGTTGCCCTTGTTGTTTCCAAAACCCGGCTAAAAGACCTGACTAGATATACACGCAGCCTGTTATTCCTGAGGTTACTGCGATCCTCTCCAAGGCCTTGCAAATCATCGGTGAAAAACACAGCCTACTTTCAAAGAATTCAAATGGCTCACCTTCAAAGAGCGGCTTCATTTAGAGCCACCTGGCGCCACTGCCTCTGCCTCCTGTCTGGGGAGAGAAGGGGAGCCGCTGCTCACCACCAGCTCCTGCCCTCCTAACCCGTTGTTGCTTGTTACATCAAGGTAAGAAAGTTTTCTGTGTATAATTTGTGAAGTTCCCTTAAGCAGACAGTGCTACATAAATGTAAAATGCTGCTATTAATAATAAAGTTTGGCACACCTAAGAATGCTGTAGAATTAAAGTAATGAGATTCTATTTTTAGGCAGACTGGGCAATAACATGCAAGTATGATAAGGCTGTGCTTTAAAGCTCACTTTAACCTTCCATTGCTCTAAAGAGTACGTTTTCTGGGCCGCCTACACAGCAGTCGGCTGCCCCGAGCTCTAACGGTGTAGGTGAGCTTGGAGCCCAGCGGGCCTGGCTAAAAATAGGCTTTGGTCCTTCTCAGAGGGAGCGTACCTCACACACAGCTTGCTTTCACAACATCTAGATGGACCTCTTTGGTCACCTCGCAAACCTTCATCACTACCTTGGAAACGATTAGAAAAGTTTCTAGAATGTGCTTTGAAATTCTTATACATCTATAATTATGTGAAGGTATAAGACGTGTTTGGGAGACTCCATTATGTTTATTTTCAGATGTAAAGATATTTAACAGAGGCCCAGGTTCGAAGGGATTCACAGCTAGAAAAGAAGTCTCACTCCTCAGGGGAAAAAAAATGATTAGCTCTTCCTCCACTAATGTTCAGCTCAATGCTTTGTCAATAACAGTAACTCTTCTTCACCAACTTAGTGCAGCCTATAAAGATCCTTATGACCCATAATTACAGATGCAGATTTATGTCAAAATGCATATATAAATCTCTGGTTCTGGCTATGGTTCACCTCTTATCAGAAAAAAGATTTGTGTAAGGAGACACTCTCCTTGATCCCTATGCATATATTTTCCTTCCGATTTGGGGGCAGAATTATAAGGGTTTGCTACCTATGACCCAAGGCACATTCCAGGTTCACAGCTGGAGGGAGTGAGGAGTTGGCTGGCTTTGACGGTGGGTAGTGGGGGGAGGGGGAGGTAGCCATGGAAATATATTTTCTGGGAATATTGCTTTCTGGCTAAATCAAGACCGCCTTTTCGACACCTGCAGGCCAGCCACCATAAATCAGAGCAAAGATGATTATCTGAACAGAGGGAGAGGGGTTTTAAAATGACTGGACTTCCTGAGGCTGAAGCCTAGCACTTGATTCAGGGACACAGGGAAGTCTTACACCTGATGGCTTATCAAATTCCACGGAAACCTGAGTGGGCAAAGGAGATGTCAGGCTGGCCTTGCTCAGGATTCTCACATGCTAGGATTTGTTTTGTGATGCATTTCCTGCTAGCAAATCTGAGGGGTTTTTTGTTGTTATTTTTTTTCGGTTTTTTTCTTGCGGTACGCGGGCCTCTCACTGCTGTGGCCTCTCCCGTTGCGGAGCTCAGGCTCCGGATGCGCAGGCTCAGCGGCCATGGCTCATGGGCCCAGCCGCTCCGCAGCATGTGGGATCTTCCCGGACCGGGGCACGAACCCGTGTCCCCTGCATCGGCAGGCGAACTCTCAACCACTGCGCCACCAGGGAAGCCCCAAATCTGAGTTTTGAACCATCATCTGATCATCTCCAGGGAACAATCTCCCTGATGGTAGGACTTCCTCAGCACCCATGAAGGATGGGAGAGGTGCATCCACCCTCTCTCTGTGAACAGGTAACTGCTGAAAAATTGCTCGAGCTTCTATATAGTTGCTGTCCGAATGCTGGATCTGGGAGGTTATTAAAGAGTGTGCCTGGAAATCCCATTGTTTTCTTACCTGCAGATCTCAACTCTGTACACCTAGACAATAGGTGTTTAACTCTCAGACAGTGTTCATAAAAATACATAGAAACTTAAACACCTACCTACCTTATAACAAATCAATTCCACTTCTGGGAGTACACCCAGAAGAAACAAGTGCACATGTCCACAAGAAGACTTGCACAAGGAAATGCATTACAGCTTTCTTCATGACAGCCCAGACAACCCAAATGTCCATCAACAGGTGAATGGATAAATAAACTGTCTTATATCCCTGCATTCAGCAATAAAAAGGAATGAGTTACTGATACCGACACAACAAAGATGAATCTAAAAATGTCACACTAAGTGAAAGAAGCCAGACACAAGAGTCCATAATGTATGATTCCATTGATATGAATTTCAAGGACAGGCAAAACTAGTCTATAGAAATCGAATTAGAATTCCAGCTACTTCAGTGGGAAGAGGGTTATTGACTAGAAGGGAGCACAGGGAACACTCTAAGTGACGAAAATGTTTTATATCCTAATCTGGGCAGTGGTTAACATGGCATATAATATGCAAAAAAAATCATCGGGCTGTATGTTTACTTTGTAAATTATAGTTTAATAAATGAAAAGTTTAAAAAGCTCTCTGGAAAACATACATGGAGAAAAGCTCACTTTGTAAGAATGATCATGAACAGACAAAGATTAAATCACGAAGATAATCTAAAGAGTAAATGAAAAAAACATGAGCCTTTCACTTCTCGCTTTTATCACAGGACATGAAAACGCTGGGGCTTAGGAAACTAAAATCATTGTATGATATGCTTAGGAATTCACTGAGCGTTCTTTAATGGTTTATTTTCAGAATGTTCCTGTTAAATTAGGAAGTGTTTCATTTGCAAGTTTCTCCTTAGGAAATGGTGTTGTTTCAAAATAAACAGTCAGGAAATACATATTTTAAGTTGATTCATCACTTGTCTTAGCAAGAGATCAATTAGCTAATGATACCGTTGGCCTCAAGCATTCTTCAGTAAAATGTATTTCATTCTCCTGAATATTTAGATTAATTAAGGTATGAGGCCGCGGTGTTTTTATGACAAAAAATTGATATTAAATACACATTTCCCATTTTTCATGCAATACACCTCAGTTCTTTTGCATCTGTCTTATGATAAAGACTTCCAATTGTTAAAGGAAGTCTTTGGGGGTACTTGCTTTCCTGTGTCACTAATGAAACAAAGAAGGCTTATTTTTTTAAGAACGATCATGACAGAACTTCCACATGGCGTCTGCTACTCATTATTCAATTGACATTTCCATTTCTGGAATTCTAAAGTTTGTCTGAAATTGTTAGTGACATTTATAAAATGCTTGCAGAATTTTAAAATGGACCCTAGAGATCACCAAGTCCTTCCCCCTCATTTAAGATGAGGAAACTGAAATCAGGAAAGGTTAAGAGACTTGCCCAGGGTTCGACTTCTTTGGCTGACTTTTGTGTAGAGTTGGAATGCCTTCCTTCGACTCCACGATAACAGCAGATTCTATGATCGAAGAGATATCACAGCTATAACATTGGTAAACATGTGCACATTTTATAAAATGAGGAATTCAGTTAAAGGTTGTCTTCAGGACCTAGAGTATTTCACAGTCCTGGAAATACTGTTTCCAACCTCTAGACAGTTTGCCCACAGTGAAGCTCGTATAATCAACATTAGGCTAAGCCTTTCTATCTCCCTTACCTGTATTACCGCATTTAGAACTCTGTGAATCAATATAATGTAAAAAATATGGTTTAGGGGCTGCATTGCAAGGGTTCACTTCTGATTTCACTACTTATGAGCTGTGTGGCAGTGTAACTTGCACTCAAATCTCAGATTCCTAATCTGGCAAATGGGGATAATAATAGTATCTTATGTCATTTTTTTAAGGTTTAAATAAAATGATATAAGTCAAGTCAGCCTGGTCCTTAATAAATATTCAATAAAGGTTAGCTAATAGATCATTTTGGAATTTCCAAAAAGAAAATTATACCTCAATTTATTTTGTTTGATTTTCCCACTTCCACCTTTTTGCATGTACAGTTCTGTGCCCTGAATACTCTCCTCTCTCCTCCTTTTTCAGGCTCCTCTTAGCTCTAGCTCCCTCTATCATTACCCACCTGGTCCTCCACACACCCCTGATCCGCCTGATTTCCCATGCAAAGCTCACAGTACACATTTTAGCACTTGACTCTGGGTCTTACAATGCTCTTTAATTATTTCATCTGATGTAAGTTATATAATGTATTTCTTTTGCATCTTTAACAGGGCCTAGCATCGTGAAGGGCATGTAGCAAACGCTTGAAAATCATTGTATCAAAGAATTAAAATAGAAAACCTTCAAAATATTAAGCCTTGATTCCAGTGATGGCTGGTGAACTATTTTAATGGAGATCGTCTATAAAATCTATTTTATAATATTTTTAAAATAGTTTATATAATAAGAGCATTGTAGCCAGAAACAAAAAACAACACAGTCAAACCAAAATAACACATCAAACAAACAAACAAAAATAAACCGTGCCTGGAGTGGAATTATGACGTTTGCTATAATACAGATTCTGAAAATCTGGTGTGTCCTTTTTAGTTCTGTAATAGTGCATGCAATCTAGTATGAAGACCAAAGTCCTATTTTTGATTTATGTATCAAATAATGACACAAGGCCACAAAGAACAAACGAAACCATATCACCAGCTTATGTTCACAGTCATACTCTTTTTAAATACCAGGAAGTAACAGAGCCATCAAGAATACACCACAGTAACACTAGTAATACAAAGAACAAGTAATACGATGTATTCAACATGTATCAAGTTTAAATATGTTTACAGCAATAGTGTAAAGGAAAATAAAAGTAAAAGATTGAAAAAGTAAAAAAAAAAAAGAATATACTACAGCAATGATAAGACTTATGGTTAACATTTTACATATTTTTATAAATTAATTAATTTATTTTTTGGCTGTGTTGGGTCTTTGTTGCTGCGTGCAGGCTTCTCATTGGGGTGGCTTCTCTTGTTGTGGAGCATGGGCTCTAGGCACGTGGGCTTCAGTAGTTGTGGCACGTGGGCTCAACAGTTGTGGCTTGCAGGCTCTAGAGCGCAGGCTCAGTAGTTGTGGTGCATGGGCTTAGTTGCTCCGCGGCATGGGGGATCTTCCCGGACCAGGGCTCGAATCCCTGTCCCCTGCATTGGCGGGCGGATTCTCAACCACTGCGCCACAAGGAAGTCTGACATTCTACATATTTACATATATATTTTTATGTATCTCAGGAATAGAGACTGCCTTGTCAAAAGCTTTCAAAAAAGCACCCCCAGGGCTTCCCAGGTGGCGCAGTGGTTGAGAGTCCGCCTGCCGATGCAGGGGACGCGGGTTCGTGCCCCGGTCCGGGAAGATCCCACATGCCGCGGAGCGGCTGGGCCCGTGAGCCATGGCCGCTGAGCCTGCGCATCCGGAGCCTGTGCTCCGCAACGGGAGAGGCTGCAACAGTGAGAGGCCCGTGTACCGCAAAAAAAAAAAAAAAAAAGTACCCCCGAATACTTGGGCTTTATAGTGATACTGTACTAGAATACTTTCATTCCCTTTTTAATGCTATGATTAGAAACATTTCACAAAAGTTCTTTCTCAAGTACACTCAAGAATGTAGAATTGTTTAGACACTTGCCATTTACACCAAAACTTTAACCTTTTCAAGGCCTTGGTCCAATTTTGTAATTTACATAAACAGTAAATATTTTTTTTTCCTGTTGACAAATTCATTGCTAACTGAAGCATCAGAATTTTACTTTTTATGTAATTCCTAGGTAGTGGCCAAGATATCCTAAGCGCCAGAAGAAGCAAAGCCAGGGAATACGTAATTCCTCCACTTTCTCTTGCTAAGTGATTGTGCTTGACAGGAACGAGGCTTGTTGGGACACCACTTGGCAAAGAGTTTTGCTTACCTAGTTACTCAGGTGCCCGTGTACACCTGCAGTTGTTAGAATAATGCACTCACACTTACACAACCACACAACTGTAAGTAATATACAGGGTGTTTATGGTATTATCGTCTAATTTTTCTTCATTCATCCATCCATCCAACAAGTGTTGAATATTTACTCTGTACCCAGCAGAAAAGAAAACACAAACATGCCTGTCCTCATGGAGTCTAATTCTAAGACCTTCTTTGAACCTCTCAGACCTTGGTCCTTTGCCTCAATTCCACCATTAGGTTTTGACAACAGTAGTAAATAATTCTATGCATTCATGTGGTCAGTAAGGATTTTCATTTCAGAATTATCTGTTTTATGCTATATGAACATACATGTCTCGTTCTTAAAATATAACCCAAATATATATTAATTAATTTAAAAAGTCTGATATCATTTCTTTCTTTAGAGCCTTTGCAGTGGACGTGTTTTCTTAATAAAGTGTGTCATGGGAGCATTTTTTTTAATGAAGAAAATTGGAATTATTTCAATGGAGCTTATGTGCCTGAGTGTCTGTAATACTTGGACAATTAGTTAATTGATGGGCCCATTAATGTTTTGCAGAGACTAGTTTTGTTTGTGGTAAATTGCCTTTTACTTTTTTCATCTTCAAAAATAGAATCAATTTATTGTGTTATTTGGCCTATTCTCTTTGATATTATAATGTATGCTAATAATAGTATTTGGAGTCTAGTGGTCTTGGCCTGGATTTACATGTTCAAATACGAGTGATGGGTATAATGTCAAGATCACAGCTACTTTGATTCTCAGCAAAGATGGTTAACAAAGTATGTGATTCAGTTTGCACACCAAAATTGGTAGCAACCTATACTGTGCTCAAGTGGAGTAGAATTCAGGACCTCCTAAGATGTTAATTGTTCCTTTAGGTGATGGTGATTTGATGAAGTATTAGGAAAGGTGGGCATAGTGATTAAGATTAAGTAGGATTTCTCTGCCCCATAGAAAGTATTTTCAGAATTGTTAATGATTTGTACATCCCTATGACCCCAGTGAGATTACCAGGAAATGGAGAAATCAATGCTAATTGACTAGGTTCAAAAAAACAGGGAAACACACAAGCCCTTTTCTGTTTTAAAGGGCAGTTTTTTTTAAGCACTATGTATGACTGCCCCACATTATCCCACACTACAGAGGCAGTCAGTTGTTTGTATCATATATATGCATTCCAGGATAGAGAGCTATGTAAGAATGTAATTTGAAGCAAAGAGCAGTTGAGAAGTTATGAATTGCAATTATGAATGGAAGCTATGGACTGCAGCCAAAAATCAGTTGGGTCCATATCTATGAATCTGAAATCGAGTTTTGGAATATGCCTCTGTTTTCTAAACATTTCCAAAGAATTTTTTTCAGTTCTTGGAAGTCATAAGAAGATGAGTCCTTTTATTGCTTATGGGACTGAACTAAATGAAAATTATAAAATAAAATAACTGAAAAAAAACCCAGTAGCATTTATATTTTGCTTGTCATTTGTCAAACATATGCAAAGTACAGAAAGTGTTTTATTTCACTTTTATCTTAACCCTATGAGATTAGCATACTTTAGTATCCCTTGAACAGCTGAGGAAACTGAGGCATGGAGAGATCAAAAGCCTTTCTAAGCTCACATAGCTAGTATTTGGGTGGGCGTCCCATAGCCCATGCCTTCTTGAAACATCTTTTTACAATGCCTGTCAAGTGTTAGCAAGAGAAAACAAAATCCTGTATTCCTCTTTTTTATCCCATGCTGTTTATTCAAAGGTCAAATTCACATCTTTTCCAGATGGACATTTTGTGGTTCTTTGTGGAGGATGGTTCATGATACTTTTCAAAGACCTCTTTGACTTAGGGGCTTATTTCCAACATCAAAAGTTGCCGGATCTGAGCAGCTTGAAATTATCTGGTGCTTACTTGCAACCTTTTTAGCAAATGCCCTTCTCGCTTAGAGTGGTTTTGGTATTACATATTTAATGAAAGTGTCTGCTACCTGCCCTTGGAAAATATCTTGGTTTTATGTCTCCCAGACTGCTTGTTGCTGAAGGCAAAATGAGGAATGGAGAGTGGTGGAATTTCACTGTGCTATAGAAATTAGGTGCGACTACTACATTAAAAGCAACAGCAGGTGCTATAAATCTGAACTTTGTTTCTCGGGAAGAAAATAATAAAAGTAAAACATGTGAATGGATAGGCTACTAAATTGCCAAGTTGAAGACAGTTTTTCTAAGGAAACAATTAAGCCTTTCTACAAAGAAATCATGTTTTATCTTGGATTGCACTTAAAATGCAGATTTCTAAATAATTAATCATTCATTCAATTTCTACAAAGCCATTTCATCTCCTTCAGGATGCTTCTCTTTTTCCAATATTTAAAAAATATTTTATTTTTATTTAAAGCAATTCATATTTATTGTAGAACATCTAGAAATATATGAATAACCCAGAATATCACAATACAGAGATATATGCTGTTAACATTTTAGTATAGATTCTTCCAGTATTTATTTTACACACACACGCACACACACACACACACACACATATTTTTTAATGTAATCTTTTCTTGTTACATAATATATCACAGAATCTTTCCATCTTATTAAATATTCTTTGGTAGCATCATTTTTAATGGTGATTGTATCATATATTAACCAAAACATTATGCTGGAAATTGAAATTGTTTCTAGTTTTATACCATTATAAATAATGCTGCAATGAACACACTTGTAGCTAACTCCTGGTGTATATATATTTATGATTATTTTTCTTAGGATAAATTCCTATAACTGGACTTCTTGACACCAAGTATTTGGGAAATAACACTGCCCAATTGCTCCTCCTGAAAGGAATCAATTTACAGTCACACAATATGGCATTTCTGATCTTTCTTTTGTGTAGTTTTGGTGAGCTCGCTCTTTCTTTCTTCCTTCCTTTCTCCCTTCCTTCCTTCCTTCCTTCCTTCCTTTCTTTCTTTCTTTCTTTCTTTCTTTCTTTCTCTTTCTTCCTTCCTTCCTTCCTTCCTTCCTTCCTTCCTTCCTTCCTTCCTTCCTTCCTTCCTTCCTTCCTTCCTTTCTTTCTTTCTTTCTTTCTTTCTTTCTTTCTTTCTTTCTTTCTTTCTTTCTTTCTTTCTTTCTTTCTTTCTTTCTTTCTCTCTTTCTTTCTTTTTAACCAGCAAAACAAGTCCCCTCTTTGTCCGTATGTCCAGTGGACAATGGATGAGCTGAGACAGTTGTTGGTCAGTCACCTGTCCATTCATTTCCATCTCTATCTCAGGCTTCATATTTGCTCTATTGCACTTTGGTAAGGTTGTTGCAAAGGAGAGAGAAATGGCAGGGGAGCAGGGTGAGGAAAGAAGCAAACACACTATCCTAGTCCTGAGTCTTTAGGATACAGTGCTTTCCATGGACACACTTATGATAGAGGGGGGAAAAATGATGCTCCTTATTTTTATTCATCTTCCGTAGAAAGTAGGATTTGGAACACTATATTAGAGGGTGTGAAAGGATACTAACAAATAAAAAATCCTGTTGGGTTGTTTTTTAGTTCTGCCCTGCTCAGTGTGTCCTTTCCATGGTGGCTTGGGGTTCCTCCTTAGCAAGATTCTCCTCCTCATCTGTGGTCAACAGTGGCTTGCTCTAGTAAGCTAGAATGACTGTGGTCCTTAAAACCACAGAGAAATTCTTTTTTTTTTTTTTTTTGCGGTACGCGGGCCTCTCACTGCTGTGGCCTCTCCCGTTGCGGAGCTCAGGCTCCGGACGCGCAGGCTCAGCTGCCATGGCTCACGGGCCCAGCTGCTCCGCGGCATGTGGGATCTTCCCGGCCCGGGGCACGAACCCATGTCCCCTGCATTGGCAGGCGGACTCTCAACCACTGCACCACCAGGGAAGCCCGACACAGAGAAATTCTTTATAAATTGAGTTGGACTCCTGGAAGGATGATATCTGCCCTCAACTCTTAAAGGACTACTTCATCTTTAAGCAGAGATTTGAAAAAATCAAATCCCAGCTTTTTATTTTTAGAAAACACTTGGAATGATCATTTTTTCTTTCCCAAATATATTGTACATGAACAAAATAGGGAAACATAAACTCGTAGGAATCTATCTGAAATATAGTAAAAAATCACTTATTCAAATAAGATGAATTTATTTTGGATAAAAATAGTGTTGGTTAATAGCACCAGCCCTCTTTATCCAATTATGTCTGCATAATAAACCATAGGGCCAACTGCTTTAATTCTATGTAATTTACCTGTAGACTCACATGGAGCAGAAATACTGTTTTCCTTTCTTTTCTTCTTGTGAACAAGCAAAACAAGTCATTTAGTGTGAAAGATCTTGGGGATTAAGTCAGTTGAAGCTGATGCGGTCCACTGACCACAAAGAAGAAAGTGGAGCTCTGATAATAAAACATCTAGCAAACAGATAGAGTTACAGCAAAATACATTTCATAACCCAAACGTGAAACTAAACGTTGGCTATATGCCTTCAAAGTGGTTGACAGAAATGCGCTTAGTCCAAGGCATATGTAAACTGGAGATGTCACACATTAATCCTAGAGACAACTGAAAGCCATTTAGCCCATGGATTGACTGTAAATGTGCAAAAATTGGATTGGACATTCCAAACTCAATTATTCAAAGCAAGGTTTTCTTCTATTACATTTATTCTTCATAAAATAAATTGGTGCCACTAAATTATCCTGTGTTTTAAATGTAACCTTTTGCCAAAACCCCTTAGTTCAAAATAGTCCATTTATTGCATGTCATATACCTCTTCTTAATCTAGACAAATACAGCTGTTTCAGATTCCATAAGAAGATCTATTAATATGTATTTTTAGTATTTTGACTTGTTCACCATAATTAGCCCTGATGTGTTCCCAACTCAATAGTCTTCACTGATGGTGTATTTATAGTGATGGGAGAACTTTATCAAAACATCAAACCCACCACCCATGCTCCTGGGAGAGAGAAAAGAAGACTTTGGAGCTGCAAAATACACTCTGAGGATGAGTTTGTTAATACCACCAGCATAGTATTACAGACTGTAACCAGGTTAATGAACAACCTCACTCATTTGGAGTTAGAAGTTTTTTTTTTTTTTCTAAAGACCCAAATCATTTATTTTGGTCTGAGAAGCAGGAAGAGGAAGCAGTGACTTAGAATAGGTAACAGACCTGTGTGTTTGAGAACGGTAGCCAGTGAGAGCCAAAGTAACATATGGATACCCAAAGGAAGCATCTTCCCAAACAAGGAAACGCAAAGTTCTCATTTGCTATATCTCAAGGAATGATGGAAAGAAAGCACTTTAACCTTCTTTGACTGAACTAAGCTTCTCTGGCTTCTTGAAATAATAGTAAATGCTTCCATACTCTGTCTTGAGATGAAACCTCTAATTAAGTCAAGCCCAAGAAAGAGAATCATGCAAAGCCATGGTTCTCAGACTCTGACACCATTAACGCTCCAGGAGTTTGGCTGAAGTATCCTGGGAGGTCTGGGTCAGGGTTACTCTTGCTTCACCCAGAGCAGACCTGCTTTAATCTGAGCTCTACCTTAGATCTCTTTCTAAGTACACGCTTAAAAGAAGGCTTCCTTAGCAATAGTAACAGTGACAACAATAACAGCAACAGAAAAGTACTATGATTTAATAATTATTTAATAATGATTAAATTATAACCAGAATCTTAACTCAGCCATAGACAGCAGCATTGAAAGATGTTCTAATGCTTTTACAGACCATTACTTGAAAGAGAGATTAGAGTAGCCCTGTACCCAGCACAAAATACGTGCTCAATAAATGTTTGTGGAATGACTGAATTAGTGAATAAAAGAGAGAGGGAAGAGAGTTGCACCAGTGGTTTAAAGACCTAGATTCAAATCCTGATTTCTTGAGGGATCTTGGCTTCCTCTCTGGACCCCTGTTTCTCAAACTGATCAGTTTTGAGATCCCGTACAGTTCTGCCTGGAATTATGACCAGAATGTATGCTGTGTTGTAAAGGAATTGGAAAGGGAAAGAGCAGTTAGCAATGCTAAAGGTCAGGCAGGTCAATAAAGATCAAGCCACCAACAGCATCTACAGCTTGCCTGGAAGGCTGAATATCACTTTGCTGTTCTGTTCACAGCAATTTCACACACATCCTCAGAATACCCTCAGCCCTATTTTATAAATGACACAACTGAGATTTGGCAAGGCAAGTGATTTTCTTAATGTCACCCAAGTGGCGGAGCTGACATTGGAAGCTGAGTCTTCAGACTTCATCACCCTGTGGACTCAAATATACAAAAAAAGCTTTTATAACCTGGTCACCCAGGTGAGAGGGAAACATAAAGTGGTAGAAGGATTCCACAGAATTGGGGTGGCCTACTTCTTCTATGCAGAGAAGGAAGCCCATAACCTAAATCTCATGATTTCTGATCCAGAATTTCAGGCATGAAACTTTATGGCCTCTTGAAAGGTGAATGAGTAGGTTTGATTCATTGGAAGTCAGAACAGCTTTTTAAACATTTGAGAATCAAGATAGGTAGTTAGTCTGCCTTATAAAATTTTCTTATGGATGTCACCATCAGATAAATTTATCCTAGCTTAGTACACTGGGAAGCTATTCAAATCTATCACATTTTCACATTCAGTCATTGTTAGCTGAGGGTTTTAGCAGTAATCCTAGCTGCATCTTAATTCATGTGATCTTGGAAAGTAACGACTTGTTTTGCTATTGCCAAATTTCATCCGTTTAAAATAGGTCACCAAGATGTCACATTTTATGAGGTTATTTATACTACCTCCCTCTTTTTGGGCTGCAGCTTTGCAGGTTATTTTTCTTCTGTGTATTAATGAGAGGAGTTCAGAGTACTGAATTTTTGTTTATTGAAGAAATTGACAACTGTGACTCCTGAGTAAATAAAAAATAGAAAATGTGAAATAATGCAATACCTTATCTGGCCAAGAAAAGGCAAATTCTAATTTTATATTAATTATGAAAATCTTAAAGTGAAAATGCT
Organism: Tursiops truncatus; assembly: GCF_011762595.2. NCBI lineage: Eukaryota > Metazoa > Chordata > Mammalia > Artiodactyla > Delphinidae > Tursiops > Tursiops truncatus. The sequence continues at coordinate 56,244,842 of NC_047040.1, read as the reverse complement.
CTTTATTTCCTAGTTTATTTGTAAATTGATATAATCTACACATGTAACTTTCAAAAAATCACCCAATAATATCTTAATAGTCCTTTAAAGTATGTGTATCTGTGTGTGCACATAAATATGCATACATATTCCACACACATTCTAACATAAAAATAAATGATTGATGACTTAGAAAAGATCTTGTCCAGTAACTACAATTTCTAGACATATGAACACAATAACTTTCTGCATATTAAAGGTAGCTAACAAATAGCAATGATATGTCCATTAACAAACTAATAACTCTAAGTTCTAACTTGTCCTAATTATTTCTAATTATCTCTGTGGAGACTAATATCTCAAAAAGTATGTATGTGTTGATGATAGAAAGCAGGTTGAAAAGTACTGATTTATTACAACCCTTCATTAAGGTTAAAAGCATTCCAGTGAGATGAAGACATCTGCCTTGTATTTTCACATTGCAGAAGAAAAGTTAAGGACAGGAAGAACAAAAAAGAAGGAAAACAATGTTTCAAGTTGAATTCAAGCCAGCTTTGAAGAAAACAATGCTAGCTTCATATCTTCAAAAGTTTTCAAGAAAGAAACTTCCCCATGCCGTGACTATTGTTTATTACAAAGCTACCGAATATATTTAATACTGTATATTAACAATAAAAATAATGCTATATGCCCCTAGGTTATTTTTCAAATTTTTATATGCAGTTAATCAACACATGTATCTTTCAATTGTCTTTTCTTTCTTCAAAAAGTTAACAAGAAGGCTACTACCAGAAAGAATTAAGATATGTTAATTATGCAATGTATTGGAACAAAGTTTTTTAAACAGGCCATTTCTTTCCTTTTCTATTAGAGGTGGGACTGGGTGAGGTTGGTAATTATAGGGTTTAGTGAATAGCCACTTGATATCTTGGAAATCAAAGGAAAGGGCCACTGGAGAGAGGCTGAACTTAGCTGTTGGAGGATTTTTATCTCTCTAAATGAGTGCTACTGACAGGAACCATATGTGTTACATACCATAGCTGAGGAAGAGAACATGGGTGGTTTTCCAAGGAGCTGTGACCTGCCTGCATATGCATGTCTATCTGGGAGCTCATGTACAAATCTGATGTATTTATGAGTATTCAATAAACACTTAGAGCCACATGTAAGTCTGAGGGCTATGTGTTTCTCTCATTTGAATGTTTATATGTGAATATTCAGGTTGATTTTGCCTTAGAATTAAAATCAATCTTTGTATTTTGCGGTGTTTCTCACTACACAAAAAAATCCATGAAAGTGTAAGGCTCCCTTTGAAATGACAGAAGAAAGATTCATTAGCTCCTAATTAAGCTTGTATTTAGCCCACTTGAAAATAAGAAACAGCTTAAGCAGGGCTGATGATCACTGAAAACATTTCACTTAAGTGAATGAGTTTACTTCATATTGTAGTGTCAGAGTTCTTGAATGGCAGATATTTTCCCAGGAAAAGCAGATGGAAGAGTCATTTTAATTCATGTTTTTGTGGCATATCTTTTTCCATTTTTTATTTTGCTTTTTCCATTTATTATTTATATGTGGCATATCCTTTTACTTTTAATCTACCTCTATCATTATGTGTGAAGTGAGTTTCTTGTAGAAAGCATATAGTGGAGGGACATGAAGTTTTTAAAACTTCATTCTGATAATCTCTGTTTTTTGAATGATGTGTGTAGACCATTTATATTTAATGTAATTATTGATATATTTAGATTTAGGTCTATCATTTTATTTTTTATTATCTTTTTTTGGTTTGGGGTTTTTTTTTAAAAGATTTTTTTGATGTGGACCATTTTTAAAGTCTTTATTGAATTTGTCACAATATTGCTTCTGTTTTATGTTTTGGCCCTTTGGCTGCAAGCCATGTGGGATCCTAGCTCCCTGACCAGGGATTGAACTTGCACCCCCTGCATTGGAAGGCAAAGTCTCAACCACTGGACCACCAGGGAAGTCCCTATTATCTGTTTTTAATTCATCTGTTTCCCCTTTCCTGTCTTCTTTTGGATTATTTGAACCATTTTTTTAGTATCCCATCTTAATTTATTGTATTTTTAACTATATCTCTTTGTATAGGTTTTTAGTGGTTACTCTAAGGATTGCAGTATATACAGTTAACTTTTCATAATCTTCTTGGACTCAATACTTTACCATTTCAAGTGGAAAGTAGAAAACTTACCACCATATTGATCCTTTTATATTCTCCCCCCTAGATGTTATAGTTGTCATATATTACATCTACACACATTGAAAAGTCTATCAGACAATGCTATAATTTTTCCTTTCAACCATCAAACTTTTTTTTTTTTTTTTTTTTTTTTTTTCGGTACTCAGGCCTCTCACTGTTGTGGCCTCTCCCATTGTGGAGCACAGGCTCCAGATGCGCAGGCTCAGTGGCCCCATGGCTCACAGGCCCAGCCGCTCCGTGGCATGTGGGATCTTCCTGGACCGGGGCACAAACCTGTGTCCCCTGCATCAGCAGGCAGACTCTCAACCACTGCGCCACCAGGGAAGCCCCATCATCAAACGTTTTTTAAAGAACTCAAGAGGAGAATAGTCTATTATATTCACCCAGATATGCATCATTTCTGTTGTATCTCATTCTTGATGTTGCAAGTTTCCTTCTAATATCATTTCCCTTCTTTCTGAAAAACGTCCTTTAGCAATAAATTATCTTAGTTTACCTTCATCTAAGAATGTTTATTTCACCTTCATCCTAAAGGATATTTTCTCTAGACACAGAATTCTGTGTTGATAGTTCTTTTCTTTCAGCACTTGAAAACTATTGTTCCACTTCCCACTTGTCTCCATGACTTTTGATGAGAAAGCTGCAGTAATTAGAATCCTTATTCTCCTATAGATAATATGCTGTCTTTCTCTGTTTACTTTCAAGATTTTTTCTTTGCTTTGAGTTTTCAGCAGTTTGATTATGATGTATCTAGGCATGGATCTCTGAGTTTGTCCTTTAGGGAATTCACTGTGTTTTTATTTTTTTCACTGAGCTTCTTGAACCTTTAGGTTTATATCTTTCACCAACTTTGGGAAGTTTTCAGTCATTATTTCTGCAATTCTTGTTGTTGTTTTTATTTTTAGTTTTTAATTTTTTAAATAATTTTTATTGGAGTACAGTTGATTTACAATGTTGTGTTAGTTTGTGCTATATAGCAAGGGTGAATCTGTTATATGTATACATATATCCACTCTTTTTTAGATTCTTTTCCCACATAGGCCATTACAGAGTATTGAGTAGTGTTCCCTGTGCTATACAGTAGGTCCTCATTAGTTATCTATTTTATGTTGTTGCTGTTTTTAGTACCACGCTATTTAGCCTCTTCTTCTGAGATTCAATTGGCATAAATATTAGGCCTTTTATTATTTTCCCACTGATACCTATGTCTCTGTTAATTTTTTCAATCTTATTTTCTCTTTGTTGTTGGGTTTGCATAATTTCTATTGACCAAATTTACATTCATGGACTCTTTCCTTTGTCATCTCCATTCTGCTATTGAGCCCATCCAGTGAGTTTTTTATTTCAGTTGCTGTATTTTTAGTGCTAAAATTTTCATTGGGTTCTTTTTTAAATTTTCTGTTTTTCTTCTGAGACTTTCTATTTTTCTAATTGCTTTAAGAGAGTTTGTCATTGCTTGTTTAAACATTTAAATAATGCCTGCTTTAAATTCTATTAGGTAATGTGAATGTGTTATTTTGACATTTGTTGACTGTTTTTTCCCATGGGAATTGAATTTTCCTGGTTCTTCCTATGGTAAGTAATTTTAGATTACATCCTGAAAATTTTGAATATTTTATTTTGAGACTGGGTCTTGTTTAAAACCTATAGAAAATATTGGTATTTTTGTTTCAGCAGGCAATTAGCCAAATTATGTTCAGGTTGCAAGTTCCAACTTGCTTTTTTTGGATTATGGTCCCCATCACATTTCAGTTTTGAAGGCCCAATGCTATTTAGATCTGTCTCATGTGTGCACCAGCCAGTGGTAAGTCTGAGACCTGGATAGGAGTCTGTCTATTCACTTTTCAAAGTCTTGTATATGCTGATTAGGATGAGATCCATTTATGTGCAACTCTTAGTGTCTTGGAGTCAATAAATAACTTTACTTGGCTGCAATCATGAACTCCTCCCTTTCCACAAACTCCCTAGTGCTTTCTGGCTTCCTGGGACCCGCTCTTTTGAGGCCCTCAGTCAGAAATGTAGGCTCTGCCATGTACTTTTGCAGCTATGCCTGCCTCCAGGACCATGCAACAGGGAAAAACTAATGGTAAACTCACAGCAGTTCAGTGGTACTTTGAGGTTTGGTCTTCTTCTCCAATTTGCTATTTATTATTTACTTTTCAGCATCCTCAGATAACTACTCCACACATTCTGTCCAGGTTTTATAGCTGCATTCAGAGAGAGAGTAGGGAGGAGTCTATTTTCTCCATCTTACCCATAACCTAAATCTTGACAGTGACATTTTTAAATGACACATTTTATTACAGTAAACTTGTCAATTAAATTTTCAGGTGTAGTGTCAATAATTGAGGACGTTCAATTTAAAAGGAAGTTTTCAGACATTTAAGTCTTAAATCCCCTAATGTTTTAAAGAATGGCATGCTTAGGTAATGACCTGGGAAATAGCTATGACAAAATCAATAGAGTGTCATATGACAAGATAGGCATGAGAACACAGATTCATTCATATGTCTGCATAAGATACATATGCAACCCTAAAATTTGCTCATTCTGATTTTGGTGGCTTGTCTACATGGTGTTTCCATAATGTATCATAATACAGTATCATAACGTGGGGTATTTTTAGTTCACAAATAATTTTTTTGTTTTTGTTTGTGCATATGTGTGCACATGGACATACACATATAAACAGAGCTTTATTCTCAAAAATAATCTGTTTGCAACTGGATTTCCCTAGAACAGTGGTCCTCAAACTTGAATATGCTCCACCTGCAGAGTTTTTGATTCAGTATTTCTGGGATGAGGTCCAAGAATTTGCATTTCTAACAAGACAATGCCAGATGATGCCACTGCTGCTGGTTTCAGGAGCACTCTTTGAGAACTGCTACCATAAAGAGATGAACAGAACACACCATAACTTTATGTGGCCCACCAACAGTGATGAATTGACGGTTTAATTGCAGCTTGTGACTTCCTATTAACCTTGTGAGATTTACCAAGAATAAATTCATTTTGGCCTTGAGTTGACTTCTTGTCACAATGACTCAAAATTTTCAGTGTTGATGAAAACTTAAATATTTCAGTCATTTCAATTGCAGTTATAAATAAATATACACACAAATGCATACGTAGTCTATTTATAATATTAATATTGCGAATTGAACAGAGAATCATTCATTCAATCAAATCAATTATTTGGTTTATCCAATGTCAAAAATTTTTGAAAATTAATTACCTTAATTGCTACTCATACAAACTTAAGTTTAACTCACTTTTAATCTAGAGCTGGAGTTGGCTTATGGGCCAAATCTGCCCCATGGCCTGTTTTTGTATGGCCAGTAAGTTAAGAATAGCTTTTACATTTTTAAAATGTCATTTAAATAAAGAGGAAGAAGAAGAATATACCATAAAAAACTGTATACAGCCCACAAAATATAGAATGTTTGACCCTCTACAGAGAAAGTTTACACACTCTGATCTAGAGCACTGTCTGGGTTAATTCGAGGTAGTGCGTCAAGGGATGGTACAGTGGAGTGATTAAAAACATAGTTTTTGTTGTCAGATTGCCCTCGTTCAAATCCTGCCTCTACTAACCACTTTATGTAGCCTTGTACCAATTAACACAGTATTTCTGTGCATCAGTATCCACATCTACAAAATGCAGATGATGAAAGGACTTAACTCATAGGGCCATTGTTGATTTAATGACTTTATACATATAAAGCCCTTAAAATAGCATCTGGCACATACATGGTCAGCACAAGATAGATAATAGCTACTATTATCTACTTGACAGAATACTGTGCAAACATTAAAAGTGATATTTATTCTAAGTATTCATAAAAGCATATGTAAATGTCTCCATTTAATATTAAGTGAAAAAAGCAAAGCACAAAATGTCCTGCAACAATTTGTAGAAGGAGGAACTCATAATAAGTATGCACTGGGAAAAACAAAACAGGAAGGAAATACTCCAACTTACTAGCAGTGCTCCCAACTTTTTACCCCACTTATTAGCAATGAGACTATGAATGGTTTTCCTCTTTCTACTTTTCTGTGTTTCCCAGTTTTTCTAAAATGCACTATGAATCTCAGCTTAATGGCTGTACCTCAGAAGCAGCTTATGCCCCTGCCAAGGTGCTTATCCTCAAGATAAGATAATGAGCCTGCAGCGGTCGCTATAATTCTGCCAGTATTTATTTTGGTCTTTGTAAGTCAGGCTGTTCACATTCTTTGTACATAGTTGTATTTAATTAGGACTTAGAGTTAGCCATAAAATGTGCATTAATTATCTGTTATTTCATAAATGATGGCCAAAATAACAACCCTTGATAGGAACAGTTTGGGGGTAAGCACCATTTGGTCTGTTCATCTTCCAAGACTCTCTGCCCCAAGCAAGAGATTTCTATTTGTTATCTCCTTTTATCCTGGAGAATTACTAATCCTTCACTACCATATTAAGTACCAATTAAGCAGAGATTTGTCATTCTTGCTCGAGAACATTGAGCTGGGCTGTGGCTGCATATTTCACAGACTTATGACAGAAATTATTTTAATTAGACTGCTGCTAGCAGCATTTAAAATAGTCTGTATGGTCAGAGAGAGGAAGAATGACTCCTCAGTCAGATAATTTACTTATTTTTCTTTTTCACTCACCATAAATCTTAGGATTGCGGTTATTAACGCTTTGGAGGGGGAAGGGGATAGTCAGGGAAAGAACTTAGCTTAACTTTATCTTACTTTAAATACCAGGAAGAAAAATCTCCCACAGCTTTACTGAAAAAGACACTCTTAAAAGAAAAATGTGTTCAAGCAAAAACTGACACCAACAGGATATTTTTTACATTAAACATGTTAAACAGTAAAGTGTGTTTAAACAATAAAAAGGATCCATGCACCTTTCCTATATAACTAAAGTGGTTGTAACCTTTCCTGTTCATCTTTGTAATGCCCCCCAAATGAAGTCATTATTTGGTAATTATTAGGTTAATCTGACACTGAAAAGCCAACTAAATAAGTAACAACGAAACTGATCTCCACATTTAGTACACCTTAATTAACACAAACATCAATTTTAAAAGAATAATTTTATTTTATGAACCTCTAAGATGAGAAATTTGATGAGTATATTTTTTCCTCTCTCAAAAAATTTCAAATAAGGATTTCTCCTCCTACCCCACCCCCAAATTTTGATCAATACTCAGTTAATTGGAATATTAGTCAGAATGTCTTATTTCTAAACATTCTGATTTGATTAATCAGATCAAACATATTTGAGTACATATCCTGAAAATATGCTATAATTTTTAACCATAAAAATGCATATTTTTCCTTTGTGTTCCTCACTCACACATATGGTCCAATCTTCCCTCCATCAAGCAGCCACAACCCCATCATTTTATCTTCAATTGGAGTTTTAATGCTTTATGGCTTACTTGACAGGTTTCCACATGAAAGCCAACTCGCATTCAAAATACAGGATGAATCCAAAGATTGTACGTATCACAGGTTCTTGAAGAACAAGTTAAATTCTGTATGCCCACCATTTATCATTGAAAATAAAAAACATACGTATCACATGATCCAATTTTAATGGAAAGATTGGAAGAATAGATAGAGCTGCATTGGATGTAATGCCACAAGAGAGTTGCCCATGGACACCCCAAAACCTCAGTAAGTCATGAATGGGCTTACAAGTTCCCTTCAGTCTGGCTGGCTACTACACTATTTTCACTAGTCCTTAAAAAAAGTGTCTTTTAAAAGAGAAGACTTGAAAACATGATTGCATTTCTTAATGGAGAGCTTTAGAAATGATAGCCTATGTAACTCTGTTGGAGAACTCAAAGATGACTAGAAGTGAATGGAAAGGGTTAGGGAAGAAGGAATTGTGGCCACACCCACTGGAGCACTGCAGATGGTTACTCTTGTCAGCCTGTGATGGTTCCATGAGCTGTGTCTGTGACTGATGCAGTGAGAAGATGGGCATGTGGCCATAGAGAGATGATGAGGGAAGTGAAACCTGGGCTCTTCCTTGGAACAATTATTGGCTAGGAATTAATAGTAATTGGTATGGTAATTAAGGCAGTCTTTTTTTTTACTTCCTGACTCTTCCAAGCCAAATTCTTAAAGTTTTATTTTCTTTCAAGTAACTTTGAACGGTGTTCATTCCATACTACGTATGACAATTTTAGTGTTACAAATATGGCAAAATTACATTGGTTAACATAGAAGTTCCAAATGTGTGCTTGTAAGTTCATTTGTTGGTAATACCCAGTGAAGGAAGGGTATGAACTTGCAGTCCCAAGATGAACTTCTGACATGGTTTAAACCCAGCCATTCTCTTCTCCATGCTGATATATGTTTTTTTTTTAACACCTTTATTGGAGTATAATTGCTTTACAATTGTGTGTTAGTTTCTGTTGTATAACAAAGTGAATCAGCTATACATATACATATATTCCCATATCCCCTCCCTCTTGCATCTCCCTCCCACCCTCCCTATCCCACCCCTCTAGGTGGTCACAAAGCACGGAGCTGATCTCCCTGTGCTATGTAGCTGCTTCCCACTAGCTATTTTACATTTGGCAGTGTATATATGTCCATGCCACGCTCTCACTTCGTCCCAGCTTACCCTTCCCCCTCCCCAGGTCCTCAGGTCCATTCCCTACATCTGCGTTTTTATTCCTGTCCTGCCCCTAGGTTCTTCAGAACCACTTTTTTTTTTTAGATTCCATATATATGTGTTAGTATACAGTATTTATTTTTCTTTTTCTGACTTACTTCACTCTGTATGTCAAACTCTAGGTCCATCCACCTCACTACAAATAACTCAATTTCATTTCTTTTTATGGCTGAGTAATATTCCATTGTCTATAAGTGCCACATCATCTTAATCCGTTCATCTGTCGATGGACACTTAGGTTTATTCCATGTCCTGGCTATTGTGAATACTGCTGCAATGAACATGATATATGTTTTTATCTGGTGTCTTCTTCTAAAACAGACCAATTCTATCTGTACTGAGGTGGTCATATTTCTTGATGATCTACCCAACTGTATAGGAAACAACTTAGCAACTGCAGCATCTCACCCTCTGTCCCAGCACTTAGTTTCATCATGTGTAGAGTCACATGACCCTTGAAACTAAAGAACCAACCACAGATGGTAAAAAACATTTTCTCTGGTGCATTATCACCAAAAAGTCAGGAACGAACCATTAGGTTTCTCCTGAATTAATATCAGGTTAATAGCATCTAAATGTTGAGGTTGAGCCTCTAGGCTAGTGGTTCTCAAAGTGTGGCTCCTAAACAGCAGCATCAGCATCAACTGGAAACTTGTTAGAACCACACATTCTTAGGCTTCGCCCCACACCTGGTGAACCAGGAACCCCGGGGGGATTGGGCCCAGCAAACCATCACTTTATAAGCCCTTCAGGTGATTCTGATGTTAAAACCTGAGCCCCTTTGCTATGGCCCGCCTGGACTACACATTGGGATGATGTGGGAGCTTTAAAAATTCCTGATGCCTGTACCACTAGAGCTTCTGATTTAATTGATCTGGATGTGGCCCTGGAATCTGTATTTTATAAAAGCTCTTTGGGTGATTCAAATATGCAGTGAGGGTTGAAAATCACTATAATAGACCAGACAAACATGTCTCCTGTTTCATCCATCTCTTGGCAACACCCATCTACCACCTAGGCACATATCTCTCCACAAGTTGGAAAACTACTTTGTCCTTCTGAATTACCCTTCCTGTCAAAGTTTCATTCCCTATCTATGAGCAATGTTTGTTTTTTCTCAGCACTTTCACATTGTGTTAGCCCTTTGGCTTTAAAAAAAGTTGATTGTTTCTGTCGTAATCATACACTTAGTATCTTTAAGATTCTCAGTGCTTTTGTGGTTCTCAACTGTAAGGGATTAATAATGTTCCATTAATGATTACCAAATGCCTCAAAACAAAGTACAGACACGCCAGACAGAACTTTTCCTGTCATCTATTGGTGGCAGGCATATTGACCCACTTCTGCTTTGAAGGATCAGTTTGTTCTCATCTCTAAAATTTTCCATTTGACAAGTTACTTTTCATGATTTATTTCTACATTTTCATTGGGAATTAAATTTAGGCAGAACTACCATACATTTAGGCAGATCTACCCACACAGACCAATTCTCACCATAAAGCAACCCCCCCCCAACTCATTTGGTACTTATACCAACATCACACTTATTCATTGATCTATTTAACAGATATTCATTGAGAAGATACCATGCACTGAATTAAATATTTAAGTACAGTACTGTATTACTCACGTCACTAACTAGTTTGACAGATATTGGAAAACAGCTACCCATTATATAAGCCAGTCTGGCGGAAATTGCATCGAGGAAGAGTTGCCCATAAGTCTCTTACTACTTAGTGATGTTAGTATGTGGTGTTGGCCCCCAAGAGAGTGGCAATATATGGGGGCACAGCCTGAAGGTACTTTGTGGTTTTCAGTGACATAAAACTGGGCATATAGCCTCTGATATATAGTCCCAACTCAATTCATCAGATATTTATTGAAAATCTACCAAATAATTATTAAGCATCTTCTGTGCAGAAGACATGATACCTTTTCCAAGTTGCCATAGGAAAGAGCTGTTACTGATGCTTTACTACAGACAGGCATTAGTGGCCCCATCGAGGTCTGAGCTAAAGCATTCCAGTTTCCTGGGTAGCCACACCTGCTTGACCATGCCTGGATTATTTGATGGGGGTAGGGTGCTGAGTTCCCTGTGAATAAATACATTGTCTATTATATCCAGGTTGCACTCTGTGTGGAATAAAGAAATGGAGACTTTTTTTTTTATGAAAGGAGTTATTCACTTACTAATGGTCCAATGAGATTTGGGGAATGTCTGCTTTCTGACCCCTTTCTGGTGGAAAGTCAAGAAAATGCACGTGGGAAGATTACAGTTTGAATTAATATTCGGACTCACTTCAGCACCCTGACACCCCTCCACCCAGAGCCCACTGGTTGTTCAGCAAAGGGGGTACCTCGACCCTCTTGGGAGGTTAGGATCCACTCAGTGGTTTTGACCCATTTCTCAGCTTTTGGAGGTTACAACAGCTTGTGTTTGGTGTCCAGAGTTTCCAGCCCCCTCCGACCCCCTCAAAACACTGAGCAAGTAATACAACTTGAATGTGGGGCGTGTGGCCAACGCTGAGCTGGGGAGGGAGGGGTGGAGTCATGGGGATGTGGCCAGGAGGAAATAAGAGCAAATTCCTCCAAAACGATCTGACAGGAAATGACAGAGTGTCAGGCTCCCACCACCCTGCTCGGCCTCCCCTCGCAGAGGGAGCCTCCAAGAGGGAGAAGTCCTTCCTAATCACAGAGCAGTGCCAGAGCGCAGTAGGTGAGGATGATGAAATAATAAAGCATTTCCCGTGTGTGTTTTTTATTAGGCCTGTTTTGTTTTTCTTCCAAGTGCTGGGGAAACAGAACAGAAGCCCCGCTTCCAGCGGCATCACAGCGGCCGCCTCCCATGAGAATAGCAGCTGCGCAAATAGGAGGAGAGCTCTCGGTGGAACTGGTTCTAACACCTTAGTAATGGAAATAATGATTTGTAAAGCCCTCTTTATACCCTTTGCTACATAATTAGTAGCCCAAAGAGAAAAATATTAAAAACGCTGTTCCTACTCCCCCAGCATTTTTGAAAATTTGGCAAAACATTAGATGTTCCATTCTGAGAGCCAAACAGGGTAGAGGTCTCTGTATGGACCTGCCTTGGCTGGTCTGGCTGGCCCTGGAATCACTCAACACTTTATTACAAAGAAATTAACTGGCTTGATGTCAATTAGGGAGAATTTTTTAGCAGACATACCCAATGGGACCTCCCTCTCACCCAATTTGGTAGTTTTTGTAAGAAAATATCGAAATACCCTTAATCCAAGCTAACTTAATGTTAGATACCACAAGCTGTGTCAGCCTCCTTTATGGCATGTGTGTGTGTGTGTGTGTGTGTGTGTGTGTGTGTGTGTGTGTATTCAGGGCTAGGGCTGAGCATCAATTTTTACCCATCTCTCAGAGAAGATAATTAAGAGGATACTCAAAAGGAGGATGGCTGGAAAATTCTCTCCAGCCCTAAGAAATAACCAATCCAAAATGCCTGTTGTTAAATGGGTCATAAAAGCCCTGGGAAATCAGTATTTGACTTTCTGTTTCAGGAATGGTGGCTGCTACATGCAGTTTTAGATCAATCTGCGATCATCGTGGTGCCCCGACACCCAAATAATTCCTGCGTTAACTCTGGACACTCTGAAGGTGGAAATCTCACTTATCTTTTTATAAGTAATTGCCCCCCCCCCATTCCATCCCAGCACTGGACAGCCCATGTAAAATAAACCGTGGGATAAATAAAATAAGGAATCATTTTATTAAAGATCTAGGAGAAGTGCTCAGGTGACCTGAAAATGTAATTAAACCTCTAAATAAGCAGATTACTGGCTGAAAATCAGATTGATAGATGAACCCCTTCAGCTAAAAAGGATTGCTTAATGGACTGAGCAACAACCTTGGACTCTCTCCACCTTGGAATCGCAGGTCCAGAATTGGGCAGGCTCCACGCCACCACTTCCCCTCCTAAGACAAATGAAGCTCCACGAGGCTGCCGTGAGGGGAGCCCAGAGGTGAGACCCCTGGCTGCATATGGTTGCACAGATGTGCGACCCACCTCGTAAAAATAGTCGAAGATGCCCAGAGCACTGTTTCTGGGGGCTCCTCCTGGCTTACCATCCAAAAGGCCTGAGGAGCTTGCTAGTCTCAAAAGGTTAAATTTATTTCTGGCTTTTTGAAAAGAAGATATTAATGGCAAATGAAGAGCTGAAAGTGAAGTTTAAAGCCTCAGTAGGACAAAATAAGCTAAAATAATGAAAAATTACCTCCTATAATTGTACTCCTACCATAGGGAGAGAGAGAGAGAGAGAGAGGGAGAGAGAATTCTTTCTTCCTCATTTGCAAGCAGGACAAACTTTCTAACTCTGAGCTTCTTAACCTTTTATTCTGAAGGTGGTCTTGGTGTGAAGTTTTGGTAGCATAAATTTTGTCCCCAATTCTATGAAGTTGACATATTCCAAGTTTAAATATTTGGAACATTTTAGATTTATGATCTTGGTTTTCTGTTTTGTTTAACTTATAAACTGAAATTAAATGAGCCATTCCTCGTAGCACTTTGTGACACTTCTAGAAATTGGCAATGTCAAAACATAATGTCTTTTCTTTGAAAGTGATAGGAGTTCTGTAACCTACATGATCCATGCAATTTATCATTAGGTAGAAGCAGCAGCCCTGACTCTGGAGCAGATGGACCAAATTGCAGCTATTTGCTGCTACTGGTCATCTAAGCCTCTTTGCCCTCAGGACTAAAGATCAGTCCTTAAGCTGACATCTCATTGGTAAGCTCACTGCCAGTGTGACTGGGTCCACAACATTTACTGTCAACCCAAAGAAGATAGCCTAATGGATACCCCTTGATGAAACCTAATTTTCCAACTTAGTTCTGCAGAACAAAGCATCACTGTCTCTCGAACTGTGAAAGGTAGAATTCTGTCCTCTTCTTACTTTTGGAAGAAGGCAAGGGTAGAGTCCTCGTCCCTATCTAAATCCATGAAAGACACATCCTGGAGGTCATGACCACTCATGGAGTTTATCTAGTGAATAAACTGCAGTTTACTTCTTGGTGATGATACATGATATGAAAAAAATAAATCTAAGACATGCAGGCCATTTTATAGTCACGGACTCAACCTGGAAGAGAGCAAAGGATTACTTTGATTCTAATGTCAATTTATCCTCCAATTTATCCAGAGCTCATCATCAGTTAAATTAGTATTTCCCAGAGCACCCCAATCTCTCTTTTTTTTTTTTGAAGATGTTGGGGGTAGGAGTTTATTAATTAATTTATTTATTTTTGCTGTGTTGGGTCTTCATTTCTGTGCGAGGGCTTTCTCTAGTTGTGGCAAGCGGGGGCCGCTCTTCATCGCGGTGCATGGGCCTCTCACTATCGCGGCCTCTCTTGTTGCGGAGCACAGGCTCCAGACGCGCAGGCTCAGTAGTTGTGGCTCACGGGCCTAGTTGCTCCGCGGCATGTGGGATCCTCTCAGACCAGGGCTCGAATCCGTGTCCCCTGCATTAGCAGGCAGACTCTCAACCACTGCGCCAGCAGGGAAGCCCCCAATCTCTTTTGATTGGAGTAATTCACCCCTTCATTTGGCTCCCCAGATACCCACTTATCATTTTGGTTCTACGTTCTTTATCTTATTTCATTATGAACTCTGGGAGAATGACTTTGCTCTAGAATCAACTTAAGAATGATCAAATTCCAGATTGGGTACAGGAGTCTGTGGTCTTAACTTCAATAAGTATCCCAGACCATCTATGGAATGTACCCTTCTCCCTGATATTTGTCTCGATGTAGACCCAGCAGGGCTGGGGGATAAAGTTAACTTTAAAAAAAAAAAGACCTGCAGAGACCAAGAACTGGACAAATGAGCGTCTGTGGTTTCCTATGAATTCATTTCATTGCCAGTCAAAATGAAGCCCTTAAAGTGAAGAGCCTGTCTAAATGCTGCAGAGATCTTTTGCAATATTACTTAGTTATTATCAAATGCATGTAATCATAGAAAATAGGCCAGAGACAAGTAAGATCTGGAAAAAGAGTGATTCCTTGTACCTTCATTTTCTTAATTTTTTTTCTTTGTTTCTGTTTTTTTTTTGGCCACGCTGTGTGGCTTGTGGGATCTTAGCTCCCTGACCAGGGATTGAACCCGGGCCCTTGGCAGTGAAAGCACAGAGTCCTAACCACTGGACCATGAGGAAACCCCCCCCCCCACCTTAATCTTATTTCTTAAAATTTAGCAAATAATGAACTCAATATCGTGAGCATGTGAACAGCTTGGCATTTTGGCACTTACAATTATATGCCGTTCTCTTACAGGGGTGTTCACACATGGAGTAGTGTGTGTGAAAGGGTGCAGCTTGACTCAGTTTAGTTGAGATCTTTGTGCCTATGACATAAGGCTTATGTGTTGACTAGATTGACTTTTCAAGTGCCTGAGAGGTGATAGAGTATAGCCGTCCAGCCCACAGACCCTGGAGCTGGACGGCCTGGGCCTGAGTCCCAACTATACTGCTTACTAGCTGGTGTATCCTTTCTGTGCCTCAGTTTTCTCATCTGTTAAAGAGGATTAATAATAGTGTTACCTCATAAAGTTGTAAGGATTAAAAGAGTTAATGTAGGGCTTCCCTGGTGGCGCAGTTGTTGAGAGTCCGCCTGCCAGCGCAGGGGACACGGGTTCGTGCCCCGGTCAGGGAAGATCCCACATGCCGTGGAGCAGCTGGGCCAGTGAGCCATGGCCACTGAGCCTGCGCGTCCGGAGCCTGTGCTCCGCAACGGGAGAGGCCACGGCAGTGAGAGGCCGGCAAAAGAGTTAATGTAGTTCATGAGCTGAGCTTGTTATTTGGCAAATAGGAAGTGTGTTTATGTAAGCATCAGCTGTTACTATCACTATCTCAATCTGCTAGGCTCCGTTCTCCAAAGCTAAGGCCTCCTGTAGGTGGAGTTCAGGAGGGGTCCTCTCCAGCAACCATGGTTATGATAGCACCAAGTGAGACTTCTGAATATTCCTCTTGACATGAATTATCTGCCCACAGTCCCTTCCTCTTAGTAGCAGCTCAGTTCACCTTCTGAAAAGTTCTCAGTTCTTCCCTAACTGGCTAAGAACCTCTCACCTTCTCCCCACTCTCTGCTCTTTTGGTTTTCTGCGGAAAGCTTCATGTTCACACATATGCAGAGCCAGTAAGCCTCTCAGTTTCTCCAGGTCTGCATCTCTACCTATCATCCCACCATATCCATTACTCCTGGTACAAGAGGATCCTCCTTGGGAGGCAGGAGATGATAAAGACCGTGAATAATTATACTTTTAATATTTTTATCTCTATCAGAGTAAATAACTTTCTAAAATACATGAATATGATCCTATGAAGCTTTCTAATCTGAAAGTGATGTCGAGAGTCTAGTCATTGGCATATATTGCTGTGGCAAATTTATTTTTTCAAAATATACTGTTTGCTGTCAAGCCCACTGGCAGCATGATAAAATCATTACTTTATTATTATTTGTTGTTTTAAAATTACTATAGCAATCTACAATTAAGAAACCTACCAAAGCCTACATTTCTCTTTTCCTGAACCATCAGAAGGGATTGAAATTAATTTCAAATCATTTCTTAAAAAGAACATTCAGGACTTCCCTGGTGGCGCAGTGGTTGAGAGTCCACCTGCCGATGCAGGGGACACGGGTTCGTTCCCCGGTCCGGGAAGATCCCACATGCCGCAGAGCGGCTGGGCCCATGAGCCATGGCTGCTGAGCCTGCGCGTTCGGAGCCTGTGCTCCGCAACGGGAGAAGCCACAACAGTGAGAGGCCCGCATACCGAAAAAAAAAAAAAAAAAAAGAAGTAAATTCAGTGTTTCCTTATTATTTACTACTTGGTTGATAAAGACAAATTCTATTTTGAAATATTACGTGACATTACTTGGTAACGTTTTCCTATAAAGAAAAAAAGTGCACCTATTTTTCTGTTTAATGAACTAAGATAACTGAAAGCTACAGCACTCAATACATCTTGTGGCTTTTATGATATTGTCCAATTTTTGCATGATTCATAATTTACAACTCAAATGGAGAAGGCAAGGGTGGGCATGCATGGAAACTGCAAATCTGTTGGGTAGTAATTTTGAGTGTGGAGGCTTGATAATAATTAAGATGAGAGGTTGCAAGCTCTTCTCCAAGTGTGCATCAAACTGGCAGCAAAGACAAGTTTGCTTCACCTCCATCACTAC
This sequence comes from Tursiops truncatus, assembly GCF_011762595.2. Taxonomy (NCBI): domain Eukaryota; kingdom Metazoa; phylum Chordata; class Mammalia; order Artiodactyla; family Delphinidae; genus Tursiops; species Tursiops truncatus. The sequence continues at coordinate 56,227,760 of NC_047040.1, read as the reverse complement.
CGAAGAGGAAAAGCCTACAAAAGACTCTAAGGCTGGCAGAGTTGGCATTTGCTGCCCTCTTCCCACTGCTTCCTTTTAATTCCCACCCTTCTCTAAATGGCAGCCCAGAATCCTGTCTCCCATCTCTTCCCTGGCCCCTTTTCTCATAATGGCTGTGATGTCTAGCCACCACCAAATATTTGTTCTCCCCCTTTCACAGTGCCCTGAGAAATGACTGCCCGGTGTCTACATTTCCCAGCCCCACTTGCACCTGGGCAGAGCCATGGACTAGTTCTTACCAATGATCTGTTTGCAGTAGGCATGTCTATTCTTGGCCAGAGTGTTTAAGAAGCTTTCTTCAACTGAAATCAGAGGACTTGAGCTTTTAGGATGCTAGAGCCACAATATGGAAGGAGTCTGGGTCACTGAAGTTCCACTGGACTAAGGATGTCCACTCACCAAGACGCCTGTCTTATATATCACATGATTAAGAAATAAGAAGCTATTATCTTAAATCACCGAAATTTTATAGTTTGTCTAAATTGCAGGCATTACCCTAGCTTAGATAATAAATTCTGGTCACTAATTCATTCTCAGTTGGCTGAACACTAATGCCCAGAGGTAAGTCAGGAGATTGTGATCAAGCTTCCTCCCGCCAGAAGGATTTGTATTTTACTTGAGGCAACTGTCCACCCTTCTCCCCGGCAAAGAACACTGTGTGCATGGCTGTACGTGCTCAGCCCATGGGGTTGACCCCACCCACTATCATGACAAGGAGAAAGTAGTGCTGTTTGGAGTCAGAGTTCCTGGGTCTGAGTTCTAATAATTTAGTGCTTAGCTGGTCCTGAGCAGGTCACTTAACTTTCTGATCAGGAAAATGGGGGAGGGGATATATTGTCACGTTTAAGAAGTTGCGATCTCACAGTCCCTAATTTGTGATCTACGAGATCTTGGCAAATTCCTTGCCCTTTTCAAGCCTTGGTTTTCTCATCTGCAAAACGCAGATAAGAACACTTTCCTCACAGGTTTGTTGACTCATTCATTCATTCACTCATTCATTTATTCATTCATTCAAAAAGTATTTACTGAGAACCTGCTTTGTGCCAAACACAACTCTCGGTGTGTCTACAGCGGATACAGCTGTGAACAAGACAAGGTCCTGTTTTGTATTTGAGGGGACATGGAGGGTAGTAAACAATAGACCTCTATTCAGCTAGTGTGGCAAGGATGAAACAGGCTAATATCTATAAATTGCTTCTGCAGTGCCTGATACATAGTAAACACTAACAAATGGGAGCTATTATTAATATTAGCTATAAATATGAAAATGCATAAAATAGTAATTGCAATAGCATCTAATAGGGCTATTGCGAGGATTAGATGAAACATGTATTTATGAGTTATTTATTATTATCTAATTACTTGATGATTAACTGAAGCAAATATAAAAAGAATACATTAAGGTCCCACTCACCATTTCTGTGAGGTTGGGACATTTTCTGTTAGCAGAAGCTGTTTGCATCTTGAGAGCAGAGAAACCAGTCACAATCCCCTCAATCCTCCTATGCTAATCTTAAGTAATCTTACTGAAAAGCCTTACGGGGGATATATCTGACCTCCAGCAGAAATCATTAGCTTTGGTTAAGTTGAATGAGAGAAACCAGGGACCCTCAAATGGCCTCCACATTCTGTCATTGGCAAAAAGGAGACCAGTCCCTGGGCCCTAAACGGAGGCTCTGACCTGGCTTGTACCAGTGTCCATCTGTTGGAGAGCGTCCCTCAAAACCCTGGTGTGGAAAAACTCTGTGCACTGGCCCTGAGTAAAAATTCATTTGAAATGTGTGTACAGGAAGAGAAGTGTGTGAGAACATGCAGGTAAAAATACGTGCAAGGCACACGCTGTTTTTAAAGTTCTTATTGTGCTATTTTCCTAAAAACAGGTAAGCAGAGCACACTTCAGCTAATGGTTTGAGTTGCATAAGTAGGGTGACCATAAAATTTATCATCCAATCTGGGACACTAGTATTAATAATTATAAGCAGACAGCAGGAGTAAATCAGGACTGTTCTAGGGGGCAAAGCACTACACATGGTCACCCTGGGCACAGATTGTTAGGAATATTGTTTTTATTTATTTTAATGCTCATGTTTCTTTTGGAGGACAGGACTGTGTTTATAAAAATGTCTCAGAAGTAACAACAGGCTAGTATTTCTCTGTAATGGTGACAGCAATATACCAAATATTTTGGATCCTCTCTGCATTATGTGAAAGCACTTGTACCAGGCCTATGGGGGCTATGAAGTTGTCCAAGACATGACCCCAGGCCTCAAGGAACTTGTCATTTAGGAGACGAGAGAAGCCGTGTACGGTCAAGCTGGACAAAGGCTCATAGATGAAAAGCCCTGCTGGTATTAGGGAGTGATGAGTGGCTGAGTGTTGCTGGGTGAAAGTGTGTGTGGATGAGAATGAAGGTGGAGATATGGGTCAGGCCAGATGGTGGGGAGTTGTGAATGCCACAGCTTTGCACGTGGAGGATTTGGATTGCTTCCTGTCCCTGCGATCTCAGAGGATGAGTGAGGAAAGTTCTGCTACACGGCCCAGGGCAGGTCTTATGCCCAAGCAGACTAGGTGGCCAGGTTTTCAGGAGGGTACCCATCCTGGTAGCACTGAAGATAATTTTCAGTCCAGACATGACATTAAAAGCAGATCCTTTTTCCTCTAAATGAGTTGCCTTTTACATAAGGATGCAAACATGGTGAGTGGGGAAAAATACAAGAGAGGCTTTTGATGCTTTGGATCCCTGGTGGAGAAGAAGGGGAGGTTCTAACCTAAGAGGGGAGTGAATGGTCATGGGTTATAATTTCTCACCACCAGCACAGGGATTAGCACATAGTGTTGGCATAGAAGGGGCCTGAACAGAATATTCCCAGTAGGGTCCCCTGGAAACTGCACTGGAGGAAGTACAGATCTTTTCATCTGAGAGGGACCGAAAGGGCATCCTGTTGCCTTGGGCTATTCCAGAATGGTGGCTATGCCGCCCTCTCTCTTATGGGAGTGGCTGTGGGTGGTCCTAACTCTTACCTAGAGGAGCCAGGTGTCTTAGTTTGGTTGTCCTGGAAACAGACTTGGAAATGGTGATTTGCATGCAGGGAGTTTATTGGGCTGTGCTGTGAAGCAGCAAGATCATCAGGCTCGGGTGGAGGGAGGGGCTGAGCAGCGACATAGTCATGCCAAAGTCCTCAGTGGTTTCCATGGGGAGCTCTGGACTGGGATGGACCTTCAAAGGTGTCCCAAGTTAAGGAAAGGGGGTCAAGACTTTGGATGTCACCTCCTTACCTCCATAGCCCAATCAGGAATACAGGATACCCCAGAAAGGAAGTTTGACCTTGGAGAAGGTGACTCTCTTCAGGAGAAGGACTCAGCTAAGAGCTGGCAGCTGCCAAACCCCCAGAGTTTGAGGGAATGAGTTCTGAAGTACTGCTGTCCTGAAGGGGGGAATCTGGGCCAGCTACCATGGCATACTCTACACCGTTGCTTCTCGAACTTTGACATGGTACATCAGAGTCATCTGGAGGGCTTGTTAAAATGCAGATTCCTGGGCTCCATCCCTAGAATTTCTGATCCATTAAGTCTGGAGTGGGACCCAAGAGTTTATATTGCTAGAGAGTTCCCTGGCAATGCTGGCCTGGAGCCCCACTTTGAGAACCACTGCACTACATCAGTCATTCAGGGACTCCTGCTCAGGCACAGATAGCTCATCAATGCTTTTAAAACATGTAGCAAACAGCCATGCAAGTGGGCACATTTCAAAACGGAATCAGGCGGCTTTATCTGTAAGATCTTGGTTTTCTACTCATTTAGGTAACAGTTTGGTGACCAAATAAAAAAGTCCTGTTGCAACAAGACATGTATTTGGAGGGCTCTAGGTCTTCACGTCATGCATCTCCATTCTCTATAGAGCAGCAGTTGCTATTTGAAATTGTCATTAGTAATTCATTCCTCCACTTCAAGAAAAGAGACAGAACATCTCTGCATACCTTACAAGACTTCTCCCCAAAGTCGTGCCTGTGCTACCTCCATCCATTCTTCTGGAGGTCCACCTCTCTTGCCCCTGTTGTCACCATGTAGTCCAGTTCAGAGGGATCGAGCCCTCGCTAAGCTCTGGCAATCACAACTGGTTGAAGGGTGAACAGGGGGCCCAACTGGACCCTCCTGAGTCCTTCCCCAGGACTTCTGTTTGGAGCTGAGAGATAAGAGCCCCTTCCTCTCTGGAAATGAGGATATGAGCCTGTAGGTGCCAGTGACCATGGCTTTTGTGCAGTGAGGAAGCCTATAGGCAGAGGGAGGAGATGAGACCAATTGGTAGAGAGAAATAGAGATGAGAGGCAATCGTCCTTAGCTACATCCCTGCACTTCTTGATTACAGAAGCCAATAAATGCCCCCTTTCCTTAGCTAATTCAAGTTAGGTTGCTGCCACTTGCAATCAAATGAGTCCTGTCTAATGCTCCCTTTAAATGCAAATGCCATGGGAAGGAGGATACATGGACCCAATCCTAACCACTTAACTGTCAAGGGCAGAGTAGCTAGAATAGCCCTTGATCAAGGCCTGGGGAACACCTGCAGCAGGAACCCTTCGGAGCTAAGTTTGCTCAGAGACCACTGGGAAGTGGGATGGGGGTGAGATGGTAGGCAAATAGGCCACAGTGAATGCTCACTGTGTACCAGGTGTCTTGCTACATGTGTAACATGCTTTATTCCATTTAGTCTGGCATGATAGGCAACACAGATAGCATGGTAGATAAGACAGATACCTCATTAGGTACAGAGAGGTTAAGTGCATTTCCCAAGGGCACAAAACTAGTAAGTGACAAAGCCATGATTCAAACAAAACCTCTTTCTGGATGCAAGCAGTATGGACTTAACCAGTGCCTTATATATTACCTGTTCCAAAAACAGAGGCTACAGCAGAGAAAGGTGTGGGTTATAGTGGCAAGAACGGAAAATTTACCCATTTCACAGCTTTGTTAAAGATTATCCCAGAGACTGAGATCTGGGACCCTTCCAGTGATCCAAGAGCAGTGTTGAGGGATCCAGGTACATTTCTTAAAAGTCATAAAATCCAGGAATCCAAGCTTAACCCTGAAGAACATTAGAGCAAAGCATGTCATATTGAGGTTATATTTATATTGAAATTTACATTTATATTCTTTTGAGCAATCCAGAGGTGAAATGATGGATTTCATCATTTTGTTGTTTGTTGCCAAGATGTCCCACACTCCATGGTCAAGATACTCTACAGAACTCTTTCACTCAAATGTCAATTCATGTTCCATTAACTTGAGCTCTTCCTCTAATTCAGACAATGTCTATGTAAGACTTATTTAGCAAAAGGTTTGAAATTTCTTATTTTATCAGTTCCTGGATCTTCCTCTCAAGTAGAGAATGTAGTCTAAGAAAAGTATAGCTTTTACAAACAGGGACTCAGAAACGATGAATTTCTTCATGACATTTTCACCACTGCATCCGGTAACCAAGTCTTGAATATTAGAAAAGCTTTATGTTTAGGAGGCACTAATATATAGGACAGGCTGCGAATAATAACTTTTTCATGAATGCTCCTCATTTAATCTATTAGTACTCATTTATGTCTTCATTTATAGTATAGACAACACTTAAAAATATAAAACTCCATTTTTTTGAAAAGCATTCTGCAATTGAAGCTTTTCTCTAAGTCACAAAAGCCTTTCCACCATCTGTGAATCTGCCGGGCTTCACTCTTTGTTACCAATGTATTGAAACCAATTGGATGGTTTGGAAATAAGTCTTGCCTGAATTATCTAGACAAGTGGTTCCCTAATATGCCTCATCATAAGATTTACCTTTGAGATTCTGATTCAGCAGGTCTTGATTAGAACCCGAGAAGTATTTTCAACAAGTATCCCAGGGGATTCTAACATAGGCAGTCCATGGGCTATGCTTTGAGAAACAGAATTAGATGATACCAAAGTTCTTTATTTCCCTTTGACATGAGTGTGAACTAGGTCCAAAGAATGTAGTGCAGATAAAAGTACGTATTTATATTACCCCATATGTGAAGATACGTGTGATTGACATGTAGCATATACTATGGTTAGAGACTTAGAGAAGAATTCTTTTGTAAAAAGGTACAATTCCTTTATGCAGAGAGAATTTATGGTGATTTTTCTCATTCTTACTCATTTCTTTCAAGGTAAGATTTAATTTTTCAGGACAATCATTTCATCAAGTGACACACACTCACAAACACATAATTTTCCTTCGAAAAATTCAATATACAGTTCACCTCTGGGGCCTTTTCTTTGCAGTGGAATGATTTGTATAATTTCACACCTTCGCTGTATTCTTTGAATTCTTATTGATAATTGTGTGTGATTTGTTACAAGGACAAACACACATTGATAGGAACACTGAGTTGTGTAAAACATAAACAAAGTAAAACAATTGTCTACCTCTGCTACCTTGTCTGCAAACACATTTTATATAGCACTTCTTTGACCTTGAACATGAAACTAGGTTTTAATCAACTATTCAGTCATTTTGAGACAGAATTGAATATGGCCTTTCTTCAATTTATTAATTTTGAAATTATAATGCCAATTAAATAAAAATATTTTAAAAGACCACTGCCTCTTGCTCTCTAATTTTCATAGTACACAACTGCTATAGGAGAAGTCTATTAATGCCTCTTTGCCAATTCATAAACTTGCTCATTTTCCCCTGACAGCCAATAACCTCTTAGTTTCTAACAAAAGTTTAATGAACAAATTTGGGAGGACTGTGCTTTTCTAAGATGAAAGGTTTACAAAATACACCACAAGACATTTACTAGGAAGCGATACATATTATCATTAGTAATTAAAACTACATTATCCTTGTCAAAATGAATGAAAAAGTGAGTCTTACGGTGTGGTACTCATGTATTTTATCATCTTTGTTTCTCATCTGCCTATCGGGGTGTTTCATGGGGTTTCCCACTGCAATTTCCATATAACCTGGTAGCAGTATTAGAGAGCAACATGAAAAAGTATGATTAATTCTTCCCTTGTTTATGCACCAGGGACCCAGTGTGCAAAACCTCATAATCTGAGGTCGGTGTCCCCATTGTCATTAGTGAATAAGCAAAATTCTGCTTTCCTTATCACTTTAGAAAAATGTTCGAATTTCTACTCTCTGCTTTCTTTCTCCTTCAATTTTTGTTGCACATATATCTCTCCATCGTTCATGAGATGTTTTTCCTGAAAGAGATGGTGATGAAATGGAGGCAAAGAATATGGTAGGTAGTCTTTCCTTTCTATAATCATGCTGCCTATTTATTCAACCAATACTTATTGAGTATCTACCATGTGCCAAATACTGGGTAGACAGGAGAGAGAGAAGATTAAAAGCAATAAGATAGTTCCCACCCTCCAGGAATTCACAGTCTACTTAAAAGACCAACACATACACAAATTTATTAAAATAGAATGTGGCAAAGGCAATGATATATACATGCGGCCCATACATAGGACACACCCAGTGACACACAGGCATGACAGCGCTAAAGAAGGGCACGGAGTGGGGGGGGGGTGTCTAACTCAAAAGATGTCCATGCCTAAAACTTCATGGTGTTACAGCCATTGAGTTGGGACTTGAAGTACAAGCAGAGAATAAAGAATAGAGTACATTCCAAGGGGAGGGAATCTGAAAAAGCAAGGCTTATGGGGTTGGGCTGAGGTAGGCCCAGTGGCCAAATGTAAGGGGGATGGGGAAGGGAGTGACCATGCTGCAGAATGGGAAAAGCTCCATGTTATGCACTGAACTGTGTTCCCCCAACTTTCATGGGTTGACACCCCTACACCTACTGTGACTATATGTGGAGACAGGGATTTTATGTAGGTAATTAAAGTGAAACGAGGTCTTAAAGATGGGGCTCTCATCCAATAGGGCTGGTGTCCTTATAAGAAGATGAAGAAACACCAGAGGTCTCTCTCCATGAGCACACAAAGCAGAGGTCTTGTGAGCCCACAGTGAGATGGCAATCACCTACTAGCCAAGAGGAGAGGCCTCAGAATGAAACCAACCTTACCATCACCTTGATCTTGGATGTCCCAACCCTCAGAATTGTGAGAAAATTAATTTCTGTAGCTTAAGCTACCCAGTCAGTGGTATTTTGTTACGGCAGCCTGAGCAGACTTGTACACTCTGTGAGGTGGGATTAAAAGGGCTTTGCCTGCAGTGCTAAGGAGTTTGGACTAGAGGTGATAGATGGCTACTTAGCAGAGCAATGTCATGATCAGATTCGGGCTTTTGGAAGACTGCTGTGTGGGCAGTGGGAAGGACAGGTGGGGGAAGACCGATTGAGGCCATAAAACATGCAAGGAACAAAAGCAGCAGGACGGATCAAAGAGCCCTGTCCCAGGAGCTGGCGGGAGGGTGGGGCTGTATCTTAGTCCCGCTCTTCCACTACTAGTTACTTGGCCTTGAAGCAGTCGCGTCACCTTTCTGGGCCCCTGCTTCCACTTGTGTAAAATGAAGAGAGTTGACCAAGGGTGGTCACTATCTGCCTCCTACTAGATATCTTTCTTTGAAAACTCTCTCTTCCCCTCCCCACACTGTGTTTGGGCCTCATGACCCTGCCTCACAGGCTAGAGTAGAGTGGATCAAAGTGATCACCTGACTCAGACTGGATCAGTCCGGCTCCTTCTTTCAAAACTTTGGGCTGAGAGTCAGTCTGGGAATTGGGAACCGAGTCACATTAACAGCAAGAAAAAGATTTTGAAATCCTACTCCTGCATCCCCAGGAGTCCCTGTTCTCCTTCTTTCTGAAACTTGATTGTTCAACTTTTTCTTGGTTCTCCTTGAGTTCTTGCCTCCGTATATTAATACTTAAAGTACTTTTTTTCCTTAGGCTAGATTATCAGTTTCCATTATTTATAAACAAAAATGTATCATCCAAACTACTCCCTGATCTAGCTTTTCCTGAGTCTGAGACAAGGACATGACACACACTTGTAGCTGGTCTAGGGCCAGCCATATCCAGTCCAGGAAGGTGGAGTGGTTGTTGGGTTACTATAAGATCCTCAATCCTCCTGTAAGATTTCTCCACTCATCTGCTGATGTGTCTGAAATTTCCACAGTCATGTCTATGGATAAGAGTGTCTCTAAGGGGTCAGTGTCAAAAACAGTCTTGGATAATCTGATTCACTAGTTATTCATCTATTGGTAGCTGTAGATATTTTTGAAGGGGAAGATTTTGAGGATGGAGAGAGTTAGAAAATATCTGGATCAAGAACAGGGCAAGAATGAGATTCCAAGGCTGCTGGTGATAGTTATGAAGTCCAAATGACCCTAGAGGTGGGGAAGGCCACACCATCAGTGAAACCATCCAAAACATACTTTACCATTTTATTGTGGGTCAACCTTGGGCCTGTGAGGGGTTCTTTGAGCATCTGGCTTGGGTCTTCTTTATGGTCTCCATGTCCTATCCAATTCGTATGAGTAGGAGGCCCTTCTAGAAAGCCTAACTGAGCAGGTTCCAGGCAGGGTTTTGGCAAGAGCACATGCTTGAGTCCCCAATACTGGTTCTACTACTTACCGACCCTAAGGCTTTAGCCAAGCCACTTAACCTCCTGAATTCAGTTCCATTTCTTACAGGCTGTGAGCAGAAATTAAGTAGAGGCCATATAGAAAGATGTTTAGTAAATGTTCACACTGAAAGAAAAGAAAAATATCTGTAGCTACCAAATTGAAACCTTTTTCACAGGCAAAACCCTTCATCAAGATGCTGTTAAATAAGTGCAAATTAAGAAGTTTGTATAGCATAGATTTGTTAGATTTTATGTTTTGCTCCAAACTGTGATTTCAAGAATTCATCTGAGAATAGGCATGATATCTCAGAAAAGCTTTTGTACTGCTACCCTATCATTTTTACATCTCTGCCTACTGACATTCTATTGGCTATCTAAGCAAAGTGGCTCTGGCTCGAAACTCAGAGCATGTGTTAGAATTCATCATCTGCTGTGTACTTTGAAGCAGATGGTTGACCTCTCTGTGCTGTAGCTTCTTCTTCATGTCTGAAAACAGAGTCAAGGCTGCTGCACTATCTTATGGGTTCTCCATGGGAAATAAGTAATACCTAAGCACTCTTCTGTCAATCGAGTGATAAGTAATTCAGCTCTAGATTTTTAACCATACAGTATTTTTAACCAAACTGAGAAACAGACACCTCCTCACCCAAGCTGATTAAAAATGTGCCAACAGAATGGAAAACCGTGCTGATTCTGTTCATTTCTCTCATTAACTTGGTTCCACAAGGAAGAGAGTGGGCTGTTTACAAACATGTGAGATCGTTTGAATGATATAGTTACTTCCCTTCATTTAAAGAGGGTACTGTGCGCAGTGGATAAAGTCATGCTCAGCCTGGTGCTTTTCATCTATACTTTTGTATAAATTTTAGGTGTTTAAGGAAGAACTCATTGACAAAAACAGGAATCATTTTATTTGCAAAGTGTGGTCGCACGTTGGCGCTACTGCTGTCCAATGCTCGCCAGCACCCCAGTACCCCAGCACCCCAGTACTCTCTCAGTTGCGTCAACAAAGTCCTGTCCATCCAGAGCCTCAAAGGCTTCCCCCTGGTGTTGTGTTGCTCGGAAACACTGTGGTAACAACCATCCAGGCTCTTCAGGGATGCTGAGTTGGCCACAGGTCTCTATCCAAACCTTGAGCACACCCAGCAGCCATCCTGCGGTGTTTGTATTCACAGAGGTGGCTATTGACCCTGGGCAGTGCTTGATGTGTCCTCCTTAGAACAGAGTGACAGCCCTGAGTAACTCATACCATGTCAGGATACAGAGGAAGAGTTAGGATCCCGTACTTCTGTGTCTGTGTTGATGTAATAAAGGTCTTAGAGTCTAGTAGAAAGAGTTGGGCTCACTTCTCACAATGGATCTGAGTGAAAATCCTAACTCAGTCACTAACTCCACTTTCACTCCATGACTGTGAGCAGATTGTTCAATCTTTCTGAGCCTCAGTTTCCTCACCCGTAAGATAGATAATTCAAAACAGGGTAGTAATAAATACATCGCCTGGCTCAAGTTAAGGAACTCAACAAATGCTCATTTTCTCATTAATTATAAAGCCATTAGATTTAGTCAGAGTTAGGTACAGTTGCTAAGTTAGTGCTTTCCATGAAGCAAGTGACATTAACCACAGTAAAATGTTCTTCTTTATGGACTGGACAGAGATTCACTAACCTAGACAATGAAAGCACATTTGGGGGATGATCCTTGCCAAGTCCACTTTGATGTTTTTGTTATAAAAGAGCAAAGCCAGATGGAAGTGATAAAATGGCTAAGCTGGGTGCAAAACTATGAGACAGAGGTATGTTTTCCCCACTGAAATATTCTGTACCCTCCCCAGGTTACCGGAGAAGAGTGCTTCTACTCAAAGTCTACAGATCACAGAGCCCCTAGCCAGACCCCTAAAGTCCTTCAGCAAAATCTGCCTTTGAGTTAAAAGTAGAAATAGACTCTGAGCATCTGCTTTGGAGGCCTCAGATAACACCCTTGCTTATCAAGCCTTGATCAGAGAGGATGCCAGAAACACATGGAAAGGTCTCACCCCTCTGACCTTCCCACCATAATATTTGGAAACGAGAGGACTCAGGGCACTTTAGGAGGGGCCTGGAAGAGCGGTTATGGTGCCTAAGCTTAGTTCCACACACATTTATCAAACCCATCCCTAATGCCAGATGTGGCAGGAGCCAGGGTGGAATTAGGAACATCACAGAGACCAGAAGGCACTTAGCCTCTGCAGTCAGAATCGCTCCGGTGTACCAGCACCTTGGTAAATTCACATCAGACATTTGATTTCACAGTATGTTCTCTCTATATGTTGCAAAACTGGTCCAGCAAAAATACAGGCATTATTAATTTTTGTTGTTTTCTATGCACTGTGAACTTTCATAGTGTTCTAGACGTTCCACAGAACATAATCACCGTACTTTCAAATTCAGTATTGCATCAGATCTGAGACCTCAGTTTCCAGTTTAATAATAGTGTAAAGTATGTGATAAATAATGCTGCAGAGGATGATACATAGTAGAAATTTGTAATATCTGAATTGAGGGACTGATCTGAGGAGTAAATGGAACGATTTGTGAAAAGCACCTGATTTAGTGCCCAGCCCATTGTGGGTCCCTTGATTCACATCAGGCATCACAAAGATTTGCATCAAATCAGCAAATGGTTGCTCCAAACAAGCCTGCAAGATCACGAATATAGTTAGGCAATAACTGATAAACTTATTCAATCACTGGGTTGGAAGGGATTTTGAAAGTTCATCCAACCTCTCCTTAGAGCCAACCGAAATCTCTCAGCCTTACTTGTAAACCTAGTTTTCTTGCCCTGTCTAAACATGTCTAGGATGAATCAACTTTTGATTGTATTCTTCATGAGTGCCTAAAATCAGAATTACACCTAGCATTATTGGTTTATTTATTTATTTTTTGAATAAGCTACATGTGCTCACCAGGGAAAGATGTTTTTCCTCTAACTTCACAGGCAAACTTCAAACAGAAAGTGTCTTTATGGAAGGACTGGCCAGATGCAGGTATATATCTCTGCGAGTTGTCCTGGTTTCTTTTCAAATTAGGCAATGAATATACTTCTTGACATGCACACACAAGATTTGTGGCAAAAACACCTTTCTTTCATGTAACTGATTTTCCTTTAATCCCAACCTTAATGTAGATCATTCTTGATGCATAATCTCCAATGGGCTTTGAACTAGCGAATGCTAACTTTGAATAATGAAGAAAGAAATGACAGTTTACTTTATAGCTGGGTTTAGGAGACATGGGGTTGAGGGGCAATGGCGGTATAACTATTCACCTTTCTCCTGGCACAAGCAGGTAAAGTGCTGAAAGGAAGTGATTAGGAAGACGTGACAATAAGTTAAAACCCTGAGGCTGAGTGTTCCTGATGCATTTGCATTCCTTGGTTTGTAAGGCCCTGTTTAAAATAAAAAAAAGTCACCAAGACAGGAAAACCGCTGTAGTTAGATCACAGCACACTGAGTTGCAAACCTTTTAATGAAAGACATAATTCTTGGGTTGTCTCTGTCATACTATAGTCTCATGCAAAACACTTTAATGTCTGGTATAAATAACTTTAGACTTTCTTAGCATGTATTGCATTTATTTTTTAATATTTTATATTGATTTTTCTTGTCTCCTTATTCTTTTTAAAATTTATTTATTTTATGTTTTGGCTGTGTTGGGTCTTCGTTTCTGTGCGAGGGTTTTCTCTAGTTGTGGCAAGCGAGGGCCACTCTCCATCGCGGTGCGCGGGCCTCTCACTGTCGCGGCCTCTCTTTCTGCGGAGCACAGGCTCCAAACGCGCAGGCTCAGTAGGTGTGGCTCACGGGCCTAATTGCTCCGCGGCATGTGGCATCCTCCCAGACCAGGGCGCAAACCTGTGTCCCCTGCATTGGCAGGCAGATTCTCAACCACTGCGCCACCAGGGAAGCCGTGTATTGCACTTTTTAATCATGGGGGTTCAGTTCGATTTTCCATTTGGAGTCCAGGAGAGCAATATCCAAATGAAGCCAGAGGAGTTCCCCTCCTGCAGCCCCCGCTTCTCTGATCCTGCTCTCCTCCCTGCCCCCTTCTTTTCCTCCTCACCTCTCCTCTACCCACCCCATACCCACACCTCTAGGACAACTACAGTTCCTGGTACATCCTCAGTTAGAGGCTGTAACGTGGTGCTTGGTCAGAAAAGTGAACAAATGCACCCTTTCCCTGGACGGGGTATTACATCATCAGAACTGCTGCAGCTCACCCTGCACCAGGTCTATCTGCAGACAAATGAAGCTTGCCCCTCAGAGCTCTACCCTCTTCACGGCAGGCTATGTTAGAACGGTCACAAAGAATCTCCGCATACCCATCTATCTTCGGAGAAAGACACAGCTGCAGGAATTTAAAAATATTCACGCAAAATGCCAGCGTGTAGAGTAGGTGCACAGAATGTGCTGTCTGCCTGACTCTGCACTGCTGCTGTGGTCGTCTCTCTAAAACACCAATTAGACCAAACCTTTTCTCAGCGTGTACCCCCCATCTTCCACTTCTCCTTCTGAGGCAGAATTAATCATTCATATATACCCCTACAGCACTGTCCATATACTTTCATTATAGCAAGTGACACAGCGAACTGTAGTTGGTGGACATCTTCCTTGACCGTCTCTAAGCACTTCTGGGGCCCAGATTCATTCATACCAGCACAGTGCTGGTATGTAATAGTAGGTGCTCGAAGTTTGCTGGATAAATAAATGATATGTCTTATAGAGAAAGATGTCAGATTTATACACTGCCATTTAAATCATGTATATTTTCATTTCACAGTCTCCAAATTGTATAATGAAAGCCGGAAATACCCTGTGTCTGGAAAATATGTAATGATAGTAAAACATTGCCATGTTTATCCATTTTTAATTCAGGAGATTGGCAACATGGCTGTATTTGAGATTTTTGGAGGGAGGGAGTGAACATTTCATATATCCTCTGCAGTATTCCCCTTTTTTCCCTAATGGAAAAAAGTGCAGCTTTTACTTATTTATCTATAACATTTTCAGGGCTCTATTTTTTCAGCTGGTTTTTCCTATTCAGTTTCAGCGTCTAAACAGGGGGCTGGTCCAAGGTTAGCTAAAGCACTGGATGAGATGAGTGTTGGCGTCTGTCCCTGTGACTATTGATTCTGGGGCTATGCCAGATCCCCGGGGATTGGAAAGATTCCCTATCTGAGGCTACTTGGCTCCTGAAACCCTTCCTCCAGCCCTTGCCAACTAAAACACAGTAGGAGCAAATGTTGTATGGCAACTGGGTATAAACACAACAGTTGGAATGCTTCAGAAAGAAGTTTGGATTTCCTGGTTAAGTGTATTCAATGTTAAAACAACAATAACAGTGTTAAAAACACATTTGGGGATTGTTAGAATGCCTTACCCACTGATTCTCATTATTGCTCTTAGAGACCCATTGGATGCACTGATGTCTCTGAGAAATATTTCCTCGGGGATTATCTTAGAAGCTATGTCTAAGCTTACCTTACACAGACAAGGTAAGGTGAAGATTAAAGTAGCCCTCCAAGTAAGGTAGATGCAATGTTTGTTAAACCAACACCTTACCTCATATTACTTGGAATAGTGAAAGGAGAGTAGAGACGTGGGTTCTACTTTTGGCTGTGACTCTTCAAGCTCTGAAGTCTCAGGTAAATCATGCATCTGCCTCTCAGCTTCCTTATCTGTAAAGTGGGTAGGTTGCTCATAGAGATCTCTGAAGTTATTGAAGCTTGGTGAGCATTGTTGCTCTCAGAAATTGAGCAAACTTCCTTAGCCCAGCATGGTTTATGTCTGAGTAGAGAGTGAAGGCTCTTAGTTTTTAAATTGAGCTGTTGGCACAAGGACAGAGAATCTCATGAATTTTGTACCCAGGGACTACCTAATGCGGAAGAACCCCTGGTATGGGTTGAATTACATCCCCTCAAAAAAGACGTTGAAGTTCTAACCCTCAATCTGAGAAATGTCACCTTATTTGGGAATAGGGCCTTTGCAGATTTAAGCAACTTACGATGAGGTCATTAGGGTGCGCCCTAACACAGTAAGACCGGTGCCCTCATAACATGGAGAAATTTGGCCACAGACAGATGCAGAGTGAAGATGTGGGAAAAGACACAGGGAGAGCACTATGTGAAGACGGGGGCAGAGACTATGCTGCCCGAGCCAAGGAACGTCTGGGACTGTCGGAAGCTGGAAGATCCCTTCCCTACAGGTTTCAGAGGGCACGTGGCCCTGCCAACACTTTGATCTCAGACTTCCAGCCTCCAGAACTGGGAGCCGTTGCGGTACTTTGCTACAGCAGCCCTAGGAAACGAACAGACTTGCCTCAAATCTCCTGAGCCCGGGCTCCACTTGACTTCTTTGCAGGAAGGAGTGGGTATTTTGCCCTGTGTGTGTGTGTGTGTGTTATTTGACATTTACCAGTTGAAAGAATGGACAAAAGATGAGAAGAGAAGGGGAGAAAAAGGGAAAGAAGAAAAATTAAATGGTAACTTGTTTTGAAAATGGAGACGGCTGGGATCAGGGCTGATATTTAAATGGTACACACAGGTACAGCCTAACAGCTAAAGTATTTCTGTGTAAATAGCCATTGCCCAAACCCCCTGAGTGGGTCATTGCCAGGCTGCCACCTGGTTGCTCTGTCCCTTCCCGGGGGCCCCTCCAGGATTTCCCCTCAGAGTCCAACAACTGAAGGATTGACTCCTGGCCTGCAGGGGTCTCTGGATTCTGCCCCAGAGCTACCTCTGCCACAGACCCTTCTGACTGGTCAGTACCAGTCGTTAATAATATTTCTGATTGAGAGCCTTGTACATTTGAGTTGCAGCACTGGGCTTCTGCAAATGATGGGAGAACATGCAATGAAAGGAGGTGAAACCAGAGGCTGCTGGAAGGAGGTGAAGAGAAACAGACATATAAGAGATCAGAGCAGTAGGAGGAAAAACAGGGCCAGGTGAAGAGGGTTTAGGGTATTTGTCCATTTGTGGCCCACAGATTTACATGTGACCTACCAGGAATATATTACGTCAGAGTTTTATATGGTAAGAGAGGCTGAGGAAGTTCATTATGAAACTTCTAAAGAGAAGTTAAAGCTTTAATTTTCACTTTCAGAGATGCAGAAGGCTGGACCTTCAAAGCTGCATTATGACTTGGAGTCTCAGACTCGAAACTGGACTCTGAGTTTCCAAGGCTCTGAAGGATTCACCCACTTTTTGTACAGTGACCACGGGGCCATGCTTTGCCAGGCTTTGACTCCAGGCTATAACCATCACTTAAGTTACAACATCTCTACTGAGTCAGGCAATTAGAAAGGAAATGCTTATTGAGTTTGACAAATAATTCACTTTGGAAGTATAATCACAGTAAGAACAGATTGAGAGTTAAGTATGGAGAAAAAATGAGAAATGAGAAGTGATTTCCACTGCATTCCACTCACCTATCTCATCTTATAAAATAGAATAGGTGAAAGGGAAAATTGGAATTTTAATAAAAATGAAAGGTTGTAAGGCCTGTGATGACTCAAAGAGTAACAGTAAGAAGTTGTATAATAATGTTATTATCTATATAAATGCATTGAATGCAAGGTTGCAAAGATATCAGCTTCTCCCAAGTTGGCTGTTGGGTTCTGAGATGCACAAGTTCTACCCAATTCCTGTTTCATGTGGTGTAACAAGTTACAGTGTTGGGTTTTATTTGTCTCTGTATTTGGTATAACCTTAAAAATATTCAGAGAGCCTTCTTAAATAAAGTGAGGTCTGCATTTTTTCAGGAAAAAAAAAAACAGAGCCAGGAATAGGGGACCACTACAATTGTTTACTGTACAGTTGAGATATTACTTCACCTAAACATGTCTCTGGACTGCAGGTCCTTTTCCTAGCAACCCACTACTGATGCAGGAGGAGGAGAGAGGGGAGGAAAGAGGCACAGAGGAGAAAGGCAGGGAAGGGCCAGCTGCTCTCAGAGACACAGCTGAGGTGAGACTGGCTGGGACCTGACCTCAAACTTGCCCACTGGGCCAGCATGGATGCTGGGCAAGTCCCCACCTGTTGATGCTAATGGTGGAGGTTCAGGTGGGCTGGCAACACTCAGAAACAAGAAACTCTATGTCAGTCAGTCAAGCTGGCAGTGGGGTGGGAAGAGGCAGCACTCACAACCCTTTCACCTCTCTACATGCCTCCCCTCACAGAATCCTCACAAGGCCTCTGAAAAGTAGAGATTATCATTAATTCTCATTTTACAGGTGGAACTCTGAAATGCAGCAAAGTTAAATAATTTACCCAAAAGCCTATGGCCAGTAAGGAATGGAGCCAAGATTCAAACCCAGGTATATTTGTCTCCAACACTTGGACCCTTAGCCACTGGTCCATCAGCCTCCTGTAGAGAGGTTGTCTGGCCACGTGTAATTCAGAAGCTGCTCAGACCTAAGAGTGTATCACACGTAGCATCACCAATCCGAATGTCCAACCAAGTAAAATCTTTTGACTAAGTCAAGATGACACATGTTCAGATGAAAATCCTATAATAATGAACATTAATGGGTTGTCTTCCCACATTGTCAGAGACTTCTGTCCAAGTGACATCATTTAATACGTATTGGACATCCATCATGAGTTGAGCAGAGGCTGCACTATGGTCACACACTGGAATTTCTCAGTTTTCTGTGCTGGAAACAAAATAGGAAATATTCTCCATGGTCAAGCAGTGATCTTGAGAGATTAGATGTTATTCCTATTCTAACCCCATCCATACACTGATTGGATATAAAGGAGAATTTCCCAGATACAATTCAGATTTATGGGTAACATAAATCCAATTATTCTTAAATAAGATTTGCCTTTATCATCTGGCTGGCTCTGGAGCATTCTTAATTCTTTATCTATGTTTACCCCGTCAGCCCCACTTGGTAAACACCATCCAAGCATGCTCTCAAATACACCGCCCTTTAGAAATCAATGTAAATGTAATTCTACCAACCTCAACAAAGCTAATAAGATCTGAAAGGTCATCATGGTGCTAGACATGCTATGAATAATACCTGTGAATGCAGCTCAAACATGACAATGAAGGTCCTGGGGAAAACCAGCTATTTAATTTTCTTGTATACTCTAGTATGTTCTCAAGCACCTTTAAATTGGGGAATGGTTCTCAGGCTCATTGTGTTATTACTGCATGCATTCTTGGAGCCTACAGAAGGAAAAGAAACTATAAAAGCAGAGGAACTTGCTAAGTCACTGCTAAGTCCGGTATGGTCTCACTCTTTTGTCATAGAAAGACCCTAAATCATCAATGTGCACGTGTTACCTATTTCCTTTAAACTCACCTCAGCAAAGTCCATAAGGCAAGGCAAGCTTGGTGAACAAAAGGCCAGGTGGCTGGAACTGAGCAGATGAGGACAAGATAAAGTCACATTTAAGAATGTACTTCTAAAACTGGAGTAAAGAGTTTGCATTTTGTTCTAAGAGCAATGAGATACTATCAGAGGGTTTTAAGCAAGGATGTAATATGACCTGACTTATGTTTCCAAAGGATAACTGTGGTTTTTTTGTGGCTTGAGCAGACGAGAAGTAGGGAAATGATTAGGACTAAACAGTAGCAGAGATGGACACAAGTCCAGATTTGGAATGCGCTTTAGAGATGGAGTCCACAGGGCTTATTAATTCACTGGATGTTCGGAGTAAAAGACAGAGAAAATGATGCTAATATATTTTGCTTGAGCAACTGAATGGATTGTGGTGCATTTTAATGAGATGGAAAAGATTTTCCATCTTTTGTGGACAAACAAATTTGGGGATGTGTAAATCACAAGTTTTCTTTCATTAAGATGCCCACAGGATAATCATGTGAAGATTTTACTAGGCAGTTTGCCATACAAGTCCTTGAATCTTTGGTAAAAACTAGTCTCATTCCTCATGCAATACAATCAGCTCTAGTCAAGACACATTTTCTATTTGGTAAATTTCCTCAGCCACTTCCTTGTGGACTTTTTTAGCTTTGCTTCCTGCTATTTCCCACTCAAGCATTCACCAAATATTTTCTAGTATTCGTTACGTGAATGAGGACAATGCTGGCCTCTAACGTACTGCAGACATAGTGGCTCTCTATGAATGTTTCTAGAATAGTTGAATGAATGAATGAATGAATACAGTGCCCAGGTTCTCTTGAGGCTTAAGTCTACAAGGAGTGAATAGTCTAGGACAGGCAATAATAAATATATACTTTAGTAACTAAAATACAGGGTAAAAAGTGGTGAGTTGAACAGGAAAGGTACTAATAAAGGATTGCAGGAGTTCAGAAGAAGATACAGAATTCAGGAAACGTGGTATATTCACATGACGGAATACCATTCAGTAATGACAATGAAGAAACTATATGCAACAACATGAATAAATTTCACCAACATAATATTGAGCAGAATAAGCCACACAGGAGAATACACACTGTCTGATTCCATTTGTCTAAAGTTCAAGAAAGGCAGAACTAACCTCTGGTGTTAGAAGTCAGGGTACAGGTTACCTGTGTTGGGGTTGTGACTGGTAGGGAGGCAGGAGGGGAATTCTGAGATTTTTTTTTTTTTTTTTTTTTGCGCTACGTGGGCCTCTCACTGTTGTGGCCTCTCCCATTGCGGAGCACAGGCTCCGGACGCGCAGGCTCAGCGGCCATGGCTCACGGGCCCAGCCGCTCCGCGGCATGGGGGATCTTCCCGGACCGGGGCACGAACCCGTGTCCCCTGCATCGGCAGGTGGACTCTCAACCACTGCGCCACCAGAGAAGCCCGATTCTGAGATTCTGGTTACATTGTTTCTTGGGTTTTATTTAGGTGAATGTGTTCACTTCATAAAAATGTACCCATCTGTACACTTAGGATCTGGGCACCATTTTAATGTACCATATGTCAAGAACTGTGAAGGGTCTGAGATCTGTCCTCGTTGCAAGCCTGCCACGGTTTCGTGGCTGCTGGCGGGAGACCTGATATCCCTGGGTCAGAGACAAAGGAATTGACGACTCACAGCCCGGCCAGCAGCATGAGCTTTGTGTTTGCCCTGGTTTCCCTTGCTCCCCCGGCTCCAAGTTGCCCAGGGGAGGCTCAGATGGATGCTGCACACACAATGGGTTTGTGTCAGCTGAGGAACCCCAAGCTTAGGGAACCCAAATCTTTCATACAGTATGGAATACAAGCAAACCTGCCCCACGTTTGGCAAGGAGGGAGACAATATCTTCATTATAGTAGATAGTACACAAGCCTGTCCTCCGCTTGGGAGGGAGACACTATCTTCCAAGGCTGTTCTCTTCATAATCATCCTTGCAAAGATAGTCGAGAATAAAAGTTATTGGTGCCTCTCTACTCATAAGATAGGCAGAAACGTGAGACCCCCCCAGAGCGTTATCTCGCAACATGGCATACTTCAACAAAAAGCTTACATTGAAAACTCTGGGGTATTTTAGCTAGGTCTTCTTTGAGCAGGATCAGATTGAGGGGAAAGAAGTTTTGTGTAAGGAACAGGGGGCACCTGAGTGTGAGTAGAGCACAGGTTTTCCCTACCTCAGAAGCCTTCCAACATAGGACGGGGAGTAAAATGAAATTCAAATGGCCAGTTTTACTGTCTTTTTTACTGCTCAGATAAAGATTTGTAGAAGGGGAGCAAATCACATTAAAGAGTGAAACAAGATTTTGGAGAATCATCTGCAGATCTGACGTATCCCTTCCCTCCTCCCATAACTGTGCAAGAGTTTGGATTATGTAGAGCTGAGATTTACAAAATATTTCCATCATAATATGTGCGTAGTTCAGTAGATTTTATTTTGAAAATAAACTAAGAAATATAGAAAATAATAAATTCAAATGACCTTAAAGGTTTTTTACTTCCATAATTGAAAATTTTAAGCCAAATTATATTGGTCCTAATTAACTCCACTTTGAAAGAGAAATCTCCAAATTTCTCTTGTCTTACTTACAATAAATCTAGATGAGCCAATAGTGTTTAAGCACGAATGTGATATACCTAATGCTTAATATTTTCTTAACATTTTCTGTCTGAAACATTTATTTTTATGTTACCTAGGTAAGAGTGTGGATGTGAATATTAAAATCCCATAACCATATTTTGGTGCTGATGCTGCATTTTCTCATTTTATGGTCTATCTTGAGCTGTTTGATTGAACGGCAGTCTGCTGTTTAATCAAGAACCATGTGTTATTCTATATAAGTGTACTGTATTATAAAAGCGAATGTAAAATTAATTTCAGGATATGTATGTTTAATTACATAGTCTCACGTTACATATCTGAATCAAATTGTGCATTGCCTCTTAATAGCTTGAAAAAGTTTGGAATTAATTTAAGCAATGAATCTTGAGATCTTTTTAAGGAGGTTCTTCTCAGATCATAACTCAGTTCTTGAAGTTGGGTTCTATGTGGTTTTTCCAATTTAGCCACTTGGGTGGGGAAGTAAAGTATGTAACATTTATTGAACGTTTGTTTTGCACCAGGCTGTGGAAGTAGATGGTTTTCAGATATCACCTCATTTTAAAGCCTAACAAAATTCCATGAGTGTAATTATTCCCATTTTATACATGAACAAAAAAATCAATGGTAAATTACTGGAGGTCACACCATGAGTAAGTGGTGGAACCAGGATTTGAATCCAGAGCTGTCTGTCTCCACAGTAAAATTACTTTTTAAAAATAGGACTTGCATATGGGTAGAAAAAAAAAAAAAACTAGAATGATCAATATATACTACTATGTAAGCAGTGGTGGGATTAGAGGTAATTTTAATTCTTCATTTTTGTCATTCTGTATTTTCTGAATTTCTGATGATGTACAAGTATATGCATTTTTTTAAATGTAGTATAAGACCTGAATTGACCTTGAGAAGTCATTCAGGTTGAAACTATTAATGGCAAGGGCTCCCATGGGCTCTATCCTTATAATGTCTCTTTACAAGGGAAATTTGAGGCTGGTAGTCTTCTGAAAGCCCAAGATCTAAGGTTGTTGCTGGGGACCTGATAATCATGGGCTGTGAGTATGCCTCCCACAGAGACCTTAAAGGTCAAGTTTGGTCTGAAAGATAACCAATTCAGGGTTCCACTCCAAGCGGGAGCAATTTTAGTGGGTGGACCATAGATGGCTTGATTATTACTAGGTCATGTAAGCAAAATCATAGAGTCACTTCACTTACCTCTCTAATAAAGTATGGTCTTACTGCTTACTTAATAATTAGCCCTTTAGAATGTAAATTGGTACAGCCACTATGGAAAATACTATGGAGGTTCCTCAAAAAACTAAAAACAGAGTTGCCATATGATCCTGTAATTCCATTCCTGGGCATGTATCCAGAGAAAACTATAATTTGAAAAGATACATGCACCCCAATGTTCATTGCAGCACTATTCACAATAGCCAAGACATGGGAACAATCTAAAAGTCCATTAACAGATGAATAGATTAAAAAAGATGTGGTAGGTATATACAATGGAATACTACTCAGCCATAAAAAAGAACGAAATAATGCCATTTTCAGCAACATGGATGGACCTAGAGATTATCATACTAAGTGAAGTAAATCAGAAAGAGAAAGACAAATACCATATGATATCACTTATATGTGGAACCTAAAATGTGACGCAAATGAAGCTATCTACGAAACAGAAACAGACTCACAGACATAGGGAATAGATTTATGGTTGCCACGGGGGATGGGGAGTGGGGGAGGGATGGATTGGGAGTTTGGGATTAGCAGTTGTAAACTATTACATAGAGAATGGATAAACAACAAGGTCCTACTGTATAGCACAGAGAACTATATTCAATATCCTATGACAAACCATAATAGAAAAGAATATGAAAAAGAATGTATACATATGTATAACTGAATCACTTTGCTGTACAGTAGAAATTAATACAACATTGTCAATCAACTATACTTCAATAAAATAAATTTATTGTCAATCAACTATACTTCAGTAAAATAAATTTCCTCCTTTTGGATCATGGTGTCATTCCCTGCAGCTGCCAGGAGTGCTATCTGCTGGCAGCTCATGGTTGAGACTCTCCTCAGGAATTGCCCTGACCAAAGGAAGCTGCCTTACCCAAGGTTACCTGTCTTCCTTGGAGACAACCCACATCTAGTGCCTGGACTATAAGTGGGTACAAAGCCCAGCATCCTTGCCTCAATTTGGGGGCGTGTCTGAATCAGGCCATCCTAGCTCCAGACCTCCCTAAAGGCTAATCTGAGACTCCTGTTGCAACCTCATCACAGCTCAACTTCCCCTTCTGCACAGTCCTCCTTCCCTTACTCTCTAACAGGTGTGGCTCTTGAGCTCTGACCAATGAGTCCTCTCCATGTAAGTTGCTGTCTCTGAGTCTCTTTCTCAGAGAACCGTACCTAAGACTCACCTACAGTTCCTATGGCCTCCACTCCACCGTTCTCCCCAAGGTGAGCTATGGAAAGAGGGGCATCCAAAGGTGACTAACACAGTTATGCTACCAGGCAGATCCCTGGGTGCATCTCTTTTCTTCTTGGAGGGACTGAGCCAAGAGTTAGTCATACAGATTCACACAGCAAGTTTGCTCAGAAAGGGTCTCTAAATCCTGCTCTTTAAGCTCTAGAGGCAAGAGCTATACTGCCTGTCAGCTTCTTACTACCAACAGTCTCTATGGGGTGTGAATAAAGTGAGCGCTGTTATCAACCCAAGCTCAAAGACAGACTGACTGGGGGCTTCCCGGGGGCTTCCCTGGTGGCGCAGTGGTTGGGAGTCCGCCTGCCAGTGCAGGGGACACGGGTTCGAGCCCTGGTCCGGGAGGATCCCGCGTGCCGCGAAGCAGCTAGGCCCGTGAGCCACAACTACTGAGCCTGTGCTCTAGAGCCCGCGAGCCACAGCTGATGAAGCCCGCACGCCTGGAGCCCGTGCTCCGCGGCGGGAGAGGCGCGGTGAGAGGCCCGCGCATTGCAGCGAGGAGTGGTCCCCCGCTTGCCGCAGCTAGAGGGAGCCCGCACGAGGTGGCGAGGACCCAACGCAGCCACGGATAAATAAATTAAGTAGGTAAATGAATGGTTAAAGAAAAAAGAAAGAAAAAAAAAAGACAGACTGGCTGACTTCCTGGATTCTGGAAGCCGTGGTGTGCACTGACCAGTCAGAGCTGAGAGTGTTCTGCAGTAGCAGTGGTAAAACTCAGGTCTCTAGGATGCAGCAAAGATGCCACTTTGTAGGTGACCCTCTGTGATCCAACACCTGACTCTTGGGCTGGGCATCCCTGTTAATCACATATGAGGAATAACGGAGTTGAAATAGACACTGCCTGCTCTGGGTTTGGTGACTGTGTGACTTTGCATCCTCTCTTGGATTTGCAAACACTACCATGAAGCCCACAAAAGCCAACAAAGTTAGATAAGATAGCCTCAGAGGACAGCACAAAGACAGCACAAAGAAATGTGCTATCTCTTTGTAGCAACTCTCTTTATGAAAAATATACTTGAACAGCTTGCAGCATCGTCTGACTTGGTCAATAAAGACTTCGGGATTTAGTCTCCCACATAGGGTAACGTTCCCTTTAACATCAGAGTGAGCTATTTTCCCCAGTACTACAATGATTGTTACACAGTTTGTAGACCCTCGAGAACTCTCTCTAGATGGGATCTGCCAACCACCAGCCACACAAATGCAAACGATTGCTTGACTTCAGTGGAAAAAGACTCCAGGAGAAAAATCTTTACGTTATCATCGTGAATGTTGGGGGTCCCTATCCTGCTAAACTTGTTTCTCTACTCCTCAGATAGAATTTCCTCACTTTAGCATTCAAAAAGAATTTACAGTATGAAATAATTTCATTCGACCAGTACATTAATTTAATTTCATGGAGATAAAACTTGCAGCAACCTCCTCTGGTTCAGCAGGATGCAGTGCTGCTCAAGCCCAGATCATTAAAATATTTTTTTTAATGATCTATATAGTCAACCAGTAACCCTTACTGTTAACATTATGTTTGTCAGAACTGAAACAAAACTATAAAACTTACCAGGCTGCTGTCTTGCTTTGACTACTATTTTAAGGCTGATGTGCAGGAGGCAGGTAAATTGTTAGTAATTAATAAGTGGGCAACAAAGAGAAGATATTCAAGTTCAACATCTTTCCAAAGACCAAGAATTTGATGATGAGTGGCTGAATGTGGATTATATATCCACCATAGAAAGGAAAACAGTCTCTTCAATATGGAATGTATTTTCCAAAACTGAATAGATTTGTGCCTCAAGTAGTTCCATCAGACAAATTGTGCCCTAAATCTTCTTTGAACTGTTGGGCTTTAATCAAATTTAGATATAAAAGGTTTCATTTTACATAACCTATATTTAAAGCTTCTATTGAGTCTTCAAAATGATTTGCTGCAGTGCATGTGTTTTTGGTGTGAGTCCAACTTCTTAACCTGTCTAGACTTTCAGTGATAAAAGTTCATATGAACTTAAATAATATGCCAGCATTGAACGCTTTCAGGCTACTTATTGATATTCTCCTTGTCTCCAGTATATTCAGATAAGATGAACTGAATCTTTATAAAAACTGACATTAATTGGTATGATTCCCTACATCAATACCTCCATCAATTTTAAATATCCTTCAGTATTCTGTGTATGTTGGAATCTGAGATAATGAAATGTTTATGTCAAGATAGCATGGGCTCTGATGTGGTAAAAATATAACCCTGGAGTCCCAGTTACTTAACACAATAACGGTTTATTTCTTATTCCTGCTAAGTCCTAATGTTAGTCAGCTAACTCTTCAGGGGAGCTGCCCTCCATGCTGTGACACAGAGACCCAGGCTGTTTGTATCATATGGATCCTCCATCTCAGTACATGCCCTTCTTTGTATAATGGCAGGAGAAAAGAGAGTCAGAGCATTGCACACTGATTCCTGAATGCTTCAGCCCAGGAGTGCCTCTTGTTCATGGCCCATTGCCCAGATGCAATCACACAGGATGGGGACACATGGATATTCAGTGAACAGCACCTGCCTGATTCAGGGAGTTTTCAGCATTCTGAGGGAGTGCTGCAAACTTATTGCATCTGATTCTGTGAAAATACAGCCTCTTTCAATGTTACTATTGTTTTTTAAAAGCTCCTGTTTAATGGGACATATTTAAATGTATACATAACATCCATGCTTATGATTAGACATATAAAAGCAGAATATAACTCATAAGATAATTCCTTCTCCCTCATTTTTTATAAGTTATTCTTGTTGTATGAATATTAAGATTACTTTTTGGTAAAGATATTGTTTTACTGTTTGGGTGATAAAGGTCAAAGACACACCACATGTAGGCAGGAAGTAGGGTTTCACTTGAGTAAGGGGCTTTTCATGGTGCCAAGCATAAGATTCTAGGAATATTCTGAGGAAGAAGCAAACCTCTCCCTTCCAAAGGGAATCCAGGGTTGAGAGGCATTTTGCTCAGGGAGGCAGCAGAATTCTCTTCTCGAAGTGGGTGAGACTATCAAGGGATAATCTCTCGTGTGGGGAGGAAGGACAACAACCAGACTAAGGCCTGGGGAGCAATGCTCCTAGACAAAGGCCTGGTTTACCTTTGAGACAACTTTTAGAAAGGAAGCAGAAAATCTTGTTAATTTAGATGGAGATTGGAATAAAGGAAATGGGAAGACCCCCCAGTGGAAGGCTATACTCTGGAAGACAAAGGCAGTGTGCAAGTGGTTGAGCCCGGCTGTAATGATACTTCAGGGGGTAGGAGGAGTGGGAGATGAGGCTGGGGAAATGGACAGTGGCCAGATCTTAGATTTGCTTCCAGAGTCAATGTAGAGTCATCGTGGGATTCATTTCAGGACAATACATTATTAGATTTTCATCTTAGAGACCTCACCTGGGAAGCGATTGCAGTCCAGAGATGATGATTTGGGAATTATGGCAGTGGTGACGATAGTGATCAAATACTTGGCGATAGGCTCTACAGTACTTGGTGAGCTATTGATAGTTGGGTAGAGAGTTGTAAGTGAATGGTGATGACTTCCAGGTTTCAGGCTTGGGAGATGGTGATAATGGAGCCATATTCCCTGGGAGAGAGCAAGAGAAGGCTGAGTGTGGAGGAGGCAATGGGGCTGTTCTGTGCATGGTGAATTTGAGCTATTTGTGGCATAGAACAGGCACTCAATAACTACTAAATATGTGAATTCCTTACTCCTTCAAAAAGAAAAGCAATGACTATTTCCCAATATCTGGGTCCCACACAGAAACAGTGTATCTATTAGAATTAAGATAATAAAGGATCAATTTTTTTTAAACATCTTTATTGGAGTATAATTGCTTTACAATGGTGTGTTAGCTTCCGCTTTATAACAAAGTGAATCAGTTATACATATACATATGTCCCCATATCTCTTCCCTCTTGCATCTCCCTCCCTCCCACCCTCCCTATCCCACCCCTCTAGGTGGGCACAAAGCACTGAGCTGATTTCCCTTGCTATGTGGCTGCTTCCCACTAGCTATCTATTTTACGTTTGGTAGTGTATATATGTCCATGCCTCTCTCTCACTTTGTCATAGCTTACCCTTCCCCCTCCCCGCATCCTCAAGTCCATTCTCTAATAGGTCTGTGTCTCTATTCCCATCTTGCCCCTGGGTTCTTCATGACCATTTTTTTTTTTAGAGTCCATATATATGTGTTAGCATACAGTATTTGTTTTTCTCCTTCTGACTTATTTCACTCTGTATGACAGACTCTAGGTCCATCCACCTCATTACAAATAACTCAATTTCGTTTCTTTTTATGGCTGAGTAATATTCCGTTGTATATATGTGCCACATCTTCTTTATCCATTCACTGTTGATGGACACTTAGGTTGCTTCCATGTCCTGGCTATTGTAAATAGAGCTGCAATGAACATTTTGGTACATGACTCTTTGAATTATGGTTTTCTCAGGGTATATGCCCAGTAGTGGGATTGCTGGGTCATATGGTAGTTCTATTTTTAGTTTTTTAAGGAACCTCCATACTGTTCTCCATAGTGGCTGTATCAATTTACATTCCCACCAACAGTGCAAGAGGGTTCCCTTTTCTCCACACCCTCTCCAGCATTTATTGTTTGTAGATTTTTTTTGTTTTTGCGGTACGTGGGCCTCTCACTGTTGTGGCCTCTCCCGTTGCGGAGCACAGGCTCCGGATGCGCAGGCTCAGCAGCCATGGCTCACGGGCCCAGCCGCTCCGCGGCATGTGGGATCTTCCTGGACCGGGTCAGGAACCCGTGTCCCCTGCATCGGCAGGCGGACTCGCAACCACTGAGCCACCGGGGAAGCCCTTGGGGTCGTTTTTGTTTCCATACAAATTATTAAATTTTTTGTTCTAGTTCTGTGAAAAATGCCAGTGGTAGTTTGATAAGGATTGAATCTGTAGATTGCTTTGGGTAGTATAGTCATTTTCACAATGTTGATTCTTCTAATCCAAGAACATCGTATATCTCTCCATCTATTTGTATCATCTTTAATTTCTTTCATCAGTGTCTTATAATTTTCTGCATATAGGTCTTTTGTATCTTTAGGTAGGTTTATTCCTAGGTATTTTATTCTTTTTCTTGCAATGGTAAATGGGAGTGTTTTCTTAATTTCACTTTCAGATTTTTCATCACTAGTGTATAGGAATGCAAGAGGTTTCTGTGCATTAATTTTGTATCCTGCTACTTTACCAATTTCATTGCTTAGCTCTAATAGTTTTCTGGTAGCATCTTTAGGATTCTCTATGTATAGTATCATGTCATCTGCAAACAGTGACAGCTTTACTTCTTTTCCGATTTGAATTCCTTCTTCTTCTCTGATTGCTTTGGCTAAAACTTCCAAAACTATGTTGAATAACAGTGGTGAGAGTGGGCAATCTTGTCGTGTTCCTGATCTTAGTGGGAATGCTTTCAGTTTTTCACCATTGAGGACGATGTTGGCTGTGGGTTTGTCATATATGGCCTTTATTATGTTGAGGAAAGTTCCCTCTATGCCTACTTTCTGGAGAGTTTTTATCATAAATGTGTGCTGAATTTTGTTGAAAGCTTTCTCTGCATCTATTGAGATGATCATATGGTTTTTCTCCTTCAATTTGTTAATATGGTGTATCACATTGATTGATTTGCATATATTGAAGAATCCTTGCATTCCTGGGATAAACCCCTCTTTTTTTTTTTTTTGTGGTACACGGACCTCTCACTGTTGTGGCCTCTCCCATTGCGGAGCACAGGCTCCGGACGCGCAGGCCCAGCGGCCATGGCTCACGGGCCCAGCCGCTCCGCGGCATGTGGGATCCTCCCGAACCGGGGCACGAACCCACGTCCCCTGCATCGGCAGGCGGACTCTCAACCACTGCGCCACCAGGGAAGCCCCTAGGATAAACCCCTCTTGATCATGGGGTATGATCCTTTTAATGTGCTGTTGGATTCTGTTTGCTAATATTTTGTTGAGGATTTTTGCATCTATGTTCATCAGTGATATTGGCCTGTAGTTTTCTTTCTTTGTGACATCTTTGCCTGGTTTTGGTATCAGGGTGATGGTGGCCTCGTAGAATGAGTTTGGGAGTGTTCCTCCCTCTGCTATATTCTGGAAGAGTTTGAGGAGGATAGGAGTTAGCTCTTCTCTAAATGTTTGATAGAATTCACCTGTGAAGCCATCTGTTCCTGGGCTTTTGTTTGTTGGAAGATTTTTAATCACAGTTTCAATTTCAGTGCTTGTGATTGGTCTGTTTATGTTTCTTATTTCTTCCTGGTTCAGTCTTGGAAGGTTGTGCATTTCTAAGAATTTATCCATTTCTTCTAGGCTGTACATTTTATTGGTATATAGTTGCTTGTAGTAACCTCTCATGATCCTTTGTATTTCTGCAGTGTCAGTTGTTACTTCTCCTTTTTCATTTCTAATTCTATTGATTTGAGTCCTCTCCCTTTTTTCCTTGATGAGTCTGGCTAATGGTTTATCAATTTTGTTTATCTTCTCAAAGAACCAGCTTTTAGTTTTATTGATCTTTGCTATTGTTTCCTTCATTTTTATTTTTTCATTTATTTCTGCTCTGATCTTTATGATTTCTTTCCTTCTGCTAACTTCGGGTTTTTTTTGTTCTTCTTTCTCTAATTGCTTTAGGTGTAAAGTTAGGTTGTTTAATTGAGATGTTTCTTGTTTCTTAAGGTAGGATTGTGTTGCTACAAACTTCCCTCTTAGAACTGCTTTTGCTGCATCCATAGGTTTTGGGTCATCGTGTTTTCATTGTCATTTGTTTCTAGGTATTTTTTGATTTCCTCTTTGATTTCTTCAGTGATCTCTTGGTTATTAAGTAGTGTATTGTTTAGCTTCCATGTATTTGTATTTTTTACAGATCTTTTCCTGTAATTGACATCTAGTCTCATAGCATGGTGGTCGGAAAAGATATTTGATATGATTTCAATTTTCTTAAATTTACCAAGGCTTGATTTGTGACCCAAGATATGATCTATCCTGAAGAATGTTCCATAAGCACTTGAGAAAAATGTGTATTCTGTTGTTTTTGGATGGAATGTCCTATAAATATCAATTAAGTCCATCTTGTTTAATGTATTATTTAAAGCTTGTGTTTCCTTATTTTTTTTCATTTTGGTTGATCTGACCATTGGTGAAAGTGGGGTGTTAAAATCCCCTACTATTATTGTGTTACTGTCGATTTCCCCTTTCATGGCTGTTAGCATTTGCCTTCTGTATTGGGGTGCTTCTGTGTTGGGTGCATAAATATTTACAATTGTTATCTCTTCTTCTTGGATTGATCCCTTTATCATTATGTTGTGTCCTTCTTTGCCTCTTGTAATAGTCTTTGTTTTAAAGTCTATTTTTTCTGATATGAGAATTGCTACTCCAGCTTTCTTTTGATTTCCATTTGCATGGAATATCTTTTTCCATCCCCTCACTTTCAGTCTGTATGTGTCCCTAGGTCTGAGGTGGGTCTCTTGTAGACAGCATATATATGGGTCTTGTTTTTGTATCCATTCAGCCAGTCTACGTCTTTTGGTTGGCACATTTAATCCATTTACCTTTAAGGTAATTATCAATATATATGTTCCTATTACCATTTTCTTAATTGTTTTGGGTTTGTTACTGTAGGTCTTTTCCTTCTCTTGTGTTCCCTGCCTAGAGTAGTTCCTTTAGCATTTGTTGTAAAGCTGGGTTGGTGGTGCTGAATTCTCTTAGCTTTTGCTTGTCTGTAAAGGTTTTAATTTCTCCATCAAATCTGAATGAGATCCTTGCTGGGTAAAGTAATCTTGGTTGTAGGTTTTTCTCCTTCATCACTTTAAATATGTCCTGCCAGTCCCTTCTGGCTTGCAGAGTTTCTGTTGAAAGATCAGCTGTTAACCTTATGGGGATTCCCTTGTGTGTTATTTGTTGTTTTTCCCTTGCAGCTTTTAATATTTTTTCTTTGTATTAAATTTTTGATAGCTTGATTAATATGTGTCTTGGTGTGTTTCTCCTTGGATTTATCCTGTTTGTGACTCTCTGTGCTTCCTGGACTTGATTAACTGTTTCCTTTCCCATATTAGGGAAGTTTTCAACTATAATCTCTTCAAATATTTTCTCAGTCCCTTTCTTTTTCTCTTCTTCTTCTGGGACCCCTATAATTCGAATGTTGGTGCGTTTAATGTTGTTCCAGAGGTCTCTGAGACTGTCCTCAATTCTCTTCATTCTTTTTTCTTTATTCTGCTCTGAAGTAGTTATTTCCACTATTTTATCTTCCAGGTCACTTATCCATTCTTCTGCCTCAGTTATTCTGCTATTGATCCCTTCTAGAGAATTTTTAATTTCATTTATTGTGTTGTTCATCACTGTTTGTTTGCTCTTTAGTTCTTCTAGGTCCTTGTTAAACATTTCTTGTATTCTCTCCATTCTATTTCCAAGATTTTGGATCATCTTTACTGTCATTATTCTCAATTCTTTTTCAGGTAGACTGCCTGTTTCCTCTTCATTTGTTAGGTCTGGTGGGTTTTTGCCTTGCTCCTTCATCTGCTGTGTGTTTCTTTGTCTTCTCATTTTGCTTAACTTACTGTGTTTGGGGTCTCCTTTTCACAGGCTGCAGGTTCGTAATTCCCATTGTTTTTAGTGTTTGTCCCCAGTGGCTAAAGTTGGTTCAGTGGGTTGTGTAGGCTTCCTGGTGGAGGGGACTGGTGCCTGTGTTCTGGTGGATGAGGTTGGATCTTGTCTTTCTGGTGGGCAGGTCCACGTCTGGTGGTGCGTTTTGGGGTGTCTTTGGCCTTATTATGATTTTAGGCAGCCTCTCTGCTAATGGATGGCGTTGTGTTCCTGTCTTGCTAGTTTTTTTGGCATAGGGTGTCCAGCACTGTAGCTTGCTGGTCATTGAGTGGAGCTGGGTCTTGGCGCTGAGATGGAGATCTCTGGGAGATTTTCGCCTTTTGATATTATGTGGAGCTGGGAGGTCTCCTGTGGACCAGTGTCCTGAACTTGGCTCTCCCACCTCAGAGGCACAGCCCTGACGCCTGGCTGGAGTACCAAGAGCCTGTCATCCACACGGCTCAGAATAAAAGGGAGAAAAAAAAAGAAAGAAAGAAGAAGAAAAAATAAAATAAAGTTATTAAAATAAAAAATAATTATTAAAATAATTTTTAAAGTAATAAAAAAATTAAAAATAAAAAAATAGAAAGAAAGAAAGAAGAGAGCAACGAAACCAAAAAACAAATCCACCAATGATAACGTGTGCTAAAAGCTATACTAAAAAAAAAAACCAAACGGAGAGACAGAACCCTAGGACAAATGGTAAAAGCAAAGCTATACAGACAAAAATCACACACAGAAGCATACACATACACACTTACAAGAAGAGAAAAAGGGAAGAATATATATATATCATTGCTCCCAAAGTCCACCTCCTCAATTTGGGATGATTCGTTGTCTACTCAGGTATTCCACAGATGCAGGGTACATCAAGTTGACTGTGGAGATTTAATCTGCTGCTCCTGAGGCTGCTGGGAGAGATTTCCCTTTCTCTTCTTTGTTCGCACAGCTCCCGGGGCTCAGCTTTGGATTTGGCCCCGCCTCTGCGTGTAGGTCGCCGGAGGGCGTCTGTTCTTCGCTCACCCAGGACGGGGTTAAAGGAGCCGCTGATTCAGGGGCTCTGGCTCACTCAGGCCGGGGGGAGGGAGGGGTACAGATGAGGGGCGAGCCTGCGGCAGCAGAGGCTGGCATGACGTTGCACGAGCCTGAGGCGCGCCGTGTGTTCTCCCGGGGAAGTTATCCCTGTATGACGGGAACCTGGCAGTGGCGTCTGCACAGGCTTCCGGGAGGGGGGTGTGGATAGTAACCTGTGCTTGCACACAGGCTTCTTGGTGGCTGCAGTAGCAGCCTTAGCATCTCATAAGGCTCAATTTTTATTCAAAGTTGTCCTCCACTAAGAGACAGAGGTACTCATTATTACTCAGGTCTTGATACAGTGTTCTTCCCTTTGGGTTAGACCTCCTGGTTCTGACTGCTTGAAACATAGGCAAGTTTCCTAGATCTTCTGGACTCTGTGCCTATACCAGCATCTACCAGCTGGCTTTGGCACCCACAACACCCACCCAATGAGCAGGTCGTCTTCTCCCTGGCCTCAGCCAGCTTCCCATCTGTTCCACCTAAGATCTTGCAGCCCTGACAGTCATCTGACTGTCTTCTTACAGCAATGATACAGACACTGCCTCTGGGCATTCCTAGGTGATCACTGTGTAGCTGCAAATCACTCA
This sequence comes from Tursiops truncatus, assembly GCF_011762595.2. NCBI lineage: Eukaryota > Metazoa > Chordata > Mammalia > Artiodactyla > Delphinidae > Tursiops > Tursiops truncatus. The sequence goes on along the minus strand of NC_047040.1, from coordinate 56,193,433 downwards.
TACTAACGTAATGTTCATCAACCACACTAGGACTATCAAAATAAATTATTGTTCTCCTCCCCCAAACTTCACAGACACCCCAAATTCAGTGCTTGGTATATGAAAAGTACTCATTTAATACTGAGTGACTGAATGGACGATGAATAAATTCAAAGGGGGGCTATCAGAAAAATATACCTCTTACTAGTCTGTTGACACACCTTGTGGTCACACACTTGTGATTTCTCAATAGCCCCCACGCCAGTGATGCATATACCTTAACACACATATAGTGGTGAACACAATTTTCACTAATAACTGACTGGAAATAGTTAAACTCATCCTACATCTACAGCCTAAGAGTTCCACATACACGTATCAAAGGAGAGGAGTAGGTAGGTCAACAGCCTTTGTGACACAACCTCCTGAAAGAAGTATAATAAAGCATCTTTTTACAGAGATGGCAAACATGGCAGGAAAAGGAGTAACACATTTTTAATTGGAGACATTCAGATTTGTCCTTAATTTAATTCAGCAGCCCAGCAGCCATGATTAGATTTGCATCATAATGTATCTTCAATACTATCTATTTTCACAAATGAGAACTTTCCTGAATATGGTTCTGATGGATCCTGACATTTTAAAATATGTCCTATTGTCCTTTTCTGTGCAGTAGACCAAGCATAGAGTGTTCACTCCTATATCACTGTCACTGTACTATCAGACCAGACGGCTACTTCATCACAGAATCAAGAGTTAGGGATAATTTATGCTATTCCTTGCTCTAGAATGTGAAAACAGAAAGCATTTGCTGCACTCAACCCTGCAGTAACAGCCTTGTCAGAGGGCATTCGGTGCTATGGCTGCACTGCCTTCAGGAATGAGATTTCATTCCGTGGAGTCCTAAGCTCTCAGGTTGCAGAGAAAATTGTTGAAGCACGTGAGTTGATGCTTCATCCAGTAACCAGATTAAGGCTAGAGTGCCTCTTTGTTAAGGAAAACAAAATGCAATAAAACAGTTCTAAAATGGGAAAGATTATATCTGGACCCTCCATTGTTTCATAGTCAAGGATTTCTCCCCTTCATAGGAAAAAAAAAAATACGAATGTTGGCTTAATATTCAGAGCAGTTGTTTTTGTGTCTGTGAACATTAAATGTTAGAAACGGAAGAGCTATTTATCCTCAGCCTGCTGAAGAGAACAGTGGAAATTTCTCTTTATTGGTCTATACATAAGCCAAGTCTGAACACACCCTTTATTGGGAGAAGAGCCACGGCAGCTCATCTCACAAGCCAACAGGCTTGTCAGGATTCCCTCATTCGATATTGCCATGAGCATGCCGAGGAAGACACAGACAAAAGATTGTCCTCTCAAACTATCAAACTTATTTAACCCGAGAGCAACTAGTATTCCCTAGGTGAAAGAAAGATGCATATAAAATCATAAACATTTATGGCTAACAGGTGTTATTGTTTAGGAAAAGCTTGGTGAATCAGTGACGTGTCATTTAACACAAGCTCAGAAGTGATAAATCAAATGGCTGTCGGTTCCTTTCTTTTATAGTCACATATTATCAACAAAGACATGTAGGGCTTTGGAGCTTTGCCTACATAGTACCAAAATCAACTGGTTAATTCAGAAAAAAAAAAAAAAACTCCCCCCAAATATCAGTTAAGATGCCTGTTTGAATTATACAGACAGAAGATCTGGTTGCATTAATTTTTTAATATATCAATTATTTGTGGTTTTGAACATGTAAAAAGGCCACTGAAAATGTCTCAATTATATGGGCAATATAATCCATCCTTTCTATTTGAATCTGTTTAATTTGTTCATGTGTATTAACTTTTTCAGATTAGATATCCTCTGAAAACAGACAGCTCCACTAGGGGAATTTAGTTGTGCAGGCAAAATTAAAAGGCTATCAGTGTGAAAAGTGAGAACAGACAGAAAGCTTAACAAATTGGAAAGAACAACAGGCAGCTAGCAATAATCGTGTTCCTTTTCCAAGGAAGGAACTGTGTCTGCCTGTTCTCTGTACATGATTTGAGGCTTATACCCATATTAATGATGATACCTCTTCCATCAATATCTTGGATTATTATCAGTGTCTGGGAGAAATTTTATTGGCTGCTGCAGTTCACTGAGAATTAATCGATATGACACGCTTACTCTACATGAACTTGGAAAAAAGTCTATCGAGTGAGTGATTTAATTCACTTTATGTTAATTATAAATTATGCCAGGAAACACTATTAAGGGTAGACTTGTTTCCAGCTCTTGGACTGTACATGTGAGCAGTTTGTACTTCCGACATTCTGGATACCTTGACTTTGACTGGCTGGCTAACACCTTAGGAAAGGCATTAATTTGGCATTCCCACCAATATCTGCGACGTGGCGTGTTCTTAAACAAATTAGGCCAGAAGGAGGCAGCAACACAGCCCACTTATCTTTATTTGTAATTTAAGCAACAGGATGAGAGACAACCTCCAAATTGGATAATTAAAAATATTTACCCACACTCTGTATGTTTTAAATAATCTCCTGAGTGTTTCATAAAACTGGAAAGGAAGGGGGTGGGGTGACTGGCTGACAAACCAAATGGAAAATGAAAGATGACTTTGGAAAGAGAATGTAAAGAGTTACTGGCCGCATCCTAGAGAACTCTTTATTTTCATTTCCTGTTCGATGCTGCTGATGAGTAGATTCCTCGCAATTCTCCCTCTCGGTGAGCACGCACTAGTACTTTTATTAAAAGAAGTCCACCAGAATGCGGGTAGTTGTTATGCAAGAGCAGTAACTCATATAATGGGGGATGGCATTTCTTTCCACTTGTGCTGCTCCGCTGGTTCTAATAGCAACCTGGAGCTCAATTTCCTCCTCAAGAACAAGGCATTTCATGTGGAATGTCAATTATTAAAATGCAGTGTCCCGTGTCTTACTTCTCACTAGATGAATTCATTTGCAAAATTTGCTAATTTATGCAAATGATCCTTAACCTGTAACTGCCTGGAATCTATTTTACCGTTTCTGGCTTTTGGCAGCTTGGAGCCTAGGTGCAGGAAGGAAATCCATTAATGCAGAATTTGTCAATTATGTCATCATTATATTGGTGATTGAGTTGTTACTGACCCCCCCCCCCCAAAAAAAAACCCACCATCACCAATAACAACAGATAAAAATGTGCTATTAAGTGGAAGCCAGCTGACAGCTGGAGCTGAGAAATCTAGAGATTAAATGAAAGATAAACTAGGATGAGAGGATCTGGTACCTGCATGTCTTGACACCCTGAGTAATGTTAGAAGCGAATCATCTCCTTTTTGGGAGAAACTAACTGGTTAATAACCCAAGGAGGGCCTATCAGCTACTGACTAAGACAGATACAGATAGTAGCCAGGTAAGAAATTTCTTCCTGAGAGTAAAAACTGAACTGGCCTGGGTTTTAGTAAATACAAAGCACAATTTTTAATTTTGGGCCATGGTTACATGTAAGACAAGGCAGCAAAAAAGGGATGTTTGTCAAGAAGGGGATCGCTGCATATGTGTGTGTGTGCACGGGTCTGCGTATGTGTACGCATTCAGATCTGGGGGTACAAGTGGACCTGCCTGATGTTTCTGTGTCTGAATGTGTGTTCCCACAGGTACTGCATACATCAGATCTTGAGGCGTTACTCCGGATGAGTTGGAGTTTGTATGTTCGTACATCAGTGGTACCATGTTTTAATCAACTGTTCTGAAAAGAGATGCTGCAGTTCTGCCCCCACTGGCCCTGATGGTTACACAGTCTCTTTTTATAAATAGTGTTGAAAAAGAGCTTTCGGGCTTCCCTGGTGGCGCAGTGGTTGAGAGTCCGCCTGCCGATGCAGGGGACACGGGTTCGTGCCCCGGTCTGGGAGGATCCCACATGCCGCGGAGCGGCTGGGCCCGTGAACCATGGCTGCTGAGCCTGCGTGTCCGGAGCCTGTGCTCCGCAACGGGAGAGGCCACAACAGTGAGAGGCCCACGTACCACAAAAAAAAAAAAAAAAAAAAAAAAAAAAAAAAGAGCTTTCTGCAAACCTCAGAGTTGCTTTTCCTTTTTTTGAGGTCATGGAAAGGATTCAGATTCCCGGCCTGGCTTCTGAATCCACAGGAAATGGGATACATCACATCGTTTTTATTGTGTTCTTCATTCTGGTAAGTTTCCAAAGGCCACTTCATTCAGCAGTTGAGCAAGCTGGATTGGATAAGCCAGGGAGACTTGACCAGGGAAGCAGACGGTCGCAGTGTTTGTGTGTGTGCGTGTGTGTGTGGAATAAGCATAGGTGAGCTCTAGTCTGGACACCCTCCCTGGGCGACTGATGCAGAATCTACCCATCAGGCAGTGCCTCCACCCCAGATTCCTTCATAGCAGAGACCACTTTCCACTGTCATCCATGATTTCTTTTGCTTGACCTTTGACTTATCTGAATCCATGCTACACGTACATGGCCACAAACTGTCCTTGTAACCTGCTCTTCCGACTGCTGGGTTGTATTTTCCTCTTTCAAGTGTACCAATAGTTGCAAAGTGGATGGGGGCATTTGCTGTGGATATCGGAATGGATTCTTTCAACTCCACAAGGGATTTCAATTAAAGAGATAAAAGAGAATCTGCCCTTGGTAAAATGGACAATTACCACTTCAAGGAACCTGTCCAAACTCTAGAAGAATAATATGAGAGGACACATTTAATCACTCACTTTGCTCCTGTTTCTTTCAGAATCATGTCTCTTTAAATCTACTGAGGGAGATATTCCTTCTGGCCCACAGGATGCCAAAATGACTTGATGATTTATTTATGCAACACTTGGCAGCCCATAGTCCAGTTTGTGGCTGAAGCTGAATTTTATGAGCCTTCCCCTAGTGAGTATATTTTAACATTGTATTAAAAATATATCTTTTGAAAACCTCAGTCATGTTTGGCTCAGCCTCGGGCCCTGAGAAAGACAGTGACAGAAGTGAGGAATTAATATTGCTAAGGACTTAGCTAGTGAAATTTTTATTGTAGGAGATTAGAAAAGTGTAAAGTTTTTATTTGGGGAAGGGAAAAATGGTATTGAGATGTAAATGCTTTAGTGATATCGACTGTGACCTTTTCTATTTATAGCAATTCATCTGGTCAGTAAACAATTTATTGGGCTTCTACTATGTTCCAGGAAGTATTCTAGGCCTAGAGGACTGTGGCGAAAAAGACAAGCACTGCCTCATCTCTTCTGGAACAGACATATCAGAGAAAGGAGATGGATAATAAACAGGTAAATAAATACTATAGGTGAACAGAATGGTTTCAAATCACAATAACAGTAAGTCCCATATAATAAAGAGGAACTTTGAGCTGAGACTTGGCCTGGGGTGCAGAGAATTTCTATATTCACCCAAGAAGATATCTTCTGTAATGTCAAATCAGAAAAGTAGAAGATCTGACAAAATAATTTCCTGAACAGTTTTGCTTCTTCAAAATCTAGCTCAAGGGCTTCCCTGGTGGTGCAGCCGTTGAGAATCTGCCTGCTAATGCAGGGGACACGGGTTCGAGCCCTGGTCTGGGAGGATCCCGCATGCCGCGGAGTGACTGGGCCCGTGAGCCACAACTACTGAGCCTGCGCATCTGGAGCCTGTGCTCCGCAACAAGAGAGGCCGCGATAGTAAGAGGTCCGCGCACCGTGATGAAGAGTGGGCCCCGTTTGCCACAACTAGAGAAAGCCCTCGCACAGAAACGAAGACCCAACACAGCAAAAATAAATAAATTAATTAATAAACTCCTACCCCCAACATTTTCTTTAAAAAACAACAACAACAATCTAGCTCAAAATAAAAATATATTGTCAAACTCAAATGAAAGGGTTTAGACCTTGAAGAAACCAAGATGGTCAGGCAGCTACTTCTAGAAGTAGCTTTGTAGTTTAGCATCATGGATTTAAGTTCAAAGATGTAGTTTGGCTCTTATTGCTGACACAGTGGAGACAGATTTCACTTCACTTAAATTACTACTGAAAAGTGAAGGTCAAAGGAAAGCCTGGGATTGTGTCTAAGTCTAGGCCAGAAGATATCAGGGGTCTTGTTATTTTTAAAAACCATAGCCAAGAACAATCACTAAAGCTGAGACTCAGATGTGAGCAATTATAATCTAGACCTTTGCTTCTTAGGAATCGCTGGCCAAGGAATGAAAAATCAGTAAACTCACTGAAATCATATTAGTATCTCTTTTTAGTAAAGAAAGATCTTTTCTCAGAACAAAATTTCAAGGGATTCATCACTCATAAAGGAATAGATATAATTATTACCATGTAACATCAATTGTCAAAAGCATTTTAATTAATTTATTGGGTACTAATAATGTATAAGGATACTGCATAGAACATGCAATTAGATGCTTTTCTGCCTATTAAATGTCTAATCATAATTTAACAGATAGACACAGTTCGACATTCTTAAGCTGAAGTGAATATTTCTTTTTTTGTAGTTCGCGGGCCTCTCACTGCTGTGACCTCTCCCGTTGCAGAGCACAGGCTCCGGACGAGCAGGCTCAGCGGCCATGGCTCATGGGCCCAGCCGCTCCGGGACATGTGGGATCCTCCCGGACCGGGGCATGAACCCGTGTCCCCTGCATCAGCAGGTGGACTCTCAACCACTGTGCCACCAGGGAAGCCCTATCTTTAAAGAAAAAACATCGTTATTGTAACTTCTCCACAATGTAGTCTTCAATGCCTGTGCCAGTCCATGAGAAACTTATGTGTGTGTCACTGTATGTTTCACTGAAGGTACTCAAGCATACACTTGAGTTAGGATTACAGTAATTTTGTTGTCCAAAGTATCAAGGGAGAGAAGGTTTGATCTAATAGGCGTCCCTCCTGAACTGTCATGTACACAACTACGTGCTATAATGAGCTGTTAGGGAAACCTTGGGTATGGTCAGGCTCCATATTCTTGAGAATGTGGAAGGATTCTCCTGCTCTATTCCAGTCAGGGCTCATGATGCTTCTTGAGGTGACAATAACAGATAAATTCTGGACTCCACTCAGGCCATAACTCACAACCCGAAGCAAACTTGGATAGTCTGGTTCATCTACTTTCCAGGGGAGTTCCTCAATTGGTTAAATGTCTGGATCGCCTGGGATTTTATAAAAAATGTTCTCACAGAGAGCCAAAACCCTTTGGTTCTTTCTCTACCTCTTGGTACTCTATTGAATCAATCTCACCCCTCTTCTACATGATGGCTGGCTTCTTTGGTTATTCTAGAAAATTCTAAGTCAAAGCCCTAGGGACGCTAACACTCTTAAGCAAGGGATACCATAGTACTGATGGAAAGGTATAGCTTCAGAGTCAGCTAGAACTGAATTTGAATATCACACTTTCTTTGTGAACTTGGGCAGATATACACTACTCCTTGAGCCTGAGTTTCCTTATTTGTAAAATGGAAATGATCATAACTACTTTACAGGACGTTGTGAGGATTAAATGAGCAAACAGCCCAAAACTAAGCATCTAGTAGTTGCTCAAAACTGCAAGCCCCCTTACCTTTTGACTCTCAAGTACCTTGCCTTATAAATATCCCTCCATCTCATACATCATTTCACGTCACAGGTATTCAAAGTGGATTTTATGCCTCAGTTTCATCGGGCTGCATATTTCATCTGAAATTTCTAAGTACTTCACTGGTATAGTGAAGTCCTCTAACATCTAGAGTCGTTGTGTAAATGGAAAAGGGTAGAACAGTATTAATTTCCTTCTAATACGGTTTAAGTTTAACTCACCTTATATTGCATATAGCATAATGGGGAATGGGGCCACCATGTATTATCCTCCAAGGCGATATTAAATTCCATTTTGCAGTTAGGACTTAGGATCTTTGTCATAGTAAAGTCACACTTCAAAAAGTAAAAAATGTGGACCGACATTTGCTGAGTTATGTTCTCAGTACCATGGGAACCAATCAAGTTGATTTAATTAATTCATTAATTTCCCATCGAGGGCAGCCTTGTCACTTTCACAGGGCAGGGATTTGGGCCCTTTTAATTAATGTGACTTCTTAGACGCAAGATTCTGGATAGAATCTGTGAGTCCTTTGGCACAGCCTATTTTCCTCACAGTTATCTAGACAGGATCAGTGTTGTTACTTCAAGAGTTATACAATGGAATGGGGGGAGTTATAGGTAATTCCTTCTTCTGAACTAGCTTGAAATAAAAATTAAATGGGCCTTGAGCGTTTGTGAATTGCAGTGTTTCATTGGGGCCATGGAACACTAAGTGAGGCTCAGAAAAAGGGTGTTAATTCAGGCCTAATCATTTAATTCCACTCTGTTATGTGCCGTATTTATTGCCCTCCTGGATCTGTTTTCTATGGCCTGATAAAGAGACAGTGATTCTCTGAAGCTCAGTCAGGGACCATTTTATTTATATCGTTAGTTAGTCCAATAAAAGCACTGGCTTCAGATTCCTGCTGTTACTTTCTGTTTTGTAGCCCTGTCGTTAACTATGAAAATGCTGATGGGGTTTTCATCTTTTGGGCTGGAGTCGCTTTGCAGTTGAATGAGGGACTTGTAAGGACAGGGGATGGTGAGGACCATATTGATAGTAGAAAAGTCCAGTTTGGTGTAACCAGATAGATATGCAAATTGACTGGGAGTCAACTCAGGTTTTAGCAGCAAACGTGAACTTGCCTTTGTTAAATGTGTTGGTGTGAACATTTGATCGACATTTTTTAGCGTGAACTTAGACCTGTCTAGGCTGTGATTCTGTTTGTGAACCAGACAGGTTAAAAATTTTTTTTAATCAAAAACTTGCTGCGATTCTCTCCAAAGTGAAAATAGTTCTAATTTCACACAAAAGGAAATGGAATGTAGCTCTATCTAAAGTTGTTTGCATATATCAAGCAAAGGAGAAGTGATGAAAAACAGACAAAAAATGCAATAGATCACACTTCAGATCCTCTTCTCTAAAAATAGTTTTAACTGTGCAGTTCAAGTGATTAATTGATTGTTTTCCTAACAGTCTGTAAAGTGCTGTAAAGAGGCCCAGAATGAGGAAATGATGGTGGAAACAGATTTATAGAGGTCACTTGAATTAACGATATGGCAATCAGATGATAACACAGGTGCATTAATGTAACATACTGTGTAATTACCAGTGTTTCCAATGGAGTTAATGTGTAGTTATGCATGTAATAATAGACATTATATAGTAGATACACAATTAGCTCGTGTCATTGGTGTGTAGTGCACAGATGACGCAAATCATTATTGTTGTTTCAACGCTAAAAGTGAGAACATTTCGAGGACCAAGGGGCCTCTCGATCAGACAGATCATCTTAAGTTTCTCTAAAGCATACATTCAGCAAGGAAATGTGAAAAGTATTAACAGTCAACAGTTTCTGTACCTATGCTGATATTTAGATGTTTGGAGCAGTTAGCACTGAAGAAAGGTGTATTTGAGGAATGTGGTTGAAATAACATGAGCAGATGTGCTTGTAAGTGTAAATATAAATAACCAAAATTTATTATATTCTCATTGAAAGATAAGAAATAAATATTCGGGCTTCCCTGGTGGCGCAGTGGTTGAGTCCGCCTGCCGATGCAGGGGACACGGGTTCATTCCCTGGTCCGGGAAGATCCCATATGCCGCGGAGCGGCTGGGCCTGTGATCCATGGCGCTGAGCCTGCACGTGTGTCCGGAGCCTGTGCTCCACAACAAGAGAGGCCACAACAGTGAGAGGCAAAAAAAAAAAAGAAAGAAATATTCCTTCATTTTGCCAACAAGGATTTGTTTACCATTTTCTATGGGAGAAAGACAGCTAAAGATTTAGGTCGTACCTCTAAGCACCGGGTGGAACCTGATGATTCCAGAAATCCTCCCAGTTCCAATATGGTAGAAGGAGGTGGCAGAAATTTCCACAACCCAGAAAGCCATCTGAGGGGGATACAATGAACAATCTGTCAAATTCTCTTCAATACAGAGAGATATACCCTTGAATTATGGAACATCTTTTTTAGAGTATTTGCCAAGTCCTCATTGGCTCCATCCTACTACCATGTTCTTTAGCACTGCATGGATGGGGTGGGGGAGACAGGAGGGCTGTGCTGTGTACAAGGACATCTGACATGGTAACAGCACTTAGTGCTTTAGAATTTATGAATCACTTTCTTATGAATGATCACATTTGATGTTCAAAACAAACTTGTGGAGCAGGTAGGCGAGGTATCTCCATTTTACAGATGTGGTAACTGAGTCTCACAGAGCTCATACGGCTGGCCCAAGGTCCGCTGTGGAGAAGATGGGAGAGTCAGGTCTTCTCATCCTTAATCCAGTACAATTCCACTGAATCAAGATTGAGAGGAGCTGTGTAAAAGGATAATAAATGGCCCCAGTCATGTCCCTGCCCATTCTAAAACTTTTCAACTTCTGTGGTAAATGTTAAATTGTGGATTTTAGAGAGGAAAGGAGCTTAGATAATCAAAAAAAGATTTCAAAGAAGATGTGGGGAGTGCATGGGAGGGGGTCTGGAGAGAATGGTAGAGACGTTGGAGGCTGATGGAATGGAAGATGCTGGGTGGAGGGTGCAGCATCCTGGGGGTCAGAGGATGTGGCAGCCACAGAGGGTTTGCAAAAGGAAGCAATAGGAAATGTGTACTGAACAGTAGGCAGTACCCAAATGACAGAGTCCTTGAATGCAAGCTTGAGAGTTTGTTTGGAAGAATGTGAGGAACCACTGAAAGTTTTGAGTAGGAGAATGATGTCATAAAAATGACCTTTATGGGGATTAGCCCAGTGGTACTCAAGAATAAGTAGCTATAGTTGGCAAAGTCACAGCTATGAGACCACAGCAATTGTCCAAACATGAGAGAGAAACTAATACTGCTCAAGAGGGTATACAATCACAAGGATTTAATAATTCTCTGGTGAATTAGAAAAACAATTTTCAAGTGTTCTAAAGTATTTAAATAAATCAGTCACAGCTGCTCCCCATTCTCGAGAAATAACTCCAAATTAAGCTCCGCTTTCAGAAGACATGAAAAGCAAAATTAGGCAATCATCTAAAATCCGGGACAATACCCTATACTTAATAAGTGCTCAATAAATTTTTCTTATAATTTTGATGAAAATAGTATCTAATTCAATCAAGAAAAATCATATATCTCTAGATGGCCAGCTTTTTAAGATATCGATACTTTTGTTAAAATATGACTTATAAAGCTGCTTTAACTTTTCTATGTATTTTAAATGTACAGATGTAGAGAAAATGAATACTAAATTTGGAGGCAAATAGAGAACATTTTTTTCTTTATGAGCTGAGTGACACTGAATAGGATAGTAGTAGAAAAAAATAAATTTAACGTTTTGAATTGAATCTAGAATCTATTTTTTTTCAAAATTTTTTTTGATGTGGACCATTTTTAAAGTCTTTATTGAATTTGTTACACTATTGCTTCTGTTTTCTGTTTTGGTTTTTGGACCCTGAGGCATGTGGGATCTTAGCTCCCCGACCAGGGATCGAACCCGCACCTGCTTCATTGGAAGGCGAAGTCTTAACCACTGGACTGCCAGGGAAGTCCCTAGAATCTGTATTACAGAGAATTCCATAAAACTTTGGTATTTGCTAAGGGACAATTTCAATTAATTGAACTACATGGCCTTAAGATCAGTAAATTCTATTATTCCTAGAAAGCCTTGGGCTAAATTATGGACTAAGATAAATTAGCTTTTGGAGATACCTGATTCTTCCGTATAAATTGTCACACTGGCTGGATACTCTTGATGAGCAGGTTCTGTAACATCTCTGGGTCTCTGTTTTCTCATCTGGGAAATGGGGATGATAATAGTAGTGGCAGTACTTTCACAGATAAACTATACAAATGTTAGCCACTTTTCTGAATCTTTCCCTGATCCCTTCTGTGTGCTCCCTGCGCCCTGTCACGCCCTGTGCCCTCATGATGTCTTCTGGGCAACACTTCATTCTCCCCTCACCCATAGGAAAGGTTACTTGTCCTGAGTTCCAGCTCATCCTACTCAGTACCCTGATTTTGGTTACTTGATAATCTGCTGCAGGCCAAGATGTTAATGAATGTGAATGTATCTATTTACCAGCCATTCCTGACACCTTGTTTGCATTTTGTCAGGGCTTAAAAGCCTTAAGCCAAACAATGAAAATAGTATTAATTTTAGTTTCTTCAATTGGCTAATGAGGAAGATTCTGGAGGGGAGAGATGGAAGGAGGGCCTAAATCTGGCTACACGTAAGGCAGACTCTGGGGAGAGCCTGGCTTCGGGGCGGTCCTTTAGTGGCTCCATAATCAACACCCAATATTGTGGCTGTTTCAGCCATAAGCCTATTTCCCCTCCAGGTCGGTCCCGTGCACCAGGAAGAGTTTTCTAGTTAATAAATTGTGCTGCCATCCCTTTCACCTTTAGAAAACATGAGGGATGCCCTTGTTGAGTTCAGCATCTACGCTTCCTGTAGGTTTTACGGCAAGGGGCTGCGTCCCGGTGTCCCATGTTCCAGCTACAGTAAGGGCCCAGTGGGTCTTCCTCCTGCGTTTACAAAAAGGGGCCTTGAACCCACAGCCATGCTCCCAGTTGCTGGAGAAATGTGGCCCTGCATCCCTGAAAGACAGGCTCTTTCCACTCAAACCAATTGTGGCACTTGCTTCCCTCAGCCCTGGAGCCTACCTACAGCTGTGTTTACTGAAGTGCGACTGTAATTTGCTACAGCATGCCAGTGTATTAATAGACAATTATTTATTGCAAATCTGGACCATTTATACTGTTTACTGGCTGACACAATGCAAAATTTTGATCCAAATGTTAATGTGTCCATGACATTGCATAATTCTGTTCCATGCCATGGTTTTTTCTCTTCTAAATGAATCGAATTTGCAGTACAAGGAAATGGCATTTTTAATGGATGAGTGATTTACAGCCTCAAACTTATAAGGCTATTATTTGTGTAACTAAGGGAGAGTTGACTAATTGCAATAACACAGCAAATTAGACAAATTTAGGATTGTACTGGGAATAAATTCATGGGGAGAAAATGAAAATAACTCACAAAGTTCTTAAAGGGTAACTGAATAAATCTCACTTTAGCTGTACAGGGCGATTGTATTTTGGGGGGAGATCAGGCACCTTTGAGGCCAAACAGACTTATAAATATTCAATTGAGTAGAACATAGATAAAAATTACCTCTTCATAAAGAACCATATGTGTAGGAGACAGCACTTCCAATTCTCCAAATGTTTACTGAAATTGCCTACACAAATGTTTTCAGCAGTTGGGTGAAAACAAAGAGCTTTATAGTTATGTGTTATTTTCATGAAAAAGACACGAATTTTAGCATATTTACCTTCTATTTGTTGAGCATGCAACACAATGCCAAGGAAGAATGATTTCCTAATGGAGACCTTCATGATTTTTCAGAATAAAACTTGTGCATCAGCAAAAATAATATTTCTTTCTTTCCGAGGTATTCCACTTAGGTTGTTTATATTGATTCCTGTTATTCTGTTGCCTCTGCCTACAGAGAGATTGTTAAGATAAAAAGTGCCTCAATGCAGCTCTAATTAAATCTCTGAGCACTAAACTCTGATGCCTAAACACAAGGATATTCAAAATGAAGATTCCTTCAGTATTTTAGTCCAGGTGGCTCCCACAGATTAATGAAGAGAGAAAACAGATGTGGGGGGCTCTAAGAATAACGATAAAATATGTGTGTCCTTCCAAATTACATGCAAAATGGCCTTCTCTTCTCCAGAAGGCAAGATCCTCCCTCTCCCCTGTTAAAAACCATCCCCAGAATGGCCAGGACAAAGGACAAGTGCTTTAGCGTGGGGCACTTGGTCCCTTGAACCTCTACACCACCCCTCCTGCTGGTCCCCCTCTGCCCCTGCCTTCCCTTCCCACAGCAGCCCCCTCACCCTACATGTGAACAGTAAGCTCCAGATGACTTGGAATTCTTGGAACAGGCCATCCACAGCTTATCTCTGACTGGCGGGGCCTTTGTACATCCCTGTTTGTTCCCTCTGCTTGTGATGTCCTCCCTACTCTGCCTGGCTCTTACGCTCCAGGAGTGGGTTCAGATGACATCTCTGGGAAACCTCTGCTGAGCCCTCCAGCTAGACGTCTGCCCCTGCTTCCCCTATTAGAGCACATCCACACCCAGGTGAGAGCCTTGCTTCTTTAACCACCTTCTCCACTGGGCTGGAAGCTCCTGGAGGGCATGGCTTGTCCTCTTTACTGGACTTGGCCACAGAGTACACACGCAGTAAATATATGAGGAATAAATGAAATACCTATTGAATATCTACTTTGCCTCAGGCACTTAACACGGCCTGTGAAGGATGTAACAAATGGTCTGCACGTGCTCCCCTCTCCCAAATAGAGTAGCTTATAATTAAGTAAGGGTGATATAAGAAGATCAGAAACAACAAAGCAGAATTTGATAAGGACCACAGTAAAGGCAAAACTTGCTATAGGGTTTCAGAATAGTGAGATTCATTCTTTAAAAATCATTATGTGACTATTAAAAATCCTCCTCCTCCATCCCATCTATTCAGTCAGTCACTAAAGATTGATGTTATTTGTATGAGTTGATTGATTCTACCCTCTCTTCATGGCTACTAACACCACCGGGTTTACACCATCATAGCTCACCTGTACCACGGCAACAGCTCTACTGGTCTCTTGCTCCCAGCTTTCTCTTCTTCAAATCCAACCTCCACACAGCACTGGAGAAGGGGGTCTATTTAAAACAAAAATCAGCAATCAGCTGCTTGTAGTTCCTACACACATAACACTCTGTGTGTCTCCTGTGTCTGCAATGCCATTCTGACCCACCACATTTTCTTTCCCACTCCTCCTTTAAAACCCAGTTCAGGTTGTTTAATGGGTACAGAGTTTCTGTTTGTCATGATGAGAAAGTTCTGGAAATAGATAGTGATGATGGTTGTACAACATTGTGAAGTATTTGATGCCACTGAATTGCATACTCAAAACTGGTTAAAATGGTAAATTTTATGTTATGTATCTTATACCACAATAAAAAAAGAGGATAGTGACTATTAAAAATAAAAAATCATTATCTTCTCTTTGTTTCTCTCTCATGTTCTCTGAAATCAAGCAGACCAGGAATTAAATCCTCATTCAACAACTTATTAACAATGTGATGCTAGATGGTTTACTTTACCTGAGCCTCAATTTCCTCATCTGCAAAATGAAGACAATATTATTTACATTACAGGGTGCTGTGACGATTAAGAGAGGGCTAGTGCCCAGAGAAGGCTCAGCAAATGGTGCTGGGAATATTTCAAGAGGATGTGCTACTTGTTTGCTCAGGCCTGCTCTACTGTACTTCAGGCTTTATTATTCAGCATCTCATATTTTACCTGTTGGGGTAGGAGCCTTATCTGCTTATTGGCATAGAGCCCATAGCTCATCTTCAAATTTGGACACAATATACTCAGCTCCTTTCAAAACTGATTGTAAATTAATACTTGGAAGGGCTGCCCTACTACCAATAGGCTTTCATTTGGGATTTTTGAAATTTTAACGACTCAGGAACAGAAATCATAGCTTACACTCTGCAGGTAGTCAAAGACTTTTTGTTGAATTTGATGGGAGAACTTAAAAATCTGAATTATTTGTTCAGCACCTATTTACTAAGTTCTTGGATAGACCTTCTTGCTGTATCCATCTTTCCTTCCACAGACTTTTATCTAGAATGGAGAAATGTCAGGGGGAAATGGAAAGCAGTTAGCAACTGCAGCAAGGTAGACAACAGTGATGTA
Organism: Tursiops truncatus; assembly: GCF_011762595.2. Lineage (NCBI taxonomy): Eukaryota > Metazoa > Chordata > Mammalia > Artiodactyla > Delphinidae > Tursiops > Tursiops truncatus. The sequence continues at coordinate 56,177,661 of NC_047040.1, read as the reverse complement.
ATGACCGGTTGAAATTGAATCAGACTTTAATATTAATTGTAGTGACCGTGTCAGATTGAAGGACCAAACACCACTGCTGTAATTTACATGGTAAAGGAAGCCAAGACTACTGGCCACCATATTAATAGTAGACCCAGGGCTATACAGTGATCAAGAATTTGGGTTGAAAAATTAGACAGGCCTACAGAGCTGTGTGACTGTACAAATTACCTAATCTTTTTAAACCCCAGATTCTTCAGCCATTTCATAGGGATTGTAAAACCTACTTTGGGAGATTACTTTGTGACTTAATTGAGACAATGCACATAAAACACTTAACACAGTAAGAACTCAATGCATGGATATTTTTATTACCATTTTGAAGATAAGTCATGGAATCTGTGGCATTTTGAAATACATTAAGTTAAGGATGCCTGTTTGATAGAGAAGATTTTTACATTACTCTTACTCAACTGAATGCCCAGCCTATAATTGTTAGACAGTGCAACCTTGCCTTCCTCCAGACTGCCAGAGAAGGAGGCAGGTGTTAAACACACGTGGAAGAAAAAAGATCAATAGACCCCAAGGTCCTAAATAAATCAATGCAAATAGAAATTTTGCATTACTTGTTGAATATACTCAGCTACCACCTTCAGTACATGTGACATTGCTTAGTCTTGCTTTCTTTGCCATCATGCAAGATTAGAATGTGGAAATATTAAAGAAATTAAAAAGGAAAGAAACATTTTTTAAGCTTTATCTCAGAGAAGCCTGGAGAGCAGTTTGGCTCAGGCCTCTGCATTCAGGAAGAGCCTTCAGTTAGTCTTTGAACGTCTTTTCTAATCTGTAACCACCCACAAAGACACACTGACAGAGTTAAAGAAAACACATGTCAGACAAAATTCAACCTGGGTCCCCATGTTGGATCACAAGGCTTGCAACAACTATTAAGGAATATTATTTACATGTTATTTAAATACGTTTAGAACAACAGTTATCTTGTCTGAAATATTTTGTGGTAAAGGCATGAAATCTGTTTATTAATTGAAAATATACGCCACAAGCTTTGTAATCCTGTTTAGATGTTTCTTCACTTCGTAATACTTAGAACCTCTGAAAACAGAAGTAGCCTGGGCCACTACCTTGACATGGAAGGGGTCACGCCCTTCCTAATGCACGCATCTGATTAATGCCTGATTCTGATCAACAGGGGGAAACTACCCCTTTCCCTATTAAATGTATCTGTTTTACTTTCACATCGCATCCAAGAAGAGAAGCCATAAACAGGAATATATTGGTTAAGAGCCAGTTTTTAATTGTGTCCAATGGAAGAATTCCTTGGGAGTTGCGTAGGGCTGTTCATCACTGATGAATATCAAGAGGAATTCAGATTTTATATTATTTGTTCTAAACCAGAACATTTTACTTATTGTTCATAATACACATTGAAAGCAGACACCAAAATGGCTCATTTGGAGCCTTTCTGTGCTCACCCGCTAATGCACATTAACGCCAGTACACATTCCGTATTACAGATCCATAAAATGCATTTGCATAATATTGAAATTATAATCCCAAATGTGTAGTAAAAACCTTTATGAAAAATTGTTACTGCTCAGCTACTATACAGTGGCTAATTTTTAATCTTCAGCCTCTCAGCTGCAAGTAAAGATGGGGTATACTTTAAATAAAACCCTCAAGAGTAGGAGCCTGGAACTGAGGTCTCCTTTTTTTTTTTTTGCGGTACGCGGGCCTCTCACTGTTGTGGCCTCTCCCGTTGCGGAGCACAGGCTCCAGACGCGCAGGCTCAGTGGCCATGGCTCACGGGCCCAGCCGCTCCATGGCATGTGGGATCCTCCCGGACCGGGGCACGAACCCGTGTCCCCTGCATCGGCAGGCGGACTCTCAACCACTGCGCCACCAGGGAAGCCCTCCTTTCTTTTAAGTACGATATTTTTAGGCGGAGAAATATTATCTCTACCACGTTAAACAGTTGCCTGCACAGTGATTCTGGTCTTTTGTGGACTGGTGTCTTGACTTTTTAGATTTGGTTGAGAAGTATCGCTAACTTACCAGCCTAGTGTCCGCAATGGGATGAGGGTCTCTCTCGTGACCCCACTAGAGGGTCTCTGCCTCATCCATGTAGGAACCAGCTGGGAAAGAGTCAGAGTGGCTGAGGTGGCAAGTATTTTGGCAGAGAACCCACTGGCCATGGTCTTTTGATCCAGTCTCTGTGCTCAGCACTGTGGCAGACTCTTGATTAGATTATAACAAAGAGCCCTCGTATTAATTCAGTAAGGTAGATATATATCCCTTATGATGAAACAGCCTAGAATGGTTGCACACTTTCATCTCTCATCTCTCAGAGGTAGGCCCATACCTGCTAACTACCATATTCCAACTGATGCACTGAATTGTAGTGTTAAGTACAGATGCTTGATTCTTCCTTCAAGTGATTCCACAACTGTGTTTTCAAATAATTTTCAGAGAGTTCTAGCTGAGACTTTCCAGAATTAATGTTGCTGAGTTACATTTCTACCGGGCTTTATTGACACAGACCTTAATAAAGGGAACCCCAATGGTTGGGCTGAACACTCACCTTGTGCCTAGTGGGGCCTGGTCAGAGTGTTTCCTCTATGGAAGTGGTCATCCCTTGGCCATTGGCCCCTCTAGGCTTTTCCCATGGTCCTAGCAGAAGTTTAGCCCTCTGTGCAACCTCAGGAAGCTCTACTCAATTCACGTTTATATGGCAACCAAATTGTGAAGCAAGGACATGTTCTCTAGTGTCCTCTCACCAGGCTCTGCCACTTTCTTCCTCTTTTCTCTCTTCTGAAATTTAAAGCTGCAGGAAGGAGAAGAGAAAACAGAGTCAAACAGGCCTGTCCTCACTGGATGCCACCTTATACTAGGGGCTTCCTGACAAAGATGGAGGGAGAACAGAAATGACACAGAATAAATCTCCTACTTTATTTGGGGGATTTTAGCTTGGAAAAAAGGTTTTCTTATTTCCCTAGTCATTTATTTTGGTTTATTTAATTTAGTAAGTATACAGTGCAAATCCAAAAGGTATAATAGTTCAAAAGTTATTTTTTATACTGTGAAAAGTCTCTTTTCTACTTCTTAAAACCAACAGGAGCATTTTATACATGATATTCTAATCTTTTCATTTATTAGTATCTTTGAGATCCTTTTTACAGGGACGTATAGAGCTGCCTCTTTCTTTTAACACATATGTGCCTTAACTCATTTAATCAGTCGTCTTTTTTTTTTTTTTTTTTTTGCAGTACGCGGGCCTCTCACTGTGTGGCCTCTCCCGTTGCAGAGCACAGGCTCCAGACGCGCAGGCTCAGTGGCCATGGCTCACGGGCCCAGCCACTCCGCGGCATGTGGGATCCTCCCGGACCGGGGCACGAACCCGTGTCCCCTGCATCGGCAGGTGGACTCTCAACCACTGCGCCACCAGGGAAGCCCTAATCAGTCTTCTTTGGATGGAAATTTAAGTTGTTCCCCATTATTTGCTATTACAAACACTGCTGCAGTAAATCACTAATTTTTAGGTCCTTTTGAAACATGTGACTAGATCTGTAAGATAAAGTCCTGGAAATGTAATTGTAGGAACAGAGAGATATACACTTTAATTTTGGTGGATTTTGAAAAACTATCCACCATGGAGACTGCACCAATTTACAGTCCCCCCTTCCCCAACCCACCAACACCACATGAGAATTCCTTAGCTTAACCTTTTCTATCAGGAGGGTCTAGTAAGCGATGACTAGGACCTGACGGAAGATGGCTTCAGAGGAAGGCTGTATAGAGGCCTGGCTTGGTGGATGGCAGCTGGACTTTAGGCTGTTCCTAGGCATGTGACAAAATGAGAAAGACTGGGAAACTCTTGATAAGCCCATTCTATTCATTTCAAACTAGTCTGAAATAAACCCAAACATATGGGTCTCTTGTCTGCTGCTAAAAATCTCCAGGAGGTAAATTCCACAGCCTTCTTGGGTAAACTATTTGGACTTCTCACAACTCTTCTGAAAGTCAGGACATTTTTCCTTATGTGTAATATAAATCTTTCCTGCACTCATCCACTTGTGAAAAACGTGTGCTAACATTTCCCCAAAGCAATGCAAGTTCAACTAGCCAGACAACATGATGCTATAATTTCATGGCTAGAGTATGTATCCTCCTTTTTTAAAAAATAGCATACATCCCCTAAATCATTTTAGAAATCTTTAATGCATACACAAGGGATAGCATGAGTGTTTTCTTTTAAATCTGTTTTTAACCTGGCTATGGACTTTATAGAGACTGTGTGTATGTGTGTGTGCATATAAAATTTTGCTATGCCCTCTTGTTTTATAATTATAAAGTTATCTTACTTTCTTGTTAGATGCTGATTAATATATAGCTTTCTTAATAACACTTCCGATATCACTTCTGCTGAATGAGAAAGTGTCGCTGTAACTGAGAGGTTTGTAGGTTATTTCCGAGTGTGTCTTTCTTCCTCTGTTGAGATACAATAACTATTTCAGGAACATTTGGCATCCAAAAATTCTCAGCATTGTGCAAATTAAAACATCTGCTTATACTTTGACACCCTCATTCTTCAAAGGTTAGTTGGATTTGCGGTTGCTTTGTTCAACAAGACTGCTCTTAGAGCCCAAGGATGCACATTTAATTATTGGGAAGATATGTTTGACAGAGCTGTGGGGGGAAAATCACCCTTCATATTCGGACCAGCATTAACATTTTTATAGAATGAGATTACCTGAGAGTCAAAGAAGGGGGTAACTCCAGGAAAATAAATACGAATCTATTCGGTCACTGGTCTTCTGCTGATTTACAAGACTCCAGCCAACGACTCTTTGCTCCGTTGCGTAGAACTCATCAGTTTGCTCTCAAGCTGGCATTGCTGATTTCTGCTGAGGTTAAAGACAGCAAAGTAAACTCTGCTTCCAACAATAAATAACAGACGGAGTTATTCTTTTCACTCAAACAGGCTTTAGATCGCAGCAGACAGCTACAACCAGGTGCATTTAGCTACATTTGTCATTGCCACGAATGCAAAACATGTAAAGAATCTGCTGCAAAAGGGTCTCTAGCCAGCCCTTTTCCACCTTAAATATCCTTCCATCCCCAACTCTGGTTGAGCCGTGGTCACCCAACACCAGAAGGAAGGGCCAAGGTGCCTGTGGTAACAGCAGCATCTCCTGACTGGTTTGTTGATTTACACAGGTCACTGGTGCCAGCTAGCAGATTGTACACTGGAAGTCTTTCTGTGTCTCTAGCCAAAGACTGGTAATCTCCCTGGGCAATGCCGAGATAACACACGTCAAGAGGCAGCAGTGGCTGGTAAGCCAACTCATCACTCACTTTGCCCTACCGCCCCGCCTGGCCTGTTCTTGCTGCAGCCTTTTCATTGCCATTCCAGAAGCCGACAGACCTTAGCTGTTGGACTGGGAGGGAAGGGAGAGAAGGGGGAATACAGAACATAGGCAGCAAGAGGGATTTGGTGAGGCAGGAACCAGCAGGTGAACAATGACTCATTTGGAAACGTGCAGCTGGGTGTGTGTTATTTGCATATCAGGGACCCTTTGTTAAAGTGGCTTGCCCAGCTGTGTGGGCGCATCCGTGTGAGGGTTGATGTGGAGGGGGAGATGAATTCTCAGGAGAGCGGAGTTACTTCCTATCTAATTTGTGCACAAGTTGGGGGAAGGCGCTCTCATCCGGGATCCGCTGCAGAAAAGCTTCGAGGTCCTGAGATTTATTTTCCTTCTGCCAAGTATATTATTTCCAAACTCGCCTTTTCAAAATCTTGCAAATTCCCTTGAAAAATGATTTAACAATTTAATGAAAACAACAGTGAAACAAAAGCCACGTTGATGAGGAACAGAGGTAAGGCTGGGTTGGAAATGAGTGACGAACCTCGTAATGAGGTGTGCAGCTTTGTATATTAAGCGATTTCTCTGAGGTACTTTTCCAGATGTGATGGAATACATTTATTTGTGTGCTCATCTGAACTGAAGTAATACAAATGAGATACTAAAAAGATATGATTACGTGCAGAAGTAGGCGAAGAATTTAGAATCCCAATTCCATAAGTTAACAGCTGTGCGTGAAGCAGTTCAAAACTGCTTTGAGTCTGCAGGTTGCCCGGGAACTTCTGTCAAGCTTGTATGGACCAGTGATGATCAACGTGTGAATCCTGCATGTTGATAGTTCAAGGCGACTTTATTTCAGGCACAAATAAATAGCTGGTAGTAAGAAGTCCTTCCCCACCTGAAAGCCTGCAGTACGGCTGAATACAGCCACTGTGGTAGTGCAGTAAAACGGGATGAGTTTTAAACTACCAGATGGTACCCTGTACAGTGCCTGAAATAAAATGGAGAATTAGGGTGCCCTAAGGTGTGCACAGAAAAGGCAATTACATGAAATAAATGGGCCTCAGGCCTACAGGATGCTCAAGTATGCTACACAGAAGACAAATAGTACATCTGGTGAACAGATTTTATCACACGCTGGAAAGCCATAAAGCATGCCGTCGAATATCAGATCCCCATCTCACAATGACATTTTACCTGTGTTGGTATTCAGCGCTGTTTATTTTAAAAGGTGCTGGAATCTCAATGATGTGTTTTAAAATCCTCCTTAACATTGTTTTCAACTACATACTATTTTTGTGGGGACAGATTGATACAACGCACTAAGATTTTGTGGACAAGTAGCCACTCTGGTCTCAGGGGATCCTGTTTTTATTTCATTTATCTCATTGCTGATGTGATTTTAGTAATAGGATTATACTTGTCAGCACTCCCTGTTTGGGAAAATGCCAGCGTATTTTTAATGCTAGTTCCCACATCTCCATTTCATTGTCTGTCACCGCACTAGAGTTCCCCTCCACACCCCACCCCCTTTTCCTTAACGTCAAAGAAAAAACAATTTTAGGTGGTGAGGGTTTGCAAGGAGAATTCACTGGCCCATAGCCCTTTCTTATTTCTTCTCCACAAATGCAAATCTGTTTTCTGTTTGAAAATTGTGTGTTCCTTTTCTATTGTAAAAACAAAAAATACTGAGGAACACGTACATTCATTATTGTTTTAAGAGTTGCTGTAATAAAATCCTCTCAGTACTTAAAGGTAGTTTTAGTGCCCCTCCTAGGATTCATTCTAGCTTTGATAATTGGGTAATTGCATCCCCTCCTCCACCAAGAAATATTTTCACCCAATTAAGTTTAAAACTATAATAAATTTTAAAGAATTATAGTCTAAAAATTCATACCCTAGAACCAGTATTAAGCAGGAATATTAATCTTAAGCCGTGGAGCAGTGCAGCCTGTTTATATGCTTCTCTGCCTTCTGTGCAGTGTCCTAGCTCCTCAGAGCTGCCACTGGCAGTGTGGCTTCCCTGAGTGCTGGGCATGAGCTGCAGGGGCCCAGAAACTAGTGCCCTTCACTGCCTGTACGATCCCTTGACTTCCACGTTCCAGTCTTTCTTTGTTTCCAGATAGCATTATTCAACCCTTCACCCATTCATTCATTCATTCCTTCCTGTCCTGTAGCTTCTAATTGAGCGGCAAGGCCCAAGCCTGGAGCTGAGGCTGGGCATGGAAGGTGCCCAGGATCCACAAGGTTCGTGCAGGGCTCACACTCGACTCCTTCCCATCTGCTCCACAAACCAATGTGTCCAGATCAACTTTCCAGGGCACTATTACAAGGTAAACCCTCTGTTGCATATACTGTCTATGCTAAAGGGCGACCTAGTGACCCAGGGCACTAACCACATCGTTCGCATGTGTAGTAAATGGGGAGCAGCACCTAGAAGGTAGCCCAGGAGTTCACATTTTAAGCTCCAGCCCACTAGAGACACACAAACCTCCTGGTCCCTCCTCAACAAAAAAGTGCAGTCACAGCCCCCAAAGCCAGTAGATTTTGGCAACAGGAATGCTTGGGGCCCTGGAGCCAGCAGCAGGGACAAAAGGACACCACTGGCACAGCCGAAGGCAAGGTCTGGGAGAAAGGAAAAGAGCAGGAGAGACTTAGTGCAGCCACAGCAGGAGAGAGTGAGGCAGGGAACTGATTACCAGGGGAAGAAAGAGAACCAAAAGGAGAAACTCAGTAGGCCCAGCTGGCGGAGAGGAGAGACCAGATCCTGTTCTCTGGGGACAGGCAAACCGCAAGAGTGTTGTCGGGCTCCTGTCTTCCCTCCACCATCACTTGCTTCAGACCTGCTGATTCCTTTCATCCACTCAGCCCCCTCCTCCTAAGCCACGGGTTCTAACACGCCATCCCCAAATGCCTAGATGTGCTCTTCCCTGGTCCCCCCTGCTTCCTCAGTTAGCCATCTCTGTCCCGTTCCTACTTACTATGATGTAGGGAAAGCACATGGTGACACTGGATGCCCAGGTAATTGTACTTCAAATGAAAAGTGGTGAGAGAACAATGGCCTTGAAAACACAAAAGCAGTGGTGCTAAATCTCCAGGCTAGCATGGTTTTAGGTGCTGAATTCTATTAAGGAAGACTATGCCAGCGACACAATTAAGTTGGTGGAAAAATTGTAAGACATATAGAAAAACTTTAGCTTCTAAAGCCCTATATAAATTTCAAGAATTTCTGAGCACATCATCAGTGAAGTTGTTTTAAAATCAGGATTGTAATACTTGAAAAAAAAAATCAGAATCTAGTAACCTTTGCTCTTCAAAACCCTTCTGATAGGTGGCGGGGTTGGTGGTGGCAATTGAGGTTTACAGGGGGGAAACATCCTAAATTTTGAAGTTCAACAGCTGAGCTGGGGCTAAAACCAATCTGATATTTAGCTCGTTACATCAAATGCAGAACTGATCATGATGATAGCAATAATACATGATGTTTTATTCACTTTCAAATACTTCAGTTGATTTTGAAAATTTCATTTGGGGAAATAAAAGTAATGCATTTAAGAATATAGCCTATTTAAGCAAAGGGCAGGAACAGATGACAGGAAAGAATTTGCAGGGAATCTCTCTTGTGTCTGGATTCAATTTTTACTGTATTCAGATTTTTCATCAGTTCTTGATAAGCAGTCCAGTTAATAAGTTGCAGGCAAGGGTTGCATCAAGGGGGATGATGTGGATAGTTGTACATTTCTAGGAGGCTGTGAGAGAAAAGTGTGAAAGAAAAGGCAGGTCTTGTTAGGAAGTATGTTAAGTCTGTTTCAATGTTGTTTCTCCAAGGGCAAGTTGGACCACAGGTGGCTGCTTGCTGCCTAACGCTCCTTGGTGTGTCCCCTGTCCTGAGGCAGGTTAGCTGAAGAAGGGGCTCAGACTAGAATCAGACAAGGTTGCAGGGAGCCCCTTCCCCCCACCTCGCAGTTGGAAGTCGCCTGAGCAGGTGCAGAGAAAGGTCATTTCCATGGCAGCCATCACTAGGTGCTCTGCCAGGGAGGTTGGTTGGGACTTAGTGGACTGGAGGCAAGATGTCAGCATCTCTGTCCTGCGCTGCTGCACCAGCAGTCAGTCAGTGAGTCGCCCCCGGCTTCACAGTGCAAGGCTTTCCAGCACAACAGACACAACAGGAATGCGTGGTCCCATGCCTGCTGCTGTTGTTTCCTAACTCTGTAAACTTGGGCAAGTTATTTCATCTAAAAGCCTCAGTTCTCCACTCTATAAAGTGGACATGAAAATAGTAGTACTTTCCTCATAAAACCATAATGAAGAATAAACGAGATAATCCAAATAAAATGCAAAGTCCATTGCCTGGCTCACAGTAAGAGCTCAACAATTTTTTGCTATTCTTACAAATAATAACTCTGTAGACAAGGAGAAATGAATCAGAGGTGTAGAGAGAAGGAGACGGAAATGAGGCTTTCTTTGGGGTGCTATAGAAAAGCATCGGAAGGCACATAAGAGAAAAAAAGACTTGGAGGATGGCATAGTGGGGTAGAGGACATGCAGGTGGTGAGGAACAGAATTACATTGGACTCCTTCTCCATCTGATGTTGCAGGGCTCCTTATCACTAAGGAGCCTTATCCAAGGAATGGGAATCCTTTGGGATAAATAGAGGAAAGTGGTGGATGTGGGAGAGTAAATCAGAAACTATGCTAGAAGCTGGCTCGTCGACAATAATAATTATATGGCAACTTACCCAGTAGTTGTTGGATGTGGTAAGAATTGGGCCATAGCTATCATTGTACATGTGGGTATAAAGGCAGGAGAAAGGGGGAGATGACTCCTGAGGCTAACTGTTGGCTGTTAGGAAGGAAACCAAAGTGAGGACAACTCCAGACTGTCTCACAGGGTTATTGGCAATGCTGTTAGAAGGTCCTTAGAGACCATAGGACCTGCAGAGTCTCAACATGCAGATGAAGGTGATGCAAGTGGAAAGGTTTTGTGCTTGCAGGAAATGGGTGACATTGAGGAAGAGGAGAGAATAAAAGGTTCTGAATGAATGTAAATGGTATTAGATGCTGGCATTCAATTTTTTTAAGGTGACAGAGGCAGAAACCCCTGACCTGTATTCCCTTCCTTGCCACACCCTCACCCCACCCCAAACTACTTCTGGCTTCTGAAATGTGCAGAAAATGAGCAAATGAAAACAGAGGGAAATAATCCCTGAAGTCAATGGCTAGTCAGCCACACTTAAATATCTAAAAAAGAAGAATAACACCCTCAAAGGTGTCATCAACCAACGAGAAGGGCAGTGAGTTGGTCTCATCTGGAAGTTTTCTGTGTCTCTATAGATTTGTTTCTCAAGGTAAATCACCAGTCTGTCTAGCCACATTTGTTAACAATGCATGTAACTCTTAATGGCATCTCAAAAGCCTACTTACTCTCAATTTCGCTTCTCATTCGTTTTTATGATGCTAGAAAAATTCAGATTATATAGGCTTTCTTTGTGCTGAGATGGTAATTTTATATCACTGTAGATTAATAGCATTTTTAGTGGTATTTGGTATCACTCATTTGTCTCCTATGGTCATAAAGATATATATTTTTTCTAATTTGGCTTTGCCAACAAATAAAAAATAAGAGTCTTTTTCTGTTGAATGAGCGAAAAAGTCATTCTGATCATGAACAATTATTCCCTTTTAACGTACCCACAATCCACCATCTAATTGTTTTTGTTATGGCAGCAATACAGTTTCTACAAGAATGTGTATGTGCGTGCCTGCGTGCACGCATGTAGTTTGGCCTGCAGATGAATCTCTCCTTGTTGCTACTCGATCTTCATTTTGAGTTCTGATTACTGAGCCTTCAGCTTACCTGTTTAGAGCCTGTTCATCCAGGCACCTCTACTTAGGAAGACTGAAACCTCTCATTGCTTCCCCTTCCTCTCCCTTGGTCCTGGAGTTTTGCAGATATCTTGCCTTTGTGAGCATATCGATATGTCTGGAATTCTATTCGAAGAAGTGGTCCTGCAGTGCTCACAGGAGCAAGTACCCATTCCAAGGACGGTTATTATGGAACAGAAAGGCAGCCAGACTCGGTTTAGCTATCAGCTTTTAAGACCTTCCTCCATCTGCTAAAATGTGCACTGAAAAGTTTCACATGAAATGCTGATTAGTACCTCAGTGTAGATTCACAGAACGATCCACTCTCTCTCGGTTTACATCCCACTTTCCTAACTACCTAGTCACCTGTTCTGTTGGAAAATTTTAATCATCTCTCTGACATCAGCTTGGCAATTTCAGCGGCCACTTCACAATCTTTCAAAGTCTTTCTGCTCCATTTCATTCCTATTTCTTTTCTGCTTGTGTTAATTATTTTTGCAGCCAGCATACATGTTTGTCAATAATGCATTACCTTTTCCATGTGTCAGTTCCTCAGCCCATCAGAGAACCCTGCTTTTACATTCTGAATCTATTCTCCCCTTTCCCGGCTCAGCTCATTTTGCTCTGGGCCTGCCTCTACTCCTCATTCCAAATCATCGCAAGTTGCAGGAAACTTGGCACTTGCAAAGCAGTCCCCCAGATTAACGGGGTCTAGTTCTCCACAGAGCATTAGGTTTGGGCCTGCAGTGGGCTGCAGGTTGTCTGAAAGCCCCATGACTTCTTCCATACCCGTGATGCCCTCACCTTCTGAGATGCCCACTTGTGGAATGTGCAGAAGACAGTTCTCCCTTCTCAAATCAAGGACCGGGACATAAATTCCCCATTAAGCTTGAGGAGCATGAAAACCACTCCTGACCCCATTAGCTCCATCCCCAGTGTGATGTCTTTGCTTAATGAAAAAAGCCTTCTCTTAATGGCCATACAAAGAAACACCTAGCACAGTCCTAGGCATGTACCAAAGCTCTGTAAATGCAGACACAGTTGAATGTGTTGCACAGGCTGCATTTTGGGGGTGGTGCAGGGGGAGGCGTGTGGCTCCTTTAAAAAGAAATTAGTAGTGTTCTGCCCTCTGTCCCAGTATAACCTATTCTTGGGAAGGTTCTAATGGTTGATATTTCCTTTCATGATTAATATCAAGGATACCTACAAGTTGTCATAATCCCCAGACTACCTTTATCGTTGCTTCTGAGAATTCACTGACTAGTTCCCTCTCACAGGCCAAGGAAACGCCATTTTAAGAGAACTCTCTCTGCCTCTCAGAATGAATGCCCTTTTGGTGAAGGGCACATGAAAGGAAGTTTCTTTTTTGTTTTGCTTTTGTTTCAGATTCCCTTGGGGGTTACACACATCCTGTTCTAATTCCCCCGTTCCTTGGGGAAGCACTCAGCCTGTGACGGACGGGAAGAGGAGGGGTGCAGGCCCGGAGCCCCACGGACAGAGCTGAGGCTCCTCTGTGTCTGTGCTGCCCACTTGGTCTTCTCTTTTGCCCAAGTCCATCACTCATGTGCACCGGAATCTTCCGAGTGCCACCCACTGACCCTTGGTAAGATTCCATTTCTTACTTCCCTTCACTGTGACCTTCCTTGGCCAGCTCCTTATCTTTCTAACAGCCTTCTACCATCTGGGAGTCCTTCACGCCCGTGCTGCAAGAGAATGCTGGCAATGGCTGGGCCGAGAAAACTGAAGTATGGAAAATGGGAGTGCTAGGAGGGGAGGAATACCAACTCAGACTGAAAAACAATCAGCTCCTGCATACTTCGGGATTTTAGGTCATCAGGAAATGTCTTTCACCATTAGCCCTTTGCAAACAATCACAACAAATGATCATTTTCTACTAATTGCCCCACAAGGAACATTGCTTTTCAGGTGTTCTTCCATGTACTCTCTGGCAGTCATGCTAATCAGCGAAGATATTGACAAAGGCCGACCAAGGAAGTAGGAGACTGGATGAGGGAGTCGCATCATTCCGATACCCACCTGACCCCTTGACCGCTCACACAGAAACAGAGACCTCTCCTCTGCAGTCCGCGTCCTCTCTCTTTATTCCTACATCTTCTTGGAAATACCTTTCTTGAACTTGAAGACCCCCTCAAGATATTATTTTCCAGATGAAGGACTTATGCTGGAGTCTTTAATTCACAATAACAAGAAGATGAAACACTGTTGTGCCACCTCTGGACTCAGTGCCCTTGTGTTGGAAGTCGACACAAGACGGACACTGTGCAGCTCACCTCTTCCACTCCATGTTCAGCTCTAGTAGCTAAGTCAGGCTAAACACTGCCTCCGCTGGCCACTTGCCCAGGTAAACTGAAAGGACAATCACAATCAAGTCGATGTTGCTAAGAGAGCTCTCTAACATGGAGCCGGGCGGCCATTGAGGAAGTGGGACTTCTGCACGTCTCAGCGTGCACAAAATCTGACGTTTTGATCACTCATTGTCCTACTCAAGATACCTATTGGATCCTTACCCTAAAATAACTTGTGATTCCTTAAAGGACAAGTATCTCCCAACCTACATCAGAGTCAATCACAATTCTCGCCTGGCAACTTTAACAACCTTGTTAAAGACGTTTTCTCTTTCCCAGAATACTCTTTCAGTTTTACCTGAATCTGTGTCTTCTGAATTGCAGTTCTTAAGACCCCCAAATAAAGCTCTTTGTTCTTTGCAGCCTCAATATTGATTATTGTTTGACAAAATAAAAATGAATTGTTAGTTTTATTTTGTTTACTAACTCCACAAGTCAGGGTAAGCTAAAGAAAAGTATAAGAGGAAATGTGGACAAATTCTCTGTCTTTATTTATAGGCAATATATACAATTAATCACGCTTTAAGAAAATATTTCCTTGGAACAATCACAGAGAAGGGTTTTGTTAAGAAAAGTTGAGAGCAGGGGAATTCTACATTACACTCTGCTGAATTAAAAAAAAAATCAAAGCTTCCATAAAATTCAGATAACTTTAGCCAGTGATAATCTCACCCAGTTTCCGCGTGTGTAAAATGGGGATTATGAAATTACCTGTCTCGTGGGCTTCTTGGGACTACTTCCTATAATTTTTAGAAGAGTACCTAGTGCTTAGTAAGTATTCTGTAAATGTTAGCTATTATTATCAACTAATAAAATTCCCAGTTGCTCTTATGAAGGATGATCCATTAGGGAGAGGTTGCAAACTGATAGTCCATGAATAGGATGCCGTCTGCATGAATAGACTTTTAGAAATTTTTGTTTTAGTTGCTGCATTTGAAAATTGGGAGATTTCTCATATGCACAAAAGGTATTTCCAATTTTGCTTTAACATAGGAGGACCTGTGACATGGGGACTGCATCCTGCAAGGCAACCCTGGGCAAGAGCTGAAGGGCCCTTTCCAGGGGTGTGTATCACCTGTTTGCGAAATCCCCGCTGTGCCCTCCTGTCGTCCACTGAGCCATTTGCATTTCCCTCTCCTGTCTTACACACTACCAAGCACTTTCAAAGAGGCTCTTCTATTTTGTTTTGCACAAACTGTAAGACAGGAGGCTGGGCAATACTATCCACATTTTATAGTTGAGGAAAGTAATAAGAGGGTAGGTTAAGTGAATTGGAAAATGCTGCACAGTGAGTTTCTTGGGAGACCACCCTCTTCTCCAACAGCATGCTTCTTCCCGAACCCCATGGACAAACTCCGTCCTCAAATTTCCTCAAAATGTTCTTTGCTGTGATTTTTAAGCAGCAGGGTGACTTGATGTGCCAGTTTCAAATGGTAAGTTCAAGTGTGACCTAAGGTGTCTGAGGAATGTCCTCTCCACTCTGCTAATAAACAGGGCAGTCTCTATTTGCATGGAGTTTGGTTCCCAAGATAATTCAGTGTCCGTGTGGCTCCGTTTCACCTCTGCTTATTTCCATTACCTTGCATATTAGTTCTGTCAAGTTGATGGGCCTGCTGTTCCCCAGGGTGGCTATTATAAATACTGGTGCTACAGTGAAATGCTTCCAGTCTTCTGGAACCTCATTTGAACTAAGCAAGTTCTCCATAATGATCATTAATGATGTATTGCTTGTATATAAATGTTGGATATTAATCTTCTGTTTACTTTTTCTATGCCATCAGACTTTTTAGAGGTTCTTTGCAATGCACTCTTAAGTGATGGCCAGGAGCAGCTTCTCCATTTGGGACTGAGTGACTTTTTTAGCTGACAATTCACAGTGGCAGGTGAAGGCTTGATCTTGGAGACCTGGCTGATAGACCCACTTCCCTTGGCAGATACGGCAACCTAGTGCTCATTGAGGTTACAAATCATCAGTGCCCAGGTACAAAACCTCACCTGAGGCTTTTTGTAAGTCTGCCAAGACTGTCTACTGGTTTGTAAGTTTTATGAATTGAGTCCATGCCAATAAGTTCCTGCAAGGTGACTGAGATGAGTCTAATGACCAGCCCTGGAAGGAAGGACATGGTGGGTGCTGGATACATTCTGTTCCTTTCTCATAGGAAAGATTGGACCCATGCTGTAGTGGGTCTGAGGTTTCATCTGGTCTGGATCCTTTGATAAATGTCCTTCTGCCAAGGACGAGGTTCCAAGTACTGGATTAAATCTAAGAGAGTCTCTCATGACTTGGGACAGACTCTTCTTCCTATATTGAATTAGACTGGAAGAAATGCCTGCTGTTTGGTTTAGTTTGACCTTACACTATGGGGTCGTACAGAAATAGATTAGCATCTGTGCAGGCGATGGCGAGGTGCCAGTGTCTTCTTGGCACAAGGTCATGGAGCTTGAGCTCAGGAATAAGACAGACTTGGATTTGATCCCAGGCTCTGCCACCTACTACCTATGAAATTTTAAGCTTTCTTTTTTGGTGTGTGTGTCATAGACTGTGTATTTTTGTCCCAGTACTATTGAGATATAATTGACATATAACAATGTACAAGTTTAATGTGTATTTAAGGTTTCTTAAATTTTACATAAGCCTTGGTTTTTCTCTTTGTTTAATAGGAATACTAACTACCCAGAGTCTGGTACAAAGCAACTGCTCAGTACAAAGCTGTAATAATCATTTGTTTATTATTAGTCTGTGAGTCCACGCTGATCTCAGCTTTAGAGTACCCTCCTGACCTTGCTCATCCTGAGAGAGAGAGGCTGTTTATTGGGCTGTCATCATTTGCCCATCCCTGCCTCGCCTGTCTTTGTGATCAGAAGTTAAATATGATAGAGGCAAAGGAGATCCTTCTGGGTTTAGTTATGAGCAGGATGAGGAAATGGCCCTGTGCCAAAACCATAAATTTGCCACAAGTCTCTTATGGTAAAAAATGCCCATTAAAACCTATTAGAGGCAGGCATGCTTATGACATGTACACTCATGTCTGAGGAAGGTGTGGAAGATTGCATGGGAGAAAGTAGGCATAGGCCTGAGGCCATTAAGGTATGCCTGACATGGTCTGGGGTCATGTGGAGGTTTGTTAGGCCCATGGTTTCTCTTGACAGCAATAACTGTAGTCACAGGTGGGTCAATGTAATTGCCTCTGTCCTCCTTCAAACTTTCATCATCTCTCACTTGAAGGGTATGAAAAGCTATGACTCTGCTCCCTACCATCATTCTCTTCCTGCTCTAATTCATTCCTCCATAGTGCTGCAGGAATGATCTTTCTAGAACAGAGTTCCAGTCATGCCCCTTCTCTGCTCAATGGTCTTTGCTGGTGTGCATTGCTTACCCAGGTAAGTCTCGTGGCCAAAACCAAAGGATAACGCCTTAGACCTATCCATTGCCAATCCCTTAAGCCTTGGCTCCCAGGTGGAGTTGGTGGTCTTGCACCAGACGACAGTGCTAGCGAGAGGTTGAAAAACTCAAGGAAGACTTTTTATCACTTCCTCTAAGTGTTCACCCAGTGATCTGGATTAGAGAAATCTTAAGGGGAGACACACATGAATTTCTCCCCTTGCCTGAAGATTAAATGTTTTCACAACCAAGGAAATGTTTATAGCTTCATACACCTGAAAAGCTGTTTAGTCCCTAACGTTGATTTTGGAGTCTCCCTGAAGATCCACTATAGAGGACTTGGAACTCAGCTTTTAAAATTGATTCCTTTCTCCCCTTGGAACCAAGTCTTCATCTCTGCTGCCCCAGTGCCTCTAATGTCCAGCCATCTACTTTTCTTTAAATGTGTGCTTGTATATCTGGTTGGAATTCTATGTAATTCCTAGGGGAGACTTCATTACATATGGCTTTTTAGTGTTCTCTGAATAGTCACTTAAATCATGTATAAATAGAAGTTGAGTTTGCTCTTCTTCAGAAAAACTGAGTTTTTCTTTGATAAGTAAAGCAACAACTCCTTCAAATCCAGGAGGACTTGACTCAAAGGCAAGACAGGTCACTTTGGCAGAGGTAGAAAGTACCTGTTCTTTCCCGCATGTTTTTCAATCCCCTAAGTCCCCACATCAACAAACTGGAGAACTCTGCCTCCCTCCTGCAGATTTAGGAGATTTCCTGGAGGGCTACAGCAGAGATGATGGTTGTAGCAGTCTTCCTCAGGCCCTCTGACTTTGTTCCAGACAGGGCCATCGTATGATATGTTCCCATTTCAATACCCCAAACCAAGAGGGAAACATTATATCCAGCCCTTCCTCAATATTGATCTAACAAAAAGTATAGATTGGTAAAGCATTTTTAAAAAGAAATGATCCACGTGGGACCAGATTTACCTGCCTGACACAAATCAGGAAAACTTTGGTCCCTGGCTTTGAGTAAGCCAAAGCGCCTTGGCTTCTGGTACACAGAAGACTCTGGGACTTCGCTGTACAGTAGAAACTAACATAACACAACATTGTAAAACAACTATACCCCAATAAAAATAAATAAATACATAAAGATGTTCACTGTTAACAAAAAAAAGAAGACCTTGGGAGTCTGAATGTCCTCTGACAGAGCTGACTGTTTTAGTACCAGCTACTTATTGAAAAGCTTTATTTATAAAATGTTTTGTTTCAAACATTGAATGAAAGGGAGTACTTTAATTCCATATCATGGCAAGAATTTCATAAAGAAACAGAGAATAACATTAATTTTTCTCCTTATCCAAGAAAAGGGCTTGTGACATAGTAAAAAAAGTTCTTCAACTACTTGCTAGGAATGGGAGAACTCAATGATTTGACCGCAGGAATTCCATTTGCACAAACATTAGCCTGTAGATCCAATCAGTTAAGAGTCTAGCAAAATGGTTCCTAAGATTATTGACCTATGTCCCAAATCAGTTTTTTTAATACAGGACTGTTTTGTTCCTGTCACCCCTGTTTGTCACTGGAGATATGACCTAAGAAATGCCTGTCATGAAAACTTGTACACAGCAACATATTTCTTATTAAGTTAGCAGTGTGAAAAACAAAAATAGAAGTTAGTGATTTCCTACAGCCCCCAAACTGCTTTTTCCTTCCAACAGAAATGTAGCAGCACATTCCTCCAAAATGTAGACAAGGACCCTTGGGTATTTTACAAGTGAACAATGGCTGAGTCATTTAATTTAAGAAACACAGCTAGCTAAGCACTCATTTATTTCTGAAAAAAAATTCAGAGGGTTTTTTATCTTGCTTGCACAATATCCAGATATCTGAAGACCCTGTAAACCCATAAATATCCTCTGACATGATGGGCCATTACAGCTCTTAAAGACTCGTTGCAGTCTGTTGGATCAAACTTGAGCTTCATGCTGAAGCCTGGGAAGAAGATTTATATGTAGACTATTCCAAATCATATATCTATTTAAAACTCACTATCTTGGGAATGAACTTTAAACTGTTTTTGCCTGCCAGTATGAAGCATTAAGTTCCCCAGCCAAGAGAGTCCTAGGAACATTTCAATTCTCTAGGCTTACATCTGTACACACCTGCAACCAAACCTCTTCCCCTTTTCTCCTCCCCGGGGGATGGAACTCAGTCTGGTAGATAAGTCTTAGGGTCTCAGATCTACCACTTAACTCCAACTTGACCCGAGTCACATAAATCACTTAATCTTTTAGAGAGATGAGTGTTGGAATGAAGAGCCGAATGTCTTACAAAAGGTCATTTATTAAGTTTTTGCTCATGACCAGAAGAAGAAGCAAGGTAGTGCTCCCTCATTAAATAAAACAGAAGAGAGCTTCAAGAAGCTGGGAGTAGTGAACAGTGTCATGGGGGAAAGAAAGGTTAAAGAGAATGAGAACTCTGAAGAGAGTCTTGTGTTCCAACCTCTCCCTAACTCAACAGGTCTTTCTGTCTTGTTGATTCCACCTCCACAGTGTCTCAAACCCAGCCCCTCCTTTCCATTCCCTCTGCTACAGCCTCCATTCAGGCCATTGTTATCTCCCCCCAGGACTATTTGTCTCTCCATTCACCCACATTGCCGAGAGCAATATCTTTGTAAGATGTAGAACCAATCGTGTGGCAAACTGGGCCTTCCACAATTGGACGGTGCTTCTTCCATTCTCCTGACGTCCCCACTTCCTGTCATTTCCTGAAAACATCTTGGCTCATTTCTGTCCCTCTCACATCCTTGAACACCCTCTCACATCCCTACTCTCATTGTTAAAATCTTAAACTCTGAAAATTCATAGCTCCTGCCTCATATACCATATCCTCAAAACACTGTCTTTTTAGAACTCATAATATTGATCTCCTGTCTTGTTCTATATTTATTTATCTGAGTACAGCTGCCTTTTACCCAGATTGTAATCTCTCTGAAGGCAGGGATCATATCACTCAATATCTAGCAGAGGGCCCTAAATGTAGCTGATGCTTGGTAAATATGCATTGAGTAAATGAGTATTTGGACACAAGTAAGTGAATTTGGCAATTGATCTTTGAAAGGGGAGAGTTAATGGAGTCAAAGAGACAACTCAATTCAAGACAGTAAGGTGAGAAAGGCTGGTGAGAAAATAGAAGCCTGTACAAAATGATATTACAAAAATATGATATACATGTAAGGAGTTTCTATTTACGGAGGTTGTTCTCATGTACTACTAGCTTCTCTCTTCCTATTTCTCTTCTGTCTATAGCCTAGAGAAATTCCATTCCTCATTCTCCTATCCAGCACTGAAAAGGCAGCTATATATTTAATAAGATCTTTGCTGGTGGTTGCCAGAGGGGAGGGGGAGGGGGGGATAGGCAAAACAGGGGAAGGGGATTAAGTGGTATAAACTTCCAGTTATAAAATAAGTCATGGGGATGTAACGTACAGCATAGGGAATATACTCAATAATATTTTAATAACTCTGTATGGTGGTAGATGGTAACTAGACTTATCATGGTGGTCATTTCATAATGTATAAAAATATTGAATCACTATGTGGTACACCTAAAACTAACACAACATTGTAAATCAATTATACTTCAGTAAAAAATAAACAAACAAACCAACAAGGTCTTTGCTGGTCTCTAAGCCTTACAAGTCTCGTATTTGTTTAGTTAATAGGATTGGCATCGAAATAGTTCTACAGTCTAGTTTCATTTTGCGTTATCCAGTATTACTGCTGATGCATTCTGACACATCAGATATTTCTTTCAATCCTTTTCATCTTCAGAACATTTTGGAATTATCTCTAGGTCAATTCAAGTCTCATATTTTCAATACATTTCTTATTTCCCCTGCAAATTAAAAAGCAGGTCCCTCTGCCTCAGGGACCAGAGGAGCCTGAGTGACCCCACTGGGTGGCCAGTGAGGAACACGAAGCACTGATGGCTCCATCACTAGGGGACCCTCCCTAAATCTGAACAAGGTCAACCCTCTGTTACTCTTCCACCATCTCTTGCCCAGACTGGGGGAATGGAATAACAGCCCAATTCCAGGATGCTTCACAAGCCTCTGGAAGAGCCGGAAGACGATAATAGCCAGGTCAGAATCCAATAGGGAGTAGAGGCAGTGGCACTGGGTTATTGATGGTGTGGAAGGCTAATGAGGATCTGGAAGAGGAAGGGTTGAGTAAAAGGTAAAAAGACAGAGAAATGGGAACAGGAGGGAAATGAGTGTTTCCACTTCTTCCATATATAAAAAAAGAAAAAGAAAAAAAGGAAACTCACTACCACTACAACCAACAACACCTCTTTGAGGAAATTTAGAATTTAGAAATTTAGAAAGGGAGTGACAGGTTTCAATTGGTCTCAAGGGTGGTGTGGCGACAGCATAGTAAGATGGTAAAGCTTTACCAAGATGCTACCAGTAACCTCAGTTTGCTGCCAGCCAGAGGAATATGCAAGGAGTGAGACCAATGGCTATTTCCTTTTTGTTGGCCATCTTCTTCTACAAAGGTTTTAACATTTATATTGTAATACTACATGCAGGAAGGACATCCCTATGAAATGAGGAGGGGCTCTTATTTAGAATCCCATTTTATTAATGGGAAACTATGGTCACAGAGCATTAGAGTCTCCCAGGGGCACATAATTAGAACAAAGTTAATCCAGAAATAGAAATGAAGTCCCATTCCAGTCCATTGTTCTTTCCATGAAACTGAACTAGGCACTGATTCCTAACATCCCTGTCAGCAGAGGTACCCCCTGAGAATACAGGGATACTGGGCATGGCCTTTTGTGTCCCAGCAGAAGTTCCAGGAACAGATCCTCATTTATGGCACCTGAAGCTTAAACTTATGGGGCACTCTTTCACAGTATGAAATTTTCACAGTATGAAAATTCTTTTTCTTAAAAGAATTTTAAAAGATGAATGCAAAATCAGGTATGAATGAGAAAATTAGTTTGAATGAGTAAAGAAATGGCATCAAATCAGAAATTTTATAAAACTGACAAATGTCAAATAGCACTATATTTGTATAGTCTGATACAGTTCTGTAATGCTGGTTCCCCTACATTTTTTGACTTCATACTCTTTGAGTGCCTCTTTCTATTATAACGATTTTGTAATATTTTCTAGAAAGAAGATGGACAAGTAATTCATTCTTTCCTCTAGCATGGTTGATCAAAATGCATTTATTATTGATGGTTTCAAAAAGTGACTTTTTGCTTCAGTCTTTTATTGGCAATGCCATATCTGTAAATTCCTTATCAGTTCTTTTGCCTGAGAGGTCATTCTTACCTGAGGCCATAGCTTTTGGAGACTGTAGCCTCTCTACTACCCTCAGTCCTCACTTTCTTCTTCCTCTCCAGGCCTGACCTGGAGAAAGGGGTCAGGAAACCAGGTGGCCATGAAGCCCAGATCAAAGTGGTAATGAACTGTGCCTGGTTTGAATACTTTCTCATCGAAGGAAGAGATGGGTCTGACTGCTCAAGGTGGCCTACTGGAAGGAGCTGTCATTAGGGGCCAGGCAGATGGAGAGGTTGTGCTCAGCCCGCCAGTCCAACCAGCAGCCCCAGGACTACCGCAGGCAAGGGCAGTGATGCCCCAAGGCTGAAGCAGTGTTCTTTGTCTCCTAGCTCAGTTGACTACTTTCTCCTGTGGGCAAGAGCCTTGGAAAAGACCTTGAGTTTTCAGCTTCTCCAGCTACGCTGTGAATCCGCCTCTAGTTGGCCCTGGCCACAGTATGAAATAGAAAGCTTGTTTTCAGAACCTTGCCTTTTCCTTGGAGCATTTCCTGTTTTTGGAATGTAACTGTTGTGGAAAGTCACAGATAAGGCATTTACAGTATTAAGTTTTGAAGCTTAAAAGAACTTTTCTAACCTATCACTAATAAACTATCAAATTTTGATCAATCTTGTTAAAGGGAAGACAGTTATCTTTCTATTCTCTCTAGAGTAAATAATACAAAATCGTCATATGAAGAGTGAATCAGAGTATGCAGCCAAAAAAAAGTGTAGAAAAAACGTATTGTAGTGGTATGGCCCCCTCAGCAGACCCATAACCCAGAGGAGTTACCCCCTCCCCTGAGATACCCCCAATCCTATGGGGACTCATTCTTGGCTTCCTGGTAGAGCTCATTAAGAAATGCTTCCTTTTCAAATAAATGCCTGGGAACCATTTAAGTTGCCCTATACCTTGAGTGAATTTAGATCAGAAATACTTTTTAAAAATCCTCAAGATTTTAAAGAACATAGCTGCATCTGTGGGACTCCATGGGACCAGTAGGGAAGATATTATGATGTTGGAGACTTTCCCCTTAATTAAGCCAAAAAATAGGCACATCCATCACATGTATGTGTTAAGTCAACACCAAGTCTGAGCTTAGCAGGTTTCGATCATCTACCAGCTGTATGAGCTATACCAAATTGCATAACCTTTTTATTAGTCCTAGTTTCCTCACCGATTAGAAAGGAAATGATACTATAGCTATACTTAGCTTGAAGGATTTGAAAGCACCTATCACGGTGCCCTATATATGGTGCTTAATAAATGTTATTTCCTTCCCATGGCTTCACAATATAAGCTCTTGAATTTTACAGATGGTTTTCTATGGTGTCTTTCATCTTTACTAAATGCTCCTTTTATGTAACTTGAGTTCCTGCTGGAACCCAAGAGACCCCATTGTTTTTAAGACCTTACTAATTTCTGACTTTTATTTTATCTTCTTCACCCAAAGACCAAACCCTGAACTCTTGCTTCCACTCTATAGTGCCTGTTTTCTGTGATGCTGACACTAATCCTTAGGACAAATGAGCTGACAATGTTAGATCACTTCTTCACATAGCTTTTGATGTTCAATCTTCTGAGAAAAACTGGCTACACATCTCAGAGGGAGTACAAGGCATCACGATACATACCTACAACTTTTTCTCCTACTCAGGCTTCTCCAGGCTGCACATATTTTCTAATTTTAAGAGTGCCTGTAAGCAGTTAGGAGTCATGCACTTACGTATTCAATGGTATGTGTGATCGGATAGCACATGCTCGGGTATTCTGAACCCTTTCCTTTGAAATGGATGCTTTAATGCTTCAAAGTTTTCTGATATTCAGTGATATACTTTTCCAGACCTCTTCTTAAAGTATGTTGATTTTAGGGTCTGCAGGAAGCTTTAATCTGCTCTTGGCTGTTGAATGTATCTGGCTCACTTATTTTTTTAAAATTCTATGTCTGCTTGTAGAGGGGCAGGAGGCTGGGAACAAGAAGGTAGGTAGGGTAGGATTCTGGCTCAAAACAAGTTGATTAAAAAGCAGTGATTGAGGGCTTCCCTGGTGGCGCAGTGGTTGAGAGTCCGCCTGCCGATGCAGGGGACGCGGGTTCGTGCCCCGGTCCGGGAAGATCCCACATGCTGCGGTTAGGCCCATGAGCCGTGGCCGCTGAGCCTGTGTGTCCGGAGCCTGTGCTCTGCAACGGGAGAGGCCACAACAGTAAGAGGCCTGCGTACCGCAAAAAAAAAAAAAAAAAAAAAAAGTAGTGATTGCCTTTCAGATCCTCGGCCTCACTCTCAATCTGAGAAAGTTGTTTTCAAAGGTGCAAAGAGATGGCTAGAAACCAATGGGCAGGCCTGTTGGGATGTAAAAGTGATCAACATGGGCACAGTCCATATCAGCAGTGCTGTCTGATTGCAAAGGGAAAGGATACAATGGCTTCCTTCAAATTGATCTGTGTTCCCAAACTTAAAGGAACAAGGGAAATACTTGCAGAAATTTTAACTTTGGGACTTCCCTGGTGCTCCTGTGGGTAAGACTCCACACTCCCAATGAAGAGGGCCTGGGTTCGATCCCTGGTCGGGGAACTAGATCCCACATGCGTGCCACAACAAAGAGCCCACATGCCGCAACTAAAATGTCCACATGCCGCAACTAAAAAGTCCACATTCCACAGCTAAAAGTCCGAATGCCACAACTAAAAAAGATCCTGCATGCTGCAACTAAGACCCGGCTCAGCCAAAATAAATAAATATTGAAGGGAAAAGGAAATTTTAACTTGAGCAGATAGGCTTGTGGCATTATTAGCATAGTACCTTGAGTTCTTTGGAGTCAAGGCGATGGCTAGATTTTCTTCACTAATAAATGTTTTGGTCACAAAGTCGTACCCAATTCCATTATGTGTACTATGCAAACAAATTTCTTTGGTTTGTAGCAGACCATTTTGTATTAAAGTTATTCAAAAATTGGGCTTCCCTGGTGGCACAGGTGTTGAGAGTCCGCCTGCCAATGCAGGGGACACGGGTTCGTGCCCCGGTCTGGGAAGATCCCACATGCCGCGGAGTGGCTGGGTCCGTGAGCCATAGCCGCTGGGCCTGCGCGTCCGGAGCCTGTGCTCCGCAACGGGAGAGGCCACAACAGTGAGAGGCCCACGTACCGCAAAAAAAAAAAAAAAAATTATTCAAAAATCATGATCAATTGCTAAGATGTATCCTCATAAGAAATAAATCCTTGTCATGACCATAGAAGTAAATAGACTGTTCAAGTTAAAACTTAGGAGTAATTTAATCTAATCCAGTCATTTTACAGATGAGAGAACTGAGGCCCAAGTTGTTCATGCAATTTTGTCAAAGAAAGTTAGCAGCAAGACAGCATTAACACCCAGGTGTTCTTATGTGTGACTGAAGCCAAGATATTTTTTAATATGATAATACTTGTTCATCACACTGGAATAAACTGGAGGGTACTTGAGGACATCTCCATGGGCTAGGTGAAAATATTTATTACATTTTCTTTATATTGTATTACTATGATAATAAAAATAAAATACAGAGAATTAGAGACGGATATTAAATATTGAATTTGTATAAAAGCCCAAAATAAAATCTTTTCCAAAATTTTTAATGGAAAGTTGAGCTTGCTTTCATGCACATAACTGTTTTATACCAAGTTTTATGTTTGAAATGGCTACAAGCAAGTCCTGATCAAGTCTTTTTAATGATCTCTCTTCAAATTCTTGATAGTAACCATTGATGAGGAACTTTGTTCCCACAAGTGGTGATAAAAAATTGAAAGCCGGGCTTCCCTGGTGGCGCAGTGGTTGAGAGTCCGCCTGCCGATGCAGGGGACATGGGTTCGTGCCCCGGTCCGGGAAGATCCCACATGCCGCGGAGCGGCTGGGCCCGTGAGCCATGGCTGTTAAGCCTGCGCATCCGGAGCCTGTGCTCCGCAACGGGAGAGGCCACAACAGTGAGAGGCCCGCATAACGCAAAAAAAAAAAAAAAAAAAAAAAAAATTGAAAGCCGTTTTTTATAGCCATTCAAAAATTTACAACAGTTGAAATTATCTTTAAAGAGTTGAAGAACTCTTCTTTTTTATTTTCTTTGACCGATGTAAATGTTGAAAATGTCTTTTGATAATGGAAATGGATTTCAAATCAAACTTTTTTGTTCTAAGTATTTCACAAGAAAGGTGCTTGAACATGCAGAATGTTCACTCAGTGTTAGAGCCCTTGCCCGGCCACCTGCGTGGACTTTTTTAAAAGGGCACATTTAAATGGGCCTAACTACCCAGTATATGTGAAGAGAGAGGTGCAGTGCTGCCTTTGGAGCTATGCCTTGCAGGAGTCCCGCCTGGCCTCCTCTTCTCTCCATCTTCCTCTCTCAGCCCAGGCTTGGACTGCACATGAGTCTCCTCGGGCCCCTGGAACAAGTCTCTAGCATCTCTTCACCCTCTGCCCACCGTGGGCAGCAGTGTGCTCTGCAGCGGACAGTTGAGGTACTTAGTAAAGAGCACCTCTTGGGAGAGCTCAGTGCCTTGCCAAGAAGCTCATGGTATCTGCCATTTACAGGTACTGTGCAGCGTGCTGTCAGAGCCTCTCAGGCTGCCCTTGATGAGTCCTGGACTGACAACCAGCTTGGGACCTCAGTTAACCCAGACCTTAGGTGCTGAGGGTTCACTAGATCACAATATACCTGTAACCTCTTTGAGCACATCAATCAGGAGGCCCAAAGAGGTACAAATGAGGCCCAGGTCTGCAAGTGACAGACCAAGACCAGAATGGCACTGTCCACCACTCAATCTGTGCTCTCCCCCCTTTCCAAGCTGCATCTCTATTAATAATCTGGCCAACATACCATCCTTGAGCTGAAGGTAATTTCTCCCCCATTCTACCAGTGGACCAGCACTGTGGTAGCTTTCCTTCTCCTGTCTAATAAACAAGGGCCCTGGAAATTAGTATCCAATTGAATTAGTATCCAATTGAAATTTTATTTTGCAAATAAATTATTATACTTAATCCTATTATAACCACTGTGCAATCACAGAGGTACTGTTGCTTTCTTCCCCCAAATGCTCAATGTCAATAAGACCTGCATCACTGACCACTTTAAAAACAAGCATCGCTATGGATAGAAAAATAAAATCAAGCAATTTCTTTTATCATTTTTTCACCCAAACTCCATTCATTAGGTGACTTTTCATACACTTCATCCATTTCAATTCCCCTGGGCTGAGCAATTTATGTTGTAAAGAGCTGCAGCCTGCACTAAAAATGCCCTTCTTCCATCTTTCCTTTAAAGAAGAAAAACATTTTTTTTCTGTGACTGGTAAGAAGTGCTGAGTGGACAGCCCTGGTGGCTTCTGTTTACACTGTAAGCAACTGTGGCACAAATCAGCACCAAGTTTCTCTTGATTTCTGCCTGGAACAATATTATCTTGCAGGGGCTCGCTCTGGGGGTCCAGAGGTTGATGTATTCCTTGCTGTCACATGTATGTTTCTAAGAGAGCAATTTTAGCCCTTCCGATGCTGCCAGAAACCGTGGACAGTGACGGGTGTCACCATGCCACCATATTCTTTTCATAACCTATCAGCAGCACACATTTATTGAGTCCCTACTATGTACAAAGTCATGTGTTAAGTTCTGTCTGCTAAGTTTATGTACTAAGTAGTATGTACTAAGTCTATGTGCTAAGGATAGAAGAAATAATAATAAATATTTGTTGACCATTTCCTGTGTGACAGGCACTAAATCAAATGTGTTAAAATAGCATTATCTGATTAGGCCTCTCTCGCTATGATGCAAGGAAGGCTTTATTGTTATCCCAATTTTATGCATAAGCATATTCCCAAGATTATGACACCTCTATAAAAAGGTTCTCCCTACTTACTTTACCTAATACAAGTACCTTTTTCTCCATCTCAGCTCCTTGTTTGTTTTCCTCATAATACTCTTCATACTTTTAAATTTATTTGTTCATTTATTGGGGGTTTTTGCCATCTCCCTCACTAGTATATTATGCTCCATGTGGCTAGAGGTTGTGTGTCTTTTGTTTCACTGCCTAGCAGAGTACCTGAACACACAGTATGATTTCAGTAAGTGTTAGATGGATGGATGCGTGAATGAATGAGCGAATGAATGAATAAAACTGACAGGAAGAAATTAAGTGCCTTGCCCACGGTCATAGAGCTAGTGAGTGACACAGCTGGGATTCAATATCCACACGTTTAAGCGCATCTATACCCTCCTAAATACTGGGTTGGCCATAAAGTTCATTTGGGTTTTTCCATAAGATGTCATGGAAAAACCCGAACGACCTTTTTGGCCAACCCAATATGTGCTAATTCTATTGGGAATTTGAAATGTAGACACAGAAAGCAATACAGAGGATTCAGGGAGTCTGTACCTGAGAGAAAAGCTCTTTTCTCGGTACAGTCTGGAACTACTTCCTATCTTAGAACTCGGTAGATCCTCAGCTGAATGCATGTTGAGATACCTGCTAAATATACTGATC
The DNA here is from genome assembly GCF_011762595.2 of Tursiops truncatus. Taxonomy (NCBI): domain Eukaryota; kingdom Metazoa; phylum Chordata; class Mammalia; order Artiodactyla; family Delphinidae; genus Tursiops; species Tursiops truncatus. The sequence continues at coordinate 56,148,868 of NC_047040.1, read as the reverse complement.
CACCGACCACACCACCCTTTCTCACTCATCCTTTGATTTCTCTCCTCTATTTTCCTTTGTGTTATTATCATCCTAAAGTGATGCAGTGGAATTTCCACAGAGGCACTAGTTTGGTGATGCTGTCCTTAGTAGGGCTGGGTCATCTGTTGAGGCAAATGTGCCATTGAAGAAAGACTGACCAGCATCATCATGATAGCTTCACTGAGAGTGGCCATTGGGTCAACTAGACCTTTCAAGCACATGCATAAAGTAACTGGTATGTCTCTGCGGCCCATCAACATGTGCATTCAAATGAGGTCCCATTAACATTATTATCTTAGATTGCTTTCTGTCAGCCTCACCCAGCTCCAGCCTCCCTGGCCAGCCTTCCCAGTATATTCCTGGAAATCCCGAAGAAGTGTCTCCTCTAGCTCGTACACCTTTCATGCAAGTCCCCAAGCGCTCCAACATCTTCTATTCCTCCACTCATGACACAGCAGGAGGGAACCTCACCATGGCAGCAATGGATGATGCCCATGATGGGAACACAGCGTTTGTAACACAGGCGATATCTCCCTCACTCACCAATCTGCAAGGAGCCAGAGCTCTCTGGGTTCCTCAGAACAGTAAGGGTGATGGTCCTCATCTGGGTTCTGTGCCACACTTCAGTGTGCACAGGAGGGGCCGCTTTGGGGTCCAGATGACAAAGTCCTTCATGAAAATAGCTCCTTCAGCTTCTCCCATCAACTGGTAACCCGGCCCAGGGAATCAGTTGCAGGCAGAGGCTAGACCATGTCTTCAATTCTCCATGTCTCTGTGTCCCTCTCAAAGCCATGCAAAACAAAACAAACCAAACAAACAAAGAAACCACCACCAAGAACAACACTAGCACACTCTGTCTCCTTGTTCCAAAAACAAGAGCTCTCATGGATACCAACTCATACAAAGTTGTACCCACAATAGTAACTGGTACATACTGGTATATATGTGTGTGTGTGTGTGTGTGTGTGTGTGTGTGTGTGTGTGTATACACACTAGGAGACCCAGAGTAGTCTCCTGCTTCACAAGCAACCTCATTCTGACCCTTGATCTGTGTCCAGCTAGATCATCGTGCTACCGTGCACCAAGGGTATGCCCTATATGCTAGCCCCCACCACTCATGGCTCAGGGATGTCACCATCCCACTGACCCAGTGTGCCCTGTAAACACTATACAATGCATATTCCTTGTCTCCTTCACCTGCTCAGTCAGCAGTTCTGCTTGTGTCAGTTAGCTATAGCCGCAAAATGTTATAAAACAAACCACTCCCAATGTCAGTGACTTAAAAGAACAATGATTTATTCTCACTCATACATGGGGTTTGGCTGGTCCAAGCTTGGTTCGGCTGGCCTTGATTTCAAGCTACAGATTGGGTCAAGATCTGCTGTACATGAATTTTCTCATCCTGTTTAGATCATCAGGCTGGCCTTGGCATTATCTTCTCATGGCAGAAACACAAGAAGGGCCAGCCCAACTGTACCAGCACATTTCCAGTCTCTGCTTCTGTCACATCTGCTACTATTCCACTGGGCAAAGCAAGTCCCATGACCCAGCCCAACATCAATGGAGCAGGAAAGTACACTCCTCTGTTAAGGTATGGAGGGGCAGGAATTGGGGACAGGAGTGAATATTTGCTGAATAACCACCTAATGTACCATGCACCCAAATCCAACTGTACAGGGTCAGTAAACATGCCATCGGGATGAAGTCAAGATTTGGTCTGAGACAGACTGCTCTAAGAAGGTTATGTGAAAGAACACATCCATGTCTTATATAGTACAAATAGTTCACATCAAAGCACTACCACTTGGCTTCTTGGTCAGCTGCTGGATGATCTTGTTTGAAACAGTCATGACTTGCCCAGTGAGGGACCCTGGTTTCCAGAACCACTGCAGCCTCATCTCCAAAGAAATCACCCCTTCTTCTCTGACTGTATTACAAGCTATTTGAGTTGTCTGGGCTCCAGAACCTTCTATTTACTTTCTCTCTCCCTATCCCATGCCCATTTTCAACTCCCCTGGGTCCATACTTCTCTCCCTGTCCCAGACTACTTCTGGAGAAGTCTATGATGGCTTTGTAAACTCAGAAGAAGAAGAAACAGAGGTCCCTTCCTAACTCCCTCCTTTGCCCAGTTCAAATTACATGTGTGTGGGGAGATATCTCTCTATATATGTGATACACCATGTTCAGTAACCACATGCACATCACTTGCCCTCCCTACAGGGGAGGAAAGTTACAGCACTATGCTGGGGTTCCCTCTTGCCTCTACTGTTCTGCATTGCCTTTGGTCTGAAATAGTCACATAGAAACTTTCTTTCACAGGAACAATGACATAGAGTTTAGTCACATGTTTAATTCCTCAAAGTCAATATTTGCAAAAAACGTAAGCACAGCATGGTATTGCCTTGGAGTTGTTGGTTAATCCCTTCCTTAGGCTTCCCTTAAGTTTCCTTTTTATTTTCAGCTCATCGTTAGTCCCGTAATGGGGTGTGTGCCAGGTTGTGTGAGTGCATTTTCTTGTTGTCCCAAAGCCGGGTAAGGACTATGGTGAACCTTTATTCTGGACGTAGTCATACAGACTTCTTCCTTCCTATCTTGTTCCAGGAAGAATGGTAAGAATGACTTAATCCAGCATCCTTGGGAAACAAGAGACCAGCCATAGATGGCTGAGAGAAGCAATGTTGGTACCGACGTAATCCGCGACCTAGATGATGAGGATGTTTGTCACCTGTTTGGAAAGCTAAACATCATCTTGAAGTAAACAGTTCTTTGACACCCATTTCATGTACAAAGAAAAGGAGGCACATGGACAGATTAAATAACAAACAAGAGTCACACTGTGAATTGTTGGGAGCTTTAAATGACTTTTAGGAGTCTCTGCTTCTCAAGACATTGAAGTCCACTCTTGAGACTCGGCACCATGAATCTTTCACTGCACAAATCCCCTTTTACGTGGCTTTTAGATGGGAGCAAGAAGTGGAACTGAGAAAATATCAGAAAAGTTCTGTAAGAGAAAGGTGAGCCACTTCAGTCTCCTACCAACTTTCCATTCCTCCCTCCTCCTTCGGTTTAAATAAATTCTAATCACAAATCTTCTGGTTTTCCAACCCACCCGCTACAACATGGGATAGGGAATTTTCATTTTTGTGTGTCTGTTTATATAATTGCTTATGTAGCCTGCAGACCTCAGAGAAATGTAACATTGGTTTCTTTCAAATATTAGGGCTTGGCTCTATTTTATTTTCACTTCCAAAAATGTAAAGTCTGAGTCTCTTAGCTTGGGATTCATTAAGTGCCAAGAAATTAGCTAAGTAACGTGGCTTATAGAACTTGGGGCAATTACAGCTTCTTGCAAAGCTGAAAAGAAGAGCTTTTGAGTCAAGGCCATTCAGCAAAGCTCAGGCTAAAGGAAAATTTCATTCCGTTTCGTAAAACCTTTTTGCTGGGCAAGAGGTAAAAAATAATTTAGAAGCCAATGAAGAAACCTAAATTCATTCAGACAGGCTTCTCTGGACAAAGGTCTTCAGCAGGTTTCTGCCTGTGACTGGAATCAGAACATCTAATGTCCACTGTCTCTTGGGTCCTCTTTATTCCCAGAGCTCACAGGCTGCCTGTTTCCAATTCCTCTGTGCCAGCACATCTGTTAACGTCCCAAGTGGCTTCCTTTACAGCCGCGTGATCATCTGTGTAGTATTAACTAACCGCAAATTAAAGTCATTACTTGGTGCTTAATTTTATGTAACATTTCTTTGTAATGTGTACAAAAGAAATTTGTTTTTACAGGAGTTTGGTAAATAGCATGTGCCATGATTAATTAGAGAATATAATGGGTCTGTTGATTTGAAATTAAATTCAGTGCAACAGTCTTCTCTAAAAATAATTTCTTAAATGACATTTCAAGGTGTGTGAGCCTCTAAAAAAAAAGTGAACATCCTGCATCCATAGTCTTCATGCCCTGTCCTAGACCTATCTGTTGGATTTTACTTGCTAAAGGACTCACTTTTATTTTTCTCAGATAAAAGGTGTGCCTATAGCACTCTAAGAAACAGCAACATTCAAAGAGCTATTTTTAATCCTTTTTGGAACAAGGTAGAATATAAATGAATAAACTAACAAATAAGCAAATCCTTAACTACTTGGAGGTCAGTTACAGTTCAGTGTAGTTCATTCCCCTCCAGCTACATCCGTTCTTCCTTGTCATTTTACACACCTGCATTCTTGCCTGAGGGCCTTTGCACTTATTCCTTCTGCTTAGACATCTTTCTGCCTGGGTTTTCATGTGACTCAAATCTTAGACAGGGACTTCTCTGACCATCCAAGCTAAGGAAGTTCCCTGCCCCAGTCCCTCTCACATAACTGTGTTTAATGTTTTATTCACAGAACAAATCACTCTGATATTATCTGGCTTTGTGTTTGTTCATTGCTTTTCCTCTGTCTCCTTCTACAGAAGGTAAGATCCTTGAGAACAAAAACTTGTCTGCCTTATCGTCCTTATATCTCCAACACCTAGAACGATGCCTGATACATAAGTTGGTGCTTAATAAATCTTTATGAAATGAATGAATGAATTGCATTGTTCTCACAAGCCCCTTTAAATAACCATGTTCCTAATGGAGAGTAAGCACAATTGGCTTAAAAAGTTTCTTGGAGAAACAGAAAGAGAAATTCAGTATTTGTTGAGTAGGCATGAGATGCATTGGAAGGAAATGAAAAATTAAAATGTAAACAAATTAAATGACAGGAAGAGCAGAAATAAAGGTTGGTACTAATTGCTTAGTTTGCACAAACACAAAATACCAGCTGGGAAGTGAAACCTTCAATCAGTTGGCACCTTCTTTCTTTATAAACCCAACAGCCAGTTTGATTATTCCCATTAAAATAACTTAGCCAAGACACTGTCTTTGCTGATAGTAAACAAAAAGATCTGAAGATTCTTTCAACTTCCGTATATTTAAGACAGGATTCTTGGGATTGATACAATGTTTCACTGTATAGAGATACGAGGAAGCATGAGATGAGGGTGCTGCAGTAATAGGAGAGTTTCTGACAGAGAATAAAAACTAAGAGGCATAAATTTCCATGATAAGTGCCATACTATATTTAAGGTTTAACCTCAAAATACACTGAAGTCTCTCTCCCCAGACTCTTATGCCTTTTTTTTTTTTTTTCAGTACGCGGGCCCCTCACTGTTGTGGCCTCTCCCGTTGCGGAACACAGGCTCCGGACGCGCAGGCTCAGCGGCCATGGCTCACGGGCCCAGCCGCTCTGCGGCATGTGGGATCTTCCCAGACAGGGTCACGAACCCGTGTCCCCTGAAGCGGCAGGCGGACTCTCAACCACTGCGCCACCAGGGAAGCCCTCCTATGCCTTTTAAAGCTCTTCTCAACTCAACATGAAGTCTATATCAAACAGTGGGACTGGCCTACTAGTATTAATAAGATTTTATTCCCCAATTATGAGTGGGATCTGGAAAATCTATATTCTGATTTTCTCAATGTGCTTAGGGTGAACAGAAGTCTAGGTGGCTCAGTGTGCAATAAGTTACAGTTTCCCACATCTGCCACTTACTAACTGTAAACTTCAGCAAGATACTGAATTTCTCTGAGTCTCAGATTTCTCTTCTGCAAAATGGGCCTGATGTAACTCCTGTGGATTAAATGTAAAGCACTTGTTTTTATGTAATTGTATCTGTCAAACTTTGTACCTCTTACTTTTGGATTTTCAGTTGTAATTTAGAGAATTATTCCCATGTCAGATTTTAGGTCAATTCATGCAGTTTTTTTAATATGTTATCTTTTACCTGTAAATTTCCCCATCATTTTAAATTTGTCCTGGAATACGGTATAAGGAATGGCTTCAATTTTACCTCTTTGCATATGGCTATCCAGTTATCCTAATACCACTTATTAAAAAGTCCATCTTTTCCTCACTAATTAGGGATGACACTTTTATCATAACTAAATTTTTATATGCAGTTAGGTCTATTTCTGAATTTTATACTTTGTCTAGCTAGTCATACATTAATACCAAACTGTTTTAATTGTAGAGGTTTATGATATGATTTAATACTATACAATTTTTTGAGGGGTGTCCTGGCTATTCTTGCATGTTTATTCTTCCAAACATACTATATAATCAATTTATTTAGCTCTAGGAAAAAAACCTGATAGCATTTTTACTGGAATTTTATGAAATTGTTTATATAAACATAGGAATAACTAAGATCTTTACAATGTTGCGTTTTTCTATGAACACAGTTCATCTTTCCAACTAAGTTAATTTTATATCTTCATGACTGCTTATAATTTTCTTCACATAGGTTTTGAACATTTCTTGTTAAACATACACTGAGGTATTTTGTTTTTAGCTATCAGACATACAGTCTTTTCTTCCATTATGTCTTCTAACTGGTTTTTGTGTCTTTTGATTCAATAATCATATTGTGGTAGTATTAGTATTGCTGTTCTGAAACTGTTGTGTATGTAACAAAAAATGTATATATATTGGTGTCATTGACAACTGGGATTTGCAGCTTTGGTGAGAGCAGACACAAATGTAAGATCAATGACAGTAAGTAAAAATCCTGTAGTTCTGAAAATGAATCTGAGGTAGCAATACTAATTCATAATGTGTTTTAAAAGACTCATTTTCTAGTTCTGTCCACTGGAAAAGCCTGTAAACAATGGTTAACCCAACAGCAATGAGCACTTCCAGAACCCTGATTGTGTCTCTAAATACTATTTCCCACCAAAAGGAACCAAACCTCTTGGAAAGATGGCTGATTCCAGGTGTGAGGCAGGAAGTTTATTAAATGTATCTGGAATATCTTGTCATACCACGTAGTAAGGAAGCAGCGATGGAAAACTACTAGGATTCTGTCCAAAGGATTTGGGCTCTAGCTTAAAGATGGGATCATTTGAGCATCAGTAGGAGATGCTAAATGCAATGGATTGAAACATATCAAGTATATTTAAATCCATAAGTTCAGTACGATACCAAAAAACTAAACTCATTAATCACCTTTAGAGGATGCTAGGGAACCAATCCATTGTGTTTTAAAAAGAAACAAACAACAACAAAACAAAACGAGAAACTGGTCTCAGAGTAAAGAAAGAATCAAGAGGAACTTTCTCTTTACAGAATTTTTTCAACTAATAAATAAATAAGGAATGACAGAATTAGGATATCACCATTTGCAACCTCCTAGTGAATTAATGAATCTGGGCAATGATCACCAATGGCTGCTCACATCACCAAAAAGAGACAATCAGGTATTTTATGCCTTCTAATAGAAGTGCAAAACACTGCATGTGAAATATTCTTGACAAAATAATTGAACCTGTATCTTATCAAGCCTCTAAATCTGACTACCAATTTACAGCTTACAATGGCAGAGGAACACATTAAACAACATCACAATCAACAAAATCCAAACTGCTGGAAACCCCAGGACAAACAGCCAATTTCTTCAACAATAACAAACGAACAAAATTGCAAGGAAAATAAACAAAGAAAGAAATGGTAAGAAGACCTATAAAATTTTTTGACATGCAAATGTATTTATTTGATCATATTTGAAAAGGCAGGGTAGAATAAATCCATTTTCTTCATGGTATCACTGTAAACAGACTGAATTTCAGAGCTCTTAGCTTGCTTCACAGACTCCTGAAGAGTGAACGTAAGCAGCCCAGCAAGCCTCTTCCTTCCCCTCCAGGCTCTCCCGTACTTGCTGGGGTGGGGTGCTGCTGGGAGGGGTTGGTGATAACTGATGCTAAATAAACATCAGACGGTGAATTTGTCAAACTCTTTCTACCTCCTCCCAGAGGCAACAGGGTGACTTGGATTATTCTTTAACTATAGTCATTGAGTAATCAAGTAAGTTTATCAAACACAGGATGGAGGGAAGTTTCCATTGTAGATAATTTCCAAAGGTAGGAATGGATGAACTCAGAGCTTCATTATTCAGTCCCTTCTTTTGTTGTCCAGAGTGAAGTACGCTAGCGATGGAGCTCAGATCCTTGGTCCATTGAGTCATTGGTGTAATGCACTCAGCTCCTTTGGAAAAGCCATCTTTGGATGGGGAAGAGAAGTTAGTTTATTATAATGACGGTACTACACGAGGAAAATCAAAGCAGCAAGCAGCAGGCAGTGACACTTTCCTCTTGAACTCCAATGATCATTCCACTCCTGTCAGCTTTACAGCCCAAGCAAACTCAACTGGGAGAGCAGAGGGTCAGATCGAAGAAAGGAGGAGGCCTTTACCCAGACCTGTGGACCACTTCAGGTCTTCCTGGATCCCAGCATCCTTACCTTTGTAGCTAAGGTAGTTATGAGGGATTGAAGCTTTAAGACTTCTTTTTTTTTTTTACCAGCACAGTAAAATGACATAAAAAGCTGATCTTTTTAAGGTATACCATACAATTACCGTGTTCTTTTCCCATTGCACCCTCCATGGTTTAGATGCATAGATAACCTCCCCATTATTTTCAGCCACTTCCCAGCAGCAAGACGCCTTTCTTGGAAGATGATGACAATCAGTCCATCTTTAGTTGGTCCAATGTTGAGACAACAGTTTCTCCCCAAACTTACTGTCTGAACCAGTTCTGAAATGATTTCAGATTCACTTGCGACGTCAGACATGGCCATGTCCTAATGATAGTCCTAGGATGCCTTGTCCATAGTGGTGCACACCTCCTACTTGTGATCTAGCAACCTCCCTGGTTTGAATTTACCTTGATAGTTGCAGTATCCTCCATGATAACAGGAGTATTTCTGACCCCATCGTCAATCACTACCACTTCATCCTTGACAGGGATATCATTGTAGAGCCAAGAAAGAAAATGTGTAGAGTTCCAATAAGTATCAGGATATTCTTACTCTCCATCAGACCAAAAGCAGGTCAGGTTTCTACTTGCTAACAAGGTCATAAAGCTCTGCCTTTGTTTTCACACTGAAAAAATATGGTGTTTTTGAAGCCATCTTTCTTAAAATAGGTAGAGTGGGTGGAACCATTCTAAGAATGGGTGATACAGTCCATAGCTGTATGCTCCTCTTCAGGACAGCTGCTCCCAACTCATCAACTTATCAAAACACAGTGGGGCTCAGGTCCTCCAAGTTCCAGCTCCACGACACAGGACTCAGCCAGTTTGTGAAGCCTTGGTGATGCTTTGTGGTCAAGACTATATATGGAGCTTGGAAGAGGTCAGCCTGCTTGGGGTGGAAGAAGTCTTGGTGAACTACCACCCCAAATCCAAGTAGCTAAAGCACGGTGGGTGGTTGTCACACCTGAAGTGCTTGTCCTGGGGCCGCCACTCGCCCTTCCGGTGCCACCAGAACAAATTGCTGCCCCAGGCTGGCACCCAAAGCATACTCCAGGCCACTACACCCCAAATGTTGCCTCATGGAACCAGCCCGGAGTGGAGACTCAGCCCACCCCAGGTACAGTGGCACCTGGCGCATGCTGAGCCCCGAGCACCCTCCCGGCCCTCCTAGCAGCAGCCGTTCGCCTGCCACCCCATCCCAAGAGTGGGGACACCTCTCTCTTGGTTTACTGACTTTTAATACACCAAGCCTAATGAATGGAGCTTGTTTGGAACCTGACTCAAGCAAAGGAAACATTTTGTTATGTGCTGTTTTAAGGAAAACAGGACCAGTATGGTGTTCATGAAAAGTAGATGAGATGGGCTGCAGAAATCAGGAAGAACTGGGAGTGCTGGGGTCCAGAACTGGGGGTGGCGGGGTGAAAGCACAGGCCAAGTGAGGCAGACACGGCTCCTTCCTCACTAAGTGACACCTGTCACAACCTCATTTATCTACTGTCTCCAATTTGCTCATCTGGGAAATATTTGGGTTTGAAAAGAATCTTAGAATAGGGATCCAGAAAAAGCTTAGCTACATTAAACCGTGCCCTCCAATTCAACTAGAGATAAAACAAGAGAGGAAGGAGACATATCTTCAAATTCAATTCTCCTATCTTCGCTTATGTTTTATGGAGAACTTATGTCATTCACAAAAGAGACGTCATTTCCCCAGGGGAGACAGCAGGTGTACATTTTCTCTCAAGGCTATTTAATTGCTGTCAAGAAGACATATGATTAACAAAACCAAATGCTGGAAATATGAAGTATAGACAATTTTAAAGTTGTTTATATAGTTGATTACAGTATATCACACAATGTGTTTATTTGCCATAAACCTGCCTATCAGAGACTGTTTCCACACCTGTGCATCTGCACTAAACAGCCCACCGCTTAGCTGTGTGTAAATTCCCAGCTGAGAGAATGGCCAGCACCCGGCAGAAGCAGCTTTCTCTTGTGGCATCTGTTACCCCTTGGGCACCAGCTTTGCACCAGTGAAGGTAGGGCCTGAGCCTTGTGGACCCGTAGCATCCCCTGCTTTGACGATACAGCCCTTTGAGCTCTACAGAAGGAAACTAGTATGGAAATGACAGGCCTTTGCGGTTCTTCGTTGTTCTTTGTGACGCTGCTGCTCAAAGTGAGGCCCACTGTCTGTAATCTGTTGGTTATTGTTCAGAAATGAGACAAGAACGGAGTTGAGAGGAAGCATTTAGAGTTGTTGACAGCCATGTGGCAGCCTAAGTTTATGTCTGTTGAATCTAATTCAAAAATGGGACTTGAATTTTGTGTATATTGATTTTTTATTCCATTTTAAATTATGTTTTATTGCACTTTGCAAAATATCAGGCTGTGACAGATTGGAAATAAAAAAAGAAACTGATCCTTCACCACGCATAGTTTGAGAAGCATTGCTTCAGAGCAATAGCCCACACGCATGCTACATCCCAGGGTTTCATTTTGACACTCTGACAGTTCCCAAGGGGCAGCCAATGGCAAAAAATGTAGATCTACAAAGATGGTTTCCCCAAAGGGTCAGAAGGTCCCTCACAGGTGAGAAGCCGGTATCTAATCTACCACACATGTGTTAGGTCCATGGCAGGGGTTGGTAGACCTAATGAAACCAGCCCAACTGACCCCTTGTCACAACATAACTGCAGGCTTTTCACTAGTACTAGTAGCAACAGCAGCTAAGATTTACAAAGGACTTATTATGATGCAGATACTGTCCTAAATACTTTACATATACAAAATATTAAATAGCTCTTCTTTCTTTGGAGTAATATATAGTCTCCCCTATGCATGTAGCAAGAGAAGTATAGCATCAAGTCTGTTTACAGTGATTCCTTGTATAGCTATGAAAATTTGCTAACAACTGGCCTCTTTTTGGGGTATTTCAAGACATCATGCCATGTATACTAGAGACAATAATTAAAAAATGGAAACATAATACCCAGGAAATAAGAGTTTTGTGTTCAGATACTAGGAATAGAGTATAGCTGGAAAAAAATTTAATACAGAAACAGCAATCAGTATTGGAAATTGGGGGAATAGGGGAATAGGGGGATAGCTTGGACTATGTTTTCATTTTTTTATTGTTGCATTTGGAAATTCTCGGGCATGAAACACAGAAAAAAATATAAATGTAAGAAGCAAAGACAACAACATAAGACAACTTGCATCAGAGCATAGAGACCTTATCCAAAATGAAGTCTTCCACCTACAACTTTTCTCCCCCCAACCTGGCTGATTTTTTGAAAAGATAAACAAAATTTTAAAACCTTTAGATGGAGTAAAGAGAGAAGACTCAAATACATAAGACCAGAGATGAAAGAGGAAACATTACAACTGATACTATACAAATACAAAGGATCACAAGAGACTATTACAGTTATATGTCAACAAACTGGATAACTTAGAAGAAATAGATATATTCCTAGAAACATACAATCTACCAAGACTGAATCATAAAGAAATAGAAAATCTGAACAGAGCAATAACAAGTAAGGAGACTGAAAAACCTCCAAGTAAAGAAAAGCCTAGGACCAGATGGTTTCACTGGTGAATTCTACCCAATATTTTAAATTAATGCCAATTCTTCCCAAACTCTTCGAAAAAATTAAGAGGAGGGAACACTCTCAAACTTGTTTTATGAGGCTAGCATTACCCTGATAACAAGGCCAGATAAGGATAGTATAAGAAAAAAAAAAACTATAGACCAATATCCTTGATGAATATTGATGCATAAATTCTCAACAAAATACTAGCAAACCAAAGTCAATAGCACATTAAAGGGATCATACACCATGATCAAACTGGATTTACCCCTGGGGTGCAAGAGTGGTTCAACAGTGCAAATCAATAAATGTGATATACCACATTAATAGAATGAAAGATAAAGATCAGATGATCATCTCAATAGATGCAGAAATAGCATTTGACAAAATTTAATATTCTTTCATGATAAAAACTCTCCACAAACTGGATATAGAAAGAAGATATTTCAACATAATAAAGGCCATATATGACAAACCCACAACTAACACCATACTCAGTCTTTTCCTCTAATATCACAAACAAGACAAGAATGCCCACTCTCACCACTCCTATTCAACATAGTACTAGAAGTCCTGGCCAGAGCAATCAGGTAAGAAAATGATATAAAAGGCATCCAAATTGGAAAGTAAGAACTAAAAATGTCTTTTCTTCAGATGATATGATCTTATATATAGAAAATCCTAAAAACTCCACCAAAAAACTGTTAAAACTAATCAGTGAATTCAGTAAAGTTGCAGGATATAAAATTAACAGACAGAAATCAGATGTGTTTCTATACACTAACAATGAAATATTTCAAAAAGAAATTAAGAAAACAGTCCCATTCACAATAGCATCAACAACAACAAAATACTTAGGAATAAATTTAACCAAGGAGGTAAAAGACCGGTACACTGAAAACTGTAAGACTTTGAGGAAAGCGGCTGAAGACACAAGTAAATGGAAAGATATTCCTTGTTCATAGTGTTTAAATCTCCATCCTGCTCAAGTCATCTATAGATTCAATGCAATCCCTATTAATTGCAAAGCCATTTTTCATAGAAACAGAAAAAACAGTCCTAAAATTTGTATAGAACAACAAAAGATCTCAAATAGACAAAACAACCTGAGAAAGAAAACAAAGCAGGAGGCATCACTTCCTGATTTCACACTAAACTACAAAGCTGTAGTAATCAGAACAGTATTATACTGGCATTAGAAATAGACACAGACACCAATGGAGCAGAATAAAGACCCCATGAATAAACCCTTGCATATACAGTCAACTAGTATGTGATAAGGGAGCCAAGAATACTCAATGAGGAAAAGATAGTCTCTTCAATAAATGGTGTTCAGAAAACTGGGTAGACACATACAGAAGAATAAAATTGGACCCTTATCTTACAAAAATTAACTCAAAATGGATTAAAGACTTAAACATGAGACGTGAAACCATAAAACTCTTAGAAGAAAATATAGGGGAAAATCCCCCTTGACATTGGTCTTGAAAATATTTCTTTGGATATGACACCAGAAGCAAAAGCAACAAAAGCAAAAATTAACAATGGGACTACATCAAACTAAAAAGCTTCTGAGCAGCAAAAGAAACAATCAACAAAATGAAAAGCCCACCTATGGGATGGGGGGAATATTTACAAATCATGTATCTGACAATTAATTAATGTCCAAAATATAGAAAGAACTCATACAACTCAATAGCAAAAAACCCAAACAATCCAATTAAAAAACAAGCAAAGGACCTGAATAGATAGGTCCTTTCCAAAGAAGACATACAAATGGCCAACAGGTACATGAAAAGATGCTCAACATCACTAATCATCAGGGATATGCAAATCAAAACCACAACTAGATATCACTTCACACATATTAGGATAGCTATTATCAAAAAGATAAGAGGTGGTAAGTATTGGCAAGGATGTGGAGAAAATGGAATCCTTGCACACTGTTGGTAGGAATGTAAATTGTTGCAGCCACTATGGAAAATAGTTACAGAGGTTCCTCAAAAAATTAAAACTACCATATGATCCAGAAATCCTGCTTCTGGGTATATATCCAATGGAAATAAAATCAGGATCTTGAAGAGATACCTGTAGCATCATTCACAATAGCCAAGATACAGAAACAACCTAAGGGCCCATCAACAGATGAATGGAAAAAGAAGATGTGGTATATACAGGGAATTATAGTCATTATTTTGATATATATAGTGGAGAATAATCTGCAAAAATACTGAGCCACTATGCTCTACACCTGAAACTAATATAATATTATAAATCACTTATACTTCAATAAAAAAGATGTGATATATATACAATCAAATATTATTCAGCCATGAGAAAGAAGTAAATTCTGCCATTTGTGACAACATGGATGCACCTGGAGGACATTATGCTAAGTGAAATATTGATAAGGCAGACAGAGAAACACAAATACTGTATGATATCGCTTATCTGTGGAATCTAAAAAAGCCAAACTCATAGAAACAGAGAGTAGAATGGCAGTTAACAGGGGCTGGGGGTGAAGGAAATGGGGAGATGTGGGTCAAACTTTCAGTTATAAGATGAAAAAGTTTGGAGGATCTAATGTACAGCGTGGTGATTATAATTAACAATGTTGTATTATATACTTGAAAGTTGCTAAGAGTAGATCTTAAATGTTCTCACCACAAAAAAGAAATGATAAGTATGTGAGGTGATAGAGGTGTTAGCTCACACTATGGTGGTATATATATCATTTCACAATATATGTGTATCAAATCAACACGCTGTACATCTGAAACTTACACAATGTTATATATTAATTATGTTTCAATAAAGCTGATAAAAGATATTTTCTTTATTGATAAAATGACAATCTTGTGGGGAAAAAACCCACAAAAACATGTTTCTGTGATCGTCTCTTGCACACTAGTTCTTTCTGCCCTGGATCAAATGCTTCATTAAGTGACTGTTATTATTGCTGATGTCCTCTCTTCAAAATATCTACCCATCTATTGTTTTCTCTTAAGGTCCTTCTTGGAATCTGAAACCACATATTCTAAGGAAATTCAAGAATCAATCTAAAGGAATTTTTAAATTTACTATTTTACATAGATTGGATAGGATCACTACAAAATACAATCTTTTTTGTCAGCTCTAGGCAAAGTATTTCTTTTCTTTGCCTAGGCAAAGTATTTCTTTTCTCTCCAAGCCCACGTTGTTGAAAAACTTACCAGGAACTTCCCCCAAAGTTGGGTCTTGATGCTAAAGTGCACTCCCAGAAGTGCAAAGATAATGTGTAAAAAAAAAAAAATCTGTCAGTGATGTAGATGAAAATGAACATTAGAGCAATTCCTGGTCAGCAGAGAAAAAACCCAACGTTTACATAATCCTAATGTGCATACATGGCTTCTTCATATTTTCCTGCTAAAACTCATCTGGCTTTGCTCAAGTCCTCAAATACAGTGAATTCTAGGCAGCACCTGATATTTATTCATGCCATTGTCAAGAGCATCTTTGCAGTTCTTGCCAAGGTTTGTCATTGAATATGTTTATCCAGCTGCATGGCAAAAACATAATACACAGTCATCATTTTACTCAGTCACCTACTCAATATTTTCTTCTATGATTAAATTAATTCGTAAATATTACACTTTTAATACCAGAAAGCTATGGTTCATCCAGCCAGTTGAATACTTGTTTGTCCATTTTCTAATGTTGCTGGGCACTCAATCATTTCATTATAGAGTTTGAAATAATGAAAAGCATTGCATTTACTTAACATGCACAATAAACAGAGCAGGGTCCTTCTATGAGCTCCTTTATTATGCAGTGTAAGGCTGTAGGAGGAATTTTGTGAGCAACACTGGAGAACTGTGGGGGGGTGTTTTGGAAATGGTTCTGGTGCGTGTAAGCAAATATGCTCTGATTGCCTAATGCACAGGACAGAAACGCTGGCTCTATTTGCAGCTGGCACAGTTTTTTGCTCAACCCTGGAGGGTTTCAAATAAACACACACGTCTTGGTCTTACTCGTACCTGATTCATTACCAGACTGTGCTCATGAACCCTGTAAGCTGTTTCCATGTACTGTGGCATTTTTGAGACTCCCTCCTTTAAACATCCACACCCAGTCTGGTTTTTTAAAGCAGCCTCCAGAGGCTCTTAAGTACTCATCTCCATAGTAAAAGGATGGAAGCTTATGGGCAAGAGTCTGCTTTGCCCTCCAGTGCTGACCTTGGTGACAGCAGCACAATATGCCTCTAAATAGATACCTGGCCCCGGAGGCAAGAGCCATATACCATAGGACACTTCTTAAATCACCTTCTGAATGAAATATTTATAGCCAGCACTGCAGGGCAGTTAGCTTTTCTAGAAATATATCCAAATTTGCTCCATCATTCTGGGAATAGCCTTGGTTAGCAATTGCTCATAATGTCAATGCTTTTGGAAACTTTTTACAGTCGTTTTATTGTTTTTCGTTCAAAAATAAAACTTAAAGGAGCTTGAAAACTAGGTTCTTAGATGATCACATGATGGCCTGATTTCCGTGGTTTCAGTTCTGGGCATTTTACTTTATGTGGACCCACTGAAATTAACCAAAATTGATCCATATTTGAACAAAGACTGTGTATACAAGTAAGCCCTAACACTAGCTGAAGCGTTTGGAATGCATTGGTCCAGGGAGGCGAAGAAGTTACAGCAAACAACATATGGGCTTTAAAACCTGGAACTATCCAAGACAGAACAAGAAAGCTATTTTCACTTTCCTTGTTCCTTTTTTTTTTCCTCCAGAAGATGAGTAATTCCTAATCACATTTTATTTTCATCTTTAGAGCTGTATCCTGAAAGAGCCAGGTCGATTTAAAACTGCTGGTGAGTTTGCAACCCTGTCCAATAATTACCTAATGCATTTGTGTCATCTGCTTTCCTTGTTGTGTGAAAACACACTAAGGAAATGTGTAAGTCCACTGAATTGTTCCCAACTCTTTTATTCACCTTTCAGCATGCTAGTTCCTTCCCTTGGCATTGATATCATTATGCATTTGTCAAAGATAGACTGTCACTTCAGGGCCTCTATTATGTGCAAGAATTGGCAGCAAATTTTGCCACTGGGATTTGCTTATATCCTCTGTATGTTATTGTACTTCTTTGGAATTCAGTAAATTCCGTACACCCACTTCTTTGATGTTCATTCCAGCCCCTAAATGTGGAAACAATGACTGAAATTTTGGATCAAAGCATCTCATAGATGGCAGGCAACACAACTCTCTGATTATTCACTAGAACAGAGAGGCCTCCCCTTCCCACCTCCCCCGCTAAAATCTAGGCCAACAGTCCTCCAGGAACAGCTCTGGCTTCCCTAGTGCAAAGTCACGAGAGGAAGCTAAAGAAAACCACTCCAAGGTTTTAGGAAAAAGAAAGAGACTAAACTGAACAGCTAAAGTGAAGCTCGTGGTCATTTCTAACTACAGAGAAAGCTAACTACTGTCCCAGTTGGTTCTCTCGTTTCTTTTACACTGATCATGCTCTAGTCTAGCACTTCTATTGGGCCAGGCTTATTTCAGGTTTGGAAAAGTCTTCAGATCTAATTTCTATATAACGTCAGCTGTACAAGATGGCCTGGATTTTTTTTAATGCATGCTTAAAAGAAGAGGTAAACGGTCCAGGAACTAAGAAGTTTTTAAAGTAATTGGAAAAAAAACCAGAACTACCAAAATTTCAACGAGTTACTTTTGCAAACTATAATTAGCTGTCTGGAACCAATTTTCAGTGTTTGCTTTTGCTTTACTCCTGGGATGCCAGTGCAGATAATTACTTCATTCAATTTATTTCACAGGTCAACTTTGACTCATAAAAGCATTAAAGCAGGTAACCCCCTAGGGATGTTAGGAAGACAGATGAGCAAATAGATATGAAACCGTTGTAAGCACTTTCATACAACAGGGGAAAAAAGGCACTTATAAATTCAGGGTATTTTATGGTTATGTGTTGACTTCACTCCATTTGGTATCCAGAATGTGCTAGTTATAATTAATACACAATGTTGGGAACTATTATAAAAGTACCATACTCTTTTTAAATATAGTGAAGAAGATAATTGTGTTTGAGGAATCTCATCCTGTGTAAATTAGAATAATTCCCAGTAGAGTGCCATAAATGAGAATTGGGCTGACTGCACTGAATGGAGAAGAGAGTCCTCTTAGCATGACAGCCTGTGTTCAATCAAAAGGTAGAGTGTCAAGGAGGTAACATGACAGCCCTTAAAATACCAGTTTCAGATTGCCTGAGTTTTTACTGCCCAGACATATGCAACAGTGACATCCAGCGGTTGTGGAAATAATTACAAGTGAATCTCATTTTAAAATACAAAGTAAGTTTTAAATTATAATTGAATATTCTGTATTGTCCAATGTTGTCTACATTCTTTATCTGGCTACAGTGTAAGTCAATAATTCAGGCTGGTTGCCAAGTAAAGCAAAACTCACTCTGTTTATTTCCTAAGTAGTTTCCAAAGTCTGTTGTCCTGTTAGTCTTATTTTGATGTTTTAAAATTTAACTAAATTTATAGTGAGTCTACACTCCAAGGGTCTCCCTGACCCTCCTAAGCACACTTAGACATTTTTGCAAGCACAGATGAGACTGTGTGCATGCTGCAGACACACAGCAGAAGTGAAAGCTGTACTTGACTCCACTGTTAAATACTCCAGGGAAGGCGTCTGTGACCCTGAACATTTTCATCGTTGTGGAATTGCTCAAAGAAGTTCATTATGATTTTTTCCAAGTCATTGAAGATGAAGAGAAAGAAGAAAGGGAAAGAGAAGAAAAGGAAAGGAAAATAAACAGGACGAGGAAGGAAAGAAAAAAGGAAGGAAGGAAGGGAGGGAGGGAGGGAGGAGAGAGAAGAAAGGACAGGACTACTCACTGATCTTTAACAAGTTTTGGTAATGTGTCCATGTGTGATAATAGATCTAAAGAGGAAATTCAAAAAGATAATTAGCCTCCCCCCAACTTCTGGTTTTAAATTGCATTCCTTCAACTGCCAGCCGATTAACTAAGATAAAAAATAATAATTTTCATTTAAAACAATCTGAGAAAAGCTGCTGCTGCTGTGCCTAGAACAGTGCCACTTGTAAGAGGATGCTAGCAAGGCATCCCCCTCCATTATGCTGGGAAAGAACTCTCAACAGAAGCCCGTTAGGTCACCTCAGCCAGTAAATTATTTATGTCCATGTCAATGGCGAGCACATCAGGTGACTGCTTACCAACTTCCCAGGCGGCACTCCTTCTGAGAAACCGTCGTCTCGTGCCAAGCCGTTTCTCAATCTTAGACTCCCTCCTCATACTGGGTTTTTTTTTCCCTTCATCCGCCTGCTTCCTTAAAGTTCTCACAACGGGAAGAACTTACAGGCACCCTCTCAAATTCTCCTTGTTAGAGGAGGGAAGAAACTAACAAACAAGCTGAACTATCCAACTCCAATAAGACAATCAAGACATAATTCCATAAAGAGCTCCAAATGCCCTTTAGCTCATATACCCCCGTTGTGCCCTAATAGAGGAAAAAGAACCACACAGAAGCTGTGTCGGATTGAAGGAGCATGTGCATGTGAAACCTGTGAGGGGCACTCAGCAGAGAGCGTCAGGACAAAGAGGTGGGGATGGTCTCCGTGAGGAAAGTCTGGGAAACGATTCCCGTTTGTGTCAGTGAGAGTTAGGGGAGATGTACACTGAAACAGAGCAGGAAAATCTGCAGGCTTTAGCCAGGTTTTTTTGCTTTTATGAGGCCTTTGAACTGTAAGGGGGATTATCCAGATTCTGAAGCGAAAGAATGCGTGTTCCTGTCACTGCTCTCCTAGTATCTTCACTTGGAGATGCCTCTGGCTTCTTGCTTCTTTGTGGAGAGTATATGGAGAATTAGCACACCCAGATCTCACCTCTCCTTTTAGTTCTGCTGGAGTCTGGCTGGGTGGCTCTTATCTTGTGCACCCTGGAACTCTGATTCAAAGATTTCTAGAGTCAACATTGGGGTCCCTCGAGAGCAAAGGTAGAACCTCCCCTTGACAAGCTGGGACCTCCTACACCAAGATGGCATGGCCACCACATTACCAGCTCTTGCCAGTACGAGTAGCCAGAGGCTGGCATGAGGGATCAGTTCCCTTCTTTTCTCCCTAAAGAAAAATCCTGCCTTGCAAAGCTTTCTTCAGTGTTTCAGGACCAAAAAAAAAAAAAAAAAGCAGTTGCACAACGTGCATATCCTCTCCTGGCTTACAGCTTTGGGTATAGTTTTACTGCAGTATATATATCTAATAATCCATTTAATTTCTTTAGAGAGATGTTATATATATACAGTTGGCATTTGAATGGAATCACATGCCATAAACCTGTCTGCTCCTATCCAGGTTCAGAATACAGAAGAAGAATCTGTTTTACAGACATTCTAGAATTTTTACATGGTCAGTTGGCTGGTTTTGTATTCTGGAACATATCAGAGCATCTACAGGAAAAAATATATATAAATTCTATAAAATGGTGGCAGGATTTCTGATTTACTGATACTGCTGGTTTGAATTTTCACAAAAATATTTAGCTATAGGACAATGTATTAGGCGTATTCTTAAAGGTAAATAACTGCAGCCAATAAAAGCTGGGCCTACAAAGGGTCCCATCTTCTACTAGTTTTCTGCACCAAGAATTACTACCAGTGTAATCATGGCTCCCTGCACACTAATATTTCCTCTGATACAGTATGATCAATGTTGTGGAAAAACATTTATTATATTTCTTCTAGCTACTTAAAGGCATTACTGAATTATGGGCATCGCGGAACGAATCCACTGTGCATTTTTTCTTTATGTGACGTTTTTACAATCTTCATTTTCTGCTTTGCAGCCACTGAGCTATAGAGATCCACACTTTGTCCCTCTTACAACTGCCACTGGGGCCACCCTCTCCTTTCTGCTTTATTACGTCTGAAATGCACTTCATATGATAGCATTCCTTTTCATTCTGTGCCGGACTCTTCTTTGAAACGAAGAAGTTATGAAAGAAATTAAACAATCAGTGTTGTTAATAACAGTTCTTAATCTTCTTTCTTAACTAAGGTTATGAAGTTTAGACTGAGAAAAGGACAAGGGGAGGAAATGGTATTTTATGGAATCATTCCGGGAGAGCTGATGGAATGGGTGTGAGTTTTGCAGTTTTGACATTTAACAATTTTATTAACATCTTTGCTTATTATGTACCTTAATCCACAGAATCTGTGGTGGGGAGAGAGTGTCCAGCTAACAGCTCGTGTCCCAGGCCCTGCCAAGGGATGAATCAATTAGCAAGAGAAGCAATGATGCAAATGCTCCGGGGTCACTCGGGATGCTGTTTGCCTTTTTGATAGAGAAAGCATGCCATAAATAACATCACACCTCAGGAAATCATTCCAGGAGGCCCAGATGCCGGTAAGGCTGCTGCCTGGGACAGAAGGAATCATTTGCTCATTGTGTGTATTTCCCCCATCACAGTCAATGGAAGATTTGTAGTAAAATCAAAGTATTTAAAAGGAGGACAGTATGTGGTAACGGAGGCATGTTTAGTAATTTTTTTTGTACCAGAACCCATGATTTATGAGCCAGAGTTAGAGCCAACTTTATTACAAAAATGACTTCACCCATAAAAACCTTATTCAGGGCTCTCAGGAGAATGCTGTAGTACCCAACAGCATTATTATCCAGCAAATATCCACAAACAATGCCCTCCTCAGTCTCATTTCCGCCCCCTTTCAAGGGACAGGCTTCCCCCTTTACTTGCTGAAAAAGTGGGGTCCCAGGCAATGTGTTGTGCTCTTTCTGTGGTGATGTGCCTGGATGAGGCATTTATAAGCCAGAGCAAAAGCCGCCTCCAGGGTCTCAGTCACATCTTCCCCAGCCTCGTGCCCTGAGGAATAATGAGCAGAAGACACCCACTCACCCTTCATTTCCTCCCTGCACAGAGCTTTCCCGCTCCCTGCACTCCCACCCACTCCTCCAGAGCTTGGATCCCCATCACCTCAGAGGGGCAGGCTGAAGCTCCCCCCCTTCTGATTGCCATGGTAACCGCCGGCTGCACTAAAACTGCCAGGGCTGGGTGTCCAGGCTGGGTCCCCTGCGCGTACCAGGATCTGGGAACTAGCCCTCCATCTTATTAAACTCTGGTGTCAGCTCCTAGCAATTGTTTTAAATTTACACCCTCAGAGTGGCTTAGTGGGATTACATGTCCATTTGCATTAAAACAGGTTTCTGTCATTAAACTGCCATACAATAAGCTTCCTTGGGACAAATTAATGAGCTCTAAATATCATCAAGTAGAAGTTCACTTCACCAAGATGGCCAACAAGGGGGGCAAAAGGATGTGGCTGCTCAGAAATCTTAGCCCAGGAGAAATATAAGTGCCAACTACAGAAGGAGGTCTTGTCTGGGTCCTTCTTCGCTGTGAGATAAATGTCTCTGATTTAGAGCTGGTCTGGGAGAGTTAGCAACATTATCTCTATTCACCGAGAGCCCACAGTTCACTTCCTAGGCCTATTCCAAATCACCTTTACCCTTGACTGCGTCTGCTGAAATTTGCCGATGGAACACTGGACCCTTTTCTTTGTGACAGTATCTCAGTCTCATGTGCTTTACCCTGTCGTCTGTCTGTCCTTGAGGAACTTGGGTGCATCCAAGTTGCCTGGGAACAACAAGCACACAGCAGAGCACCACGTGTAGCTGGAATGAATGCTCCCAACTCTAAAATGCCTGGCTAGTTATTACGGGACTGTCTGGACCATCATTCAGGGACCTGGACCCTGGAACACTGGTCCTGATAAGGAGCACCCTACTCTGATCATCTAGAAGCAGAATAAGAACAGGGAACAGTTTTTAAAGATGGATTGTCCCTGCTCACAGGACTGCCAACACTTGCCCTTATAAATACATATACGTGTCTAAGTATAAATTTTTCATCAAAAACAAGTAAATCAACCTCCAAACTTTCTTTTATGTAAAGGAGGAAAGACTCGCTGCTAGACAGACTTCCCGATCTGCAGAAGCTGTGATCTCATTTCTGTATAGTCTTAACAGGGGACAGTAATGTATGATTGAGACACTGCTATATTTAGGAATGACAAGATGGGCATTATTAATAGCTTAATTGACATTAAGGCAATTACCCCTACCCTTATTAGAGTTTGTAGAATTACACAGAAAATATTGGATGAGGCCTTTTTTCCCCTAGAGCTACCCAAGGATACAGCATTTTATTTCATGCCAGATCCCTGCTTTGACATTAGATACTCAGCCATAGAATGATTCCAGTAAATCATTATAAATGCATTATAATAAAGATGTTATGAGCTATCAGATATTAACCCCCAACCCCTAAAGAGAGATAAATAGTCCAGTTGCATGATTCCCACTTTCGTTTCATAAGAAATAAGCTTTTGCAAAGAGCAACTGACTAATGAATTATAAAATGGTGTGTTGAGCTCAGATAATTAAACAATGCATTTTAGTGTCTAGTGCAGGATGAACACTAAATCATACACAAATAAAAAGGGAAAAGCCTAAACCCCAAGCCCAGCTCCTATTTTCAAATAACATTAATGTTGGCCTACAGTCCAGAAATGCTCAACTGTTTTCTTATCTGATTAGAGGGACTTATCAAGTATAAGATCAAGACACAAGTAGGTCAAGAAACCAAGAGTCAGAGCAAGAATTCCGGAGGTGCTAATTTCAGATAAGCCCACAAGGTTATTTTAATGGAGATTTTACGTGGAGATTACCTTTCTTCCCAAAATGTTTAATGGCGCAAAAGTCTAGAAGAATCTGGAAGTTTCTTTATACTTCTATTTTTTATTTCTGAATTTGTAATAAAACATATTAGTTGGGGGGGGTGGAGTAAAAACTCTGGTAGTAATGATGATCTTGGTCTTGTAGTGCTGAAAAGACAGACAGGAGGTGGAGAGGTACAGAGGTTGGTTTGGGTTCTAACCACTGTCCTCAGATTTGTCACCAAGTCCAGCCGGGCTCCATCTAGTGGTGAGCCTTGGATCACCATGAAGTTTTTTGCCTTCCGTGGCCCCTGTGTGGGGCTGGTTTGCCACTGACGGCCATTTTGGCGTGTCCTGGGCTTGCCACAAGATTTGAAGCTGAGCTTAAGCACAGCTTGAATATGTATTTTAGTCTTCCAGCCTCTCAAAGACATGGTGACTGCTTCAAGGCAGTCTTCTGTTTCTTGGTCAAACAGCACACCACTAATGACTATGTGGACAAAATCAGAGATGGCCTTGGACTCTGAGTGGGCAATAATCACCTGTGCTGGTGAGCAGAACTTCCCTGGAACACCCGGTACCTCAGGTTCCACTTGGCCATCCCTCTCCTGTGCTCCAGGCAAGCTAACCACAGCCCTGTACCCGCTCCACTTCCCCAACCCCATGTGTCACCCTCAACTGACACATGCAGCTGACCTCATCTTTCTAAGGCTTCTTTTCTTCAAGAGCAATATGAGGATTTTAATAATGCCTACCCCCAGGGTTGTATGAACATTAAAGGAGATTTGTTATATGAAAATCTATCTATGTAAAATGCCTATTACAGAGTAAGCTCACAATTAAATGTTATTTATTTTTATTTTAGCTATCTTGTATTTTTTCTCTCCTGGTTCTTCTCTCTTCATTCTACCCTTACATCTTCCAGTTCTCTCTCTCTAGCTCCCTCTCTCTCATACACACACACACACACACACACGTGCACACACATTTGCAAATCCCTGAAGGCAGACTCTCTGATCTATTCATTCAAGCATACCTTTCAGTGTCTAGCACAGTGTTTTGCTTAAGTTCACACTCCATACATGCTTGCTACCCTAACAATATTAATAATATAATAGCTACTAGTAACATTTTCTGACCTCCTGGTATGAACCAGGCTCTATGCTAAGTATCATCACCTCATTTAATTCTTACAACAGGCCTCTGAGACAAGTACCATTTTCATCCTCATTTTATGGGAAACTAAAGTTTAAACATGATCTATATCTTGCTCAAGGTCACACAAAGCTCATAATTGGGCAGCCAAGATACAAAGAATCAGCCTAGATTTGGAGTCTCAGCTCTTAATTTCCACTGTGTTGAGCTGATTTTGTCAGCTTTCTCCTCTTCTAGACTGGGCTCCATTAAGGGATCAGTCATGAGCATGTACTCACTCTTAGATGAATGACCCTTAGGATCTCAATCTCTGGTGTTTCAGGAAGTCCAGAAGTATATGCGACCTCTAGTTTACAGCTACCCAAAAGTCACTTGTCTGCAAACTCCTGGGTCGTTTCATAAAAACATCCAAAAAGACTTTACAATTGCGCACCCCATAAAGTTAATTTCACTTTGAGAGAATGTGTCTGAGGGAGGTGATGCACTTAGTTATGTATTCAGGTTGGTGGCCACAGTAGATGGAGCTGTCCTGTCATCCTTGACAGACTGGCTCACTGGCAGCCTCGCTCCATCACGCTGTCACAGGCCAGAGATGGCCTCCCCATATTAGCTGAGAACAGTTATGCTTCCTGATGGTCCAAGCCTCACAAACCCCACACCTCCCTTAATTAAAGAAGTAAATTAAAAGGAATATTTCAACCTTAGGGATGAATTATTTTAGTAATTTGAGATTGATGCTTTATTGGATAAAAGGACACACATGGGTTTATTAAAAATGCTGCCTTCCTGCACAGCACAGGGAGATCAGCTCGGTGCTTTGTGTCCACCTAGAGGGGTGGGATAGGGAGGGTGGGAGGGAGACGCAAGAGGGAGGGGATATGGGGATATATGTATATGTATAGCTGATTCACTTTGTTATACAGCAGAAACTAACACACCATTGTAAAGCAATTATACCCCAATAAAGATGTCTAAAAAAATAAAAATAAGCTTTAAAAAAATAAATTGTTGTCTTCACATACAAGGATCTGTGCAAGAGGTTGCCTGAGGTGGTGAGGAGTTTGTGTAGCCAGAGAGATGCACTTGTGAAGCAGCAACCAGAGGGACTAGGACTGAGGTCTGTTGGTGCAGAACATAGCCTGGCTATTTGTTGTACACTTGTCCTTCAGGTACAGCAGCCAGACATTTGGGATCTTCTGTGGTCTTCATTTCAAACTGGCTGGCCCTGAGCGCTGTGCTGGACACTACTAGGGTCACAAAGAGTCAAGGGTCCTCTCCTCTCAGGAGTATGGAGGCTACACGGCTCGGCTCCTTTGCGGTTGGATAGGCCATGTGACTGGTCTGTTGCTGTAAGCAGAGGTACTGTATGTCACTTCCAGGCCAAAGCATTTTATTGTCAGAAGACCCTCCAGCTCTCTCCTCCTCTGTAGAAGTGAGCTTGGAAGCATGTGTTGAGATGACAGAGGGCCCAGTACCCTAGATTCCTAAATGACTTGGTGGAGCCGCGTCCTCCACAGGCCCACGTTGTACATCAGCAAGAAATAAACTTTTTTTGGATTAAGCCACCAACATTTGGAGACTGTTTATTACCACAGTAAAACCCAGACAATCCTGATTAATCCAGGAGCTGACTTTTTGTTCAGAAAATGTGGTCCTTCTTTCCAAGTCTTAACACCTTTATCTTTTTTCCAATAACTTTATCCACTCATTCAGTGATTTACACAGATATTTTCATGCTTTTGGTATAATCTCGGATGCCTAAGATTGCCAAATGACACTTAATTAGGCAGAGTGGTGGTTTGTCCTTCGTCCACTGATGAATATTGGCACTGTGAAAGAAGTCGGGGAGAAGAAGACAAGAAGAAGACAAGATCGGACTTCTGAAAATAAGATGGCAGAATGAGACAGTGAAACAGAAGGGGAAAATAGAGAAAATGAAAAAAGAGAACAAGAGAGATAAAGAATGAAAAATAAATAAATAAATATAGAAAAGACAAAAAAAAGAAAAGTAGAGAAAACAACAACAACACAAACGATAGGAAGTTTATTTCAAGTTAGCTATAGCCAGTTGCTTGTAGTTGGATTCCACTCCAGAAGGTATCTCTCAGGATATCTTTGACCTTCAGCACCTAGTGTATGTGCCTAGCATGTCAGGGTCCTCAAGAAATGTTGGTTGAAATCACAAATAAAGGAATGAATGAACCTTTGTTCTATAATCTTGGAAGCATGTGTTGCTTGAACTGGTCTATGACAATGAATAGGCATTCCATCATACATTTAAAGTCAGTGGAAAAAGTGAGAGGGGAACTAGAAATAATTGAGTTTGAATAGCTCCTCACAACCTTTAAACCTGAGTCCTTGAAAAGAGCAACTATGAGGTCAGAACAATTATTCTTTGTCCTAGAAACAGGACATCACTGATGACTCAGAGCAGTCTGTTTAAGATAGTGTTTCAAATAAACTGGGTAGAAATGTCCTTGTTTTGTTTGCCTCTGGCTGGGCTGAACTGAGGGTACAGTCAGCATTGAGGTATCTATGGCCTTGATGTTGTGGAAGGTGACAGGAGGGAAATGGAATAAAATTTGCTGAATAATTTACTTTTGAAAAACTTCAAAGGGGGCAAGGAATAGCAATATTACCAGAGAGTTAATAAGAAGGTGGAGTTGGGAGGCATTCAACTGCCAAGTGGGAACCTCCAGTAGAATATTCACCTGGTTGGGGTAATTCACTTTCCAGAAATATATGAAAGGACTGTGGCAGGGCTGCCCCCCATTCAAGGATGCTCTCTGGTAAAGTCAAGGAAGCCTGTTCTAAGGATATGGAAGGAAGTTAGCCCTTCCTCTGGGGGAAAGTATGAATCCAGTGTCTCCAGTCTGTGGACTTACTTGTGTGTGTGTTGTGCGTGTGTGTGTGCATCTGCATACATGCACACATGCTCATACACACTCATGCAAAGTTCAGATGTCTAGGACTTGTGATGGGAATGGAAAGAACCAAGTAAGCAGAAAGCTGCTGCCTGGCAGGCTGAAGGGGGATGACTGGTGTGGGCAGGAAAACAACATTCTGCACAGTAGTAGGGTAGCCTTGTGGATCACACGGAAACACAGCAAAAGTGCTATACCAGCTTGGCTGCAGTTTTAAAGAAAAGGATTATCTCTTGGGATGAACTTTCTCCTGAGGATGAACACACTCTCTGCATCCAGATTCAAATCCATCAACTTCCACCTGTCGTCTCAAGCTACACTCCTCTCCCATTTCTTATCAAAGGGACAAGCATTCTCGTTTCCTTGGCTCTAAATCACGAGCTTCTCCTCCTCACTCTTCCTTTCATTCAATCTCTTCCCCTTTAAAATGTTTCTTGGATTCACTCTTTTCCTCTCCCTGCCTGGGTAGCTGGTCTACCTAATTCCAGATCATTGCCCTTCCTATAGGAAATATAAGACCCACATGCAAATAATGAAATACTATCCCATAATCCAAGACAGAAATGATGAGTGTTACGGTAACAATGGCCCTAAGTACTAGACTTCCCAGACACTTCAGATTTCATGTAGTTTTTAAATTTTTCAATAAAGGTAATTTGTAAAATGCATATGTTGAAAGGTAAAATTTTTTAAATATTATCTGATTTTTTTGCATTTCTTTTTTTCCCCTTTGACCTTCTTCCTCCCCTATTCACGCAGCTGACCATGTCTCTTGCTCTTTAGCTCAAGGAAGGGATGAAAGAGCATTAAGCAGAAGAAGCATTTTCTCCTGACTTGCATATTTCAAAAGCACAGCCCCTTAGGGTGATAAAGACATCATTATTAGGGCAGAGGCGAAGGAGGAGGGAGCAAACATGAATATAAGCTAGGCCCTTCCTCGTCACCTCTAACCAAAGGGAAGATCCCTCACAATTGATGGAGGTAGAGGGAGTGAAATTGGTAAATTAGTATGGTTACTTTGGAGGTGGATTTGGCAGTATTTGGTAAGATTGAAACTCTGGAGAAATTTTTACACATATATGTAAAGATATTTGTACAAAAATGTTTCTTGCAGCATGACTTCTAAAGAAAAAAACAACTTCTGACAACTTAAATGTTCATTCACAGAAGAAGGAATAAATTAAATGTGGAATTTTGAGTCAACCATAGACTATTCTTTTTGGTTTGTTTATTTTTTTCTAACTTTTCATTTTATATTGGAGTATAGCCAATTAAAAACGTTGTGATAGTTTCAGGTGCACAGCAAAGGAATTCAGCCATACATATACATGTATCCATTCTTCCACAAACTCCCCTCCCATCCTGTATAGCAATTCAAAGACATTGTTTAAACGACAGGAAGAAATTATAGGGGAATCTAGACCCTAGAATCCAACTGCCTGATAAGCCTTAAGACTTGAAATATAAGTGCCTCGTTTTACAGATGAGAAGGAAGAGGGGCCTGAAGTTAAATGGTTTCTCAGAACCAGCCTGTTGTTTCCATTTCTGACCTGGCCTTTTGTCCATGATGTCATCTGATACCCCAAGCTGCCTGGTATAGTTTTCAGTCTATTCCAGGAAGTAGAAAGTTGTTCCCTCTGATCTCCCCAGTATGCTAGCACAGAAGAACAAGAAGAGGAGGGGAGAGGGGAGGAAGAAGAGGAGAAAGAGAGATGTCACCCCTTGCTCTTGAGGTCACAGTCCAGATGAAAAGCAGAATCAAAATTGGAAGCCCCCTAAGTAACCAGTTCTCATATTTCCTACCTTCATACCTAAGGGTTCTCCCAGTCCTCTCTGGATCTCCATTTTCTTATTAGCAAAACAAGGGGTTCAACTAGAAGAATTATATCCACCCTTAAGTTCAAAATATTATCCTTGCAACGAATCTACTTCTAGGTCTAGATCTTCATTGTTGAAATCTTCACCCATAAAATAATTTTTCATCCACTTTCCCAAATCTTCTGTCCACACCCTAAAATTTTCCCCTGGTTGATCAAGCCTAGAGACCATATTTGTTGCTTCTTTTCCAATATAATGTTTAATTCTCAACACTCCTAACAACTTGTGGGAAGCATCTTCTGCCTAAGCTTTCAAGAGAGGCACTAAATAAAAATCTCAACGCTGAATGTCAATCCCAGCAGTTTTTCAAAGATTGGCAGCCCAATGTCAGTGAAATGGCCTTGGCTCCATCTCTGTGAAAGCCTGAGGTGGGAGTGGAAGTCGTCACAGCCCCGGCGCTGACCTCACGGCATGATCTGGTGGGTCGAATGGGAGTGGGAGTCAGGAACTCCACGTAAAGTACTAATCGTGTGACTGACTTGGGCTGTGACATTGGAGGAAACTGTTCCACCTCTAGGCTTCTTTTGCAAAGGAAGAAAAAGCTGTAAAGAGAAGAAGTTCTCTGAAAAGCACATTACACTCTACAGGCCAAATGTTACAGTCATTAGGGAAGTAAAAGGAGACTCGGCTTCTTCCTCAGCCACGACTGTATCCTTGTGGGAGTCCCCAGCCACATTGCCAGTGGCAGGATTTCGAAGTGTCACAGCCCAGCCATCAGAAGCACATCGACTCTTACGCAAATGGCTCAAATTCACTTTTCACTTTTAAAGTAACACACTTTTTAAAATTATTAATGGTTTAGTTGTGTGACCACCCACGAGTGAAGGGCATCTCCCTCTCCCACATCTTTAATGGAAATAATTAATGAGGTGTTAGAAATTAACAACAATTAACAGTGCATAGGAACAAAGGCAGAAGGTCAGAGACTCCAAAGAAATACAATTTAGCTTCTCGGGTAGAATCTTGCGGTTTCAAGGAGGGAGACCCCAGGAGCATTTTCCCTGTTACATAGGTTGCCATTATACTGATCTTTCAAATGGGAAAAAAATACAGACAATGGTTCTAGTAGTCCTACATCTTAACAGCACAGATTTCTCTGATGAATTCTGAGAATTCCTAGCCTTGGTACATCTCTCTGGGACACAAATACAGCTGTCACTCCAGAACATGGGCCCAAACACCACCATTTTTTAAGATTAAGCATGTTAATGGAAGGAAGTAAACTAACTGGCACTTCCATCAAGCTTATTCATTTTGCTGAACAAACAAAATAGTAGAACATATTACGTTTTTCAGCTTCGCGTTAATACGCATTGCTTGATGTATAGAGCAGACGTAATTTAGCAATAGCATGATCGTTTGAGATTGTATTGAATTCTAGTGGATTTCTGGTAATAACTGCCACTTTGAATAATTATTAACATACATCAATTATACAAATTACAAGTGTGTGTGTCTGTTTTTTTATGTTTAGCCATAGGATCCCTGCAAGCATTATTGCTATATATAGGTAAATTCATAAACAAATTGCCTTAACTTTATCTACCTGATAGATAAGTGCCAAAGAATGTTACCACCGAGGTATTGGGTCTCCCAGCTTCACGCTATGCATTTTTTCCCATTTTCTAAAACACAGCCAGAAGTCCTTGAGCCAAAGTCTCACATATATCCCCAATGTTGAAAATAAAGTCAGAGAGAGTGAGTCAAGCTCAAATATACAAACTGATAATCTCACCAAGGATATCCACCAAGGATATCCTACTAGAAAACGGGCATGGGATAGATCTATTCTGCTTCCACACACAAACTAATTACAATTATAATTACATTACCTGTAATTATAAACATAATTAATTATATTCCTGCAGTGCTTTAGAGCTTACAAAGTACATTCACAGACATTAATTATTTAACCTCATCAGTACTCTGTGAGGCAGGCAGAGCAAAAAACCCACAGAATGGCACCAAGGGCTTCTCACTGAGCCCAGATCTGTTGCCTCCAGGTGGCCATTTCCTTCTCTCTCTCTCTCTCTCTCTCGTGATTATCTCCTTAAACCAAGCTTATGCTGAAAGTGAGAAAAGATCCCAATTTCTAGAGGCAGTGATGGTTCTGGCTTCTTGGTCAAGCAACTTCCAAACAAACCAGCACAAGTGGTGTTCAGAGAAGGAATAAGCCAGAATTTGTGGGAGGGGGTACCAGTCACAGTGACCTCAAGGCCCGGGTTTTGTCCAGTATGCAGGATCAGTTGGCACTTCCAGAGCCACAGTCCATGTTTTCACGGACAAGAGTCATTAGCAGAATGACAGGCTTTGGGAGCTAGAAGAGCAAACATCTATGGTGCCTCTAAGAGGTGCACCTTGTTGGGAATGCCAAGAGTAAGTCACGCAGCCTTGGTAACGGGAGAGACCCTTGTCATGACATCATGCAGTTCAGCCCTTGGCTTTTGCAGGTTAGAAGCTCAAATGTACAGCCTTCTGCCCGCCTTTCAAGGTTCTCCCCAACACCCACCTCTCAAAATCCAACCTGCCACATCTCTCTAGGCTTATTTCCCCTTATGCCTTCATATACCATCCGCTCACCATCTCACAACCAAGCCACTTCCTATACCTTCCAACGCCATCCTGGACTCCGTGTTGCAGGGCTCCCGACCCCGCCCATCATTCAAGTCCCAGCCCAAGGTCTGCCTCCTCCGATAGAAGGGAAAGTAGATGTTGGCCCTTCTGTTGAGAACTTAGAGTTTCCTTGGCAAAGAAATTTGTACTCAAATAACTACAATAGAAGTCGTAAGGTGTTCAGGGCCCTAAAGCAGTGCTACTTAAATTGTGTATGAGCGAGGTCAATAGTACCTCGGAACTGGTTAGAAATGTGAACTCTTGGGTCCCACCCTAGACCTACTGAATTAGGATCTTCAGGGCTAGGAATCAGTATTTTAACGAGCCCTTTAGGTGAATAAGATGTCTGCTAAAGTTTGAGAACCCCTGCCTTAAAAGAAGATTTTTATGCCAAGTCAGAAGAGGAAGTACTTCTAGGAGATGGCCCTATAGGACTGATAGGATTCAGACGCCTGGAGATGGGTAACAGGCATTCCAAAGGTTAAGGCAATGGGAGCAGAGACCTGATCCAGGGGCATGATCTGGGAACGGAAAAGACTTCCATATGGCCAGCATCTAGGATGGCTGCAAGAGTTGCTGGTAACTTTCAGTAATAACATATTAATGTTATTAAATAATAACAGTAATAATAATAACAGTTAACATTTACTAAGCCCTTATCATGTGCCATGTAGATTTCTAGATGTTATTCTAGAATATTCTTTCTCACCAACAACCCTATTGAGTAGAAAGTGTTTATTAGATGATCCCCATTTAAACATAAGGGAGGCTTGGAGAAAGTAATCAAACTGTCTAAGTCATAAAACTTGGGTTTGAATTTTCACAGCAATGAGGATATAGGTTGAGTTTTAAGCTTGGCAGTCACAGCTTGACTTTAAGGCAATTTGAGAACCATATAGGGATGACTGACACACAGACAGATCAGTGGCAAGGAGACTGGTTGACAGCCATAATCCGGGAGAGAGAGGAAAGGGAGCAAGGATTAGCACTGGGGCAATGGGAATGAAAAGAAAGGGGCAGGTTCCAGACAGCACAGGGTCCGAGGAACAGGACTTGACAAGGGATGAGACGGACAGGGCAAAGGACAGACTGGAGTCAAAAACTATTCTGGGAGCTTAGTCTGGGAGGAAACTGGAATCGTTAACCAAAGAAGAAAACAACAATAATAACAACAAACACATCACCCTCTTCTTCATATTGGACTGTATTTATCAAATACTTATACTCCAGATACTATTTTAAGAGTCTTAGATAAATCAGGTCATATACTTTTTACAACAATCTTAAGATGTAGTTACTATTATCCCCATTTTACAGATGAGAAAACTTATTCTACTCTCATATGAAATGGCACTGGTATCTTTTCAGTGATTGGGATATTTGTTCCTTGAAAGAATTCAAACAGGTTTCTTCCAAACTTGGAAGCAAACAGAACACAGCCAAGTAAAGCAAGGTTATTTAACCCAGTAGTTGCCAACTTTCTTCATGCACCAGAATCACCTGTGGAGCTTTCCAAATGTGCCAGTGCTGGGGCTCCACACCCAGAGATCAGGATTCAGTTGGTCTGGGGTGACATCAGGGCAGCATTTCTCATTTGTTGTTTAAAGCTCTCCCAGCTGTTTAATGTGTAGACAGCGCTGGGACTACAGAATTGGCCAATGGACAAGCATTTATTGCTTACCTACTAGGTGATAGGTGCTGTGCTCCATGCAGTGGTAGATGCCAAGGTGAATAAGATGCTGCACTAGCCCTAGGAGTTGATATCTTCCAGGATCTGCATAAGACTAAGAGGGAAGATAGAAGCAATGTTAGGGAGCAGAACAAAGGAGGTGAATTCAGCTAATGACACAGAATTAATCCCTGGACCCTGAAGGAGAATCAGGGAGGACTCAAGAAGGACAGTGTTTATACTAAATAAAGCAGATAAGGAAACGATCAGAGATTGCTGTGTAAAGTTATGCGCGCCCTTTGGAGGTTAAATGGTGTAGACCAATTTGTCATCTTCTGCTTCCTTTCTTTGCAAGAGGAGCTCTGAATGGTTTAAGTATCCAGGCCTGGGTCAGGCCCTGGCGCCTACACTGCTGATGGTGGGACATGTCTTTCTCTTGGCCAATGGGAAAAGAAGGAAAACATTTCAGGAGCTGCTGAATCCCAGTGTCTTTATTTGAACTTCCCTGGTTCAGGCAAGTTAGTGGTATTTATGGCTTAAAAGAATTTCCAGCTGTAAGTTTATCTTCTTGTTAAAAATCAGCCATCCCCTACCCCAAACAACCAAAGACAATAAATCAAGGCTTAAGTAAGAAGCAAAGACTTATCTCTACAAATAGGAATCCCTATGGTTGCTAACATACTATTTTTTTAGTATCAGGCATCCTAAGAGGTTAAGTGATTTGTGGGTGGGGGTGAGCTTCCCTTCAACTCGGTACATAGAAGGCGTGGAAATGAGACCAGATGTTGTCCGAGCTCAGGGAAGAAGAGTTGGGCTAACATTTCCTGATGAGTTCCAGGGCCTAGTCAAGGTTTTACCTCTCCCAAATGACACACACTGGGGCTGCTGTTATTCTTAACTGATTCTGCCAATTGATGACTATCCTCTCCAGTCTGGTTCCTTTCTCTTTCACAGAAACAATGGTGTCAAAACAAGCAAGTCTCATTCCTGAATACTGAACGGATGTACAGTTCTGTCATTGTCATCCAGGGGATAACAGCAGAGTATGGTAGCCGCCAACTGGTGCAATAAGCTACTACTATTTTATCAAGATGTAAAAAAAAAGAAAAGGTGCTATTTGATGCTCACTGGCCTCAAATATCCTCTTCCAAGAAGGCTCTGTGCTCTTCTTGTTCATACCTGGGCTCAAGCCTAGCATCAACAGTGGGCCCAGATAATGGCCTTTCTACCCTAACACCCAAATTGTGCTCAATCCCCATCCACATTGTATCACAAGAGTTGGGGGTGTCATTTTCCCCCTGTTCAAGGTCAGCCTTATTCATGGGTACAGTAGAAGGAGCCCATGTAAATAGAAGGCCTTTTACACCAAATATGTTTACTGATCTGTCAATGTCACATTGTCTGAAATGTTTTCTTTTCTGAACAATTTCTGAATAGTCTTTGGCAATATTTTCTTTTGGAAAATTTGGGAGGATTGCTTACTCTCTCAGAATGTCATTTAAAATGCATATACTCTTTGGGATTTTGGTTCCACATCTTAAGCCGCTTTCTATTATTTATTCCCCATGATACAGCAAGTTTTCCAGTAATATTTATACTAGTAATAATACACACACAGAGTGGCTGAGTTTAATTTAAAACCTACAAGTCATGTTCATGGAAATCACTTATTCTTCACAAACACTATTCCATGTGGGCAGATTGAGCCTTAACTTCCCCGTATTAGAAGTAGCTTCCTTTTTCCTTTCTCCTTGGACAGTGCTCTTGGCTCTGTCTGTGGTGTAGGACGGGGTGAAAAGTCAGGAGAAGGGAAACGAGCTGTCATCAGCAAAAGTTTTTTCCAGGGAAAGTTAAGCATTCACTCAGTTTTTCTTCCTTTTACAAAGGGAAGTGCACATTGCTGGGGTCCTCCAAAGCTCAAAGGGAAATCTATATGATTCTTTTTCCCTGACAAAGTTTCCTCCCACCTCACCCCTTTTCTTGGGAAATTTAAAAACACAGAAAAGTTAAACTCTCACACTCATACTTCCCAGAGTTAACAACTATTAACATCTGGTCATATTTTCCTCCAAGTTTTTTTTAAAGAAATAGTATGTTTCAGATTCCAAATTCCATCCCTTTCAACCAGTCCACTCCTCCCACACCCACACCCAAGGGAAAGAAAGCCACTTTCATGAGTTGGGTGTGGATCTTTCCAATCTATTAAAAATATATATGTTTTATACACTTATGTATGCAACAAGTAATATATAGTATTACTTTCTATATGTATTTTGTTATTTAAATAAATGACACCATTCTTTATAGTTTCTGCAACTTGCTTTTCTCCCCCACTATTTAGCATTAGGTTTTTGGCAATCTATCCAAGTTGAGGTATGTAGATCTATTTCGCCTCTTTCCATTATGTATATATCACATTTCCAATTCACTACTGATGAATATTTAGGTTCTTTCCAGTTTTTCCCTATTTTCTGCCATGCTGCAACAAACATTCTTGTGCATGTCCCTCTGTACACACATACAACTGTTTTCGTAGGAAATATATTCAGTAGTAGAATCTATGGGCCTAGTGTATGCACAATTTCTATTTTACTTAGGTTACTTATTTTACTTAGGTTCTGCCAAAAGACTGAAAGAGACTATACTGATTTACATTCCCACCAGCAGAAGGTGACTGGACCATTTCCCCCACATACTGGTCAATACATGATATCAATATTGTCAGACATTTAATTTTTTTCCAATTGAATGGTTAAAAAAAATGGCTAAGTATTGGTTTTATTTCTCATCTCCATGGCTATTAGTAAGTTTAATTATCTTTTCACAGGTTTATTGGCAATAGCGGTTTTCTTTTATCATATCATTTTCTTATTTTTTATTGGATTATTATATTTTTATTACTAGTTTGTAAGGGTTTTACATGTACCTTGGATAGTAATCTTTTGCATATGATATACATCTTCTTTTAAAATAAATCTTCTTTTCTTATTTTTGAATTGGTAATACATTCACATGGTAAAATCCAAAGAGTTACAAGAGTACAATGTGAAAAGTATCTTTCTAGGTCTATTACCACCCCCCCCATTCATTTTACCTTCTTAGAGAAAAGCAATGTTCTAGTGCACCCTTCCAAAGAGTTCTATGCATATGCAAAAAAATAGTTTTTATGTTCTACTACAAGTACCTTTTGTAAACTCGTAAGATAGCATACTATACATTCATTCTGCATCTTGCATTTTTTCAGTTAAAGATATCTTAAAGATCATTCTAAATCAGTTTACATTCCTTCTCTTTTCTATTTTATTTTATTATTTATTATTTTTGGCTGCAGTCTTCTTTTATAATGATGGACCAAAATTTATTTAACTAGTTCCTACTGATTGACCTTTATGTTGCTTCCAATTTTTTATTATTAAAACTTGTGTTTCTCAGCTTCCCTGGTGGCGCAGTGGTTGGGAGTCCGCCTGCCGATGCAGGGGACACGGGTTCGTGCCCCGGTCTGGGAGGATCCCGCATGCCGCAGAGCAGCTGGGCCCGTGAGCCATGGCCACTGGGCCTGCGCGTCCGGAGCCTGTGCTCCACAACGAGAGAGGCCACAGCAGTGAGAGGCCCGCGTACCACAAAAAAAACCCACTTGTGTTTCTTATAAATATATTATTTTATACATGTATAAATACCGGTAGGGTAAATTGTCAGAAGTAAAAGTACTAGTTAAAGCTAAGTGATTTTTAAATTTTAATAGGTATTACCAAATTATCCTCTGTAGAGGTCGTACCAAATTACACTCCCACCAGCAATGTAGGTGTCACTCGCCTTTTTTAAAGATTAATATAATAATAACATAACATTTATTGAATGTTTATTATACGTCAGGCATAGCCATAAAT
Source organism: Tursiops truncatus (assembly GCF_011762595.2). NCBI lineage: Eukaryota > Metazoa > Chordata > Mammalia > Artiodactyla > Delphinidae > Tursiops > Tursiops truncatus. The sequence goes on along the minus strand of NC_047040.1, from coordinate 56,111,059 downwards.
TCATTGCTTGTATTTTAAAGAAATCATTATGGAAAATGTCAAATGTGAATTAAAAAAAAGAAGGTAATGAACTCCCATATACCCCTCACCCAGCTTCAATAATTAAGAACATATCTACAGTGCTATATGTCAATTATGTCTCAGTAAAACTGGAAGAAAAACAAAGAACATATAGCAAATCTCCTTTTATCTATATACCCACCCCCATTCTCTTCTCCACATACCTGTTAGATTATTTTAAAGCAAATGCCAGGCATTGTATCACTTCATTCATAAATATTTCAATAGCATCTCTAAGATATATGGATTTTTAAAAAAGTAACCACAGTGTCATTATCATGCCATAAACATTAACAATAATTTTTTATGGTCACGTAGTCACCAGTCAGTACACAGATCTCTCCAACCAACCCACTAACATCTTTTTACATTTGGTTTCTTTGAATCAGAATCCAAACAAGGTCCACACATGTCATTTGGTTGCTACCTCTCTTAAATTTCTTTTAGTTCCTAACAGCCCTCCTCCCCCTTGTTTTCTCACCATTTATTTATTAAAGAAAAAAGTGTCAAGGTGGTCAAAAGTTACAAACTTCTAGTTATAAAATAAATAAGTCATAGTGATGTCATGTACATCATGGTGACTATAGTTAACAATACTGTATTGTATATTTGAAAGGAGCTAAGACAGTAGATCTTAAAATTCCCATCACAAGAAAAAAATTGTAACTATGTGTGACAATGGACGCTGCTAACTAGACTTATTATGATGATCATTTATATATATATAATTTTAAGGTTGAACACCTGAAACTAATATAATGTTATATGTCAGTGATACCTCAATAAAAAGAAAAGGGCCATTTGTTCCGTTCGATTGTATTTTAACTTCGTTTATAATGGGTTTTATTTGTTAGTTTGCTGCCATATAAAAGAATTAAATTTTGCTATAGTCAAATTTAAGTACCTTTTCCTCTATTGTGCGTGTTTTTGTATCTTATTAAAGAAAGCCTTTCCCACTCCAAGAAAAGAATTGTTTTCCACATAGGTTTAGAGTAATGTGATTTACATTTTAGGCCTTTAATCCATCTAGAATTTATCTTTGCATATGATATAAAGTAGAAATCTCATTTTTTTCCCCATGGGGTGGGTCTATTCCATACCCTTTCTTCAGTGATTTGCAATGTTATCTCCGATATAATGCATGGCTCTGTTTATAAGCTCTCTCTTTTTGACTGATCTGTTTATCTGATTTGACTCCAATACCTCACTATTTTAATGACTATAGCTTTATAATATGACTGGTCATTGTTAGGACAAATTTGGTTTCAAATTTTTTAATGTGCAATAAAATCAGGCTAATCAGAGCCCTCATATGTCCAAAAAATGATGGACTTTGGTTTAGGAGGATAATGACATTTTACAGGCTGCTGGAATTGAGGTAGGAGTCCATGTTGTGCTAACAGATAACATTTAAAAGCTAGATTTACTTTGTTTGGAAAGGTTTCATGTAGTTCTTCCGTAAGTACTGTACTTTCATAATGTCTTCTCAGATCACAAAGGATTTTACCCTTTCTTCCTCTTCTCCTCCTCCATCCTTATCCACATGTGTGGGCAGAGAGAAAGGGAGAGAGAGCTCATGAATCCAGGAGGCAAGTGAGGGTAAACATGCAAATCTTTGGTTTATAGATTAAGAATAAGAGGCCCTAGAAGTGCGAGAGGGTCAAGCTTCAAGTCACAGGACTCTTGTTATTTGCTCTCCTGCCAACTACTAAATTTAGTAGATTTCAATGCCTCAAAGAGCCGATAGCTGGTCATGATTAATTCATCAGTTACCTACTGCTTCACCAGTCTTGAAGAGGTGGGAGGGATGGAGCACTGAATGTGCTGATCAGCTCTCAGATGGGAAAGGAGTGTTCTTGCTTCAAGGAAAGAACGTGGAGAGCCCCAGACACAGAGACCTGTCTCATTCCCTTGAGGCTGGTTGAGGGAATGACTTCCACCCTGCCTCAGCGTGAGCTCCACACCACTAGAGCAAACACTGCTTTTATCACTCCAAGCCGTCAAAGACCTTTGTACATCTTCCTTAAGGCTAATTAAATGTTTTCATGGTAAAGCATATGTAGGTCCAGAATCAAAGAAAATACACTTGATAAAAATTAACTCAGGGTACAGCACATTATTTGAGATGTGGTTTTTATACGTTGTACAGAGAAAAAGACCTGGTTGCGTTTCTAGTCTCTGATTTGATGAAGCCCAAAAAATAATAGGCAATTTCACAGCCAAGACAGCTAAAGAGGTTGCTGTCTCTTTGGAAACTTAAAGAGTAAAAGCAGAAAATCAACTAATGCTATATTCTACATGGTATACAGCAAAGAGTGATGCTGCCAGCGATTCACTATCACAGGGACATGAGGCTTTTGCTTGGCAGAAGAAGAGCAATGAATAGGACTCTTAATCAGTCATCCAAGAAATATTTACTGCTCCCTATAATACTGAGGAATCCATAGTGGACAAGACATACATGTGCCATCTTTCATGGAATTTCCATTCTAGAGCTGAAAAGGCAAACAAGTAAATAAATGGCAAGCTTCAATAACTAGTATGAAGGAAACAGACAAAGGGCTGAGGTACATGCCAAGTACAGGGAACCTGTATTATGTCAGGTGCTTAGGGAAGGCTTAAGACATGAGGGAGGCAAAGGAGCTGGCTAAGCAAAGACCAGAGAGTGGAAAGCTCCTAGCAAGTGAATAGGCCCTGAAATGTGCAGAGGCTTGGCAGGCGGAGGAGCTGACTGGAAAGCAGAGAGGTGGGGCCTGCTGACACCAGCTGACAGCGCAGTGGTAGGAGGTGGTTGCTGGACATAGGTCCTGGCCGGGTGGTGCTGGGCCTTGGAGGCCAAGGTAATTCATTCACACTTTTACCCAAAGAGCAACAGAAATCCTTGGGCAGTTCTTTAGCAGGAAAGTGACACAATCTGATTTACGCAGAATAGATGAGAGGGCAGATGTTTACGTGAGAAGAGATGGTGGCTTGGACTAGCGTGGGAAAGTGAAGAGGCAGAAAAATGGTTGGATTCCATTTGGAAATGGACTAGACTAGTCTTGTTGGCAGACTCTATAGAGAGGGTGAAGAAAAGGGTGAATCCAAGATGACTATTAGGTCCTTCGTTTGAGCAGCTGGGTGGATGAAAGTGCCTTTTCCCCATATGGGAAAGACTGGATAAGGGAGGGCATAGACTGGAAATGGAAATTAAGTGGTCCCTTTGGACAAGTTTAATTTGTGGGTATATGATTCTGAAATTCAGAGGAGAGGTTTGGGCTAACAAGAAAAATTTGGGAGTTGTCAGCATATAAAAGACACTGGACATGGGAAGGAAAGAGGTGATCTAAGGAGAGTTTGGAGATAAACAAGAAGAGGGACAAGAATCAAAATCTGAGAAGCATCAACAAAAAGGTGAGGCGTTCACCCAGTGGCCTGTGAAGGAAAAGGAAAAATAGTAGAGTGTGTTGTTATGGAAATCAAGAAAAAGAAAGCATTTCAAGAAGGATGGAGGGGTTAGCTTTGTTGAATACTGCCAGGATCCTCAGAGAGTAGGACTGAGGGATTAAGCAAGGCGAACCTGCCCAGGATTCTAGCTCCTAGGTGGTAGTTTCTCAGAAGGCTGCTGCTCCTCTATGCGGTTGTACACCCGAAGTTCAGGGATTTACTTAACAAAAGGATTTGTCAGCCAACCTCCCACCTGGGGCTTACGAGCTTTGAGGCAAACTCTGACCAAGACCATCATGGGAGATCAGAAACCGAGCACCTCATCCCTGCATCACTGCCCTGCTCCTCACTGACTGTCATAAGGTCAGACTTCCTAGCTCTGGTCTTATGCACTACTTCAAGATTATTCAAACATGCTCAAACCTGGCATCACATTTTTCAGGAAAATTTATCATAACCTATTAAAATTTAAAACTTTCATGCACTCTGACCTGGCATTTTTACTTCTATGTATCTCACAAGAGCTAAGATCGAGGTTCAAGAGTGTTCCAAGCTGCAGTATCGTTTGCAATAGTAAAAACTTGGAACAACATAAATGTCCACTCATAGAGAGGTGCTAAATATTAAAGTATGACATATCAATACAGTTGAACGTTATGGAGCCATTGGGAAAAAATGTAGTCTTTCTAGATGTGCTGACATGGACAGGTTACCAGGAGACACTGTGGTGCTGCTGGCCCAGCATGCACTTCCTTCTCCTTGCCTTCTAACAGATCCCCGGTTTTGTTCTGGTCACCATCCTCTCCCCAAGGCAGCCCATGCGACTCAGGCTTTAGTCAATCCATGCATTCCCCTAGAAATTCTAAATGTGAAGATCCTCAGAGAAAGAAGGAAGGGATGGTGGAAGGGAAGAGCCACCCACCAGAAGGTGGGAATCACCAATCAAAGTGCACAAAGAACCCAGCACTGGACCCCAGATTATAGGAGATTACAGCATTTAAAGATAAACTGTCTTCTAGCACCTTACATATAAAACATTCTATTTATGTTTGATCTCTATAAATGTAAAAAGTGTGTTATTTTTAACAGCCAAACAAAAGATGCTGCATCTTCACAAGCTGTGACACTTGCTACCTCATAAACATTTATCTTTTCTCCAGGGAGATGTTACACAGTGTGATGTTACACAGTGTGAATGAAAACTCTTCAGTGTGGGAAAGAGGAATCAGGACTTCTATTGTTAGAAAAGAAAAATGTGGACAGGGTAATATCTGCAGACTGAGGATGCTATTAACCATAAACTTTATCTGAAATAAAATGTGATACTCATGAATAAAACGGATTTTAAAAATGTGAAGATTCTCTCCAAATCGGTTTTCAACTCCGTAGCCAAAGAGATTTTTAAAAACCTAATCACTTCACCTTCTTCTTCTTGCCCTTGGAATAAAGATCAAAATCCTTTACAAAGGTCCATGAGGCTCTGCATGATCTGACCGGACTCACCACCCCTCTAGCATCATCACTCTCCTGCTTGTTCTCTGGACTTCAGTCACACTGGCCTTCTTTCTGTTCCTTGAATCAATGTTTCTTCCTGCCACAGACCTCTTGAACATGATGTTCTCTCCACCATCATCCTTCAGATAGCTTAAATGTCAACTTCTCAGGGTCGCCCTCCTGACCACTCAAGCTAGATTAGATCCATCTTTTTTTTTTTTTTTTTTTTGCGGTACGCAGGCCTCTCACTGTTGTGGCCTCTCCCGTTACGGAGCACAGGCTCCGGACGCGCAGGCTCAGCGGCCATGGCTCACGGGCCCAGCCGCTCCGCGGCACGTGGGATCTTCCCGGACCGCGGCACGAACCCGTCTCCCCTGCATCGGCAGGTGGACTCTCAACCACTGCGCCACCAGGGAAGCCCAGATCCATCTATTTTTAAGCTCCAATGCATTGTGCACTTTTCCCTCTTAGTCCTTCTTATGATGTATAGTCATGCATTCACTGTGTGAGTATTTGATAAATAGCTATCTCCCTCACTCAACCCCAAGACCTCTGAGGGAAGAACTGTATCTGGCTTGCCCCCAATTTTATCAGTAGTATCCAACACAGCACCTGGGGCTTAGGAGGTGCTCTGTAAATATTTATCAAATAAATGAATCTGGAATTGTGTCTTACACATAGTGGGAGCTCCATTGATAATCACTGAATCAAACTGAGTTGGAGACAGCGATTTGAATTTGTTCTTTTTATTTCGATCAAATCAACATATGTGACTTCAAGACTTAAACATAATATATTCCTCCTTCCCCCGTCCATCAGTAAATCCCATAAACTCTACTTCTAAAACACATCCCAAATCGTTCCCCTCCCCTTCATCTCCACCACCACCACCCTAGTCCAAACCACAATCAGCTCTTACCTAGACTATTGCAATAGCTTACCAACTGGATCCTACTTCCAACTATGTCTCTAGACAGTCATTTTCCATGAGGCAGATAAGATAACCTTTTAAGTAAATCAGATCATGTCAGACCCCTGCTTAAATCCTACCATCACTTCCCAACACACCCAGAAACACACCTGAGATACAATTCAAATTCCTTACCCTGGTCTCCTCTGGCTTCTGAAAACCTCTTTGATATAATCTCATACCCTTCTCAGAAAGTGCCTCTACTCTCCAACCCATTGGTCTTTCTTCTGTTCTTCACACACACCAATTTTTTCCCATTTCAGGGCCTTCACTGACATGTATCTTTGTCGACACTGCCCTTCCTACTTGGCCATGCCCAATCACCCAACTTAAAATAACCAGCCAGTCTGTCACATCACTCTGTTGTAATCTACCTGGCATTTATCTCTACCTGGCATTTTTCTTATTTATTTCTTCATCTGTCTTGTCTGCTGCTATATTCCCCATACCTAAAACAGTGTCAGGCCCCTAACTGGTGGTTAATAAACTTCTGTTGAATGAATGTACATCTTTAATTTCTTACAAGTTGATTTCCAGCCCTGTTACTTCACTGAAAGTACTCTTTTTAGTTCTAACCTTGACCTTCACCACTCCCACCTCTGCTGTGTATTGAATACCTCCTTCTCTTTCTACTGTCTGCTTCCTTTCCTTCCATAATATTTCTCTCCTGCCACCCAGCTGACTGCTCTTTCTCTCTCCCTTTCACTGGCTTCTCCCCATTCTCACACTTAGAACATCCTCCATGGTTTAACTTTTTATTCTTCTTCTTCTCTTAGAAACACCCTGCCCCCAAACCCAAGAGTTGAGTTACAGTTAATTCTTGTTTTCCCTTTGGCTTAGAGAGCCAAGCTGTCATCTCAGCCTTCTGAGTCTTCTCTACAACATTTTTCTTGGATTCAACATTTTTCCCATTCCCATTTCAGGCTTCCTCTGTTTTTACCTACAGTAATGCAAACTCTTCTTACTTTGTAAATGTCTCTTTCATTTCCCAAAACTCAGAATCACAAAATGGTAGAATTGAAAATATCCCTTAAGGCAACCTGTCCAACTTCCTCATTTTTTTGAAATGGCTAAACTGAATCCCAAAGACAACCCCACAATTTTCTCAATACTTGAGTTAAGCATTCACTTTAGAGATCTTTCCACCTCTCCTTCTAGATAGTCTTCTTCTTTGTCTCCAAAATATTCTTCCCTGCTTGGCTTTCTTGCCTACACAGCTGTCACGTCGATCTTCCTCAAGATGGAGATGACCCCAACATTCTCCTACTCAAAAACTTCAGGGACTTCTGATGCTTCCATTAAACTGAAAAGTCTACTCCTTATTCCTAGAGATACTGCTAACAGATTTCAGCCCAAACACCTCAGCCTGGCTTCTGGAAACTCAAGTTTTCACAAGCTGATACCTCTTCTGTTCACCTCAGAGAACAGAAGGGGGATCAATAGAAGCAAGATATTGGAAGACAAATTTCGGATCAATGTGAAGAAGTTTTCTAATTATTAAACTTGTTCTCTAATGACATGGGTTCTCTTGGGAGATGGTGAGCATCCTGTGAGCTCTGATGCTCAAGAACAGGCTAGGCATACAAGAAATGTTGGAAAGAGGGCTCTGATCACGGAGATGGGCAGGGGAACTGGTTGAGATAATCTCAGATTCCTTACAAGTCTCAGCTCCAACACCCAGCATTCTCCCCATGCTAACCTACCCCAGGGTTCCTTTTCACAGCAGGCCTCTACACAACAAACTGAACTTCTAGTTATTTTCCATATGGCTCCACACTTTCCAGTCCTTTTGTGCTTTTGTTTATGTTATTCTTGATGCCTGAAATGTCTCTTCCTACCATCTCCATGAAACCAGTTTAAATGTCACCTCTTCTATGACTCCTTTACAGATACCTCAAATTAGGTCAGTCTCTCTCTACTTCCCTTAGCATAGAATTGTATAATTGTTTCTTCCAGGCTGGACTGAACGGAATGCTAACGGACATCTGGTCCAAACACCTATGATTCTGTTCCCTTGCCGTCTCCTCTTCCAGGGATTACTGCACACCATTGCTGGATAAATCCACATACTCTTCCTTCCATTGCAATTTGTTCCCTGTTAGGGAAACTCCAGCGTCCCTGCCTTAAATATTGGATTGGCCAGAAAGTTCGTTCGGGTCTCACTGTGCAATGCCGCAGAAAGACCTGAACGAACTTTTTGGCCAATCCAATATGTGCCCCCTCAGTGCTGCAGTCCAGCATCCCCATCAGTAAGTGCCTAAAGCTGACTTTCCCAGCAGAGAAGTCCCTCCCCTTTCATTAGATGGGCTCCATCTGCATCTCTACCTGTGTTTCCTGACCCTTCTTCCCTGTTGCTCAGGCCATGTTTTTCAACCCCTAATGCTTTCCCCTCTCTTCTCTGCTAAGAAATGTTTTATACTCCCCTCTAGAAAGACTTTCTTAACTAAGAGGGCTGCTCTTTTTATTTTAGATTTCTTGATTACTTGGCCAGACAGAAATCAAGTGTCTGGCTCTGTACTGATATGAATTGTTTCCTAGCTGTTTTGAGTATTGACATCTTCTCTCCCTACTAGGAACATGAGTCACCTCGTATTTCTTTGGCCCACTCCCACCCACCCAATGTATCTAGCATGCAGAAGACAATAAACACTTGTCAATGTCCATTAAACAAGTTACATCTTATCAGCATCAAAGAGTAGTGCAAACTGTATTTTGTGCTGAGAAGCAAAACCAGATAGAGAATTAAAAAATTTTTAAAGATGTATTGGGAAGGGGAAACCAAGAGAGAAATTGAAGATTAGCAGTGAAACAAAGGGGTAATAACCCTTAATAGTTTCCTAAGGGAACAAGCATGACTGCTTTAATTGAAGCAGAAAGACACGAATACCAGAGATGTGCTCATTTCACACCAGGAAGATGAATCAGAAGTTGCCCCTAATATTTTTTTCCCGAGTGATGTATTATGGGATGAAAAGCTTATAATACATTATGGTTGTACCTTTGACATATGATTTAACCCATTGGTGCACTGTCTGGACTTCTTGGTTTGCCTCTGTCTGTGTCTAGCTATTAGAAAGGAGATTCTGAAATAAGAGCAGAAATAGAGCCTTATAAGGGTTTGATGTGGACAAGTGAAGTCTTTCTGCAGATTTATGCTGAGAATTTACAGTAGCTTAACAAGAATTATAAAACGGAACAGTGTGATATGAAAGTTATTCCTTAGAGACAGATCACTCTGAAGTCTGGCTCCAAGTGGTCTTCCTGCTTAAGCTTCCAGGCCAAATGATGGCAGACGAATATATTGCTAGAAATTGGAGATGTGGCATTTCACTCTTCCAAATGTTTCCAGAATGGTAACTTGTACTGCAGGAGAATCTTCAGTACAAAACAAAGCTAAGCCATGGTGTAGACCCTCACCCTGACCCAGGCTTAGGGAGGTGGCCAGTGCCTAACTGGTCCTTCAGAGGGTTCTGTGAAGGGAGCTTCTGAATATTCTGACATAGACTCAGTGAAATAGGATCAGGAGTGGAGAAACAGGGTCCTCTCTGCATGCCCTTTGTGCCCTGTTAACCCATATGACCCATGCGCATTCGCTTCAAAAGCTATCAGCTTAAACCTCACTATCTTTCACAATAAAAGTCTTTTCAAATTTTTAACAGAACACATGGTTTCTTCACTTTAATGCTATGCTGCTAGCTCATTTTTAAAAATTATTTTATTGTGGCAAGAACATTTAACCTGAGATCTATCCTTTTAACAAATATTTAAGAGTACAATATAGTACTGTTGACTATAGTTACAATGTTGTACAACAGATCTCTAAAACTAATTCATTTTGCTCAACTGAAACTTTATGCCCGCTGTAGTAACTCCCCAGTTCACTCTCCCCACCAGCCACTGGAAACTATATTCTATTCTTTGATTCTATTCATTTGACTATTTTTAAACCCTCCTATAGGTGAAATCATGTGGTATTCATCTTTTTGTGATTGGCTTATTTCATTTAACGTGACATCCTCGAGGTTCATCCACGTTGTCCCATATTGCAGAATTTCCTTCTTTTTAAGGCTGAATAGCGTTCCAGTAAGCATATTATGACCCCTAAATGTTTTTCTGTCGTGCTTGCATGGAGCCAGCCCAGCTACATCTCATATTTGGCAAGTTTAATGAGTTTCCTCTCCTATCTCTCTTTTCCATCATGAAGATCATTCCTAAAGCATTCAAGCAAGAGTTGAGCTTAGCGCAACACTCATAAACCTCACTTTCCTCTGCCTTCTGGGTCATGCTGACCTGGTCTTGGGGTAACCACTCTGGCTGTATTCTGTTAGCTAGTTGAACACCCATCTAACGGTGGTGTGGTCTATACAGCATCTTCCTCTGGACAACTGATGACTATGACACACGGGAGAGCACCGAAAACCAGAGTACAACAGAAAATAGAGCATATAATCTGCTTCCTTTCAACCCATTAGGCCCATCTCATGGTTGTAGATCCAAGCTAGCTATGAAATATTTTCTGACTGCTACCCTAGTCTCAAAAATATTTTGCTATTACTTTGCTGAGTTAGAACAAATGCCTCCTTGCGTTTGCTAAGCTTTGAATTTCATCTGTGGCAATTAGCCTTAAATTCTTCTATGTCCACTTATGAAACAGTCTCACTGCAAATTCCATATCTTGATTTCATCCACACATGATTCAAGACTCCTCCTTCCCCTTGTCTCCTTGCTCCAGGTTAGAGCCCTAGAATAAATGCTAGGCTATTTATTTTCTGTGGTCTCTCTTCCCAGCCATTTGGCGAATGCATAGCCTGTCTTTCCCTCCAGAATTGCTCCTTTACAGGAATGTATATGGATTAAACAGTAACAATCCTCATTAGCAGGCTTGGGGAGGCGTGGTGGGGTACAAAGTGCCTGACTCAGGCTTTCCCACAAATCTGAGAAATGAATCTAGATAGTTCTGCTACTCTTTAACAGCTATCTTTGAAGGGAAAGAGATGGAGAGAGAACAGACGTCTGAGTCCACCTAACAAAGTTGATTTTCTTGAGTCAGGTATGGAGCCAGAAGGACCCACAGTGCAGCAGGCGAACATGACAGAACAATGCAATCTAAAACTTCCACCTCAAGGACTGACAAACTGGGTGTTTCCTTTTTTAAAAGGCATCTGCTTTGAAGTGGATGTTCCAACAGCATGTGGGATGCCTCAGCTCAGACCAGGAATCTACATTTTTTCTGAAGTTAGGATCTGTATTCAGGAAAAAGAGAAGATGGATTCTAGGTTATCATATTCTACTGATCTAGCACAAAAGTCTCAAGAATGCTTTAGTTTCTCAATCTATTTAGGATTGAAATGACAAGTGGTAAATTCTAAAAGACTGAACTGAGGAAAAGCACGTTAGCGTATTTAAAACCCTTTGTTATTAACATTAATAACAATTAATTACTAACATTTATTCTGATTTATGGACACTGCTTAGCATCAACAACACAGACCCACCTCACCAATTATTTAGTGATACAATGACACATTCATGTTGTTCAGAGAAGCCAAGACTTTTCTAATTTCCTGTGTAGCCACCTTCACCTCTGCGTATATCTTCCTATTTTAAATTACCACCAGGCTTCAAACATATTTGCCTGGTTTTGAAAGCAGCAGGAGGTGCTTTTTGAAGTTTCTGAAATGCATACACATGGGTATGTGCATATGTGTGCATGTACACACACACAGGTCATCCGATCCACCGACAAAAGATCCGTTTCGTGCAAAAGTTTTCCAAGGACTTAATATCACTCAGATATACAAAACTTTTTTCACCTTATTTTAATGATGTGTTTCTTATTTATAACACTGTTTTTGCAACAACAAAAAAATGTGGATAAGTGATGACCAAAATGACTTTAGAAGTCAGTGTAGGACATTATTTTCTGCTATTAGTCCTTACCAATGTCAAGTGCAAAATTTAAATTAACAAGCACTTCGCTTATTGGAATGACTTCAGCACTTCTGCTGCTTCCATTGATTTCTGTTTACTTTGGCAGGCACAGGCAAGAAGAACATATTTCTGTGCTTGAAGAATCAACCTAAGACTTCACGAGGCTGTATAGATAGATGCAAATGTCATGATGAAATGTTGCTGTGAGGTTATTCTAAGAATTAACATAATACAGGAGGAACACTATTTATGTAGTGTTCCTGCAGGCCTTAACTTCCCGTTAGTGTTGTGTTAGAGCCATCTCCTGGCTATATTTCTCATATTAACAACTGGCCTATAGTTCTTTCACTTAGCAGTAAATACGATGTCAAAGCCATTTAAAAACTAAACAGCTTACCTGCAAATGTGTTGTTTGCCAGCTATCCCCAACCAGAGGTAACCCTGACCCCAAGCTAACTTATGGGGAAGAAGCCCATGCTGCTACTACATCACTGCATTACTGTTGGTGACTGGTGTGTATAAGGGATTATTCTTCACTAGAAACACTAAAAATAAACATTTCCATGGCCCAAGTTGGCCGCAGAAAAGTATAAAAATCTACGGAAAGGCCAATAAGCTTTGGACTCGTCCAGTTTTTTGTTTGTTGGTTTTTTAATTCTTTTAATCTCTTAGCTTCAGGTTTCTTAGAATTGAAAAGTGAATGGGATAAAAGCAATCAGAAGAAAAAAAAAAAAGCAATCAGAAGATAGTCCCTCTCTTTTTACTCTTCTCCACCTTATCACCTGCAGTAAAACTCCAACCATACGATGGTATATTCAATTCAAATTCATCTACCAAAGGTAACCAGGCAGAAATCCAGAATTTCGTGAACCCATCTTCTCTATCCTGGCATTGCAAACATTTGCCAACAGTCAGTGAGCCGCCCCATTGGCTTTATCAATAGTGTAAAAATAAAGAAATAAAAGTTAAGGTAAATTTTTTAAAAGTGAGATCAAACCTAGAAAACTACAGAAGACATTTTCTCACTCTGCTTTTAAACTAAAAAAGACTTTGTTGATCCAATACCAACCTCAATCTCTTCTTGTAAGACTGGTGGTAGCAGGAAGCAGCCCTGGTACAGGGACAGAGGACCCAAGGACACCAGAAGCCTGGTTGAAGCTGGATGGAAGGAGGGGTATTTGACAGGCAGGAGGCAGCTCATTCAGCTGCACCTTAACCAGAGCACCCGAGCTAACACTCCCTCCCTCCGGGGTGGGGAGAGAGGGGCATCAGCTCCTTTAATGACCCCAGATAGTCAAGACCTCTGTTTTATGTATTATCGCAATTACTGGGAAGCCAGGTGGGGTAAGTCAAAGCAACTGCGGACCCACGTGCACAAGAACCATGGATGCGTTGCGTTGCCCCTTCAGATCTCCTCACGTAGGCACCCACCACCCCACAACCTGGGCCAAATCCATTTTATTGAGGTGTTATACACAAATGCCGCTTCTCAGAAATTCTGAGTTATTTTGAATGCTGCTATGTACTTATCTTCACCTCTCTGAAACACCGGCTAACAATACACATAGAAAAAAAATCAGCCGGACCCTACATAAATGGATGATTGCTAAGGAGGAAATTTCTACAGCAGAAAATATCTCATGGTGCCTCCTGCCATTTTGATAGGTGATTCCTAAGCCGCAGTACTAGTGGTCTGTCAGTGGGCAGTATTCAGCCAGGGCCTTACCCTGACTCACCTTTACTCTCTCTTAGCCCCTCAACAAACCTGTCCTGACTCCCGTAGGAGCCAGGGTCTTGCTCTCATTCAGCTTCTAAGTCAATGGACAATTCATTCCTATGAGGTGGAATGAGTGTGCAGGAAATGAGAACAAAAACTATATCAACAATAAAAATGGAGGTTCTCAGGCCGACCACAAAGAGGCCACCTTCCCTTCATAAGGCCAACTTAAAGGTGGCAAAGAAAACTTTTGAACCACTTTGGTGAGAAAGGAATGTGTAGTCTTTCAGGCCCAGATATGATTTCTGACTATATTCTTGGAGGTTTTCCAGGTTAGAAAGTAAATCTAAATGAGAACTTCTGCCTCCTTAGAATATAAGCAAAGACTGGATTTTGTTAGGTCCTGCATCCAGTTACCAATTTCTTTATAAGCTGTCTTCCTAATATTCATTGGGAAGTAGTATTTGGGGATTTAAAATGCATTTATGTTAAACAGATGTGGAAGTAGCACTTAGTTTTATTTGTCCAGCAATCACTTATTTAGGCCTCACTGTGTATCAGGAATGGTTCTAAACACCACTAGTTTTAACCCATTAAAGCCCCATTGGAACTCTATGAGAAAGGTGCTGTTATTGACCCCATTTACAGATGAGGAAACTAAGCAGTGAGAGGTTAAGTAATATCCACAGGGTCACACAGCAGGTGGGAGTAGCAACTTCCACACAATCTTTTCTTATCTGTCTGGATATCTGTTTTTCAGGGAAGCTCTGAGAATGACAGTCTGAACAGCTCATGTTCATCCCCAAGGCACCCCATTCTCTGCTACCTGCTGGAAGTACTCCCACCTGAACCCTGTATCCAGAGCAAAATCTGCTCAATGCCAGGAAAAGCAAGAGATCTTCAATGCAAACACCTTCAGGCCCCTGAAGCCAGGGAAGGAAGAGACAAAGAAGAGTCCACTCTGTGGCTCCTTGACCCTAGACTTGCAGGAGGAGAATCTTGCACCAAAAGAGATCTCGGTGGAAAACAAAGACTAATAATAAAAGCTTTAAAAGATGCCAGGCAAAACCTTCTCCACGAGATATGCAAGACCCATTGCTCCAGGGCTGGGTGATTGGACAGACAGGTCAGGCAGGAGGGAGAAGTGGCAGCTGGGCTCACACCCATCTCAGCGATCAAATGCCCGGTGCTCTGGACCAGAGTGCCCTCCCTGCACCAGATGGCACAAAGGATTTGAGGAGGAAAGGGCAAGCACTGCTTTCTTTCCTAGGAGTCTAGATACAATGTGAAACCTTGACCATGTCAGTGTGATAGATACCATCAGTCAAATTCCAAGCATTTTGATGGAGAACTGCTCTTGCAACATAGGCAAGAGGCATTTGCAATCTTGCACCACAAAATTAACCACCTGCAGTTAACAGAACAGAAGGAAGCAACGCTAAAGATAAGACACAGCTTAAAGATAGTTTCAAGGGTGAAAGAGTGAGCTCCTTGACACTGGAAGTATTCAAGCATCACTTGGCCCATATGTTATAAAGGGAATTCAGGCATCTAGGTGGTTCGACTAGATCAATAGCTTCCAAACCTGGACGTTCACCAGTCTCTTGGAGAACTTTGAAAAATTACACATTGCCGGGCTCAGTGCCATACGGTCAGGTTCATTAGGTCTGTAGTAGAACTTAAGGAATCTGTAATTTTCATAAAAGTCACAGCTATCCTAGTGCCCCCAGGACTGAGAATCTTTGGATAGGATAACCTTCGTGATTCCTTTAAACCCGAGGGTCTATGATTTCTTGCCAAGGCTCTGAGCCTCACCCACCACATAATTACAGGTAGAAAAACGCTGGGGTAGATTGCTTTTCACTGGGGAATGGTTTTTAGCCCCACACAATGCAATGGTTTGCATATTTGCTGATGTTTCCCCCCCAAAAGCACGCGGGAATGAATCATTATTGAAACAATTTACTTTCAGTTAGTGCATGAATGCCTTCCCATGATGCTCTGATGCTTTGTTTGTCCTCCTATAAAAATTATTTATGACCCAAGTGTGATCTTTTAAATCAGAATACTTATTCCTGAAATCAAAACTCTAGCATGCTAATGCAAGTAGAAACCTTGATAATTTTTCAAAGCCATGTTGAATATTCAAAAGCTGGAACTGAAGGAAAGGAGTTAACATTAATTAATATTTGAAGCAGTAAAATAAAAGCAACAGTGAAGCTAATTTTGCAGGACAATTAATCATGAGTCTTGCTAATTACACATGGGATTTTGCAAATGATTTTTTTCTCAGGTAGTGAAGTAAAAATGATAATCTGCTACCCATCAAAATCATTGGCTTCTCACCAATGTCCCCAGCAAGAGCAATTAGTGCGAACAGCAGAGCCCTAGTAATTGCATGTCAAGAGAGGAGAATGTGAGAATTTTAATTGCTCTAAATAAAGACCACTTGCTCATATGTACACCTGATTGTCCAAAACAACTCTGCAAGCCGGAGCAAGTATGCCTCCATTTCCAGGTGCCTGCATAAAAATAAACTCTGGGAGAGCAGTATTCTCCCAGCAACCCATGCAGTTTCTGGAAGAAAATATCAATATGCATTCACATTCTGAACTGCAGTGTCATCACTTGAATATAAGAACTGCAAAAAAAAAAAAAAAAGTACCCACTTGGGAAAATGTGCATATTCTTTATATTTGCCCAATATTTATTGCTGACATTTTTTTGAAGAACTTTATCTACAAGGTGCCAAGGGCTTCAAATTTACTGAATTTTAGGATCACCAATAAAATGTTTTTAACAAGACATCTCAAGAGGGCATAAAATAAAAAATTACCATATTCATGAGGGTAAGCCTCTAAGATTGCAATGCTATAAACTGGATGTTTATAATTTGCTTGTGGCTTTCTTAATTAAAAACTGGTAATTAGAAACTCAAGTACTATTTTTACACTTCATCTTCTACGTTTTCCATGCTACTGTTACTTTTCAGTTTAATATATGTACACATGGATGCACACAATTGCAAATGATCAATAATATTTAACTGTGTGTCTAAAACCTAAATGATGATGGATACTTTTAAATATTGCTTCCCAGGAGATTATTATTCCAATGGCCATGTCGTGGCTTAAACATTTAGTTTAAACAAGACAGCTATCTTTTTTTGCTCTTCCAAAGATGCATCATTTACTCTCATTTTTAGGCCGACTTGCTGAATTGCCTTCCAAGTACTACTGGTATCTATTGTCTGCATGCCTAACCTTGCATCTTCAAGTACACCATATTGAGATGCAAAACCACCACGCTTTTCCTGCTATTAGCTTTGTCGGCTCGGCATTAAGCAAGGAGCAGTAACCTCAGCTTACCACCATATCTTCTTTGCACGTCCAAAATTGTGCACACGGTTTACTACACCAGAACTACTTAAAAGCAACAAGCAGGACACGGGAGGGATGCTTCCTTCGCTGAATTACCAGCAGATCACAGGGGTGTATCTGGCTCCCAGAGGTGATTCAGGTAATAACACTAGGATGGTGATTTAAATGGTTACAAGCTTTTCCAGGGAAGGCAGTCCTCACAGTCGAATCATTTTGCAGCTATTGCTCACAAATTATTTACCCAGCCTCCTTAAGTGATTGCTTTTGATTTTATTATATTTTAAAAGAGAAACCTTTGAAGATGGATGCTTTCCTATCAAGGCACAACGATTATGCCATCCTTAAATTAGAATTCCTTCTTTGGGTTATCATATATACACATCTCACAAGACCTTAATGTAACCCCCTCCTTTTTTTGAAACATCAATTTGGGGCCAAAGAAGGATCTGAGTCAGAACAATCATTATTTACTTAGAAGCATTTTACGAAGACACAAAGACTATGCTGTTTATTTTTGTAGGAAGATTTTTCAGAGGGTCAGGAATGAATTGACAAAGAAAGCCATGAGGGTACAAAAGCTGACTGGGTAACATAGCCTCATGGCCACAACTCAGGTTGCCCTAAAGAACCTGATGTGAATTATAAGATGATTTTTAGAAAATGTGTAGTTTTTACAGATCAAGATTACAGGATATATTATTATTCTAAACTTCTAAAGAGCAAAAGGAGTACAGTACAGAATTCTCCAAGTTTCTTCCTTGGGCTGTAGAAGTTCTTTCAGCAGCATCTAGAATGCTAACATATACATTTTGTTTCCTGGGTTGTCTGGCATTAACACCCAGGGATTGCTAGTGCTATTTACATTACTACTCATTACTGGGCAGAAGAAGAACAAGGAAGCCTTTTGATCAAAATGTGTAATTTCCCAACATTAAATGTTTATAAAAAGGTGTTACAGTAATAAGGGGTTTAGTGTGCCAGAAGTTTCCAAATCAAGAGCCAAACCACTTCAGAGGGAACTTGGCATAAGTATTCCTAGATTCTAGCTGCCCATTGAGGGAACAGAGTAGAGCTTGGCTTGACCTTTGCCCCACACAACCTTCAGAACCTTTTGTGGTTTTTCTTAATTATCGCATCTGCAGACATGTTGGTAATTTTGAACACCATGGCCGACTTTCACGGTAATAAAGCAGATCTATTATATTGGCCCTTAGATAGAGTTTATGGTGCCACATCAATTAAATGAGGCAGAGAGACAGTGAACAGACTTCCTATCACCTATCATTTGGGAAGAGATTTGCAGTAAGAGAAATTTTCTACACGCATATCAGTTTAGCATCAAAGAAAAAACAGATGTACATGTAACAAAAAGAAAGGGAGAAGATAACAGAAAAAAAAGGACGAAGTTGGACAACCCAGCGTGGGTCACTTGCACTATGGGGCTTCAGTTGCCTCCTCTGGTCTTGGACCAGATCAGAGGTTCTTAATCTGGGTTCCCTGTATCCCCTACGGGATCCACTGATGGGCTTGATTATACCCATGAACCCTCTGAAATCATGGACCAAATGTTGTTTGTTTTCACATATACATGCATTTCTGGATTCAGCTTTATAGCTTTTATGAGATTCTCAAAAAAGATCATAATCCAGATAAGGATAACAACTACTGGAATAAATGGTTGTTCAGGCCTCTTCCAGTTCTAGTTTTTTATAGTACAGGAGAATCGGATAATCCTGTTTCTAAATGAAGGCTGCTCCAAATGGCTCTCTCATATTCAAACAAGCCCAGAGCTCAAACTCTGGCTTTAGTTGTATTGTTTAATATCATTGCTTTCTGTGGTAGGCATACATCTAGAAATTTGAGATCCTGCAGCAAATATTTCACAAGGTTTCACTTTAGTTTTTGTTGTCCAACCCTCCTTCAATGATGCAATTCTTAATTGAGCTGCATGAGTAGCCATAAAGGAAGAAAAAGGAGGATATAAGCACTTCTCTCCCCTGCTGGCCAGAGCCACTTGAATATCTCCATGGCCTGAGTAGTAGCAGATTGATAACACCTATGGAGTTAGTGAGTTGGTTGAAGTTAACTATATTGCTATTATAACAACATTGCAAATTCTGTCTATTTGATTGTTCGAAATGTGCTATTACTGTGGCCTTCACACTGGACAGCCTTGCTATGTTCTTAGGGTTTCTTTAGCCTGTGTGTCATAGATTTTAAAAGGGCTGCTAAAACCAGCCTGGCCCATATCTATGTCCAAAAATAAATGGAAAGGAAATTCAAGAAGTTGAAAAGAACTGAATTTGTGTATACATAGGAAGTCTGGGATTAGCTTGAACCAACCCTTTAAACACATCCAATAGAAAGAAATGAAGACACACGCCATGGATTATTCAAAATAGAGAGAGCTCAAAGGATGTTTGCATAGTCTGAGAGTAATGGAATTTGAAGGGGAAAGCAAGGCAGCCAGAGAGAAATAGGTAATAAAACAAACCATTTGGATTCTTAAATAGCAGTTTCTAATTTTTAAAATGTAAACATAGAGTTGTCCATTTTATCAACTGTAAATTGAAGAAGAGGTTACCTAAAAGGCCCTTTTTAGCATTACCACCCTGAGAATATATCACTAAAGACAATAAAGAAAACAAAAGGAAAATACTGCTCTTGGAAAGAAATGAGGAGAGGCTGTAGGAAAGATTTTACAATGAGAAGTTATAACAGGAAGATGGAAACATAATCCGGATATGGTAAAATGCCACAGCAGAGTGGTCTTCCCTTCTCTCATCCTGTGTTCTCATACTCTGGGGCTCATCAGGGCTGGACACAGACAGTATTTAGTTTGGTGTTCAACGAGGACACAGGTATTGCAGGAAAGAATTGCCATTTAGTATATGGTTTAGTTATTTCAAATCCATACAGTACAGTACACCCAAGATGGAAGCAGATACAAAATGACATTTTCTTATGCAAATCTTTGCATGCTGAACCAAATTAAATAAAGTTTTTAGGCTTTTATACAAACAGATGACCTCCAAGAGAAATTTCCAGCAAGGAGAGAAGTATACTGTGTATGCTAAGGCAAAAGCAGCCTCTCTAAAAGCCAGAGGTGTGGTATGTCAATGAACTGCCCTAAGGAGCAAAGTTAGGCCCTTCTCAAGGGAGACTGAAAAATGCCTTGGGCCACCCACAAGGCAGGCTCCACAGGGTCAGGCCTGTGCTGCCCACCACTCTCCTTCCCAACCAGATGATTTTCCAATTACCGTGAGCAAATATGCCCAGGTAACTTTAGAGTCTCCCGGCTCTGCATTTAAATAAAAACACTGTTAATAACCCCAGAGAGTGATAAAGGGGTGAGTGAAGATACATGGAAAGTTAGAGCTCTTTGGACAAATGAGGAAGAACGCTATGATTCAGCCTTCTCTGTCTCTTTATTTGCAAAAAGCGTCATCATCACAAATTAAAGAAACCCCTTCCTTATGCAGCAAATGAAGTCGGCCTGAGCCAAATCATCATCTTTCCAGACATTAATCACTCCCACTCCTTCTGCCCCTTGAACAAAACATACATGCCTTCTCCTTTCCTATGTTAACTTGTCCTTCTTGGGAGCTCCCATCTTAGAAACAGCTGTTCCATGTCTCCACCATATTTCTGTTTCTCTTCTCCTTGACCTTCTAAACAAGCTGCTGGCCCAGGATCAAATGGGGAGCACTTAGAAAGCATGAGGAAAGGAGAAGAGCAAAAGCATTCAGGGTCCCAAGAAGAAATGGTCAAATAATGGTGCCCACAGGGACCTATGCTAACACCCATAAAGACCCCGACTCCAAAAAGAGCCTAACCATCATTGCAATGCAGATTTGAAGATCAGGATCTGATACCCTCGCTTCCCCCTCACGAACTGTAAAACTGGTTGAGAGTCCTCAACACGCTATGTGCGCTACTAGGAATATGGATTATGGAACACAAAGAGGCAAATTATTCTCAGATATAAAAACATACATTTTTTTCTCTGTAGTTTTCTAGTTATTGAATTAACTTTTCATATTTTCCCACTTCACTCTGCCAGAGATTATCTGGTCAGTGAAGTCTTTTTGTTGTTGTTTGTTCGTTTGTTTTGAATTTTTAAAACAAATTATTTTTAATACATTTTTTAATCAATGTACCATGTTGGACATTTAAAAAATATCACCAGATTTACAAAATTCTAAAGATATAAGAACTACTAAAACAATGTGAGAATGATTTAAAATTTCCAGTGATTTGAGGGGTACTTGAGGTTTTTGCTATCTTCAAAAGCATCATAATGACTATCATTTAGATACTATCCCAAATTATTGTTATTTAGATTTCATAGCTATTTTATTTTTATTTGTTTTTATTTTTTCGTTTTAATTTTAAATATTACCATATTTTTATTCATCTCATTTTTTTAACTCTTATTTTTATTTTTTATACAGCAGGTTCTTATTAGTTACCTGTTTTATACATATTAGTGTATATATGTCAATCCCAGTCTCCCAATTCATCCCACCACCACCCCCCACCCCGAGTGAAGTCTTTATAAAGCATTTAAAATAGTGCAGACTCTGCATGGCAGTTTAAACAAATACGCATCCTATGAGGTATATATGCCATCAGTCAAAATAACAAAATGCCTTATCAAGGTAAGGAGACTTGCAAGAATTTCAAAGCATTTTGTAATTATCACATTTCGAGACGGGGGAAAAAGATACCTGAACAGCTAGCACCAAAATTTTTCTTAGGGAGTAAACTACCTGCTTAGGAAAATCCCTTGATAAGCTTTGAGGGGGAGACGATGAAACCCAGAGGACCCAGTATTAGCAGGAGCTAAGGTCAGAAGAGAGTTAAGACTGCTCTTCAGAGGAAGGGAGAAAGAATAGAGGAAAGGGAAACAAAAGGAGGACGAGAAGCCAGGAAGATGGCATAAGATGGGGCACGTGGAGATGATGAAACCCCTGTGGTAGGAAGGGTATGGGGGGGGGACTTTTAAGAAGAAAATGAATAAATTCAACTTGAGGTTATTCACTTTGTTATAATGTAAACCCCTCCTGTGTCCCCAAAAGTTTCAAGTAAAGTATATTGAACACATCTTAGATTTTTTCCCTTTTGGTAGAAGTCAAAGAAGGGATCCTACCCCATGTCACATTCTGAGGTGTTGGGGATTAGGATTTCAATATAAGAACTTGGTCAGGGGGAACACAATTCAGCCTCAACACTACCGTTACATGCAACAATACAGATGAATCTCAAATGTATATGCAGAGTGAAAGAAGCCAGTCTCAAAAAGCTACATACTATATAATTCCATTTATATGATATTCTGGAAAAGTAAAACTAGAAGGACAAACAAAAGATCAGAGATTGCAAGAGGTCAAAGGTGGGGAAGGGTTTGACCAAAAAGGAGTAGCATGAGGTAATTTTAGGGAGCAGGGGGCACGGAAACCATTTGGTAACTTGATTATGGTGGTGTTTACGTGACTGTGCATTTGTGAAAACTTATAGAACAGTAGACAAAATAATGAATATTTCTGCACGTAAATCAAAAATTAACTTTAAAAACTTAGGTTCCAAATCAGAAAAAGAATTGGTTTGGTTTTAACTTAATAGTCTATCGATTTAGAGAAAGACCCACCTGTGGAGCAAATAGATGAGTGAGGTGTGGTTTGCCCTGCCATCAGGTGCGACCCCCCCCCCCAACTCTTTTCACCTCTCCCCCTCAATACACCCAAACTGAAGAAATCATGATGAGAGAAACAGGGTTCATTTTCTCTTTTCAGGGCTTCCTCCTAACATGAATTCCGCTGAGGAAGTCAAGGTTTAGTCATTTCCATCGGTTCAGGGTTCCCACACTCGGGAGAAGGGAACCATCCGTTTGAAATCCCCTTGGGCAGGCGCGTCATTCACCTCCTGACCCTCCACTTCTGCTCTTCACTGCGGGTAGGGGGGGGACCCTGACACTTCTGCTCCCTAATTCCAGCTGCTGCCTTCTCTTTGTGTCCTTTTTTCCCCAAGCCATGTAGATCAAGAAGCCAGCAGCTTTCCCATGCTCTTCTACACAGGAGAAACAGTTATTCTGGTCATACGTATCATCATGGTTATTCCTAATAAATCATTATCTGATCATACAAAGCATTGACAGGGCCATCTTTTATTTGTATTTGTTCACTTGTACATTGTCTACTTCCAAAAAGGTTCTGGGTGGCTTTAGTTTGACTTCATTAAATAAATAAATAAATAAATATTTACTGAGTTCCTACTACGTGTTAAGGGCTAGGGATATGGGATGAAATCATAGTCCCTGCTCTAGAGGCCCTCATGGTCTAATTAGGATAGATGAGAAAGTAGACAGTTACAATACACTGCCGGAAGGGCCCTGGCACAGGCAGACATGAGCTGCTCCGGAACCTCAGAGAAAGGGTGCATACGCCTGCCTGGGCATCAGGGGTGGCTTCAGAGAGTTGAATCTCGAAACATGAGGTGGAGGTAACCAAGAAAACAATAGTGAAAAGCGGTGCAGAAAGGGTCAAAGTTGTTCAATATGGCTGGAACATATGTGGTACAAATGAGGGAGAGGTTGCTGCAGAAAAAAGGCAGAGACCGATCATGAAAAGCTTATGCTCCCTGTGAAGGAGTTTATCCAACAAGCAGGGACATGGAAGGTCAGATTTAGAAAGGCCTCTCTGGCAGCTATGTGGAGAATAGGTTTCGTCAAGACGGGCCTGGAGGCTTGGAGACTGGGAGACACATTTCTGTAACACTGCAGGTAAGAGGAAGTGAGTGGCTGGACCTACACAGAGATTAGAGAGATGAAGAGGAGAAGAAAGATTCAAGGCACATCTGAAATCCATTGTACACTAAGTACTGAACAAAGCCCAGATGAAGTGCAGCCCCTTTACTTGGACTTCTGATCTAAATACAATAGGTAGTTATTATATAGACATTTCTACCTTTTGATGGGAACTCACATTTTTCATTGTTTCATTTATTCAGCGTTGATAATAAACATGCATATTCACTGATGTCTATCTACTCATTCAAAGATTTCTAAGGCAGCATTTAGTATTTAGTAGTTAAAAATGTGAACTCTGGAGTCAGTCAAACCTCACTCTGGATACTTTTCAAAAATGTATATTTCCTAAATTATCATACAATAAAACTGACATTTTGGGGGGGCATACAGTTCTATGTATTTTAATAAATGTAAATGTTTGTGTAACCACCACCACTATCAAGATACAGAATAGTCCACCGTCCTCCAAAACTCCCTCATGCTATCCTGCCCTCACCCTTAAACCCTGGCAACCATTGATTCTTTTTCTCTCCATCACCATAGTTTTATTTTTCTGAGGATGTTATATATTTTTTTAAAATTTATTTTATTGAAGTATAGTTGATTTACAATGTTGAGTTAATTTCTGCTGTATAGCAAAGTGATACAGTCATACATATATACACAGAGAATGTCATATAAATGGAATTATACAGTATGCAGCCTTTTGAGACTGGCTTCTTTGACTCAGCATACTGCCTCTGAGATTTATCCCCATTGTCACAAGTATCAAAAGTTCCTTCCTTTACAGGTCTGAGTAGTATTCCATTATATGACTGTGCCATAGTTTGTTACCCACTTCCTGTTTGAGGGCTGTTTGGGTTGTCTCCAGTTTGGGGCAATTATGAATTGAGTTGGGTTTTCTGTTTGTTTGTTTTTGCGGTACGCAGGCCTCTCACTGTTGTGGCCTCTCCCGTTGCGGAGCACAGGCTCCGGACGTGCAGGCTCAGCGGCCGTGGCTCACGGGCCTAGCCGCTCCGCGGCATGTGGGATCCTCCCAGACCGGGGCACAAACCCGTGTCCCCGGCATCGGCAGGTGGACTCTCAACCACTGTGCCACCAGGAAAGCCCTGAGTTGGGTTTTATGTGAACATAGGTTTCCATTTCTCTAGAATAAATATCAGGAGTGGGATTCCTGGGTTACATGATAAATGTATTAACCTTATAAGAAACTTCCAACTCTTCTCCAGAGCACATTTTGAATTCCCACCAGTAATATATGAGAGTTACTCTACATCCTACAATTTTTAATTATAGCCATACAAAAAGGTGTACTTGTTTAACCCCGGGTCACAAAGATTCTCTCCTATGCTTTTTCTGAAAGTTTTATAATTTCCTGTTTTACTTTTAGGCTTATGACTCATTTTGTGTTAATTTTTTGTAAAAGATGTAAGGCTTAGATTCAAGTTCTTTTTAGGGCTTATGGGTGTCCAACTGTTTCATCATCATTTGTTGAAAAGACTATCCTTTCTCCATTGAGTTACCTTTCAATTTGCCAAAAATCAATTGTTCATATTTGAGTGGGTCTATTTCTGCACTCTCTAGCCTGTTCCATTGATTTGTGTGTCTATCCTTTCACCAATACCATGCTGTCTTAATTACTATAGTTTTCAGTATAAAATTGAGTAGTGGGATTCCTCCAATTGTACTATTTTCTAAAATCACTTTAGCTTTCCTAGTTATTTTGCCTTTCATATAAAATTTGAATTGGTTATTGATATCTATAAAAACTCTTGCTGGAATTTTGATTGGAATTGCATTAAGTTCTATAGATCAATTTGGGGGAGAATTAGCATCTTTACTATTTTAAGTCTTCTAATCCATGAACATGTCTATTTTGGGGGGTCTTCTTTTATATTAATCATCAGCATTAAAAATTTTTTAGGGGCTTCCCTGGTGGCGCAGTGGTTGAGAGTCCACCTGCCGATGCAGGGGACACGGGTTCGTGCCCCGGTCCAGGAAGATCCCACATGCCGTGGAGTGGCTGGGCCCATGAGCCATGGCCGCTGAGCCTGCGCGTCCGGAGCCTGTGCTTTGCAACGGGAGAGCCCACAACAGTGAGAGGCCCGCGTACCGCAAAAAAAAAAAAAAAAAAAGAAAAATTTAACATATGGCTCCTGTACATATTTTGCTAGACTTGCACCAATTTTTGTGCTGTTATAAATGGTATTATTTTTTATTTTTTTTTATTATTTTTTTTTTTGGCGGCACGTGGGCCTCTCACTGTTGTGGCCTCTCCTGTTGTGGAGCACAGGCTCCAGATGCACAGGCTCAGCGGCCATGGCTCATAGGCCCAGCTGCTCCACGGCATGTGGGATCTTCCCAGACTGGGGCACGAACCCATGTCCCCTGCATTGGCAGGTGGACTCTCAACCACTGCGCCACCAGGGAAGCCCGGTATTATTTTCTAAATTTCTGTTTCTACTTGCTCATTGCTATTATATAGAAATATTTTTGTATATATTGACTTTGTATCCTGCAACCTTGCTAAACTCATTAGTTCTAGAAGTTACTTGTAGATTCCTTGGGATTTTTTTACATAAACAATCATGTTGTCCTTGAAAGAGGGCAGTTTAATTTCTTCATTTCCAATCTTTTTTTTCTTGCTTTATTGCAGTAGCTAGTACTTCCAGTATAATGTTTAATAGGAGTGGTATGCATAAACATCTTTGCCTTTTTCCCAATCTTAGAAAGAAAGCATTCAGTCTTTCATGATTAAATATGTTGGCTGTAGGATTTTTATAGATGCCCTTTATTAGATTGAGGAAGTTTCCTTCTATTTCCAGTTTGCTCAGTTTTTGTCATGAATGTGTGTTGAATTTTGTCACATACTTTTTCTGCATCAGTTTATATGACCATGTGGTGTTTCTTTGTACTGTTCATGTGGGGGATTATATTGATTTCTGAATATTAAATCTGTCTTATGTACTTCTCTAGATAAATCCCACTTGGTCATGCTTATTATTATTACTATTTTTTTTCCTTCTTTTTTTGCGATACGCGGGCCTCTCACTGCTGTGGCCTCCCCCGTTGTGGAGCACAGGCTCTGGATGCACAGGTTCAGCAGCCATGGCTCACAGGCCCAGCCGCTCCGCGGCATGTGGGATCCTCCCAAACCCGGCCGCGAATCCGCGTCCCCTGCATCGGCAAGTGGACTCTCAACCACTGAGCCACCAGGGAAGCCCGATGCTTATTACTTTTTATATGTTGTTGGGTTAATTTTGTTAATATTTAATTGAGCATTCTTGTATCTACCTTTGTGAGGAATATTGATCTGTAGTGAGGTTTTTGTGGACTGTATTTGTCTGATTTGGTATCGTGGTAATGCTGGCTTTATAAAATAGAAGAGAGAATTTTTCTCTCTCTTCTATTTTCTAGAATTTGTGTATAATTGATTTTATTTCTTCTTTAAATGTTTGGTAAAATTAACCAATGAAACCAACTGGGCTTGGAGATTTCTTTTTTGGAAGGCTGGTTATTTGTTTTACAACAAATTCAGTTCTGTTAATAGTTATAGTTTAATATAATAGTTAAGTAATAGGACTGAACTTAATTTACAGTAAGCCCCCTACATACGAACCTCCAAGTTGCGAACTTTCAAAGGTGCAAACATGTGTTCACATGTCCAACCACCTAAGTTAATTCACGTGTCTGGCATACATTGTCACATGCGTGCATCCTCTACAAGTGGTTGTGCTTTTGTGTGCTTTACTGTACAGTACTATATAGAGTACAGTAGTACAGTATCTTTATTTCAAGCCCAGTATGTCCCAAAGCAAGGGTAAAAATAGTGGTGATGCAGCTGGTACTGCTAAGAAGCGCCAGCTGTTTTACTGTACTACTGTACTTTTCGAGGTACTGTACTGTAAGGTTAAAAATGTTTTCTTTATTTTTTGTGTTTGTTTTTTATGTATTATTTGTGTGAAAAGTATTATAAACCTATTACAGTACAGTACTATATAGCCGATTGTGTCAGGTACCTAGGTTGACTCTGTTGGACTTATGAACAAGTTGGACTTACGAACAAATTAGACTTACGAACACACTCTTGGAACAGAACCTGTTCATATGAGGGAAGACTTACTGTAAATTCAGGTTAACTATTTCATTTTGGATGAGCTAAGCAAGTTTGTAGTTTTTGAGGAATTGATCCATTTCTTAGAAGTTGATGCTTTTTGTGTGTAGAGTTATTTGTAGCATTCCTTACTATCCTTTAAGGTCTGTGGGGTTTATTCATATTTCCTCATCATTCCTGCTGTTAGTAACTTGTATCTTCTTTCTTTCGCAGTCTTACCAGATGTGTATCAATTTAATTGATCTTTTTAAAGAACCAGATTTCTTTTTTTTTAATTTTAGAATTTTATTTATTTTTTTATACAGCAGGTTCTTACTACTTATCCATTTTGCAGATTTCGTTTTATTAGTGTTTACATGGTGTATCTTCTTCCATCCTTTTTTTTAGCCTATCTATATTATTACATTTGAAGTGAGTTTCTATAAGCAGCACATAGTTGGGTCATGTCTTTTTTTATCCATTTTGATTATTTCTTTTTATTGATGTGTTTGACAGTTTACATTTGCTGACATTATTGGTATGTTTGGATTTAAATTTGCCATTTTATTATTTGTTTTCTGTTTGTACCCTCTAGTTTTTGTTCCTCTGTTTTATCTTTCCTGAATTCTTGTATTATTGGAACAGTTTTAATATTCCATTTTATCTTTTTAAAAATTATATCTTTTTCCATAATTTTAAGTGATTGCTCTAGGAATTACAATATACATATATAGCTATTCAAAGTCTACTTAGAATCAATATTTTAATACTTCTGGATTACAGGAACTTGCCACCACATGGGACCATTTACCCTCTCCTCTTTATGTTATGCTTGTCTTACATATTACATTTATATTCTTGAAGACCTTATCAGGCGACATTTTAATTTTTGCTTTCAATGGTCGAAGATATTTTAAACAACTTAAGAGAAGAATAATAGTCTATTATATTTACCTAGATATTTACCATTTCTGTTGCTCTTCCTCCATTCCTTACATTCCAAGTGTCTTCCAACATCACATCCCTTCTGTCCATCAGTAATTCTTTTAGAGTAGGTCTGCTAGCAATGAATTCTCTCAGTTTTCATTTATCTCAGAATATCTTTATTTTACTTTCATTCCTAAAAGATATTTTCACGTGATATAGGATCCTGGGTTGACAGTTCTTTACTTCCAGCACTTTAAAAATGTCATGCCACTTCCTTTGGCCTTCCTGGCTTCTGATGGGAAATGCACAGCCATTCTAACTGTTGTTCCCCATAAGTAAAATGCATCATCTCCCTCTGGCTGCTTTCATTTTTTTTGCTTTGTGTTCAGTTTTCAGCAGTTTGATTGTGGTGCGTCTGGGCATTGATTTCTTTGGATGTATCCTATCTGGGATTTTCTGAGCTTCTTGAATCTATTTAGGTAGTGTCTTTTAAAGTATTATTTAATACATTATAGGGCAGTGCTAACAGATTATAAATGGTGGGTGGTAGTGCTCTGGAAATGAATCTAGACCTTTCACTTCATTCATTCTTCAGGAAAGAATTGGCCTCTTTATGCCTTTTGGATGTAAGTTGGATTTTCCTGGAATGGAATATTGACATACAATGCAGCTCTGTTTACTGAGGCTCTTTGCCATTTTCAAAGCCTATATATTCCACCCGAGAGCAACGAAGACCAGGAGGGTGACAACTTCCCACATGTGCCCATCAGCTGAGCTTGTTGAATTCTTTAGCTGTTGGCATTATATGGTAGAATGAATGAGAAATTTTTATTCAGACACACTTGGATTCAAATTCTGGCCCCTCTACTTTTTATGTATTTGAACTTGGGTACGTTACCTCAAATCTCTGAACCTCAGTTCCCTCATCTGTAAAAGGAAGTTAATAATACTTAGCACAAAGGGCTTCTCTGATAATTAAAAACAATGTGTAATATGTGAATTGAAGACAGTTCATCTAAAGTATTCCTAAAGGATGACATATTTAGATAGACTGAATTAACACTTTCCACTTAAATATCCCTTTACAATATATAAAACACTTTTGCAACTGGTGGGGAGTAGATATTGTCCATGTCATATAATCTCTTCTATAAGAGGAGACTGAACTTTAAACAGATTAAATTACTTGCAAAGGTGGTGAGTCAGAAATTGAACCTGAATTTCTGAATTCAGGTCCAGTTTTCTAATAACAAATGGAAATGTTATTTCCAAGAATGCTAATTTAAATGGTCACTACTGAGATGTTTTGTGCTACAAAACATATATTTCAGTTTGAATTTGCTGTTATCCATTTCCTTGTTAAGATATTAAATAGTATCCCTTGTTATCATTATACAATTACAGCATTATGATTATTTTGCAATTCAGGAAAGTTAGATACCGAAGTGACTTATAGAATGATAAAAATGAGTGACAGATTTAAGATTTGGACACATATACATATCCTGTCATATCACCATTGATATTTTAAAGAATTTCCTTGGCTGAGAATTAGAATGATTCAAGATGACCATTTCTTTTCTATAGTACCAGAAATATAGCATTTTTCAAAAGCTTTGGCTTCAGTCAATCATAGACTGTTTTGGAGAGAATGCATAGCTATGTTATGTTACGTTCTCATTTTCTATTTTGGAAAAGAAAAGAATTGTTTAATATGAATGTGAGCATTTTATGTACATAAAAAGGTTAAGACAATTATGTTGGGTAATGGAATATTGCACTTAAAGATTAACACACTTCTAATAGAAATGCATTAGACATGTTACTATGCCTAAATGCACAAAAGGAATTTAAATATGACGAACGATTCATCACCTGTTGACAAATAGCATTTTATATGTAATGTTAGAGAAAAATATTTTTCGTGAAATGGCCAGTTCTAATAAATATGCCAAATGTGCTTGTAAATAAAAGGTGATAATGTTAGGCAGCACCTTATAAACTCTGAATCCAATCTACTCTAAGTGCTGTGAGTGCAAAAGACAAGGGTAATAACACAGTGACAGAAGAAAGAGCTACAGCTAACTTAAGGGTGAGATGTTCCAGGTCTGAAGACAAAGGCACATGCATGGTTCACCTCACCTGTTTCACTTTCCTGAAGCTGCAATTAATTTTCAGGAGGACATCACAGAACATGTATTTGAGTGTTCCTTGGTAGAGACCTAAAATTCTCGGGCTTTATCACAGGCTGGGATGAAAGGTTTCTTTCTCCAGAAGCATTTTTCCTTTTAAGAGAAAGTTTGTGTTTTGAAAATTAGGTATAATTTCAAACTGATCTCTATATTTGAGAGAATAGATTATTAATAGCTTTTAGCTAGTGAGTTTAATAAATCTAATGAATAAATCAATAAAATTGGTTCCTGGACTATTTTTCTCTTTAAAACAAATACTAATGATTTGCCATACAATGTTATGACCATTACATTACCAAGTATACAATGCACAAACTATCACTGTAAAATGGAGTTCAAAAAAATATATAGGAGAGAATGAGGAATTTTTTTTTTGTTGTTTTTTGTTTTTTTTGCGGTACGCAGGCCTCTCACTGTTGTGGCCTCTCCCGTTGCGGAGGGACGCGCAGGCTCAGCGGCCATGGCTCACGGGCCCAGCCGCTCCGCGGCATGTGGGACCTTCCCGGACCGGGGCACAAACCCGTGTCCCCTGCGTCGGCAGGTGGACTCTCAACCACTGAGCCACCAGGTAAGCCCTAGGAGTATTTTAATGTGAACAGGCTACCTATTCCTCGACATTAAGCTCATTATATTTTCTTTTAAAGTTACTCAACTGGAATTCAGGGACAACCCATCTCTTCTCTCTTCAGCGTCACAGAATTAAATTTGTTTAAAAATTTTTTTATCATATACAATGTTTGCTAGGATTTATCTGGGTTTTTTAAAACAAAAATTTCTATTACCCAGCATCTTTTTATACCCACAAGACAGGATAATTGGTGTTTCATTATAACGACTGTAATAAGAGTCTTCCTGATCTTTTTTTAAATTTTTTACTTTTCTTTTTTTATTCAAGTATAGTTGATTTACAATGATTCAGGTGTACAGCAAAGTGATTCACATATAGATATAAATATAGATATAGATATATTGGATACATAGATATATATCAGGGAATCTTTTTCAGATTCTTTTCCATTATAGGTTATTACAAGATATTGAATATAGTTCCCTGTGCTATACAGTAGGTTCTTGTTGTTTATCTATTTTATATATAGTAGTGTGCATCTGTTAATCCCAACCTCCCAATTTTCCCTCCCGACCCTTCCCCCTTTGGTAACCATAAGTTTGTTTTCTATGTCTGTGGGTCTATTTCTGTTTTGTAAATAGTTCATTTGTATTATTTTTGTAGATTCCAGATAGAAGTGATATCATATGATATTTGTCTTCGTCAGACTTACTTCACTTAGTATGATAATCTCTAGGTCTATCCATGTTGCTGCAAATGGCATTATTTCATTCTCTTTATGGCTGAGTCATATTCCATTGTATATATACATGTCACACTTAATTTGCTTCCATGTCTTGGCTATTGTAAATAGTGCTGCTGTGAACATTGGGGTGCATATATCTTTTTGAATTATAGTTTTTATCTTTTCCAAATATATGCCCAGGAGTGAGATTGCTGGATCATGTGGTAAGTCTATTTTTAGTTTTTAAAGGAACCTCCATACTGTTCTCCATAGTGGCTGCACCAATTTACATTTCCACCAACAGTGTAGGAGGGTTTCCTTTTCTCCACACCCTCTCCAGCATTTATTATTTGGAGAATTTTTAATGATGGCCATTCTGACCAGTGTGAAGTGGTACCTCATTGTAGTTCTGATTTTCTGCAGAATCTTATAAAACATTAAATTAAGAATAAGTTATGGGAGGTATCATTTTAGAGTTAAGCATATTTTATCATAATTTGAAAATTATCTGAGTATTGAGTATATATATTAATGTTATTTTTCAGAATTGATTCAACAGGCATGCGAGTAATGAAGCTTGAGCTATTCAGCAAAGTGGTCAAGGGCACATCTGTCAAGTGTGAATGAATTAATTTGGAATTCCAGTCCTGCTTCTTATTAGTTATGTGACCTTGAGCAAGTGATTGCCTCAGTTTTCTCATCTGTAAATGGGATTACATTAGTACCTACCCTATAGGGTTGTCATGAAGTTATCAGATCATATAGGCAGAGCATTTAGCACAAAAACAGGCACAAGATACACACTCTATGAGAGCAACTAATATATTATTTTGGGTATACTGACCATTATGGGAAACTGAGGAAACACATAATCATGCATATAGTTAGGGAAAAGCTGAGCAAAAATATTCTCTAAGGGGCTTAACACAAGGAGGATCACTCTGAATTATCAAACAAGGAAGGAAGGAAGGAAGGAGGGAGGGAGGGAGGGAAGGAAGGAAGAGAAGAAATGTTCACCTCAATCCTAAAAGAAGTAAAAAACAATGGGTGCTCTGAGCAAGACTATAAATTTCTCTCTTCTTATAGAGTTAAATAAAGTGGCAATCCACATAAACAAGTGTTTTGAGATGAGTTTAAAAAGAAAAAAAACTAAGAAAGGAAATGTCCAGCCCCAAATTCACCTAGGTGACGAAAGCATGTGGGGTGCAGAAGGGAGCCTGGCAGGGCTATAGATTCAGGCCCAAAGCATCACTCACAGAAGACACAACTCCAGAGAGACCTTCTCCTCCTCTTGCTTCAGGCTGTTAAGTGAGCAGAAATGTAAGAACCACTGTCACTATAGCTTTTCACTAGCTTGTTTATTTACCCATCAAGAACCATAAGGACCTTTACTGCATGAAATGCCAAGTGTGGTGGTAATGGACATCAAACGATCCATGTCTACCAGCAAATAAAAGACTAAAGTAATAAACATAGAGAGATGAGTGTTTAATGACCTTCAACAAATTTTTATTGTAAGATCCATAACAGTGAACTATATACACTGACACCTCTGGCCTGGAGCAGTCTCCGTTTTCAAAGTCAGAGGAAGAGGCCCAAATCCTGCCTTGCTACAGTGGCTCATGAAAATGGGCTTGAGTGTATCAGCCTGGAATGGGCTTGCCAAAATTGTCAGGCCCCTGAGACTCCCACCTTGTCCACAAAATTAGAATTTTGCACCTTGAGTACCACCTCGCACCCCGCCCCAGCCCAGCACAGTCCTTTAACTCTTTCCATAGCTGGATAAAATACTGCAGTCAGCAGATATTTTTTAATTCCCCAAACTAAGACATCCACGTGAAGCATAATAAATCTGATCATGCAAGATGTGATAATGTTTTCTAATACAATAAATGTTTACTAAATTCACGTCTATGGTAGCTGTTTGGGATACTAAGTAGAAGAATGGTGACAGTTTCATTTTTTATGGTTTCTAAAATATTAGTTTCGACTTCCCTGGTGGTGCAGTGGTTAAGAATCCGCCTGCCAATGCAGGGGACACGGGTTCGATCCGTGGTTCAGGAAGATCTCACATGCCACGGAGCAACTAAGCCTGAGCGCCACAACTACTGAGGCCGTGCACCACAACTTCTGAAGTCTACATGCCCTAGAGCCCGTGCTCCGCAACAAGAGAAGCCACCATGAGGAGAAGCCCGCATACCACAATGAAGAGTAGCCCCTGCTCTCTGCAACTAGAGAAAGCCCAAGCACAGCAACGAAGACCCATGCAGCCAAAAATAAATAAATTAATTAAACCAATTTATTTTTATAATTAATTAATTAAAATATTAGTTAAGTTATAATGTTAGTTTAAGAAAAAGGAAATTTCAGAAGTTATGAGTTCAATTGGCCATGGCAAAGAAGATTGGTAGAGGAGTATCAGTTTAGAGGAGAAGACAAAACCATATCTGTACCTCAAAATCTCCAGAATCACTTTTATAATAATATAGGCTTTGGGTTTACGCATGACCTTAATTTCTTTTTCTGTTTTTTTTTTTGAATTTATGAATTTTATTTTATTTATTTTTTTATACAGCAGGTTCTTATTAGTCATCCATTTTATACACATCAGTGTATACATGTCAATCCCAATCTCCCAATTCATCACACCACCACCCCCAACACCCACCACTTTCTCCCCTTAGTGTCCATAAGTTTGTTCTCTACATCTGTGTCTCAATTTCTACCCTGCAAACCAGTTCATCTGTACCATTTTTCTAGGTTCCACCTATATGTGTTAATATACAATACTTCTTTTTCTCTTTCTGACTTACTTCACTCTGTATGACAGTCTCTAGATCCATCCACATCTCTACAAATGACCCAATTTCGTTCCTTTTTATGGCTGAGTAATATTCCATTGTATATATGTACCATGTCTTCTTTATGAATTCGTCTGTCAATGGGCATTTACGTTGCTTCCATGTCCCGCCTATTGTAAATAATGCTGCAGTGAACATTGTGATACGTGACTCTTTTTGAATTATGGTTTTCTCAGGGTATATGCCCAGTAGTGGGATTGCTCGGTCATATGGTAATTCTATTTTTAGTTTTTTAAGGAACCTCCATACTGTTCTCCATAGTGGCTGTATCAATTTACATTCCCACCAACAGTGCAAGAGGGTTCCCTTTTCTCCACACCCTCTCCAGCATTTGTTGTTTGTAGATTTTTTGACAATGCCCATTCTGACTGGTGTGAGGTGATACCTCATTGTAGTTTTGATTTGCATTTCTCTAATGATTAGTGATGTTGAGCATCCTTTCATGTGTTTGTTGGCAATCTGTATATCTTCTTTGAAGAAATGTCTATTTAGGTCTTCTGGCCTTCTTTGGATTGGGTTGTTTGTTTATTGATATTGAGCTGCATGAGCTGCTTGTAAATTTTGGAGATTAATCCTTTGTCAGTTGCTTCATTTGCAAATATTTACTCCCATTCTGAGGGTTGTCTTTTCATCTTGTTTACGGTTTCCTTTGCTGTGCAAAAGCTTTGAAGTTTCATTAAGTCCCATTTGTTTATTTTTATTTCCATTTCTCTAGGAGGTTGGTCAAAAAGGATCTTGCTGTGATTTATGTCATAGAGTGTTCTGCCTATGTTTTCCTCTAAGAGTTTTATACTGTCTGGCCTTATATTTAGGTCTTTAATCCATTTTGAGTTTATTTTCGTTTATGGTGTTAGGGAGTGTTTTAATTTCATTCTTTTACATGTAGCTGTCCAGATTTCCCAGCACCACTTATTGAAGAGGCTGTCTTTTCTCCATTGTATATTCTTGCCTCCTTTATCAAAGATTAGGTGACCATATGTGCATGGGTTTATCTCTGGGCTTTCTATCCTGTCCATTGACCTATATTTCTGTTTTTGTGCCAGTACAATACTATCTTGATTACTGTAGCTTTGTAGTACAGTCTGAAGTCCGGGAGCCTGATTACTCCAGCTCCATTTTTCTTTGTCAAGGTTGCTTTGGCTATTCAGGGTCTTTTGTGTTTACATACAAATTGTGAGAATTTTTGTTCCAGTTCTGTAAAAATATCATTGGTAGTTTGATAAGGACTGCACTGAACCTGTAGATTGCTTTGGGTTGTATAGTCATTTTCACAGGGTTGATTCTTCCAATCCAAGGACATGGTATATCTCTCCATCTGTTGGTATCATCTTTAATTTCATCAGTGTCTTATAGTTTTCTGCATACAAGTCTTTTGTCTCCTTAGGTAGGTTTATTCCTAGGTATTTTATTCTTTTGGTTGCAGTGGTTAATGGGAATGTTTCCTTAATTTCTCTTTCAGATTTTTCATCATTAGTGTACAGGAATGCAAGAGATTTCTGTGCATTAATTTTGTATCCTGCAACTTAACCAAATTCCTTGATTAGCTCTAGTAGTTTTCTGGTGGCATCTTTAGAATTCTCCATGTATAGTATCATGTCATTTGCAAACAGTGACAGTTTTACTTCTTCTTTTCCAATTTGTATTCCTTTTATTTCTTTTTCTTCTCTGATTGCCATGGCTAGGACTTCCAAAACTATGTTGAATAAGAGTGGTGAGAGTGGACATCCTTGACTTGTTCCTGATCTTAGAGGAAATGTGCTCAGTTTTTCGCCATTGAGAATGATGTTTGCTGTGGGTTTGTCATATATGGCCTTTATTATGATGAGGTAGGTTCCCTCTATGCCCACTTTCTGGAGAGTTTTTATCATAAATGGGTGTTGAATTTTGTCAAAAGCTTTTTCTGCATCTATTGAGATGATCATATGGTTTTTATTCTTCAATTTGTTAATATGGTGTTAATATGGTGTATCACATTGGTTGATTTGTGTATATTGAAGAATCCTTGCATGCCTGGGGTAAATCCCACTTGATCATGGCAATTGATCCTTTCAATGTGTTGTTGGATTCTGTTTGCTAGTATTTTGTTGAGGATTTTTGCGTCTATATTCATCAGTGATATTGGTCGGTAATTTTCTTCTTTTGTAGTACCTTTCTGGTTTTTGTATCAGGGTGACGGTGGCCTCGTAGAATGAGTTTGGGAGTGTTCCTTCCTCTGCAATTTTTTGGAAGAATTTGAGAAGAATGGGTGTTAGCTCTTCTCTAAATGTTTGAGAGAATTCACCTGTGAAGCCACCTGGTCCTGGACTTTTGTTTGTTGGAAGATTTTTAATCACAGTTTCAATTTAATTACTTGTGGTTGGTCTGTTCATATTTTCTATTTCTTCCTGGTTCAGTCTTGGAAGGTTATAGCTTTCTAAGATTTTGTCCATTTCTTCCAGTTTGTCCATTTTATTGGCATACAGTTGCTTGTAGTAGTCTCTTTGGATGCTTTGTATTTCTGTGGTGTCTGTTGTAACTTCTCTTTTTTCATTTCTAATTGTATTGATTTGAGTCCTCTCCCTCTTTTTCTTGATGAGTCTGGCTAATGGTTTATCAGTTTTGTTTATCTTCTCAAAGAACCAGCTTTTAGTTTTATTGATCTTTGCTATTGTTTTCTTTGTTTCTCTTTCATTTATTTCTGCTCTGATCTTTATGATTTCTTTCCTTCTGCTAACTTTGGGTTTTGTTTGTTCTTCTTTCTCTAGTTCCTTGAGGTGTAGGGTTAGATTTTTTATTTGAGATTTTTCTTGTTTCTTGAGGTAGGATTGTATTGCTATAAGGTTTTGGATCATCGTGTTTTCATTGTCATTTGTCTCTAGGTATCTTTTGATTTCCTCTTTGATCTCTCCAGTGATCTCTTGGTTATTTAGTAAAGTATTCTTTAGGCTCCACGTGTTTGTGTTTTTTTCATCTCATAGTGTTGTGGTCAGAAAAGACTCTTGAAATGATTTCAATTTTCTTAAATTTACAGAGGATTGATTTGTGACCCAAGATGTGATCTACCCCGGAGAATGTTCTGTGTGCAATTGAGAAGAAAGTGTAATCTGCTGTTTTTGGATGGAATGTCCTATAAATATCAATTAAATCTACCTGATCCATTGTGTCATTTAAAGCTTGTGTTTCCTTATTAATTTTCTGTTTGGATGATCTGTCCATTGGTGTAAGTAAGGTGTTAAAGTCCCCCACTATCATTGTGTTACTGTCAATTTCCTCTTTTAGAGCTGTTAACAGTTGCCTTATGTATTGAGGTGCTCCTATGTTGGGTGCATATATATTTATAATTGTTATATCTTCTTGGATTG
Organism: Tursiops truncatus; assembly: GCF_011762595.2. NCBI lineage: Eukaryota > Metazoa > Chordata > Mammalia > Artiodactyla > Delphinidae > Tursiops > Tursiops truncatus. Next base: position 56,072,567 of record NC_047040.1, on the reverse strand, counting down.
GTCCCTTGATCATTATGTAGTGTCCTGCCTTGTCTCTTGTAACATTCTTTATTTTAAAGTCTATTTTATCTGATATGAGTATTGCTACTCCAGCTTTCTTTTGATTTCCATTTGATTGGAATATCTTTTTCCATCCCCTCACTTTCAGTCTGTATGTGTCCCTAGGTCTGAAGTGAGTCTCTTGTAGACAGCATATATATGGGTCTTGTTTATGTATCCATTCAGCAAGCCTGTACTTTTTGTTGGAGCATTTAATCCATTCACGTTTAAGGTAATTATCGATATGTATGTTCCTATTACCATTTTCTTAATTGTTTTGGGTTTGTTTTTGTAGGTCCTTTTCTTCTCTTGTGTTTCCCACTTAGGGAAGTTCCTTTAGTATTTGTTGTAGAGCTGGTTTTGTGGAGCTGAATTCTCTGAGCTTTTGCTTGTCTGTAAAGCTTTTGATTTCTCCATCGAATCTGAATGAGATCCTTGCCGGGTAGAGTAATCTTGGTTGTAGGTTCTTCCCTTTCATCACTTTAAGTGTATCATGCCACTCCCTTCTGGCTTGTAGAGTTTCTACTGAGAAATCAGCTGTTAACCTTATGGGAGTTCCCTTGTATGTTATTTGTCATTTTTCCCTTGCTGCTTTCAATAATTTTTCTTTGTCTTTAATTTTTGCCAGTTTGATTACTATGTGTCTCAGCATGTTTCTCCTTGGGTTTATCCTGCCTGGGACTCTCTGCACTTCTGGGACTTGGGTAGCTATTTCCTTTCCCATGTTAGGGAAGTTTCTGACTATAATCTCTTCAAATATTTTCCCAGTTCCTTCTCTCTCTCTTCTCCTTCTGGAACCCCTATCATGCAAATGTTGTTGCATCTAATGTTGTCCCAGTGGTCTCTTAGGCTGTCTTCATTTCTTTTCATTCTTTTTTCTTTATTCTGTTCTGTAGCAGTGAATTCCACCATTCTGTCTTCCAGGTCACTTATCTGTTCTTCTGCCTCAGTTATTCTGCTATTGATTCCTTCTAGTGTATTTTTCATTTCAGTTATTGTATTGTTTATCTCTGTTTGTTTATTCTTTAATTCTTCTAGGTCTTTGTTAAACATAACTTGCATCTTCTCAATCTTTGCCTCCATTCTTTTTCCAAGGTCCTGCATTATCTTCACTATCATTATTTTGAATTCTTTTCCTGGAAGGTTGCCTATCGCCACTTCATTTCATTGTTTTTCTGGGGTTTTATCTTGTTCCTTCATCTTGTACATAGCCCTCTGCCTTTTCATCTTGTCTATCTTTCTGTGAATGTGTTTTTTGTTCCACAGGCTGCAGGATCGTAGTTCTTATTGTTTCTGCTGTCTGCCCTCTCTGACCTTAATTTCTTGCAGTTCACAAATTTCTGTAATTCAAGGAACAATCTCTCCAAAAGCTGGATGAAACTTAGGTAGAAGCTGAATGAAACTTAGGTAGAAGCTCAGAGTTCTGGACATTGATTTTTTTTTTCTTATTTTGTCTGCCCAGAACAAGACATTTCTCTAGGAAATGCTCCTTCTAATATGTGCTTCAAAAAGCACTGGGGGGCTTCCCTCGTGGTGCAATGGTTAAGAATCCGCCTGCCAATGCAGGGGACACAGGTTCAAGCCTTCAGCTGGAAAGTTCCCACATGCTGCAGAGTAACTAAGCCTGTGCACCACAACTACTAAGCCTGTGCTCTAGAGCCTATGCGCCACAACTACTGAAGCCCTTGTGCCTAGAGCTCATGCTCTGCAACAAGAGAAGGCACCGCAATGAGAAGCCAGCACACCGCATTGAAAAGTAGCCCCCACTCACTGCAACTAGAGAAAGCCCATGCGCAGCAACGAAGACCCAATGCAGCCAAAAATAAATAAATAAAATAATAAATAAACTAAAAAAAAAAAAAAGAATAAATTAAAAAAAAAAAAGCAGTGCCTGTTTTATCATAGATCTTACCTCCCAGTTAACATGGGTCTAGGACCAGCCACCCCACCAAATCTGGGCCAATCATTAAGCAAACCCTCTGGTCACTGTGACTGATCTAGGGGTGGCACTTTACCCAAACAGATCAACCAGAGTTCTTTCTGGGCTATTTTTACCTTGAGATAAGAACAAGTTTTAGTGCCTCTTTGCCTCTCTGGCAGTAAAATTAAAGATGGAAGTCTGATAGTTGCTGGCTAACATGTCCCAACCATGCAAAAGAAACTGGTCTTCACTAAAAGAGGAAGATATTGACATTCAGAAAATAGTAGAGCAGGACAAGGAATGGAAATGGAAGATGCTGGTGGCATCCCAGTCACTGGTTCCAGTTGTCCTCCTCCTTATAATCTGATTATATTATATTCCTCCCATATAGATATAATACACATAAATTCAAGAGCTCACATAATAGCAAACTGTAAAAAAATAATTATGAAGAGATAAGTTGTTTTGTATATTTATTACCTTTGTTCTTAATACAATTTATTTAATTGCAAGTGTATATAACTTAATTTTTAATGATGGCTCTATTTAACAATCAGCTTGCAAAATTCCTAATAATTTAACCATCAGATCTGGTAAGAGATGGATGGTACAAGCACACACCTGGAGCATGGTAACCTTACTTAGTTGAAGTTTTTTTCATACTAAAGTTTTACATTTTTATGTAGTTAAATCTATCAAAACTTTGTTGTTTCAGCCTTTAGTATTATATTAGGAAGGTCTTCTCCTATTAGAAGATTATAAAAATACTCATATTTTACTCCAATATTTTCAGCTTCCTACAATACAATAAAATAAAACAAAAAATCTTTATCTGAAATTCATTTACATGTAAAGCATGAGGTAAGGACCAAAAGTTTTCCCCCCAAACCTTAGCATGTTGTCATAATACCTTTTATTTGAATAAACCAACCTTCTACTTTACCTTTACAATATAATAAATTCTGATGAATACTTGGATGTGTCCCATGGATTTCTATTCTGGCTCATTGATTTATCTCTGTTTTTAAAGGCCAGTATCACACTGTTCTAATAGTAAATCTTTAAAATACATTTTTATCTCCTTTAGAACATCTCTTTCATTTCTCTTTTAAATTTTTTCTGGGCTATTTTTGTGTATTCCAAATGAATTACATAATCGTTTTTGTCAGGTATCAAAAACAATCCCGTTAGGATTTTTTTTTTTTTTTAAGGGAATTCCTTTATTTTTTATTTATTTATTTTTGGCTGTGTTGGGTCTTTGTTTCTGTGCAAGGGCTTTCTCTAGTTGCGGCAAGCGAGGGCCACTCTTCATCGCGGAGCGCGGGCCTCTCACTATTGCGGCCTCTCTTGTTGCGGAGCACAGGCTCCAGAGGCGCAGGCTCAGCAGCCATGGCTCACGGGCCCAGCCACTCCGTGGCATGTGGGATCTTCCCAGACCAGGGCTCGAATCCGTGTCCCCTGCATCGGCAGGTGGACTCCCAACCACTGCGCCACCAGGGAAGCCCCCATTAGGATTTTGATTGCATTTGCATTAAATTTTGTACCTCACAATACTGAATCCTTCCAAGAACATGGCATTTTATATCTATAGTTAATATCCCTATAATTATATCTCAATTTATTCAAGTCCTCTTTTATTCCTTGCAGTTAAGTTTTATATGTATATAAAGTATATATATATATTTTTTTTTTTTTAATTTAGGTCTTACAGTTTTCTTATTGTTTATTTTTACAAATTTTCTATTTTGTTGTTTCTATATTCTATTGTTAGTGAAATTTCTCATTCTATTGAATCGGAAAGTTTTGGTTAAAAAATACAAAAGAGTTAGTTTGAAAGGCTATTGTTTTGTTTTGTTTGTATACTTATAACTGCCCAGCTTTCTGGCTTTCTTACTGATTCTAATAGTTATTTGATTCTTATCTGCAAATAAAAATGCTTTATCTCCAATATTTATACCTCTTTTTTCCTTGCCTTGTCTGCTTGCATTGGCTAGGACTGCCAAACAGTATTGAATAATAATGGTAAAAATGGACATCCTTTTCTTATTTCTTCTTTTTATGCAAATTTCTCTAGCTTTTGTCATTAAATAAATACTTTTTATTATTTTAAAGTATTGATAGTATCATTATAATCTCATATAACTAAAGGATTTTATTAAGACTAATACTGATTTTTATCAAATTTTTTCTCTTATGAGATTTATCTGGTTTTTCCCTTTATTTTTTAACAAATCTTCTAATGTTGACCTATCCTTGTATTCCTGAAGCTTCCTTACCCTTAAATTGTCCTTTTAATATTCCATTTTATTATAGCATGATGACTTTCACAAAACAGGTACAAAAAATATTGATTGATTTACTGACTATTGATTGGAAAATCAAAGTCACTGATCTTCTCTGTCTTAGTAATTAAAATTGCCATGATGATATTCTTTTCCTTAAGGTACTGAGGAAAACAAGGACCCGAATTAATGATGTCCAGGAGTGATGAATGCCAAGGATGAAATTCCTCTGGGTATTAAGTTTCAATTCCTGGGAGAAGGTAGTTACTGGCTTTAAAGTAGATTTTTATGTACCTTGACTTGATAAATGCTAAAGTAAATTAGATAGGTTAACATCTGAAAAACAGACCTGCTATGGGAACCCTTAGGAGATATCACTCTGTCTGAGAAAGTTTAACTGGAATAACTATAATAGTAAAAATTTCCTGTGGCACAGTGTCTGCCAATATGCTCTCTTTTGCACTCCATCCATGGTAAATGGTTTCTTTGTTGCTTCCATTCTCCAGCTGTGGAATCTGAGCCCAGATGGGAGACCATCTCTTCCTGCCTCAATGCCCTTACTTCCAGAGAGAACTGAGTAACCCAATATTCAAAATCTGTATAGAAAGATAGAGGCCTTGTCCTATAAGACAATTTCCAGCTTTTCACAGTCCACTTGGTCAAGAAACTCTTCCTAACGTCTAGCCTCAATTCCTCATACTATCTTCTCTTGCAATTAGCTTTTTTAAATTGCTCTTGTCAAAATTCTCCCAGAATAGTTCTTGCCCTTCCAGGTGGTCTCCCTCACTAGTAATGAAGCTAACTGAGAAATCACTACAAAAGACCTGACTCTCCAAGCTTCCATTCCCTCATCAAGGCTTCACCGAGCACCTACTGTGTACCAAGTACCAAAGCAAATGCTAAAAGGGAGTGGGGAGAGGAAGATAAGGAAACTTGTAGCATAAAAAGGAACCAGACCTGGTTCTTGCCCCTGAGAAGCTTGTGGGTTACCTGAGGAACAAACCCGAGAAACATAAATTTATTCCCTAAGGGTAGTTTCCATGGACTGTGACTTCAAAATGTGGATCTCACAGATGGGAGAATGTCACCTGCAAACATACAATACAAAGCATTTCACGCTATTTGATGTTTATGTAGATAATTTTCCAAGGAAATAAAAGTGATTTATATATGTTCCCTCAATATTTACATATCCGCTCACCCACCAAGGGCCCTGCTTCCCTTCACACACACCTAGAGCTTTTATCAACTTCAAAGGAGGCTTGGTGCATAAGGGAGAGACCCACAGAGGCTGAAATGGACACACACTGCTATTAATCTCGGAACACTTCTCTGAGCTGGGGAGTCAGGAAGTGCTGTTACAGGCCTTTAAAGACAAAGGAATTAGACACAAAGATTAAACAATTTTCTCAGAGCCAAAATGGTTCCTGGGAACTGAGCATGGTGGTGAAATGCTTTGGCTCTGAAGTCAGACTGTTGGGATTTGAATCCTGGCCCTAACCCTTATCACCAGTGCAACCTCAAGCAATTGACTTAACCTCTCAGTGGTTTCTTTATTGGTAAGATGGGGATAAAAACAGTATCTACTATGAAAAGTTGTTTTGAGGATTAAGTAAGCAATGCAGGGGACTTCCCTGGTGGCACAGCGGTTAAGAATCCGCCTGCCAATGCAGGGGACATGGGTTCCAGCCCTGGTCCGGGAAGATCCCACATGCCGCAGAGCAACTAAGCCCGTGCGCCACAACTACTAAGCCTGCGCTCTAGATCCCGTGAGCCACAACTACTGAAGCCTGAGCACCTGGAGCCCATGCTCTACAACAAGAGAAGCCACCGCAATGAGAAGCCTGCGCACTGCAACGAAGAGTAGCCCCCGCTCGCCGCAACTAGAGAAAGCCCGCGTGCAGCAATGAAGACCCAATGCAGCCAAAAACAAACAAACAAATAAATAAATAAATTTATATATTTTAAAAAAGCAATGCATGCAAAATATTATACTGCTTATCACATATTAATCATTCATAAGTATTTATAAATATTGTTCTGGCACCAGTAGTACAGAGTAGTTCCATGTCTCCTGCGTAAGTATTAGATTTAAGTCACAGCAAACCCAGCAATTGCAACCTTAAAGACAGAAGTCAGGCCTAAGCCATCCCACTAAATTAGAAATAACAGAACTAGGTCCAAACTAGTTCAGCAAACTCCAGATGAAATTAGGGTCTCTCCTCCCTGCCATCTTCCTGTAATGTCTTTCTTTTCATTATCCTGAGTATCCAAAACCAAAATTTCTGTCAGCTGAAATTACTTATTTCCATTGCCCTGTTTCTTTTTTTTACGGCAGGAAAGCAAAGATGACATAGGGCCTGAGAAGGTTCATTTTGCCCCAGGAAGATCACCTGGCTATTTCCAAAGAGACACTGCATACAAGTCTTGAGGAAGGAAAGAACATCTCATTTTTGAATTTTATTTTATTTATTTTTTTATACAGCAGGTTATTAGTTACCCATTTTACACACATCAGTGTATACATGTCAATCCCAATCGCCCAATTCATCCCACCACCACCCCACTCCCCCGCCACTTTTCCCCAAGAACATCTCATTCTTATGGCCAAGCTGTAAAAATTTCTTATACCTAAATCAAATTGTCAGGTCATTCTTCAATTTCAGTTAGTTTCATATGGGATATATTACTATATGGTCATGATTACAAGCTGTGCTTTAAAAACATCCATACACAAAACAAAACTGGATATTAAAAACCTGGTCTGTAAAATCTTGCTTCCCATCCCATATAGGCACATAGTCATCATATAGGAATATGTTTTATAAATGTATTGCAATATAATAGAAGCAAGATCCCCACCCTTTCCCCTACCCCAGAAAAGCCCTAGATTAACCTCTATTAACTGGAAGTAATGCTCATCAGCCTTAAGCAAAATTCAGAATTCAACCTCTATTTGAATCATTTACTTTGCCCTTTTACATGGTTACAGATGGGCAGCACTGGCCCCCAGCCTGACTGAGCTCAGCTGGTGTTGAATTCAGGTCCTTGCTCAAGAGCCATTAGCATCAGACTAATTATGAATTCAGGAGACTCCCCCAAAGCCTCACAGATAGTGTAAGCATTAGTCCTGTGTGTCTGCTCCCTTAGAAACATTTTAAGCAACATTATCCATTACCACTCCTGGATAAAATGACATTTTGATCCAATTGATAACACACTAAGCATCAGTGCTATTTAATTAAGAACATAGAAATGATTTTACTTATTTTTTTACATTTGCTTAAGTGTAGAAAAAGTCTTTGAAATATCTGCTCTGACCCCACCCACCACCCTTGTCTGGGAGCTGCCTGCCTCACCCTCCAGGGTAAACCCTTGGCAGCTATGTTTATAACTATATCACCCCGCCTTCACAAAAGGGGGTTTTACACTGGCTCAAGTTGGGCCAATCATATTTTCTCTCCTGAGAATTTGGGATTGACTCAGCCCCTCAGTCTGGGTCGAAGAAGATATGAGTAAAGGAGATTCAAAGTCCCCTTTCTGGTCTCTCCTTGACAGGTTTGCAAATAGCATAAAGGGGACTGGAAAACCCAGTCGGGGGGCCTGCGCTGTTGTCAGCAGAACCCAGAATAATGTTGCCTTGTTAAAAGGATTGCTTCCTGCGCGGGGAGTCCCCTGGTGGTCTAGTGGTGAAGATTTGGCACTTTCACTGCCAAAGGATCACTTCCTGCAGAAAACAATGGTCAGTGACTGGAATCCTGCTGACATCACAGGAAGGTGGCCCTGACGTCAGCAGCTGAAAACCAAGGCAAGGCCAGGCTGTGGGACAGGAGAAGGACACAGCCGGTCACACAGGGGGATGACATCCTTGCATTGGGATGGCTGGAAGGTTGCTCCTTCACCTCCCGGGCCCCTTCCCTGGTGCCATCTCCTGCACTCTCTGCGTATCAGCTCCTCACACACTCTCCAGGTATTCATTTAGTCACAGAAGGTGGTGAGTTCACCCCTTTTAAGGGATTCCCTGTAAATAATTTTAAGTGTTACTCCTTTAAAAGATATTTATATTTCTATTGGTATTACTACTTCACTAGTAGTAGTACTAGCTAGGACTAGTACCCCACTACTAGTAGTAATAATAATTCTAACAATTCGAAGACTTCTCCTAAGCTACTGCAAAGCAGACATCCCCCATAGGCTCTTCTACTCCCCTCAAGTATTGGCTCCTACACAAACACCCACCCTACCCCAAGGAGCCCCAGTAGGCTCTAGAAGTCCTGATAAAATCCCTCACAGTGACTTCCACCTTGGAATATCTCCTTAACTGACTTTATTCAAATGTCTCAGAATCCAACACACAGGGAGACAAGCAGCATGGGATCTGGGATTGGGAATCATTGCCCAAGAATGGAAGCTATGGAAATAGATGTGAACCCTCAGAGAAAGAGGGTAGAATGGGAATAAAGCCAAAGACAGATTTCTGGAGAACGCAAGATGTAAGGGATGGGGGGGTGGAAAAGAGGAACCAGAGAGAACAAGGAAGAACCAAGGGAAATATCAGAGAAGTGAAGGTGGAGAGAAAGCTTTTAAGAATGGGGGCTGGGGGACTTCCCTGGTGGTGCAGTGGTTAAGAATCCGCCTGCCAGGGGCTTCCCTGGTGGCGCAGTGGTTGAGAGTCCGCCTGCCGATCATCGCGCCCCGGTCTGGGAGGGTCCCACGTGCCGCGGAGCGGCTGGGCCCGTGAGCCATGGCCGCTGGGCCTGTGCGTCCAGAGACTGTGCTCTGCAACGGGAGAGGCCACAACACTGAGAGGCCCGCGTACAGCAATAAATAAATAAATAAATAAATAAAAATAAAATAAAAGAGAAGAGAATGGGGGCTGGGCGATAGTGTCACAGGCAGAGAGAGATGGAGCGGGCAGAGTCAGTAACTGAGAGACAGTGGAGCCCAGACTCACTCATCTCAGGCAGGCACAGGATGACAGAGCAAACACTGCCTGGCAAGGGCTGTCAGCGTCTGCCCGGGGGGAGGCAAAACCCAACAGTGGTAGGAGGCCGGAGACTAACTGGCTACACCTAGTCCCAAGGAGTCACAGACACTGCAGTTGCCAAACTGAGAAAAACTAAGTCAATATTGTATAGAAAACACTTAAAAAAAAAAACAAAAAAACCTATTCATTCTCCTCTCACCACCAACAAAAAGCCATAGTTTAGGTACTCACACTGTCTCAGAGGAGTGCTACTATGCCTGGTGACAATAGTGACACCAACATATTGACCAGCAGAAACCCAGCTACCTGGAATCTTTAATGAGCCAGATTTTGTTCATCTGTCCTCCACTTTTAAAACAGGGAGGAAAATTGTAAACACACACACACCCATATTTTAGAAATATAGGATCTGTACAGATTCAGCTCAACCCTCATGCCTCTTCCAGCCATACAAGAACTGATGTTTGGGATAATAACCCTGAAATAAAAGATCCAATCACTGAAGAACTACTTACTTATGCTCATATACTTTACTTAACAAAATTTTATCCTTTAAAATTTCTATTCTGCTTAACCTTGTCAACACCCTATGAGGTAGATATTACCTCATTAGGATTAATCAAATTCAAATGGAGTAATCTTTGGTTGTAGATAGTCTCACAGCAAATTTATTTTGGCAATATTGTAGATGGTCTTGGTGCTCCTATGAGTTTCAGAAATCAAAAATTAAATCACTTATGAATAAATTAGCCTCATGTGGTCTGAGAAAACATTTTTTGAAATATTCCATTCCTTTCTGTAACTATTTTTAAATTATTGAGATACAAAATGAAAAAAGAGAAGCAATGAGTTTGGGAGGTTTCCTTGTATTCCCCTAGGCTCAAAAATAACAAATTTAATAGGATTTTAAGTCTCTAACTTGGGAGAAGGGGTTCTACTGAAATATCTGTCCCCCTTGACTATTTCACTCACAAATCGTTAGGAAGGTGGGAGAAGGAATCAAACCAGTATATAGAGAAGCCAAATTTATAACTCATTTCTTCTGATTTCCTTTTCTTTTTTATTCTATTTCACTATGTCATTTTCCCATCCATAGACTCTCTGAACTAATGATAGACTCTTTTACTAATAAAATTAAGATATGTTACTCTAATATAATATGTTAATCAGTAAAATGTTGCATGTATTAAGACTGACTCAAATGTTTTTGTACATGATTAGGAATTATCATATTCAGCTAGAATGCATGGTGCCTCTCATATTATCTCTCTCTCTCTCTCTCTCTCTCTCTCACACACACACACACACACACACACACACACACACACACACACACACACGCCTCTCAACCAGCCTTTCTGACTAGTAGGATGCCTTTGTGAAAGGTTACTGGGCTGTTGACTGACAGACCCCTCTGGGTACCCAGTAACAGCTGACTCATTCTCTTTTTCCACTTGCCAAGCCATGTAGTCAGAGGAAAAATGGCCAGCTAGGAAAAAGAACTGCTCCAGGAAAGGGCATACGTGCAAAGGGCAGCTGTTTCCCTTCTCTCTCAGGACTCCCAGGTGCCATTACTAAATTTCCTGTATGTGTGGCCCTGGAAAATTTCCCTGGCTTCAGGCAGGGGGTCTGGGGGCGGAGAACACTTTTTCCTTTCAAACTGTCTTTCTTTACCCATTGTAACCAGAGGACCACTGCTCACTATGTTGCCTTATAAATTATTCCTGTAAGATTTATAGTCATTTCTATGCTTCAAGTCAAACATTCTTTTAAGGCCAAACAGAGTAATTTACTGGATTTGTGTCTCTAAACGATCTTATAAATAGTTGCTCTCTAGTTCAAGGTGAGTAACAGTCAGTGGCAGGCTAGTATCAAAGAATACTGATTGCAATTCAATTTTATTACCTCTGAGGATTCACCCTGAGGAATGCAGCAGACTGGTCAAAAATCTATAGGCTGATCATTGTGGGTCTGCGTTAGAAAATCCTTTCCAAGTAAACACCTCCTGTAAGGATTTTTGCTTTCTCTCTTCATTGATGACCATATATAATTTTTCTTTCCTGGAGATGCCAAGACGACAGTATTGCTAATCATGCCTGCAGTTATGGCTGAGCTGGGCAGTGCATGTTCTTTCCAGGCTGCTAGCTAGGTTTTGGATGCAAATGCATGTTTAGACCCTGACACACCCCGTAAACTCCTTCTATCCCTGACACCATTGCAAATGGCAGTGAACACAATGTTAATGCCACGAAAGCTTCTCATTCTTGATAATTTCACCTGCTACATAAAGCTCAGGTGAGATGCTGGCAAGATTTTCGGGAAACTAGATATTCTGTCTGGGCATATTTAGCTCTCATGTTTCTAGAAATACTCCTGTTAGCCTATGCTCTTTGATTTGGCATGGAGTTTGATAACACATTGATACTATTTTCTGCCTGTATACCTACCAAAGGATACACAAACCTCTTAATTTCCCCAGAACTACGTGAAATATTCCAAAATGTGTCATTGGACACAGTTACCCCAGGAGAACTGTGGTAAGGTAGTGGGATAATATGAAAAAATCTAGAATATGAAACTCAATTCTGGTGGTGATTTTAGCCTAAGGGAACACAACAAGAGTAAGCTAAGCTTGCATCTGTTTTCTTTCATGTCCTTAAAATCTAGAGGTTATTTAGCCAGAGTAAAACTTTAACTTTTTATCAAAGTTTTCTTTCTCTCATTATCTCACTTTTCAAATCTGAAGCACTTCAGACTTCAGTGTTTCTCCAGGGCCAAACTCTGTACTCAGTAAAGAAGATTTTGCCAAATGTGCATGTGTGCTGCCTTAGCAACTAGATGCCGAGGGAAAATCAAAGGTGGGGAACAGGAAATGAAGTGCAAATGAAATTGTAATGTCTGTGTTATTGGTGACATCTGTGAGACAGGAACCAAGTCATTATTGTGGGGTGCAAAGGATTTGTGTTAATGTTCTAACTAGGTAAACTTTATTAAAACTACCTTTCAGCTTCCAGAAGAATGCTACTGAATTAAGGCTAGCTACCTTAATGTTCATCCTTTTATATTGCTGGTTGCTATGGCAATATCCTCCTAGGTATTTGTAAGGTCACAAAAGGAAGAGCTAACCCTCTTACTCCTGGAATAACTAATGCGGTTCTGTTACTTGCTTGATGTAAATGGTCTCAAGTGACAGCAAACTGTACATATAGTCAATTACAACTGCTCAAAGGAAATGATTTGTTGTAACAGCCCCTGTTCAACCTCTGTGACATCAATGTTTCTATGGAAACAGTTGCCTATTGCACTGCTTTGAATTGAGTATTGATCAAACTAGGACCAACACTATTTCAGAGACTTGCTACTTTACTGTGTGGCAATTTACGATAAGAACTCATAACATCACTGTATATTTCAAGCCCCAAGGAACCAATTTAGCAGACAGTTACAGTAGAATATTAACAGAGGTCAATAATGGAAGTCTGATTATAGTCCTAGGACAATTATTCAATGCTTTTGTTGTCTGCCCTTCCAACATTCCAGCAGCTATTACAGTTTCCAAATAATAATATTCATGCCTGAAGAAAGTTCTATGTTCATTCGTCTTCTATCTCAAACTTTATTTTTCATTGTTATATTATCTATCAATAAAATTATTTGGTTATATTAACCAAGCTGTGAACCCCTCAGAAGTAAATAACTATTGATCAAGGAGTAAAGATCTTCTGGTGCACAGCACTGTTTTCCATTAATGATCTTATTGGCCCAGCTGATAAGATGGTTGTCTTCAAACAACTGAAGATACAAAAGCAAAGAATAATATAGGTCTAATTTCCATAAAAAACAGCTAGGGTTTGACCCTGCATCTTTGTTAAAGAATGGATTCTTCAACCTCAGTTGAAGTAGTGAAAATAAAAACAGTGTCATGCAGAATCCTTCTGCAAGCCTTTCGCTCTGTGTAATATTTCCACTGTCCATGGATGTTTCATTCAATCTGCTTTGGAAACAACCTTCATGATGGTCTCATCCAACCCCCTCCTTTTACAGATGAGGAAACAAGGTGACATGGCCTCTCTGGTGTCTTTCATAAGGTAAATGTTCTCCTTACAAATATAAATGTGACATGTTATGTTGAAAAAAATTCATGATTTACTCATCTGAATGAAAATACATACCAATTATCTCTACCCTTAGGTTGATTTGTCAAGAACCTCAGTCAACAAACTCTATAAAATTGTTTATTTATACCCCTCCTTATTCCAATTTGAGGCAGATAGCCAACCAATTTACTGCAGTGACACTGGTCACAGCACAGACTGTGAAAATTAATTTTTGCAGGTGAAGTTACAAAACTTCACAAAGCACTTGAATAACATGGCTACATGCCAAAGTATCTATGAGTGAAATCTGTTTCAATACATAGATAGTACCACTAACTTTTCATTACCATAGTTGAAAAATTATGGCTTGAGAAACGATTCTTGTCAGGTAATAACAAATTCATCCACCTGCTTGAAAGAAGCTCCTCCTCATGTAAGGGAAAAGGATATTGTCCTAGCTAGCTATTGATTTTTAAAATCCTAGCTGGATAACTTGAAAATAAAAAACAGTTCAAAAAATCAGTCCAGGTCAAGTCTAAAATAGTATTTAAATCAGTCTGGATCTCATCACACATTTTTAATCAGCTAAGACTTTAAGTTAGTCTTCTTGGTAATAATTATTATCCCTAATTAATAATAATTAGTGTTAGGAGATGAGCTTTCCTTGTTCATACAGAAAATATTTATCGAGCACCCACTGAATGCCAGATACTGGTCTGAGCATGAGGACACAGAGTTGAATAAGGCTAGCTCTCAGTAGTAGGTGGTAAGAGTTCTTTGTCATGTGGAATAAGGAGTTCAAGAAAGAGGTGTTCTCTGATTCCATACTTGATGTTCTCCCCTTGTCTCTTTTACCATATTTTTACCACCATTTTTGCCTGCTTATATATTTATACCTTGCTTTGCTATAGAAAGGATTTTAAGTGAACCATAAATTTGATTCTGAGCTTCCAGAACAAAAAAGGAAACATAATCAGCCAAGTGATTCCATGTCTGGAAGATTAAAACAAAACAAAGCAAAACAAAAAGCAGATGTGCAAAATAAGCACAATGACACATCATGTTGAGAACAGAGAGAATTTCCCCAGGTCCTTAGAAACAAAACCTTGACGATGTGATAAACAACATCTCCTTAACACAATTGCTGTAAATACACCACTGTGTTTTGTAGGGCTAGAACTATAAAGCTTTTCAGAGTCCATGACCATACACCAAAGTGCAATTTAATAAACACAATTCTGCAGGAGAACCAAACAATGCCTTTCCCGAAATATTGTTTTCTGTCAACGTATAGATATTGAAGAGTCATAAAAAACAAAACTATTGTTAAACTACCCATACAATACCTAATTTTGAATAATGTACCTTCCTAGTCTACCCTGAAGGTCACTCAGGTGCCAATATTTACACCTACATAAATAGATGACTTGGCTTACTCTCCAATCCATCTATCTATATATCTGTTTGTATCTGTAATGTTTACTCTGTAAGTGAGATAACGTAGAAGACCTTTTATCAAAATGTTAATTCTGGTTTTAATCTGTGGATCTCAAACTGTTTGGGCTTGGACCATTCCTAACTTATCCAAACTAGGTCATCTGTATTGGAGGAGGAGGAGGAAGAGAAAGAGGAGGGGGAGAGAGAGAGGAAGAAGGAGAAGGAGGGGGATGACAAGGACAAGGACAAGGACAAAGGACAAGGAGGAAGATGAGGAGAGGAGGAGAAAGAATATGATGAGGTAATCCTGGATCTAGCTGATCCAAAGGTGGCATTAAGTTATTAAAAATCACATTAAGTAGGAAGGGCTGGGACACACCCCTGCTTTACCTCCACTGAGGTCATCAAAAGGCCCTAAACTGAATTCATGTTGCTTAATCCATATACAGAATCAAAGCAAGAGAAGGGCTTAACAAAATCCCACCATGAATGTAACTTACTCTAATAGATGACTCTGTGGAGTGGTGAAACTCATAGCAGAGGTCACAGAGGAATAGCATTAAAGCCCACTTCCTCCTCATGCTCTTTGTGACTTTTCAAAAAGGAAACTGGCTTGTATTTGACTTACAACATTTACAAGTCTATATTCTGGAAGAGTCCAGAGTCAAAGCAGCTTGAGAGTTACAAAGTTTAAGGTAGTTGAATAAGGAAGAGTGAGTTTCTTAGGTACCACCAGAAACTGGCCTTCACTTGCAACCAATATATCTGATCAGGGGTTAATATCCAAAATATACAAAGAACTCAACATCAAAAAACAACAACCTGATTTTAAAATGGGCAGAAAAATGAAATTAGAACTTTCTTTAACACCATACACAAAAATAAACTCAAAATGCATTAAAGACCTAGATGTAAGACTGGATACTATAAAACTCAGAGGAAAACATAGGCAGAACACTCTTTGACATACATCACAGCAATATCTTTTTCAATCCATCTCCTAGAGTAATAGAAATAAAATCTAAAATAAATAAATGGGACTTAATTAAACTCAAAAGCTTTTGCACAGCAAAGTAAACCATAAATAAAATGAAAAGACAACCCACAGAATGGGAGATAATATTTGCAAACGATGCCAAGAAGGGATTAATCTCCAAAATTTACAAACAGCTCATGCAGCTCAATATCAAAAAACCCCCAAACAACCCAATTAAGAAATGAGCAGAAGATCTAAACAGACATTTCTCCAAAGAAGACATACAGATGACCAAGATGCTCAACACTGCTTATTACTAGGGAAATGCAAATCAAAACTACAATGAGATATCACCTCACACCAGTCAGAATGGCCATCGTCAAAAAGTCTACAAACAATAAATGCTGGGGAGAGTGTGAAGAAAAGGAAACCCTCCTACACTATTGGTGGGAATATAAATTGGTACAGCCACTATAGAGAACATTATGAAGGTTGCTTAAAAAACTAAAAATAGAGCTACTATATGATCCAGCAATCCCACTCCTGGGCATATATCCAGAGAAAAACATGGTTCGAAAGGATACACACACCCCAATGTTCATTGCAGCACTGTTTACAATAGTCAAGACAGGGAAGCAACTGAAATGTCCATCGACAAATGAATGGGTAAAGAAGATGTGGTACATATACACAAAGGAATATTACTCAGCCATTAAAAAGAGTGAAACAATGACATTTGCAGCAACATGGATGAACCTGGAGATTATCATGAAGTAAGTCAGACAGAGAAAGACAAATATCATATGATACCACTTATAAGTGAAATCTAAAAAAAAAATGATACAAACGAACTTACTACAAAACAGAAACAGACTCACAGACTTAGAGAATGAACTTATGGTTACCGGGATGGGGGGTGGGTGGGGGAAGGATAGATTGGGAGTTTGAGATTGACATATACACGCTGCTATATTTATAATAGATAACCAACAAGGACCTACTGTATAGCACAGGGAACTCTGCTCAGTATTCTCTAATAATTTATACAGGAAAAGAATTTGGCAAAGAATAGATACTTGTATATGTATAACTGAATCACTTTGCTCTAAACCTGAAACTAACACACTGTTAATCAATGGTACTCCAATATAAAATAAAAATTAAAAATAAAAAAACAAATAAAATGGGCAGAGGACCTGAATAGACAGTTCTCCAAAGAAGACATACAGATAGCCAACAGATACATGAAAAGATGCTTAACATCACTAATCATCAGGGAAATGCAAATCAAAACCACAGTGACATACCACCTGACACCTGTGAGAATCAACAGAAAGACAGCAAATACAAGAATATGGAGAAAAGGGCACCCTCATGTACTGTTGGTGGGACTGTAAATTCATGTAGCCCTTATGGAAGACAGTTTTGAGGTTCCTCAAAAAATTAAAAACAGAACTTACCATATGATCCAGCAACTTCACTTCTGGATATTTACCCAAAGAAATCAAAAATATTAATTTGAAAAGATATACGCACACCACTTTTTTTGTAGCATTATTTATAATAGCCAAAATATGGAAACAACCTAAATGTCCATTAATAGATGAATGGATAAAGAATACGTGGTATATATATACACATACATGTATATACATATATATACACACAATGGAGTATTACTTAACCATAAATAAAAATGAAACCTTGCCATTGTGACAACATGAATGAACCTAGAGGGTATTATGCTAAGGGAAATAAGTCAGACAGAAAAAGACAAACACCGTATGATCTCCTATGTGGAATCTAAAAAAAAAAAAACACCAAACAAATAAAATAAAATGAAAACAGACTCATAGATACAGAGAACAAACAGGTAGTTGCCACAGGGAAGGGATGAGGGGTGTGGGAGAAATAGGTGAAGGGAATTAAGATGTACAAGCCTCCAGTTATAAAATAAATAAGCTACTGGGATGTAATATACAGGAATATGGTCTGTAATATTGTAATAACCCTTATGGGGACAGATGGTTACTTACACTTATTGTGGTGACTATTTCATAATGTATACAAATGTCAAATCACTATGCAGTACACCTGAAACTAGTGTAATATTGTACATCAACTACATCTCAATTTAAAATAAAGGAAAAAAAGATGTGTTAGAACCACTCACCTTAAACTATTTCTGTGTATTGTATTCATCCTTATCAGTGTCAAAGTACCATGTTTCAAGATCAATCAATTGGCATACTTTTTGGAACTGTGTGTTATTTACAAGCCTGCTGCTCTATAGAGCAGAGGAAGGAGGGTTATGTGTCTTGAAATACATGAAAAAAGAATGCATTAGTATATAGAGGGGAAAAAGTCCATTTAAGGGCCCACCACAATGAGGCCTTATGTCATCACTGTGTTCAGATATTTTTCAGCCCTTTCTATTTTCCTCGTATTCCTTCTTTCTCCCACTGAAGCAAACATTTGTTTATAGAAAGTTTGAATTAGGATGCCTTGGATCTCCACATGTTCTAATGTATAAAGAAGAGTATGTACTGTATATAATGTCTCAGACTTGAAACCAAGAAAAGGGTGTGGCTCATGATAAGTGGGGGCTGGGGTAGCAGAAAAGCAAAGCTGTTAAGAAAGCAGCTGCCTTCAGTATGATCAGATAGTGGTTCTCAGCCTCAACTGCATGTTAGAATCATCTGAGGAGCTTTTTAAACTCTTGATGTCCTGGTTGCACCCAAGACTTCTGAGATCAAATTCTCTAGACACAGGACCCAAGCATCAGTAGTTTTTAAAGTTCCTAGGTGATTCCAAAGTGCATCCAGAATTAAGAACCATGAAGAAATATGTCCATATGTTCACACAAATTATGTATGCTTAATTTTTACTTCTAGAGAGAATATGGATATTCTTCATACTGTGGTACAATCCATCACCCAACCTTTCTTACTACAAATCCTCCTGTAGCCAGGGAAGGAATTAGGGTACAAAAAGGGGAACTCCCTTAATGGAAACAGAGATACTTGAAGGTATGTTGTAAGCAACCACGTTGCTGAATATTATACTGGGCACAAGTATAGCACAGCTTTCCTAGAAGGGGCCACAATCAAATGGGGGAAAGTGATGTTTCTGGACTTGAATATTGTTGAATTTACAAGGTATAGACTCTGAAAACTAGTTGGCTTCTCCTTGATACTAGGCTGCAGTATTAGTAGTGCTAATTAATACATGTTATCTAATCTCACAAATTGAAGCATCTCATTAGGCCTGAATGACTGAGTTATTTCCTACAGATTAGGTTGCTTATTTAATCTTTTTCTCCACTCAAAAACCTCTATATTAAAACATCAATATATTTACTAAATACTAGTTAATTATATTTGCCTATTAAGCATAGGAAATAAATACAATTTGAAGCAAGATTTAAAGAAATTAAACACCAGAAGCAAGAAGAACTACAATCCTGCAGCATGTGGAACAAAAATCACATTCACAGAAAGATAGACAAAATGAAAAGGCAGAGGACTATACACCAGATGAAAGAACAAGATAAAACCCCAGAAAAACACCTAAATGAAGTGGAGATAGGCAATCTTCCAGATGAAGAATTCAGAATAATGATAGTGAAGATGATCCAGGGCCTCGGAAAAAGAATGGAGGCAAAGATCGAGAAGACCCAAGAAGTGTTGAACAAAGACCTAGAAGAATTAAAGAATAATCACCTAGAAGAATTAAAGATCACACAAAGAGAGGTGAACAATACAATAACTGAAATGAAAAATACACTAGAAGGAATCAATAGCAGAATAACTGAGGCAGAAGAATGGGTAAGTGAGCTGGAAGACAGATGGTGGAATTCACTGCCATGGAACAGAATAAATAAAAAAGAATGAAAAGAAATGCAGATGGCCTAAGAGACCTCTGGGATAATATTAAACACACCAACATTTGCATTATAGGGGTTCCAGAAGGAGAAGAAAGAGAGAAAGTACCCGAGAAAACATTTGAAGAGATTATAGTCGAAAACTTCCCTAACATGGGAAAGGAAATAGCCACCCAAGTCCAGGATATGCAGAGAGTCCCAGGAAGGATAAACCCAAGGAGAAACACACCGAGTCACATAGTAATCAAATTGACAAAACTTAAAGACAAAGAAAAACTATTAAAAGCAACAAGGGAAAAATGACAAATAACACACAAGGAAACTCCCATAAGGTTTACAGCTGATTTCTCAGCAGAAACTCTACAAGCCAGAAGGGAGTGGCATGATATACTTAAAGTGATGAAAGGGAAGAACCTACAACCAAGATTACTCTGCCAGGCAAGGATAACATTCAGATTTGATGGAGAAATCAAAAGCTTTATAGACAAGCAAAAGCTAAGAGAACTCACCACCACCAAACCAGCTCTATAACAAATGCTAAAGACACTTCTCTAAATGGGAAACACAAGAGAAGAAAAGGACCTACAAAAACAAACCCAAAACAATTAAGAAAATGGTAATAGGAACATACATATTGATAATTACCTTAAATGTGAATGGATTAAATGCTCTAACCAAAAGACACAGGCTCGCTGAACGGATACATAAACAAGACCCATTAATATGCTGTCTACAAGACACCCACTTCAGACCTAAGGACACATACAGACTGAAAGTGAGGGGATGGAAAAAGGTATTCCATGCAAATGGAAATCAAAAGAAAGCCGGAGTAGCAGATAAAATAGACTTTAAAATAAAGAACATTACAAGAGACAAGGAAGGACACTACATAATGATCAAGGGACCAATCCAAGAAGAAGATATAACAATTATAATATATACGCACCCAACATAGGAGTACCTCAATACATAAAGCAACTGTTAACAACTCTAAAAGAGGAACTGGACAGTAACACAATAATAGCTGGGGACTTTAACACCTCACTTACACCAATGGACAGATCATCCAAATGGAAAATTAATAAGGAAACACAAGCTTTAAATGACACAACAGACCAGATAGATTTAATTGATATTTATAAACATTCCATCCAAAAACACCATATTACACTTTCTTCTCAAGTGCACATGAAACATTTTCCAGGATTGATCACATCTTGGGTCACAAATCACGCCTTGATAAATTCGAGAAAATTGAAATCATATCAAACATCTTTTTCAACCAAAATGCTATGACATTAGAAATAAATTACAGGGAAAAAAATGTAAAAAACCACAAACACATGGAGGCTAAACAATACATTACTAAATACGTTACTAATCACTGAAGAAATCAAAGAGGAAATCAAAAAATACCTAGAGACAAATGACAATGAAAACATGATGATCCAAAACCTATGGGAGGCAGCAAAAGCAGTTCTAAGAGGAAAGTTTATAGCAATATAATCTTACCTCAGAAAACAAGAAAAATCTCAAAAAAACAATCTAACCTTACACCTAAACGAACTGGAGAAAGAAGAACAAACAAAATCCAAAGTTAGTAGAAGGAAAGAAATCATAAAGATCAGAGCAGAAATAAATGAAATAGAAACAAAACAATAGCAAAGATCAATAAAACTAAAAGATGGTTCTTTGAGAAGATAACCAAAATTGATAAACCGTTAGCCAGACTCATCAAAAAAAAGATGGAAAGGACTCAAACCAATAAAATTAGAAATGAAAAAGGAGAAGTTACAACAGACACCACAGAAATACAAAGCATCCTAAGAGACTACTACAAGCAACTCTATGCCAATAAAATGGACAACCTGTAAGAAATGGACAAAACCTTAGAAAGCTATAACCTTCCAAGACTGAACCAGGAAGAAGTAGAAAATATGAATAGACAAATCACAAGTAATGAAATTGAAACTGTGATTTAAAATCTTCCAACAAACAGAAGCCCAGGACCAGATGGCTTCACAGGTGAATTCTATCAAACATTTAGAGAAGAGCTAACACCCATCCTTCTCAAATTCTTCCAAAATATTGCAGAGGAAGGAACACTCCCAAACTCATTCTAAAAGGCCACCATCACCCTGATACCAAAACCAGACAAAGATACTACAAAAAAACAAAATTACTGACCAATATCACTGATGAATATAGATGCAAAAATCCTCAACAAAATCTAGCAAACAGAATCCAACAACGCATTAAAAGGATCATACACCATGATCAAGTGGGATGTATCCCAGGGATGCAAGGATTCTTCAAATCACTCAATGTGATACGCCATATCAACAAACTGAAGAGTAAAAACAATATGATCATCTCAATAGATGCAGAAAAAGCTTTTGACAAAATTCAACACCCATTTATGATAAAAACTCTCCAGAAAGTGGGCATAGAGGGAACCTACCTCAACATAATAAGGGCTATATACAACAAACCCACAGCAAACATCATTCTCAGTGTTGAAAAATTGAAAGCATTTCCTCTAAGACCAGGAATAAGGAAAGGATGTACACTCTCACCACTATTATTCAACATAGTTTTGTAAGTCCTAGCCACGGCAATCAGAGAAGAAAAAGAAATAAAAGGAATACAAATTGGAAAAGAAGAAGTAAAACTGTCACTGTTCACAGATGACATGATACTATACATAGAGAATCCTAAAGATGCCAGCAGAAAACTACTAGAGCTAGTCAATGAATTTGGTAAAGTTGCAGGATACAAAATTAATGCACAGAAATCTCTTGCATTCCTATACACTAACAACGAAAGATCAGAAAGAGAAATTAAGGAAACAATACCATTTACCGTGACAACAAAAAGAATAAAATACCTAGGAATAAACCTACTTAAGAAAGCAAAAGACCTTTACTCAATAAAATATAAAACACTGATGAAAGAAATCAAAGATGACACAAACAGATGGAGAAATATACCATGTTCCTGGATTGGAAGACTCAATATTGTGAAAATGACTATACTACCCAAAGCAATCTACAGATTCAATGCAATCCCTATCAAATTACCAATGGCATTCTTCACAGAATTAGAACAAAAAATTTTACAATTTTATGGAAACACAAAAGACCCCGAATAGCTAAAGCAACCCTGAGAAAGAAAAACGAAGCTGGAGGAATCAGGCTCCCGGACTTCAGACTATACTACAAAACTACAGTAATCAAGATAGTATGGTACTGGCACAAAAACAGAAATATAGATCAATAGTACAGGACAGAAAGCCCAGAGATAAACCCATGCACCTATGGTCACCTAATCTATGACAAAGGCGGCAAGAATATACAACGGAGAAAAGACAGCCTCTTCAATAAGTGGTGCAGGGAAAACTGGACAGCTACATGTAAAAGAATGAAATTAGAACACTCCCTAACACCATACACAAAAATAAGCTCAAAATGGATTAAAGACCAGACACTATAAAACTCTTAGAGGAAAACATAGGAAGAACACTCTTTGACATAAATCACAGCAAGATCTTTTTTGACTCATCTCCTAGAGAAATGGAAATAAAAACAAAAATAAACAAATGGGACCTAATGAAACTTAAAAGCTTTTGCACAGCAAAGGAAACTATAAATAAGAGAGAAAGACAACCCTCAGAATGGGAGAAAATATTTGCAAACGAACCAACCAACAAAGGATTAATCTCCAGAATATATAAACAGCTCATGCAGCTCAATATTAAAAAAACAAACAACCCAATCAAAAAATACACAGAAGACATAAACAGAGATTTCTCCAAAGAAGACATACAGATGGCCAAGAGGCACATGAAAAGCTGCTCAACATCACTAATTATTTGAGAAATGCAAATCAAAACTACAATGAAGTATCACCTCACACCGGTCAGAATGGCCATCATCAGAAAATCTACAAACAACAAACGATGGAGAGGGTGTGGAGAAAAGGGAATCCTCTTGCACTGTTGGTGGGAATGTTAATTGATACAGCCACTATGGAGAACAGTATGGAGGTTCCTTAAAAAACTAAAAATAGAATTACCATATGACCCAGCAATCCCACTACTGGGCATATACCCTGAGAAAACCATAATTCAAAAAGACACATGTACCCCAATGTTCACTGCAGCACAATTTACAATAGCCAGGTCATGGAAGCAACCTAAATGCCCATCGACAGACGAATGGATAAAGAAGATGTGGTACATACATATACAGTGGAATATTAGCTGTAAAAAGGAACGAAATTGGGTCATTTGTAGAGATGTGGATGGACCTAGAGACTGTCATACAGAGTGAAGTAAGAAAGAGAAAAACAAATATCGTATATTAACACATTTATGTGGAATCTAGAAAAATGGTACAGATGAACCAGTTTGCAAGGCAGAAATAGAGATACAGATATAGAGGACAAATGTATTGACATCAAGCGGGGAAAACAGGAGCCCAGGGACTAAGATGAAGTGGGAGATTGGGATTGACATATATATACTGATACGTATAAAATAGATAACTCATAAGAACCTGCTGTATAAAAAATAAATAAAATTAAATTTAAAAAAAAACAACAAAAAAAGAAAGAAATTAAACACCTTGAGACATCTTGGCAGTTGCTCCCTAATCAGTGTACACTATGTTATTTAGACTCTTCTTGATTTCCTTTAGCCCTTGTATTACCTCTCAGACCCAGAAGAGAGCTTATTAACTCTGTTTTAGATTCAATAATATTAGAACTCACAGAATTTAAGTCCCCATAAGGGGACTTAGAGATGATCCAATTCAGCCTTCTCTCAGCTCCAGGCACTGCCACCTTCACATCTTGGGCAACAGATTTGCCAGGACTTACTGTACCATGACAAGGAAATGCTCATTGCCAGAAGGGGAATGTTTCCTCCCCTCTGTGCTATACTATGGGAGTGGAGCCCAAACCTGGGTTGGTAGTCCAAAAATTATTTCAAAATTTAGTGAAATAGTTCTTTTGGCCTACCCTTTTACTCTCAGGGTATATATCCATTTCCTAGGTTGGGATCAGTTCAGGTAACAGCAGTTATGCTATATCCAGAACTTCTTGCTCTCTGAATTCAACCTATGAACTCACTGCTAAATCTACCTGCTCATGTTCAGCTTCTTCTCCTTATAATGAACTACCCCTCAGGGTATCTGTTCTTCTCTTTGTGGTGTGGAATCACTGGGTTGCTCCAATCAGCCAGAAATACCTATATATGCATGAATCCTAATCACTGAAACTGTTTGAGTTAATTTTCCAGAAAAAAATTAGTTTGTGCTATTAGACACCTGAACATAGAAGGAAGAAAGACACAGTGTGACATGGTTCTATCATTAAATCTCATTTAATCATTAAATCTCAGTTTGGGCCTTCCAAGTAGATCTCTATATGCACTGCTGTTGATGACAGAGATTAAGAACTAGATTCTAGTACTTAAGCCTTCTGGGCTGTGCTCTTTTCACTACCGTCCACCAGCTACTGCTTATATTCAGTCTGACAATGATTCAAAGGAGCCCAGCTCTGAGTCAAAAGGCTCTGGATTTTGTACGAGACTTCTTAGATTTCTCAGACCTTTTCTATGGATATGCCTGCTCCACACTCCTCCTTCCCTTCTGGGGGAATTCCTAAGCTTGCATGCTGTCTCTCAATCCTGCCTAGATACTGACAGCCTCCGGTTTGCTTTCCCCAGGGCAGTGTTGAATGCTCATGTTTGTGTGCCTTCTCCCAATCCCTCAGACTCAGGTTGGCTTTCTGCACATGCTCACTAGTCATCTGCAAAGTCTCGCCCTTGCTGCCCTCGGGGACATGCACAGGGAGTTGGTCACAGGGTGGGGGCAGAGGATGGGGTGATGCACTCAGAGCATTGGAGGTGCCTGTAGGCCAGTTGGAGGGATCCCCAGCAGCTCATAGGCAGACTTCCTGATGCAGTCTATGAAGTAGTTAGTAGGATCCGTGTCCCTTTGATGCCCTCTGAGAGCGCTGGCTGCGGTTCTTCCAGCCCCTCCTGCTCTCCCGTGCAGCAGGCCCCAGTATCCTGGATGGGGCAAGAAAGAAGTGGACCTCTTTGAAATCACCCCACATAACTGGGGAACCCAGATGCTCACACACATGCTCTCACTTTCCCTCTTGGGAGAAGTGTGGGCCATGAAGGTCTCTCTTGGCTTTGAGCTGTGCTGTCTTGGGAGAAGGGAGATGTAGGTAAAATAAAGCTGTTCCTCTTACCCTCTTCAGTGCATCCAATGTCAGATTTTTTTTCTTCAGCAGTATGCTGGAACATCTCCAGTAAACCCCCAGACTTCCACAAAGGCACTCTCACCCATGGGAGTTTGTCAAAATCAGTGTTTTGGGGGGGAAAGACAGCAGAAAACACGTATTCCACCATTTTGTTGATGTCACTCTCCTACCCTCTGTTCTTTCCCTGCCCCTTTTTCTCAGTGAATGTGAGCAGTGTGGTACAATGAAAGGACACCAGAATACCAGGGCTCAAGCCCCACCTCTGCTTCCTACTGGTTACCTTACCTCTGGAAAGTTGTAGCAAGTGGCCTTTCTAAGCCTCCTAGTTGATTAAACACATGATAAATACACATTCTCCCTTCCAATGGGTTTTGAAGATTCATTGAGATACTATATTTGAAAGTGTTTTGTAAACTGCAGAACATTATTTAGCTATGAAAGGATATTTTATTGAAAGCACTTTTTTTCACTGTCTAAGTCTCAGAACAACTAGGTGGTACTTTGGGTCTTCTGATCTCTTAGAATATATTTTGAGAAGAACTGCTTTAAACAGACTAATACAGAGAGGAACAACTTTGATAGGTAAGTGGAATCCATATACTGCCATGGGGAAACCACAGGTCTCAGAGTCTGATGTTTCCTGTGGGCTCCAGCCTCATCACCACCCATGTGAGAGCAGGCTTGGTACTTGGCCCACTGAGCTTGTAAACTCAGGTTAATGATCCCCAACCTGAAGAAGCCTTGTGATGATTAGTAATGAATCACATACAAGGGCACCTGGCATGCAGCAGGTGCTCGATAAGTGAGAACTCTTACTATTTTACAGAGAAAGGAAACGATAAACTGGATGGAACTACATGAATCCTGTCCATAATATTATCTCTCACAGGGAGATGTGGAATAAGGAGGTTTAGTCTGAACCCATCTAGACAGGTTTAGTTACTAGAGTGCCACGTTACCTTCAGGAGTCTATCTCAACAACATTTGGTTAGGAGAGGGGGTATTACCTCATTCTCATTTTACAGGAGAGAAAAATCAAGTAGTTATATTAGTTAGTGGAACATTAGAACAGGACAGGAATCAAGGTCTTCTGATCATCATAGCTCTCATTTTCTCCACAGCCCCCTCCCACTTACCCTATAAGGCAGCTCCAGGACAAGCACTCCCAAAGCATAAATAGCATCCTCACAAAATGCCAGCACCAGAGGGAAGTGCAGAGGGATGCTACCTATCAACTTTGGGAATTAAGTTGTAGTTGGAAAAAATTATCCAGAGAAATCTTAAATAGGGCATATCCCTCCCCAAGCCTTGAAACAAACCATTCTAAAAATGCCAAATTTTGGTATCAATCTAGAAAGCAGGAAGGCCCTGCCACAAGATGGGTAATTACTATGTCTTCTCTGTGGTCTTCCAGCACCCCTGGCCCATGTATTACCAAAATCTGGGCTATCTTAAGAAGCCCCCCAAATCTAACGTCATCCTAGACAAGGCTTTAAGGATCTCTGAACTCCAAGAACCCTGCTGGTTTGGATTATCCAAGGCTTGGGGAAGTAGGAAAAAGAAATATGGGAGAGGATAAAAAAAATTATTAATGGCCTAGGGGGGCAAAAGATATCAACTAAATGTCACTGCATGTTTGGTCTTCTGAACCCCAGAACCAACTTAGGATTTAAGCATACAGGTCATAGGCCCAAAGGGCCGGCAGTATATACCTTAAGTCATGTACTCCCCTAGCCTGACAGTTGGAAAAAAGTCACAACTATAACCACTGGCAAAGCTAGGAACATCTGAAACCAGCTCCATTTCCCCATCTCTCCAGTACCTCCCACACACTTTAAAAGCTGCCACTCTCCTTTGAAAAAACCATTGCTGAGAAGTGCCCTAGAAATTCAAAATGAACTTAAACAATGAGAAGGTGCTCTAAATTCTGGCTGATTTACCAATTAATTAAGGAAATATACATATATGTGTGTGTGTGTGTGTGTATATATATATATATATATATATATATGTATAATATATGTATATAACAGAAAACTTCTTTAAACAAAGACATTTCAATGGAAATTTGGACTAACTCTGAATTTTTCAATAGGACATCGAATATTTTGTGGCTATTCCATATGTCATGATTTCACAGTTGCCCTACATCTTTTCCCAACAACTTTTTCCACCCTCTAACTGTCTCCATTAGGTAGGCCAACATGACTAATCTCGAACTTTGAAGTAGGAGGAAGGTGGTCATCTATATCGCAATATTTATTTGTTCCAGACTTCTGAAACAAATATCGACTTGAAAGATCTTTACGCTTTTTCTTAGGAAACTGGTGAAGTTATTGGATTGGGCTGGGAATATGCCTTCTCCAAAAACTGCAATTTATACTGAAAATACCTCAGGAAATACAAAGTCCTTGAGAGTATACCATTGCATTTTTTTCCCTGCCTTCATTGCAGGCATGTAAACCATGAATTATTGATGTTCTGTGAATCTCCCTAGGCTCTAACAATTTTGCATCCCATCATATCATCAGTCTAGTAGATAGATATGAGGGTAGAACCTCCCCCTGGAATTTATTCCTCCTTCATGAATAAAGAGCAGCCAGGGCAGGAAAGATGACCTACTCTAGTGCCCATGATCAACCTTCCAGACCTGATCTTGTTCCTTCTCCTGGGGATGTCCATAGAGAACTGGAATCATTGGGCTGGGTGGGGCAAAGGCTGTTGTACTGGGGGAGGGGATAAAGTAGGGGGAGGGGGAGGGATGAGGCTGAGAGCTGAGGGGCAGAGCAGGAGATTCTCTCAAATGCTGAGGATGTGGAGAAGGGAGTCTGCAGCCTGTTTCACTTCATGACAGTTCACCCACAGAAATTCATCACTTCCTGTATTCCAACCTCAAATTCAGCACACCATGGACATTTGGCCACACAGGTACCATGACAGGTTTCTTTGTCAGGGTTACACATCATAAGCACACAGGCCAGAAATAGGAAACCCCCAAAGTCAGAAGTTCCTTGACAGTGGGCTTCTTACAAACCTCAGTCTTCCCCTTGGGTCATCCACTTGAGAGGAGCATGTGAACATTCTGTGTCCCAAATCCTAGTCCTACCTTCCACTTTTCTTTCACTCTGGTCTGGGTCACCTCATGAAGAAAACAACTTATAGCTCAGCAGTGCATTTCTGAGTTTCCCTTATTTATTTGGTTCTCAAACACAAAAGCCCAGATCCAGAGATGGCACTATAAACCCCCTTAAACACAAAAATAAAACTTGGTATTTCCATAAGGCCACAAAGAAAAGGCATTGGGCCTGACTTAGCTATTCCCCTGAGTTCTCTCCAGAAGTCAGGGGTAAGGAAAGCTATGTTTCCCAGCATGGACACAGCATACACCTTTATGACTGCAAGAGGATGTTTTTATTTGCACTACATTATACCCATAAATTCCATCCACTCAGCGAGTCAAATTATTGCTGGCCTCCAAAATACATTAAGTTTGGGTTTAAATCAGTCACTTTGGAAGATATACTACAGCCCACTTCCTAGCCATATTTCAGTAATATATTCATCCTGCAAATGTTCTTTAAAATGCATTGTTTGTGGAGTTGTCTTCCTTCAGTCAGCCATGCGAAGATGTAAGGAATATAAGCTCTAATTTGCAGTTTCTTTGTGTGTGTGATTGCTCATGATCCTTACTCATGGAGCTAATGGGTGCCAAAACGCTTTCATGCTATGAAGAAAAAGAGCTCGCTGAATCTGAATCAAATTAGAATTAGTGGTATAATGGTAAACAGCAATGGGAAAATATAGAGCCCTGGGCAGTTTATGTTAGATTTTGGTAACAGCAGACAAGCTTTTCCTGAAGATAGTGGGAGGGGGAAAGCCAAGGAATTATTTGGGATGCTTAAAGGTGTATGACAAGATTAAGGTATGCTTAATGGCAATGCTCAGAATTTCCTCCCCTTACCTAGAATTCCTATTTTACAAAGCGTTACACATTTGAGTTCCTCATCAATTGTCATTCAAATAATTTCAACAAGATGAACTGGTTCAGAGAGTGCAAAAGCTAGATCGATTATCATTTTTAAGCGGCTGAGAAAGAGAAATATAAGATTTCCATGGTTCCCTTGGGAAAGAAAGCCTGTTTTCTCTGAACTTCCCTTTATCAAGTTGCTCTGTGCTTGAAGGAGTGGAGATGGGCACCATGACAGGGGTGGGCAGGGGGAGGTGTGCACCACAGGACCTACAGACACTCAGCGTTTCTCCGAGCTGAGTAAGGGAACTTGGGCATTTCAAGCCTGGGAGAAGCAGGACATTCAGACAGTTTTGCACCTGCCACTACTGTTTATGCCCATCTTATTTCAAAAGACTGGTTTTTAAAGATAAAAGCTGCTAACACCTCACCAAGAAAGAAGACACGACAGACACGCTCTAGGAAGCATCTTTAAAATAATATGGCATGGGGGCTTCCCTGGTGGCGCAGTGGTTGAGAGTCCGCCTGCTGATGCCGGGGACAGGGGTTCGTGCCCCGGTCCAGGAGGATCCCACATGCCGCGGAGCAGCTGGGCGCATGAGCCATGGCCGCTAAGCCTGATATATATATATATATATATATATATATATATATATATATATATATATATATGGCATGGATGGTTCTTTGTCTTTCTCGGAAATCAAGCACATGTGTTTTTCCTTTTCAAGGCTATTTGTGAGGCAATTTCCCATCTATGTTCACAAGCCTACCATAATTAATATCTGGTCAATATTAAGATATGAATTTCCCATAACCCAAATGCCAGGGGCAATTGATATGTATAATATTCCACATTCTTTGATAATCAAAATATTTCACATAGAGTTGGAGACTGTCATATTTAATCTCAAGGTATAATAATGCTAATAACAATTACCATTTTTGAGCACTTACATGCCAAGAACCTTGCTGGGTACTTTATACAACTATCAACCTTATGATAGACTATTTCCATTTGGCACTGAGGAGACTGAGGATAGAGAGGTTAAATAGCTGGCTAGAGACCACAGAGTTAGTAAGAAGCAGAGCTAGAATTTAACCTTGGGTATTACTCACTCTAGAAGCTCACTCTAGAGCTTCTTCAATTACTACTCATGTCTATCACCATGATTACTGTATACTGGGGACCAGGGGTTTGCTGGAACCACTTGTGTCAGCTTGGAAGAGCTGATTGTTAAATCTTCAGGAAGTCTGTGAGCTGGTTGTTGTCATGTTGGTGGCTTGAAATTGGCCATGGTGGGAATATTTACACAATGTAAATAGGCAAATAGAACAAATAAGGGCTTTTTTAAAAAAAGGAATGAGAGCACCAGTTTTCAAACATTTATCAACACATCACTGCCAAGGAAGAACATTTCCAAGTACCATAGAATTATTTGGCACTTTCTTCCCCTCCATATTATTGTCTCCAAAATGCTTAATGTGACAAAGTTAGCAATAAAGCAGGACTATACCCTGAAAAATGGTGGCAGCCTCTAGGCTAGGTGTGCCCTACACAGTCTCAGTTTTAATGCCCAGTCTGACCTGCTTCTTCCATTTCTCTTCAGCCAATTTCTTCCCTCACACTGCCTGTAAACCACAAGGTGAATGGCAGAGCAAATGAAGACATTTGATACAGTTGTTTCAATGAAAAATTCTGTAAGCCAAATTCAGTTCTTGGACTCAAAATTAATAACCTCAGCCTAACGCATCAATTAGTTCCTTCTCAAATCTTTCTTTCCTTCAGGTAAATATAATGTAAATCCAAGGAAAGATATATTCTGAACACAGAGCACATCCCTTTATGTCCACAACCTGATTTCCACTGGGGAGAGTCACGCTCAATATTTTTTATTATTATACAATTAACATTGATTGAGTGTTAATAGTGAGCTTATATATAACACAGGGACCATTACTATACCTGGTTTCTTGGCAGACTGTAGGAACAGCATGTTTTTGATATCTTGGATGGCACCAAGCTTGCTATAATTTCCCAGTGAAGTCAGTTGTTCCTAATTTCCTGAACATCTGTGTGTCAAATTCATTAAATGGCTAATGAATCCAGACATATAAGGTTTATAAAAATATTTATATCTGACATTAACAAAATGGCACCCCTGCTTTGTTGCTCTAAGTGACACCCTTAAGACAATCGAGTTTTTGTCACTGACTGGAACTTAGCAGAAGAAAGGAAATGACTGAAATCAGTACCTCATGTTTCTACCATGGAAAGGAAGGATAGAGAAGCCAAGGCTGACAGTAGTTGGTGAATAAAGAACAAAGAAGAGGGGACTAGGAGCCGGGGTGCAGGCAAAGTCAGAAGATGTCCATATTCCATAAAGTTATTTACATGAAGATCCCAGCAAACCTGGACTGAAGCTTCACTAGGGGTACAGCATTATATGGGTGTAATCAGTGATTACACATGTGCCCTCCCATGCTCTGACTACCACCACCAGCCAGGTCTGAGGGTCTCTAGGCTTATAAAATTTAATAATTATAATGCTCTTTTCCTAGAAGTTTAAATATTCTAGCAAACACTTCAGAGACACTATCTGCATGAACACTGAACTAAGAGTCAAATGCTGGGGTTCTCCTCTAAACACTGACATTCCCTGACTAGGTAACCTTGCACCTGTTATTGGATTTCTCTGCTGCCTCAGGCTCTTCTATCCCCATGCATCAAGAGTGGGCTGTGGATTAGATTTCAAGCCCCTTCCAAGTCTAAAAGTTTTAGGCTTGTTCTACCAAGGCAAGCAGAAGGCTTGGAATTAATGTTTGCCAATAGAACTTTAGCCCAAAGCTTTAAAACACTGCTCATTTTTTAGTTTGCACAGTCTAAGGAAAGGGCTTCATCAGAGCCTACCAGGAGAAACCTGCAACTTCATATCCTCTCTACAGACACCTTTTCTCTTCCCACTGGAAGTCAAGTTTGCAAAGCAAGGGCAAATTTGGTCAGAAAGAGAAAACCAGGAATTCAGAGATCCAGGAGCTCGAAAACATCTTTCCCTGATTCACAGAGGAGCAATGCTTGCCAAGAGCATTGAGTTAGGTGGGGAGATTGTGCAGCACATTGCCTAATGAGGGGACCTGTAACCCTTAGGAGAGAGACAGGACCTACTAAACGGCCTTATTTACCGCCAGGACCACCCAATGCAGAAAGAGTTCAGGAAAAGACTTCCAAATTGCATTTGCTTAAGCAAAACTGTCTCACAAATCAAAAGTATACCTGTGCTAATAATAAATGCTGGAGAGGGTGTGGAGAGAAGGGAGCCCTCCTACACTGTTGGTGGGAATGTAAATTGATACAGCCACTATGGAGAATAGTATGGAGATTCCTTAAAAAACTAAAAACAGAGTTGCCATATGATCCAGAAATCCCACTCCTGGGCATATACCTGGAGAAAACTCTAATTCGAAAAGATACATGCACCCCAATGTTCATAGCAACATTATTCACAACTGCCAAGATATGGAAGCAATCTAAGTGTCCATTGACAGACGAATGGATAAAGAAGATGTGGTACATATATAAAATGGAATATTACTCAGCCATAAAAAATGAAATAAGGCCATTTGCAACAATGTGTATGCACCTAGAGATTTTCATACTAAGTCAGACAGAGAAAGACAAATATCATATGATGTCACTTATATGTGGAATCTAAAAGAAATAATATGAATGAACTTATTTACAAAACAGAAACAGACTCAGAGACATAGAAAACAAATTTACCAAAGGGAAAAGGCGAGGGAGATAAATTAGTATCCTGGGTTTAAGAGATACACTCTACTTTACATAAAATAGATAAACAACAAGGAACTTGTAATAACCTATAATGGAAAAGAAATCTGAAAAATTATATATATATATATATATATGAATCACTTTGCTGTACACCAGAAACTGAGACAACATTGTAAATCAACTATACTACAATTTTTTAAAAAGTATACCTATGCTGATTTGCTGCTTAATTCTGTTAAGTACTGAACCCTCGGAAAATGCTCTTCAGTTATTTTTTATCTTAAGTTATGAAATGGTGAAAGAATTTCCATAGAGAAAGTAAAAGAGAGATGGAAGACAGCAGAAGCAAGAAGAACTACAATCCTGCAGCCTGTGGAACAAAAACAACATTCACAGAAAGACAGATAAGATGAAAAGGCAGAGGGCTATGTACCACATGAAGGAACAAGATAAAACCACAGAAAAACAATTAAGTGAAGGGGAGATGGGCAACCCTCCAGAAAAACAATTCAGAATAATGATAGTGAAGATGATCCAGGACCTCAGAAAAAGAATGGAGGCAAAGATCAAGAAGATGCAAGAAATGTTTAACAAAGATCTAGAAGAATTAAAGAACAAACAGAGATAAACAATACAATAAGTGAAAGGAGAAATACACTAGAAGGAATCAATAGCAGAATAACTGAGGCAGAAGAATGGATAAGTGACCTGGAAGTCAGAATGGTGGAATTCACTGCTGCAGAACAGAATAAAGAAAAAAGAATGAAAAGAAATGAAGACAGCCTAAGAGACCTCTGGGACAACATTAAATGCAACAACATTCACGTTAAAGGGTTCCCAGAAGGAGAAGAGAGAGAGAAAGGAACCAAGAAAATATTTGAAGAGATAATAGTCGAAAACTTCCCTAACATGGGAAAGGAAACAGCCACCCAAGTCCAGGATATGCAGAGAGTCCCAGGAAGGATAAACCCAAGGAGAAACACACCAAGACACATAGTAATCAAATTGACAAAAATTAAAGACAAAGAAAAATTACTGAAGCAGCAAGGGAAAAATGACAAATAACATACAAGGGAACTCCCATAAGGTTAACAGCTGATTTCTCAGCAGAAACTCTACAAGGCAGAAGGGAGTGGCATGATATACTTAAAGTGATGAAAGGGAAGAACCTACAACCAAGATTACTCTACCTGGCAAGGATCTCATTCAGATTCGATGGAGAAATCAAAAGCTTTACAGACAAGCAAAAGCTAAGAGAATTCAGCACCACCAAACCAGCTCTACAATAAATACTAAAGGAACTTCTCTAAATGGGAAACACAAGAGAAGAAAAGGACCTACAAAAACAAACCCAAAACAGCTAAGAAAATGGTAATAGGAACATACATATAGATAATTACCTTAAATGTGAATGGATTAAATGCTCCAACCAAAAGACACAGGCTTGCTGAATGGATACAAAAACAAGACCCATTTATATGCTGTCTACAAGAGACCCACTTCAGACCTAGGGACACATACAGACTGAAAGTGAGGGGATGGAAAAAGATATTCCAATCAAATGGAAATCAAAAGAAAGCTGGGGTAGCAATACTCATATCAGATAAAATAGACTTTAAAATAAAGAATGTTACAAGAGACAAGGAATGACACTACATTATGATCAAGGGACCAATCCAAGAAGAAGATATAAAAATTATAAATATATATGCACTCAACATAGGAGCACCTCAATACATAAGGCAACTGTTAACAATTCTAAAAGAGTAAATCAACAGTAACACAATAAGAGCGGGGGACTTTAACACCTCACTTACACCAATGGACAGATCATCCAAACAGAAAATTAATAAGGAAACACAAGCTTTAAATGACACAATAGACCACATAGATTTAATTGATATTTATAAGACATTCCATCCAAAAACAGCAGATTACACTTTCTTCTCGAGTGTGCATGGAACATTCTCCAGGATAGAGCACAACTTCAGTCACAAATCAAGCCTCAGTGAATTTAAGAAAACTGAAATCATATCAAGTATCTTTTCTGACCACAATGCTATGAGATTAAAAAAACACAAACACATGGAGGCTAAACAATACGTTACTAAATAACCAAGAGATCACTGAAGAAATTAAAGAGGAAATCAAAAGATACCTAGAAACAAATGACAATGAAAACACGATGATCCAAAACCTATGGGATGCAGCAAAAGCAGTTCTAAGACAGAAGGCTATAGCAATACAATCCTACCTCAAGAAACAAGAAAAATCTCAAATAAACAATCTAACCTTACACCTAAAGGAACTAGAGAAAGAAGAACAAACAAAATCCAAAGTTAGCAGAAGGAAAGAAATTGTAAAGATCAGAGCAGAAATAAATGAAATAGAAACAAAGAAAACAATAGCAAAGATCAATAAAACTAAAAGCTGGTTCTTTGAGAAGATAACCAAATTGATAAACCTTTAGCCAGACTCATCAAGAAAAAGAGGGAGAGGACTCAAATCAGTAAAATTAGAAATGAAAAAGGAGAAGTTACAACAGACACCACCAAAATACAAAGCATCCTAAGAGAACTACAAGCAACTGTATGCCAATAAAATGGACAACCTGGAAGAAATGGACAAAATCTTAGAAAGCTATAACCTTCCAAGACTGAACCAGGAAGAAATACAAAATATGAACAGACCAACCACAAGCACTGAAATTGAAACTGTGATTAAAAATCTTCCAACAAACAATAGTCCAGGATCAGATGGCTTCACAGGTAAATTCTATCAAACATTTAGAGAAGAGCTAACACCCATCCTTCTCAAACTCTTCCAAAAAATTGCAGAGGAAGGAACACTCCCAAACTCATTCTACGAGGCCACCATCACCCTGATACCAAAACCAGACAGAGATACTACAAAAGAAGAAAATTACCGACCAATATCACTGACGAATATAGATGCAAAAATCCTCAACAAAATACTAGCAAACAGAATCCAACAACGCATTAAAAGGATCATACACCATGATCAAGTGGGATTTCTCCCAGAGATGCAAGGATCCTTCAATATACACAAATCAATCAATGTGACACACCATATTAACAAATTAAAGGATAAAAACCATATGATCACCTCAATAGATGGCAGAAAAAGCTTTTGACAAAATTCAACACCCATTTATGATAAAAACTCTCCAGAAAGTGGGCATAGAGGGAACCTACCTCAACACAGTAAAGGCTATATACGACAAACCCACAGCAAACATCATTCTCAATGGTGAAAAACTGAAAGCATTTCCTCTAAGATCAGGAACAAGACAAGGGTGCCCACTCTCACCACTATTATTCAACATAGTTTTGGAAGTCCTAGCCATGGCGATCAGAGAAGAAAAAGAAATAAAAGGAATACAAATTGGAAAAGCAGAAGTAAAACTGTCACTGTTCGCAAATGACATGATACTATACATAGAGAATCCTAAAGATGCCACCAGAAAACTAGTAGAGCTAATTAATGAATTTGGAAAAGTTACAGGATACAAGATTAAAGCACAGAAATCTCTTGCATTCCTATACACTAATGATGAAAAACCTGAAAGAGAAATTAAGGAAACATTCCCATTTACCACTGCAACAGAAAGAATAAAGTACCTAGGAATAAACCTACCTAGGGAGATAAAAGACCTGTAGGCAGAAAACTATAAGACACTGATGAAAGAAATTAAAGATGATACCAACAGATGGAAAGATATACCATGTTCTTGGATTGGAAGAATCAACCTTGTGAAAATGACTATACTACCCAAAGCAATCTACAGATTCAATGCAATCCCTATCAAATTACCAATGACATTTTTTACAGAACTAGAACAACAAATCTTAAAATTTGTATGGAGACACAAAAGACCCCGAATAGCCAAAGCAGTCTTGAGGGAAAAAACCGGAGCTGGAGGAATCAAACTCCCTGACTTCGGACTATCCTACAAAGCTACAGTAATCAAGACAATATGGTACTGGCACAAAAACAGAAATATAGATCAATGGAACAAGATAGGAAGCCCAGATATAAACCTACACACCTATGGTCAACTAATCTATGACAAAGGAGGTAAGGATATACAATGGAG
The DNA here is from genome assembly GCF_011762595.2 of Tursiops truncatus. Taxonomy (NCBI): domain Eukaryota; kingdom Metazoa; phylum Chordata; class Mammalia; order Artiodactyla; family Delphinidae; genus Tursiops; species Tursiops truncatus. The sequence continues at coordinate 56,034,795 of NC_047040.1, read as the reverse complement.
AAAAGACAGTCTCTTCAATAAGTGGTACTGGGAAAACTGGACAGCTACATGTAAAAGAATGAAATTAAAACACTCCCTAACACCATCCACAAAAATAAACTCAAAATGGATTAGAGACCTAAATGTAAGACCAGACACTATAAAACTCTTAGAGGAAAACATAGGAAGAACAATCTTTGACATAAATCACAGCAAGATCTTTTTTGATCCGCCTCCTAGAGTAATGGAAATAAAAACAAAAATAAACAAATAGGACCTAATGAAACTTAAAAGCTTTAGCACAGCAAAGAAAACCATAAACAAGATGAAAAGACAACCCTCAGAATGGGAGAAAATATTTGCAAACGAATCAATGGACAAAGGATTAATCTCCAAAATATATAAACAGCTCATGCAGCTCACTATTAAAAAAACAAACAACTCAATCAAAAAATGGGCAGAAAACCTAAATAGACATTTCTCCAAAGGAGACATAGTTGGCCAAGAGGCATAGGAAAGGCTGCTTAACATCACTAATCATTAGAGAAATGCAAATCAAAACTACAATGAGGTATCACATCACACCAATGGGCATGGATGGTGTGGGCACCATGGGCATCATCAGAAAATCTACAAACGACAAATACTGGAGAGGGTGTGGAGAAAAGGGAATCCTCTTGCACTGTTGGTGGGAATGTAAATTGATACAGCCACTATGGAGAACAGTATGGAGGTTCCTTAAAAAACTAAAAATAGAATTACCATATGACCCAGCAATCCCACTACTGGGCATATACCCTGAGAAAACCATAATTCAAAAAGACACATGTACCCCAATGTTCACTGCAGCACTATTTACAATAGCCAGGACATGGAAGCAAGCTAAATGCCCATCAACAGATGAATGGGTAAAGAAGAAGTACATATATACAATGGAATATTACTCAGGCATAAAAAGGAACGAAATTGGGTCTTTTGTAGAGACGTGGATGGACCTAGAGACTGTCATACAGAGTGAAGTAAGTCAGAAAGAGAAAAACAAGTGTAGTATATTAACGCATATATGTGGAACCTAGAAAATGGTCCAGATGAACCAGTTTGCAGGGCAGAAATTGAGACACAGAAGTAGAGAAAAAACATATGGAGACCGAGGGGGAATGCAGTATGGGTGGGGGTGTGTGGGATGAATTGCGAGATTGGGATTGACGTGTATACAGTGATGTGTATAAAATGGATGACTAATAAGAACCTGTTGTATACAAAAATAAATAAAATTAAATTTTAAAAAAAGGAAGTAAAAGTATAGAAGGAAGAGTGAGATTCATAACGCCCCAGGGGGCACGTTTGTAGCTTTGTGACTTGCCCACAGTTTCATCTCCTGGAAGGGCCTCCAACACTTTTCACTGTCCCTTCTCCAACGTAACTCAACCTCTACCTGTGCTCTCCACTCCTCATAACTGCCTCAGCCCAGAGTAATCACTTTACCCTTTTCAACTTCTCCAATGCAATCCACTTTATAATCAAGTACTGCTCTGTGATATCGCTTTTCTGCTATCAAAGTATTATTCAAAATTATTATTATTATTCTCTTTTACATATGCACAGTTTATTGCCCTGACTTGATTATAAATTCCTTGAGAGCAAGTTTTGTGTGATTCACTTGGAGTATTCCCACCAGATCCTAGTGAGTTGCCATAGTAAGCTCTGGACCTTAGTTTTTCCATCTGTAGAGTGGGGATAATGATAGTACTTACTTTATAGACCTATTGTAAAGAGAAAATGAGATTGTGAGGAGTAAATTATGTCTGATTCAATAATTGTTGGATAGCATATTTTACTAGTATTATTGATATTATATTAGGGCAAAGGAAAAATAGAGGGCTAGAAATGAGCAAAACAGAAACCTGGTTCCACCTCTACCAAATAGTAGCTTTGTGACTTTCAGAAAGTCTATTAAATTCTCTGAGCCTCAAATTGTTCACTCATAAAAATCAGAAATGCAACACTCCTTGCCAATGTTCCATTGCTGTGAAAGTCAAATAAATACTTTTAGGATGTTCTACAAACGTATCATTTATTGGTACTCAGTAAATATTATTTGATTTGAGAATTATCACTTTATCACTCATACAGCTTATTTTCTCCCCTTTGAGGCTGACAGGACACAGTCATGCATCTTATGGGCTTGGAGGGGGAAATAGGGTACTTTGGATCCTCGGAATTTCCAACAGGTAGCTTGTGTTCTGGTGATTCACAGCATCCTGCCCTCCTACCATCATAGTCCAGGCTTCTCAGTGTTTACTTCAAAGGGATATTTCTATAACAGCAGAGCAACCAAAATAAAAATGAAAAATGTCTACCAGTTAACCTGTTGTTTTGCTTAAAACAAGTAAAACATAGTTTTAAACAGCCAGTTGATCAATTCTGCTGGCATAATTGGTTATGCCCATACTCTCCCTTAAGAGAGAATCATTAGAGAGCCAGAAATCAACACATGTCCCAGAGATGTCCCAGAGTGCCTCCCTTGAGGACAAAAACCTCCTGTAGCCTGGACCCAGAGGAGCCTCAGCACAGGCACAGAATGAGGTTCCCAGTCCATGCCCAGGCAAGGCCATCGCTTTCAGAAAAAGTTAAATGCATCACAGATTAAACTGCACAATTTCATTCCCTGATTCCTTACGGTCTAAACTTACTCTTTCACCTGCAAACCACATATATGATCATTCTAACCTTTCCAATCTCATGTTATCAAGTATTAGATGCCTCAGGCCATCTAAGTTATATTAGCAACACATCAAATATTCATTCATTTATCAAATAATTATTTAACATGTCTATGTGCAAGGCACTGGAGCATACAAAATGAATCACATAAACTGTTTGGTATTTTTTAGACAAGTCCTCTTAGTATCTGTGAAGATTTGTTTATTTGCTGTTGTGCAGGCATAGTTTACAATGTTTCCATTAATAGTACGTTAAAAAAGAAAGTATTATTCAAGTAACAACACATGGTTGAAATACTTAGAATTTAGTCTTCTTATCTCTTCTTTAAAGACAATGAAAGGTAAAAGATTATTTGGAAAAAGTATTTGATATCCTGATATGCTCACACTCATTGCTTCCTGTTTTCACTGTACCAGTGCATTTTTACCAGGTAACAAAACAACACAATAAAAAGGTAAAGTATGGTTGAAGTATACAGGCTTTATGATATTTCTTGAAATTACTCTGCTTTTATCGAGGATGATATTCAGGCTAGCAACAGCTATAAAAAAATATGGAAATGTAAAAGTGAGATAAAATATGGGATTTATCTATGAGCCCTGGTACATTAAACCCTTAACATACTTGAAATATGACAACAACCTAAACGCTCAACATCAGGATCATAAAGGGGATTCTAATGGTGACCTGTGCCTTCACTTCCAAGGTTTGAACTTTTGTCATTTTAAAGGATTTTTATGTATTTTCTCAACTTGCATAATTACAGCAATTTGTCAGTTTAACCAATAAGATGAAAACAGTTGACATTTGTGCTGCTAGGTTACCCATCTTGACCTGACGTGCAACAAGTAGAAGCTGGTCCTTGGCTTCCCCTTTCAGCTTCCTACAACATGGGAGCCTAAGCTATGCCATCAGGCTGGAAATCATGGCAGCAGCAGCAATCATACCTGTGGGACAGGCAGGATGCCCAGGTCTAAATCCTCTGCCCATGAAACACGCTGTACCTTTGCATCAAAGTGGGGTCAGTCTTGGGCTTCCCTGGTGGCGCAGTGGTTGAGAGTCTGCCTGCCAATGCAGGGGACACGGGTTCGTGCCCCGGTCCGGGAAGATCCCACATGCCGCGGAACGGCTGGGCCCGTGAGCCATGGCCGCTGAGCCTGCGCGTCCGGAGCCTGTGCTCCGCAACGGGAGAGGCCACAACAGTGAGAGGCCCGCGTACCGCAAAAAAAAGAAAAAAAAAAATACAAAGTGGGGTCAGTCTTGAATCTGCAAGCTACTGGAGAGCAATGCAGTCATTCCTCCACCTGTTACCTGTAAAGGCCTCCTAAAACTGAGATGCCAGCTGACACACTGGTCCTCTATAAAGGGTTGGAGGAAAAGGCAAGTGCACCCAGCATATACCGTTTCTGCATGATTGAAGACATGATCATCAGGGCCTATCGAGATCTTGATGAATAAAACCAGAGTCATTGGGCAGGCGGCAACGGAAGGAACTTGATGCTCGTATTAAGTAGACCTGAGAGAATGGCTGTAAGATAAGGTTTTAGTCCAGGCTTGGGAAAAAGAGGCTTGGGGAAGCGAGAAGTAAGAACAAAGAGAAGTCATGGGGCACAGGGGACAGCTGAAGAGTGGAAGGTAAAGTGGTGAGAGACAAAGCGTGATTCCTGCCTTTTCTCTTCATTCCACTGGGTATATTCTAGCTCTTCACTTATATCTCACATATGCTACATGAGTTGAGAGATAAAAGCAACCTGGTAATTAATTTTTTAAATAAAACGACCCCAAGGAGTTCCAATTTAAAATGGCATCTGGCTAATAGCCCTGACATAGTCTCTTCCACTAAAACACACACACATTCACTAAAAGACAAATATTTACATTGCCACCAAAAATTGAGATTGACAGTCAAATCCTTACCACTAACTGTAAGGTCAATGAACCTGGATTTTTAAAGGCAATTAGTGGCCCACCTGTGCTTGCCACCAGACTTAGAGAAAGCCCACCTGTCTGAAGTGAGAAATGCCCATTATACCTTCTCCACTGTCTGTCACCTGGCTTATTAAATCAGACAGCCATTCTTCTACTACATAAGTGCTCTTTTTTTAAGCTAGAGTGTTATTTTCCTTCCACATCCAACCCCTCATCCACAGCTCTTTCCATAAAAACAGTCAGAGCAGCTACCCAGAAAGAACTGGTCAGCGAGAGGGAATGGGGAAGCAACCTTGGGGGGTTGGAGGGGGGCTCATTCCAACCAGGAAGGCGTCCCCATGAAGAAAGCGCTATATGAGAGAAGAGAGGACAAAAGAAAAAATCTCTGGCTACCACCTACACTGAATATTACAGATTTCAGGTCAGAAAGAAAGGCAATGGAGACAGGAGAAGAGCTAATATTAGGTTGACATTTATGGAATGAAAGCAAGTCAAACACCAGAAATTGAGCTAGTAACTGGACATCAACTTGCCCTTCAGATGTAGCTCTGGAAAGGGAATTGAACTCGTTTTCAAGTGAACAGAAAATAGAACCTGCTAGAAACACCAAATCTGGATAGATCTTCTGTGTTAAGAAAATGACAAGAAGAATAACTAACAAATGCATTTTGGTAAATGACATAGAAATAGAGATAGAGAATATCATCCTAAGACTCAGAGGGAACACAAACTTCTGAAAATGATTTATCACAGGAATTGAAAGAAATTTTCAGAGAAAGTTTTTCCATCTTCAATAGAATTCAAGAAGTAATGGCCTCTATGGAACAGGAGTAGATATCCATGACAAGGGAATAGGTGACAAGAAAGAGACAGCAAGGTAAGAAGAAAAGAAAATGTGTGAGATAAAAAAGGATTGATATTATTGCAAATCAACTATACTTCAATTAAAATAAATAAATAATTTTTAAAAGAACTCTTACAACTCAATAACAACTAAAAGTAAAAATAAAAAATGGGCAAAGGACTTGAATAGACATTTCTCCAAAGATGATACAAAATTGGCCAAGAAGCATATGAAAAGATGCTCAACATCACTAATCATCAGGGAAATGCAAATCAAAACCACAATGAGATATCACCTCACACCCATTAGGATGGCCTCAATCAAAAATGCAGAAAATAATAAGTATTAGTGAGGATTTAGAGAAATTGGAACACTTGTGTACTGTTGGTGGGAATATAAAATAATGCAGCCACTATGGAAAACAGTTTGGAGTTCCTCAAAAAATTAAAAATACAACTACCATATGACCCAGAAATTTCACTCCTGGGTATATATACAGAAGAATTGAAAATAGGATCTTGAAGAAATATTTGTACACCCATGTTCATAGCAGCACTATTTGCAGTAGCCAAGAGGTGGAAGCAACCCAAACATCCAACAACAGATGAATGGATAAACAAAACGTGGTATATATGTATAATGGAATACTATGCAGCCTTAAAAATGAAGGAAATCCTGTCATATGCTACAACATGGATGAAACTTGAGGCTATTAATAAGTGAAATAAGCTAATCACAAAAAGGCAAATACTAAATGATTCCACTTATATGAGGTATCTAAAATAATCAAACTCATAGAAGCAGAAAGTAGAATGGTGGTTGCCAGGGGGTTGGGGGAGGGAGAAACAGGGAGTTGTTCAACAGCTATAGAGTTTCAGTCATGCAAGATGAAAAGGTTCTACAGATCTGTGTTACAACAATGTACATATAGTTAATAATACTATAGTTAATGATACTATACTGCACACTTAAAAATTGTTAATCTTATGGATTTTTTTAACCACCACCACAACAACAAATTTTAATGACCTAAGAGATGGCAGATTTGAAAATACAAATATTTTTTATACACCAAATAGCACAACAAGATTTAATAAGCAATGCCCATATATCAGACCATAAAAACAACAATTAATTCCCCAAAGCAGAAATTCTAAAGGCCACATATTTCCAACCACAATACAATCAAAACAAAAACTATTACCACATATTTAAACAAACAAAATAATAAGCAAAACCAATAACTTTGAACTTTTAAAAAACACTCTCCTATACTAAGTTACAAAGGGTATCAAATCCTTAATTATAACTAGATTTTAAATAGTGTAACTAAGAAATAACATGACTAAGAATACTAATAAAAATTGTGAGAGGTAGCCAAAATTCCAATCAATTCATACCATTTAATGAATTATTAAATCAAGTATAAAATAAGTAATTTGATAAAGTGATTAATCTGATAATTGATAAAATAAATTGAAAATAAAATGATGATGATGATGTTTGAGTACTTGCCATGAGTCAGGTACTGAGCCAGATGCCTATAAAATTATCTTTGTTGAACCCTCACATTATTCCTGAGAGATGGGTATTATTAGTTGTATTTTATAAAGAAATTAAGATTTTGAGACATTAAGTAATTTGCCCAAGATCACACAGCTAGTAAATGACAAAATCAAGATTTATTCCAGGTTTATCTCACCCAAAGTCTTTGCCTTTAATCACTGCTATTACAGGATTAGAAAACACCAAAGAGTCTAAATGATAAATACAAACAAAAGCTGGCTCTTTGGAAAAACATGACAAAGAACTGGTAAACATAATATAGAAAACAGATACTAAAAAGAAAAAAAAAAAGCTTTAGGGAATTCCCTGGCAGTCCAGTGGTTAGGACTCGGGCTTTCACTGAGGACCCGGGTTCAATCCCTGCTTGGGGAACTAAGATCCTGCAAGCAGAGAGGTGCGGCCGAAAAGAAAAAAAATTTTTCTTTTTAAGTTTTAATTAAGAAGAAAGAGGATATATCAGATACATTATAATTCTAAAATAATTATTCTTTATGTTAATAAATTTGTAAATATTGATGAACTGGATTATTTCATAATAAAATATAAATTATTGATTGTACTGAGAAGAAGTAGATCATCTGAACAGACAAAGCTGTAGGAAAAATGGAAAATTATCAAAGGCACAATGGTTAGAATGATTTACAAACAGTAAATTTTTTGTTCCAAACAAGAATAATCTTTAAAACTCAGGTATAGAACCAGAATGAACAAACATCAAATTTTATCAAGAAACAAAGAAAGACTTTAAAAAATGTTCCTGAATAGGAAAATTCAATTTTATAAAGATGTTAAAAAATTCTTCTAAAATTAATTTGAGGATATAACTCAATCTTCATGGGGATAATTTTCAAAATTTGGCAAAATATTTCTAAAGTTTAACAAATAAAAACAGGGGACTGACCAACACATTTTTGGAAGATTAAAAATAAAAATGAGGGCCTACCTGGTGGCGCAGTGGTTGAGAGTCTGCCTGCCAATGCAGGGGGACACGGGTTCGTGCTCCGGTCCGGGAAGATCCCACATGCCGCGGAGCGGCTAGGCCCACGAGCCATGGCCGCTGAGCCTGTGCATCCGGAGCCTGCGCTCCGCAACGGGAGAAGCCACAGCAGTGAGAGGCCTGCGTACCGCAAAAATAAATAAATAAATAAATAAAATAAAATTACAATTAAAAAAAATAAAAATGAGTAATGAAGTGATTAAAATGTCCTACAAAGTTTTAGCAAGTAAACTGTAAAAAACTGCTGCAAAAATCAGTGGGTAGATCAATGGAATGGAATAAATAGGCTAGAAACACGCATGATATATGAAGAAATTAGCATGTGATAAAGGTGTCAACACAGTGTGGAAAGAATTATGCAGTCAATGCTGCAGAGTAACTACACAGGACAGAGGCTGGACAGGAATTAGATCCTTCCCTTACATAACACACAGGCACAGGCACAGTTTAAAGATGTAAATATAAAATTCAAGAAATTAAATTATTTCAAAACCTTTGAAAGTAGATGAATACATAATGTAAGGATCAGGGGAAGGTTTTCCAGGCCTAAATGTAATGGAAAATATCAAAAAGGCAAAAAGTCAATAGGCTTGACTACATTAAAAAAATTAAATTTCTCTATTTCATAAAGAAATATAAATAAGATTTAAAAGCAAGCAAACTGGTAAAATAATTTTTTTATGTGACAGACAATATGTTGATATACTTTGTGTATAAGAAGCTCATACAGTGGATAAAGCTCCATGTAGTGGATTTCTGTAGTTTAAGTGCCCTCCCATTTGGAGGAAATTCCCCTATGGACAGGCTGCCATCCTTGCCCACTGGCCAATGGTGGGAGGCCATGAGATCTCAACACAGCCAATCATACGCTGAGCCCTTCCCTTTTTGAAGGTAAGGGAGAAACGCATAGAATCTACTAAAGATTATTCACAGATGCTGTGGCAGAATTCAGGGGCCAAAGGATTCATTGTCAAGCAATCATGGTGACAGTGGTCATGGCGCCAACCATTGTCTAGCAGTTATAGTGGTAGCTATGATGTCTTAACTGTTCCTGTGGCAGGATGTCAGCTGTGCCTTGTCTCTCTTGGCTCCTGCCCAAGCCTGGTTCTCAGCCTTCCCGTCAATTCCGTGAGCTACCCAACACCCTTAGTAACCAATTATTATTCTTAAGTTAACTGGCATCTTCTTAAGTTAACTGACAGTTCCTGCCACTTGCAACCAAGAATTCTGACTAGCACCCCTCTGTAAATAAATGGTCAAAGGACATAAAATGGAAACTCTCAGAAAAAGAAATACAAATTGTTAATAATTTTTTTAAAGTATCTGATCTCACTATATCAGGTAAATTATATTTCTAGAAAATCAAAGCAATTGTGTGGGGTTAAAATTAGCATGTTTCTTTACTAATGATAATACTTTGAATTAGTAAAGACATAGAGAAATGGTAGATGCACAAATTTATACAAGCTTTGCAGAAAGCAATTTGAGTATATATACCAAAACCTTCAAGATGTCCATAACTGTGATCCAGTGGGTAAGACTCCAAGCTCCCAGTGCAGGGGGCCCGGGGTTCGATATCTGGTTGGGGAACTAGATCCTGCATGCATGCCACAACTAAGAAGCCTGCATGCTGCAACTAAAGATTCCGCATGCCATAACAAAGATCCTGTGTGCCGCAACTAAGACCCGGTGCAGCCAAAATAAATAAATAAATATTTTTTTAAAAAAGGATGTCCATAACTTTTTGACACATCAATTCTTATTCTAGGAATTTATCCTAATAAATATTCATGCAAAGATTTATGTATAAGAATATTCATTTTAGCTTTTTTTTAAAGTTAAAAAGTATAAGCAAAAGTTTGTTCAACAATATGAAAATGGTTAAGGATGTACAGTAGAAGCATTCTCAATGCACATCAACTTAACCAACTTGCCTGATTCGTCAATAGTTTATTGACTCTTGTCACTTATTAGGACTCCGTGAAACACACTGAGCATTCCTCATTGAGACAACCGTGCACTACTCTTCCCCCAATTAGGTGGACACTTACCAAGAGTGGGATGTGTTTGTGCCTAGGCCTTTGTACAAACTTGGTACTTGCTGTTGTCATTATGAATGCAAAAAGAAAGACAATAGCTGTTCCTATGAATGTTGAGTTGAGTGCTTTGCAATATTTAGCTAAAAGCAAATTGCTAAAAAGAAAAGAAAAAAGGAAGGAAGGAAGGAAAGGAAAAGAAGTTACTGTTACTAGGCAACAGCAATCATTGGAGAAAATCAATAAAGTCTAGAGCAGTGATTCTCAAGATTTTCGGTCCGTTTACCCTCCTAAAAAATGATTGAGAACCTTAAATAGCCTCTTTTTATGTGGGAAATACCTACTGATATTTACCATATTAAAAATTAAGCTGAGAGGAACTTCCCTGGTAGTCCAGTGGTTAAGACTCCATGCTCCCAATGCAGGGGGCCCGGGTTCGATCCCTGGTCAGGGAACTAGACCCCACATGCTGCAACCAAAAGACCCCACAGGCCACAACTAAAAAGATCCTGCATGCCGCAACAAAGATCTTGCACACTGCAATGAAGATCCCAGGTGCCACAAATAAGACCCAGTGCAGCAAAATAAACAAATATTTTTTAAAAATTAAGCTGAGAATTTATAAATTATTAACTTTGAATTCATTCTTAAGATAACAATAATAAATTCATTATATGTTAAATAACATATTTTTATAACAAGTAAATACATTTCCAAAGATATTTAGAGTGATGAAATTGTTATAAATCTCTAATGCCTGGTTTAATTGAAGGCAGCTGGATATTCATATTGCTTCACTGTTCAATCTATTGTGGTATATCAAGTCATGTAGCCTCTAGAAAACCTTGCTGCATATTCATGAACAGATGAGTGTGAGAGAGGCAATAACACCTTAATATTATTATGAATATAATTTTAGCTTCACAGACATCCTTATAGAGTCTTGGAAATCTCTAGGAGCCCATGGACCACACATTGAGAATTGCTGATTTAACAGGGGTCTGTGCTCAGACCACTTATAATTGTCTCTAAGTTCTTGACCCACTTCAAAACAAGACAAACAAAAAAACCTAGAAATTAGAGGTGCAATCTTGGTATTGTTTGTGCAAGAAAGCTAGCACAGATTGCCCATCATAATTAATGCCCACATTTTGAAATGAATATATGTTTATATGTATGCTTTAAGTATTTGTTTTAATGTTTAAGAAATGTGTTGAAAAAAAGAGAGCAGGTCCAAATAAACAAAATGAGAAATGAAAAAGGAGGTTACAACTGATACCACAGAAATACAAAAGAGATTACTATGAACAATTATATGCCAATAAAATAGACAACCTAGAAGAAATAGACAAATTACTAGAAATGTACAATCTCTCCAGAATGAATCAGGAAAAAAATAGAAAATATGAACAGTCCAATTACCAGGAATGAAATTGAATCAGTAACTTAAAAAAAAATCTCCCAAAACAAAAAAATGCAGGACCAGACAGTTTCACAGATGAATTCTATCAAACATTTTTAAAAAGAGGTAACCCCTATCATTCTCAAACCATTTCAAAAATCTGCAGGGGAAGGGACACTTTTGAACTCATGCTGTGAAGCCTGCATCCCTCTCATACCAAAACCAAAGACATCACAAAAAAGAAAATCACAGGCCAGTATCACTGATGAATATAGATGCAAAAATCCTCAACAAAATATTAGCAAACCAAATTCAACAATACATTAAGAGAATCATACACCATGATCAAGTAGAATTTATCCCAGGGATACAAGGATGATTAAATATCTGCAAATCAATCAATGTGATACGCCACACTAAACTGAAGAATAAAAATCATACAATCATCTCAATAGATACAGAAAAAAGCTTCTGACAAAATTCAACTCCATTTATGATAAAAACTCTTAAAATGTGGTTATAGAGGGAATGTACCTCAACATAATAAAGGCCGTATATGACAAACCCAGAGCCAACATCATACACAATGGTGAAAAGCTGAAAGCATTTCCTCTAAGATCAGGAACAAGACAGGGATGCCCACTCTTGCCACTTTTATTCAACACAGTATTGGAAGTCTTATCCATAGCAATCAGACAAGAAAAAGAAATAAAAGGAATCCAAATTGAAAAGAAGTAAAACTATCACTGTTTGCAGATGACATAATACTATATATAGAAAGCCCTAAAAATGCCACCAAAAATACTATTAAAACTCACCAGTGATTCAGTAAAGCTGCAGGATACAAAACTAATATATAGAAATCTGTTGTGTTTCTATACTCTAACAATGAACTATCAGAAAGAAATCAAGAAAACAATCCCATTTACAATTGCATCAAAAAGAATAAAATACCTAGGAATAAATCTAAGGAAGTAAAATACCTTCACTTGGAAAACTGTAAGACATTGATGAAAGAAATTGAAGACAACACAAACAAATGGTAAGATATACCATGCTCATGGGTTGGAAGAATTAATATTGTTAAAATGATCATATTACCCAAGGCAAGCTACAGATTAAATGCAATCCCTATCAAAGTACCAATGGCATTTTTCATAGAACTAGAGCAAAGAATTCCAAAATTTGTATGGAAACACAAAGGGTCCTGAATAGCCAAAACAACCTTGAGAAAGAAGAACAAAGCTGGAGGCATTGTGCTCCTTGATTTTGAACTATATTGCAAAACTACAGTAATCAAAACAGTATGGTACTAGCACAAAAACAGATCAATGGAACAGAATAGATTCACTCAGAAATGAATCCACACTTACAAGGTCAATTAATCTGTGACAAAGGAGGCAAGAATATACAATGGGGAAATGACAGCCTCTCCAATAAATGGTGTTGGGAAAACTGGACAGCTACACACAAAAGAATACCTTCTCATACTATACACAAAAATAAACTCAAAATGGATTAAAGACTTAAATATAAGACCTGAAACCATAAAGCTCCTAGAAGAAACCAGAGGCAGTACACTCTTTGACATCAGTCTTAGCAATATTTTTTTGGATCTGTCTCCTCAGGCAAGGGAAACAGAAACAAAAACAAACAAATGGGACAACATCAAACTAAAAAGCCTTTCCACAGTGATGGAAACTATCACCAAACAAAAAGACTACCTCAGCCTACTGAATAAGAGAAAATATTAGCAAACAATGTATCTGATAAGGGGTTAATATCCAAAATATACAAAGAACTCATACAACTCAACATCAAAGAAAAAAACCAATTAAAAATGGGCAGAGGATCTGAATAGACATTTTTCCAATAGACATTTTTCCAGACATACAGATGGCCAACAGACACATGAAAAGATGCTCAACATCACTAATCATCAGGGAAATGCAAATGAAAACCACAATGGCATACCATCTCACACCTGTCAGAATGAATAATATCAAAAAGACAACAAATACAAGTATTGTTGACTATGTGGAGAAAAGGGAACCCTGTGCACTGTTGGTGGGACTGTAAATTGGTACAGCCATTATGGAAAACAATATGGAAGTTCCTCAACAAATTAAAAATAGAAATACCATACCAACAATTCCACGCCTGGGTATTTATCTGAAGGAAACGAAAACACTAATTCTAGAAGATATATGCACCCCTATGTTCACTGCAGCATTATTTACAATAGCCAAGATATGGAAGCAACCTAAGTGCCCACAGATAGATGAATAAAGCAGATGTGGTGTGTGTGTATATACAGGAATATTACTCAGCCATTAAAAAGAATGAAATCTTGCCATTTGTGACAACATGGATGAATCTAGAGGCTATTATGCTAAGTGAAATAAGTCAGAGAGAAAAAGACAAATACCATATGATGTCATATGTGGAATATAAAAAACAAAACAAACAAACAAAATAAAATAAAAACAGACTCACTGATACAGAGAACAAACAGGTGGTTGCCAGAGGAGAGGGGGTCGGAGGAATGAGAGAAATAGTTGAAAGAGATTAAGAGGTCCCAACTTCCAGTGGATTTGAGATGTACAGTGTGGGAAATATAGTCAATAATAATACAATAATTACACAATAATGACACAATATCTTTGTATGGTGACAGCTAGTATCTAAACTTATTGTGGTGATTATTTTGAAATGTATAGATATCAAATCACTCTGTTGTGCACCAGGCACTAACATAATGTTATAGGTCAATTATACTTCAAATAAAAACAAACAAACTCATAGAAAAAGAGATCAGATTTGTGGTTACCAGAGGCAGCGTTGGGGGAGGAGGGGCAGTTGGATGAAGGTGTCATCAGATAAATAAGTACTAGGGATGTGATGTACAAGATGAAACATATAGTTAACACTGCTGTATGTTATATATGAAAGTTGTTAAGAGAGTTAATCCTAAGAGTTCTCATCACAGGAAGAAATATTCTTTTTCTTTTATTTTGTATCTATATGAAATGATGCATGTTCACTAAACTTATCACGGCAATCATTTCATGATGTATGTAAGTCAAATTATTATGCTGTACACCTTAAACTCTTACAGAGTTGTATGTCAATTATATCTCAGTAAAATGGAAGGAAAATAAATAAATAATAAAGTGGGCTGGGGGGAAGAAGTGTATGCATTTTAAGAATAATTCCACATCATTTATTTTATTGCTCCCCACTAGCTATTGCACTTTGGGCCACAGTTACTTAAGCACTCATTATTTCACATAGGAGTCTGAAAGCTATGTGGTTGCAAGGTTTGTTAATCCAGTAACTAAAACACAGCAGGGCTCTGAGTTGGCATCCCTGAGGTGGTCTTGACTTTTCCCAATGTTCACAAGATGGCAATCATAGCTCTGGGGAGCCAATGGCAGGAAGGGCTCAGGTTGGAGATGGGGAGGTTTTCGCCTCAAGCTTCTCTCTCCTTAGCAGGAGGAAGATCTTTAACAAAAGCCCTTAACAGACTTCCCCTTATATCTCTCTGGCAGAACTGGATCACATGATAACCCCCAAACTACTTGCTGGCAAAGAAGAATGAGACCGTCATGACTGGCTTAGAACAATCATAGGTATCTCAGTCTTGGGGCTTAAATGGATCCAAGTTTATCCTCCCAGCCTAGAGAATGTTCACCTTCTCAGAACTACTCTTTTCCACACATCTGAACAAAATCAGAGTCATTTTAGCTAAGATAAAGAGGGAAAGTACTGAGGATGACAACAGTGTCTGCTTCACTTGCTTTAAACCAAATTTTTCAATTACTAACCATTTTTCAATTGCTAACCATTTTTCAATTACTAACCAACTACTGGCCTGAGTACACAGCTTAAAAGGGTACATCTATTAAACTTATTTTTAAAAGCAGAATACCATAGTGTTTTTATGACATAAAACCAATTTATATACACATATGCATAGATGTATAGATGTATATACATATGTATACTTTTAAAAAACTGAAGATACAAAAATATGTTTTCTTTGGGTTTATGAGTTGGTTTTAATTTTCTTCCCTGTAGCTTTTTATATCTTCTGATTTTCTCAATGAACACATCTCTTTAATAAACTGAAAAAATAAGCGTTATTTTTAATGATTTTGTGAAATTAACTAATATATTCATGCTTTTCATTTGTATAGCAGTTTTAAACACATTAGTTTCTTCACCTGTAAAATCAGGATAAGAATAATACTTCCTAAGAAAAATGCAATCATACATGTAAAATGCCAGCAATAGTGGCTGGTAGATAATGAGAGCTCATAAATGCATGCTATTAGTATTATTTCACATTACTCTGTGACATAGGTAGGACAGGACTTACTATCTTCATTTTATAGATTAGGCAACTGAGGCTAAGAGAAGTGCAGTGTTTTGCTCAAGATCATACCACTAGCTATGATCAGTGTTCCCTTCAATTACACCATCACTGTCCGTCGTCCATGGTACAGACGATAGACAAGAAAATTCTATTCCTAACACCTGAGAATTTTTGTAATGATAGGATTTTTTTAAAAAACATATTATACTAGATTTCTTTTTTGTTGCTGTTGAGCTATAATTCACATACCATAAACCTCACCCTTTTTTAAAGTGTAAAATTCAGTGATTTTTACTATATTCACAAGGTTGTATAACTATCACCACTATCTAATTCCAGAACATTGTCAATACCACCACTACCCACCCTGGCAAAAACCCATATCCATTAGCAATCACTCCCCATTCCCTCCTCCCACAAGCTCCTAGAAATCACTTATCTCTCTTCTGTTTCTATGTTTTTATTTGCCTATTCTGAACATTTCCTATATATAGAACCATGCAATAACGTGGCCTTCTGTGTCTGGCTTCCTTTAGTTAGCACAATGTTTTTAAGATTCATTCATGTTGTAGCATGTGTCAGCACTTCACTCCTTTTTATGGCTAAATAATATTGCATTGTATGGATATGCCACATTTTAAAAATTCATTTATCACATACTAGACTTCTGGACACAGCAATTTGACAGTTTAACCAACTAAAACAAATAGCAAGTAAATCAGAAAATTCAGTAAACCAGGAAAATGACTGAATAAAATGATCAGTAACCAAAAAACAAATCAGTGAAATTCAGCTCATCTAGTCTATCCAAGACTTTTTGACTTTATTTGCATCACTGCCATGAAAACTCTAATTCCTTGCTTTCTGTAAATAATAAAACACCATCAGACAGACCTCTTTAAAAAATTAGAAATCTATTTTTTCACCTTTTCTTGGAATCATTTCTTGTTTTCTATTTATTTACTAGACACCAAGAATATTCCAATTCTTTCCAGAATCATTTGTCCTTCAACTCATCTGCAAGTCTTTTAGTCTAGATTTCCTCAACCATAAACTACAAAGTACATGCATCTCTGATACTCAGGTAGGTGTCCATAGGAAGCCTAGTTTTCGCTTCCCTGAGGCTCTGGGACCTGCGCTTGTTTTTTCCATACACAGATGTTTAAACAGACGGCCTGTGTGGTCCTATGCAGCTCCAGGAGTCTAGGATTCTGGTTTTTGGTTTGTGTGTGTAGCTGCCACCACTACTCCACCACTCCACCCCACTCCACCTTCACCTCCTACCACCACCCCATTCCATTCAAGTCGGAATTTAAATAGGACTAAACTTCCTGTGGCTCTGGTGGCAGGAGGAAACAGAACAAGGTGACAGTGGCATCATATTACAAAAACCTCAGAGGCTTATATAGCACTCTACAGTTTACAAAGCAATTCTCCTTGCAATTTCTCATAAAGGTCCCCATGACAGCCTCTTGAACAAGTCAGGCATTTTATTGAGACAGCAGTGGACCCTGAGGCTCCTGTCTCCCAGTCTGTGTTCATCACATTGTCTCACTACACCACTCTATCTCCGATGGCACTGGGACAGTGAGGAATGAGCAGCTGAGGGCAAGTATTGATGGCTTGTAGGTGCTTACAGTGGTCACAGGATGACTGTTCACTGACATGCCTATGCTGAGTAGGAATAAAGGAAAGGCTGAAGACAAGAGTAAAGGGACAGTCAAAGGAACAACTAAAAAAATATCTGAGTGCACTCAAGGCCAATAACCCTGAACCCCATTACCATTTATGGAAAGCTTTTGAGGAATAAGCGTTTCCAAACAGACTGTGGAGGGTCACTTAAACTTGGCACTACCAATCCAGTCCCAGACCTTCCCACTAGAACATGGCTTGGTGACATGATGGTCTTCACTCTGAGCTTCTACGAGTGGATAGGTTGCTACTAGGGACCTGGAGGCAGGGAAGACACACCACCACGAGTAAGCCACACATAGTATAAGCAACTGCCTTGCTTGGCCTTTCAATCCATTTTAGCACCCATCAGGCCCCCAAAATTTTCAACAGATTCCAAGACCTACATTTTACTCCCACTTTTATTAATACCATTCCCTTATACACTTCGCCTACGTACACACTAGGTATTTTACATATAATATTTCATTGTATCACACCTGTGAGTTAGGCATTATTATCCCCATTTTACAGAAAGGCAAACTGGGCTCATAAATATGAATAACTTGCACAAGCCACTTGGAGATAGAGCTGTCATTTAAATTCAGATCTCTGTTGTTCCAAATCTATTTTCTTTCTAATAAAATGCAGTACCTCTATTCTAACTCTCTATTAGAATTTCAATTGAAATCTTGCCAGCAGTTAAATCATATAAAACATTTTGAAGAAGTTTATATTAGTATAAATTTGTGGACATTCTAATTTCTAAATATGCTGATAATACATTTATTATAAATTCAATTAATGAGATAATGAAGCTGCCTTGATAAACACAGCTGCAACAGGCATTCTAGCTCTGCCTCTTCATGCGGTATTTTATTTAGATTACATAGAATTGAGGAAATCACGATTCAGCAGGTGCAAGTGTCTTTTAATAATAGTTTTAATAGTCTTAGTAGTGGTTAGGGATCTCAAGTCATGCCTTAATTAAACAGATACGACAGAAAGAACTTATTCTGTCTGCAAAGAAAAAAACTTGTTAACCTGGTTGCAGAAATTGACATTAATTTTCACCAATGTGTTAAAAATTGTTACATGTGACATTTCAGTGTGCATGTTGTACTTATTATAATTTTAGTAATAGTTTAAAGTGTATTTAATATTTCAGAATGGATTCTTCCCAAGTTGATCTATAAATTCAATCAATCCTAATTAAAGTCCCAGTAGTCTCTTTGAAGAAATTGACAAGCAGATCCTAAAATTTGTATGGAGGGCTTCCCTGGTGGCGCAGTGGTTGAGAGTCCGCCTGCCGATGCAGGGGACACGGGTTCGTGCGCCGGTCCGGGAGGATCCCACATGCCGCGGAGCGGCTGGATCCGTGAGCCATGGCCGCTGAGCCTGCGCGTCCGGAGCCTGTGCTCCGCAATGGGAGAAGCCACAACAGTGAGAGGCCCACGTACCGCAAAAAAAAAAAAAAAAAAAAAAAAAATTGTATGGAAATGCAAGAGACCTAGACTAGCCAAAACAACTCTGAAAAAGAAAAATAAGATTGGAGGATTTATCCTACCTGATTCTAAGACTTACAAAAAAGCTGCCATAATTAAGACAGTATTAGAGTAAGGATAGACTTCATAGATTAGTAGGACAGAATAGAGAGTCCAGAGATAGAACCAAACTTATATTGTCAATTGATTTTTTTGACAAAGATGCCAAGATAATTAAATGGGAAAATCTGCAAAATGGTGCTGGAACAACTGGATATCTGTAGCGGAATAATTTTAGCCTCTACCCTTACCTTACAACACATAGAAAAGTGAACTCAAAATAGATCATAGATTTAAACATAAGAACTAACACTATTTAATTTCTGGAAGAAAATGTAGGAGAAAATGTTCATGACATCCAGTTAGAAGAAGCACAAAAGCACAAATCATAAAATAATTATATTCATTAAATTGACTTTTTCAAAATTAAAAGCTTTTGCTCTTAAAAAAATTAAAAAGACTAAAAGGTATCATTTCCCAGTACAGTATATATAAGTCAAGTCATTATGCTGTATATCTTAAAATTAAAAAGTGCTGTATGTCAATTATATCTCAATAAAACTGGAGCCGGAGTAGGGGGAAGCCAAGCAACAGACTGTGATATACAAAACATATATCTAACAAAAGGCTTGTATCCAGAATATATAAAGAAGTCTTACAACTCAATAAGAAGGAAACAATCCAATAAAAATAGCAAAAAGATTTGAACAGATTTGAACACTTCACAATAGAAGAAATACAAATGCCAATAGGCATATGAAAAGATGTCCAACATCACAAATTATGAGGAAAATGCCAATTAAAAGTACATGAACTATTTATCACACACTTGACAATAAAGTATTGGTGAGGAGGTGGGGCAACTAGAACTCTCATACATTGCATGTGTGAAAGTATAAAATGGTATGGTTTCATATAAGGTTAAACATATATACAATGCATCATATGACCCAGCAATATCACTCCTATTTACCCAAAAGAAATAAAAATGTGTCCACACAAAAATTTTTACATGAATGTTTACAGCAGCTTTATTCATAATAGTCAAAAACTGAGAACAACTTAAATATTGATTAGTGAATGGAAAAACAAATTGTAATATATTCATACCATGGGATACTACTCAACACTAAAAGAAACAAAGTATTAATATGCTCAACAACGTGGACGAATGTCAAAAACATTTATGCTAAGTGAACAAAAGTTAAACACAAAGGACTACATACTATGATTCTATTCATATGAAATTCCAGAAAAGGTAAGCCTATAGTGACAGACAGTAAATCATGAGTTGCCTTGGGGCCAGGAGCTGGGGGGGAGTGGACTGACTGCAAAGGGGCACAAGGCAACTTTTTAGAGTGATGGAAATATTCTATCTTGATCATGGAAATGGTTATACAATTACCTAAATTCATTAAACTGCACACTTACAATTTTATCCTGTGTAAAGTGTACCTCAGTAAAATGATTTTTCTAATTTTTCTAGGGTTTCAGAATCCTTAAAAAAGAAGAAGAAAATGCTCTAGAATTAGAACAGTGTGTACCCTTCTGCAAAATAATACCAAGGAAATATACACAGAAGTTTTACAATATATGAAAAAGGTTGACTTCTTGAGGCTGTCTTCTTTCATTTTTTTGTCCTTCTAATCTCCATCTCAAGAAAAATTAGAAATAAATCAATTACACCTTAAATACTTTTGGCTGACTTTAATATACACAAAATTACTTGAATATTAAATAGGTTCCCAGAGAAAATCTTTGTTACAAGAGACTTTTTCATTGGACCACAGCTGCTTAAGGCATTTGAAGACAGTGAGAAACATTGTTTTGGTTTTTTAGTTTTTTGGATTTGGGGTTTTTTGTTGTTTTGGGGTTTTTGCTTTGTTTGTTTGTTTGGGGCAGTGCTTAACTAGTTCATCATGCTCTCTTACTGCCACAAAGTGCATTTATGATTCATCAGTCAACACCCTGTGTCAGATAATTAGCCATTAACATGCTTCACCTGTACTGCGATGAAAATGATATCACAACTTGCAAGACATCCCCTTGAAGATGAAACTGAAAGAAATTGTGACCACATGTTGTTTCAAACCTGTATTCATTATACCTCCTGACTGCATGCCATCCAAGAGAGGCCAAACAGATGTATAAAAATCGCTGTTTAAGGGGGGTGGGGGGGCATACTGTAAAATTGTTTATGGCAGGACAGCGGGTTCTTATAGGCAAAGTAAATTACAAATAGATTTCTCAATTACTTTTTAAAGCCTGGTATTTGATTCTTATATAACAGTCAAAAATCAATTTTGCATGGAATTTATGTGAATGCCTCATTATTAATAAAACAGCAGTTGATGGCTGCTACTTCCTCCCCCACAAAAGCAGCACGCAGTGGGGAAGCATTCACGTGCCAGGTTATGCAATCCTTTATCTTTTTATCCTCTGCTTCAGCATCATAAAAAAAAAGAAAGGGAAGAAATGAATTCCAAGCAACTTTTAGGCATAGGCTTCTGGCAGCCTCTCTTTCAAGGGGGTTGAGAGGGGTGCCCTGAGAGTACTTAGTGGCAGTGTTGGAGCAGTCCTCACTCCCCCACTCCCTGCTCATATTGTACCCTGAAGGTCTTTTTTAAAAATAAATATTTAGGGCTTCCCTGGTGGCACAGTGGTTGAGAGTCTGCCTGCCGATGCAGGGGACACGGGTTCATGCCCCAGTCCGGGAAGATCCCACATGCCGCGGAGCGGCTAGGCCCATGAGCCATGGCCACTGAGCCTGTGCGTCCGGAGCCTGTGCTCCACAACGGGAGAGGCCACAACAGTGAGAGGCCCACGTACCAAAAAAAAAAAAGAAAAAGTAAGCAAATAACTCCAGTTGTTGAAAAAGACATTGAACTCCATCTCTCACTCTATCCCTAGCACAGACCATCTCAGTATACTAGAATTCACTGTTGACCACATGAACTTGTTTAAAATGATTAGCCAGTGGTGCTTTTTTTCCAAATCACTTAATGACAATTACTAATTTTTATTTATTTATTTTTGGCTGCATTGGGTCTTCGTTGCTGCATGCAGGCTTTCTCTAGTTGCGGCCCACAGGCTTCTCATTGCAGTGGCTTCTCTTGTTGCAGAGCATGGGCTCCAGGCACGCGGGCTTCAGTAGTTGTGGCATTCGGGCTCAGTAGTTTCCACACGCCGGCCCTAGAGCGTGCAGGCTTCAGTAGTTGTGGCACAAGGGCTCAGATGCTCCTTGGCATGTGGGATCTTCCTGGACCAGGGCTCGAACCCACGGCCCCTGCATTGGCAGGCGGATTCTTAACCACTGCACCACCAGAGAAGTCTCTAATTTTTAAAAGAAAAGAACTTGTTTCTGACTCAAACATTCTAAGCACCTAACAAGCACATTTATCTCCAATTCACAAATGGGAAAACTGAATTCCATTAATGTCCTGGACCTATTTTATATTAGATTCATCAAACTCATGAATACTCCCTTCCCAAAAGAAAAGTGTAGTGTAATGAGTAAACTAGCTTCTCTGGTTGGCCTTTCTTAACCGACGGGGTGACTTTTAGTAAGTTCTGTCGTTGCTTTAGGCCTTGTATTTTCACCAGAAAAATAAGAGTGTTTTCAAAAATGATCTGAGGTTTCTTTCAGATCATAAACAACTATAAGACTCAAGGAAGTGAGGAAAAAGTCATTTTGTTTCATTACATGTAAAAAACAAAAAGAAAATTGATGTTTGGCCACCAACATGGGGAAATGCTCATTTTCAGAAGTTAAAGACAATTAAACTGTAGCTACTTGCTATTTCTTCTATTGGGTTCACACTCCAAAGATCCCAGCAGGGAAAAAGGCAGGGATCTCCCTGCCTCTGGCTGCTTGCAGCACGTTTCCACATACTGATTTCTCCTTGCTTTGAATCTCTGCTCATGAATGATCACACCTGGCAACTATGGGCGAGCTGCACTTACCCCCTACACCTACGAGAAAGAAGCTAATTAGAAATGCAGTATGAACACAATCATTAAACCAACCCAAAAAGCTGTGGTGGGATTTAGTTTACAAAGTCTATTTGAGACCAAAGTATACATAAGATGACCCCTTGTAAATACAGAATGGCAGGAGTTTACTGAAGAATAAAAGTCCAGGGTAGATAAGAAAGTTTGTCTTTAAGGACTGGATTTGATATATTATTGAGAAACAAAGTGGCTTAAACATGATCAATATGTTATGGAGTTTTAAAACACAATTAATTACTTTTCCTTTTATTCTTTCTCTAATTTTTCACATGGTCAATCTGACTTAACATGTCTTCACTGAGAATCATACAGCTGATCCAACTGAAATCAGTAAAATCAGTATTCTCTGGGGGGCAAAAAAGAAAGATACTTTTTTTCAAGTCAAATTCATATTTGGGATTTGCAAATCCCAAATCATGTAAGTGCTGCTAATGAGCTCAAAGAGAAGCTTATTTACAGTTGACTGGTTGATCACATGAATGGCCTCAATCCTTCACCCTTGTATCCATGCCTTTGCCCTGTGAGTTTAAAATTTCTCTCACTAAAAAGGCAAAACTATTTCCTCATACCTTGAATCTGGTCTTGGACATATGACTTGCTTTGGCCAACAGAATGAGATAGAGCTGACAGGTGTGCCAGTACTAAGCCTAGACCTCAAGAAACCTTGAGTGTTTTTGCTTGTCGTTTCCTACTTCTGCCATTGCCATGACAAGTACATGCGTGTGTTATCTGGGGGTTTCAGGAGAAGGATGAGGGTCACGGGGAGCAAAGCCAAGTCATCCTGAACAAGCCCAAACTAGATCTAGCAAGCCCTCAGACACAAAAGAGAGCCCAGCTGAGATCAACTGAACCCTGCAGATGCAGGAGAAAAAAAGTCTTCTCTGTTGTATACCCCTGAGATGTTGTGCTTGTTTGTTACACAACAATTTCATGGCAATAGCTAACTAATATCAATACATTGACCTTCCCTAATACTAACTGGTACTGATGATGATGTTGACATTGCCACACCTCAAGATATTTGTGACTGTCTGGTCTTTCCCTACCTTTATTAGCATGAGTGATAGATTGATTCTGAGTCATTATCACTGTATTCTTTTTGGTACATAATCTTTTCATGTTCCCTGAGCATCTTAGGCAAGGAGTTGTCCAATTTCGGTGTGGCCAGAACCACCTGCAGAGCTTCTTAGAAGACTCGGCCCCACCTCCAGAGTTTCTGATTTAGTTGGTCTGCAGTCAACCCCAGCCTCAGAATGTGCATTCCTCACAAGTTCCTAGGCTGCTGCTGATGCTGCTAGTTCCAGGACCACACCGTGAGATCCGCTCCCTCAGGCTATCAAGGGTTAAGCACAAGGTTGCCGGTTCACATACGCATCTGTGTTTTCCCAAGGCACGTTTTCCATCACCTTCTCTGACCAGTAAATGAGTGGGGCCAGAGCCAAGATTCCACAGCCTTCCAGATGAGTTCCCTCTGGAAGAGACCGCATCTGCAGCAAACAGCAAGCAAAGTTCCCAAGCCTGCTTGGGACTCAGCATACTGTGCCCCAAACTTATAGTTATGCCAGTGGTTTGGGAAGCTTTCTAGCTTGCATCCAAGAAGGATTTAGGAGGATAAGAGAGAGTTCACACTTCTCAGTGTCCACCTCAAAGCATTTGTTCTTAAATTCCGCATCTTAGAATTCTGGGGTTTTACTGTCAGGGAAAAATCTTAGCCCCATCTATTTAAATGTGTGCAATCAATTTCCCTCTCAAATCTCCACGGCAGGTATTCTCATTTCTTCCCACTTGCTGGGTATGCAGCGATCCCCCACTGTGAAAACAGAACAGCTTTTGCTCGTGGTGCAGTTCAACTCTGCCTGTTTTCTTTTTTACAGCAGTCTTAAGTTAAATTTCAACTCAGACACTTGCCCATGGCTCCTTAGCATCAGCAAGAGTTGGCAGGAATCTGGGTCCTCTGAGTGATATTTATTTGCAGTGTTGCCTCAGAGAATTAAACCAAATTAAAAAGCTTCCCCTTGAAATGTAATGTTTTAAACACAATAGGGAAATAGTAAGCAATTATAAAGAACTGGTCAGCCTGCTTTGCCTTTCACTTCCTTTCTTTTAATAACGCATGGTTTTCATTTGCTAACTGCTACATTATTCTAATTTAGTGGTTGTACTTTGAAGAAGGGTAGGGTTGCCCTTGAGGTGTGTGAACACTTGCCCAGGTGCCTGGGGAAAGTCTGGCACTTTTCTGCTCATAGTCTGGCATCCTGGAAATATTTCCAATCTGTTTTATAAAAGTAGTTTGACCCTATTTTGAAAATCTTTTATTTTGCAAAGAATTTTTTAAGAATCTTGGAGCTCAATAATTCACAATCGATAACTATTTTGCTCATAATTAAAGTTGTAGACTATCTGACATATTAAAACCGAAGTGTTATTTTCAATCAACAGATATTTAGCAAGCATCTACTATATGCAGGCACTGTGCCTGGTGAGATACAGGGGTGAAAATATCCTCTCTTTGCTTTCAAAGTGCTTGTAATACTTTTGATGAAACTGACTTCAAAACAAATAATTAGGGCTTCCCTGGTGGCGCAGTGGTTGAGAGTCCACCTGCCGATGCAGGGGACACGGGTTCGTGCCCCGGTCCGGGAAGATCCCACATGTCACGGAGCAGCTGGGCCCATGAGCCATGGCTGCTGAGCCTGCACGTCCAGAGCCTGCGCGTCCGGAGCCTGTGCTCCACAATGGGAGAGGCCACAACAGTGAAAGGCCCGCGTACCACAAAAAAAAAACACAAAAAAAACCCAAAACCAAACAAACAAACAAACAAAAAAATTATTCCTTCACTCATTCAACACATATGTGTTGAGTTCCTATTATGTCCTTGGCATAGTGCTACTGTATAGTAGAGCACACAACGATAATAATGTAGGCTTGATTCCTTCTCAAAGTTTAGTCTTGTGAAGGAATGAGATAGTTACAAAAAGGGGGATAAATCTGTGACTTGGGACAACCATGTGGCAAGAGCATGGGGCAGGAGATCCTATTTTAGTCTGTGAGGTCAGAGAAAGCTTTTGGAAGAAGTAACACTTAAATTGAGACCTGAAAGTACAAAAGAAGATACTGAGAAAGGCAGAGGGAAAAGGAAAATGAAGATGAAACAGATCTGCAAAGGTTGGAGCTAATTTGCCACCTATAAAGAATTTTTTAAAAATCAGTATAATGAAAAAGCATAAAGGAGGAATTCATAAGAGGTGACCGAGATACCCAGACCCCATCTCAAAGCCAAAACATCATCATTCCTTCAGTAGATAAACACCAAGCACCTGCTCTGTGCCCAGCACTGCTCTTCAGGATCCATCCATGAACAAAGCAAAGAGCCCTGCCCTCAAGGAGCTTATATTCTAGTGGGAGAGAAACAGATAATGAAAAAGAAATATAGCAAGTAAATTTCACAGTACAGGAAATTTTTTAAGTGCATTGAGGTAGGGGGGGTAGAAGTAGTACTAATAGGAGAGGACAGAGAATGTGGGAATTCCCTAAGGAAGAAAAAGGAAGAAGAGGAAAAGAATTTCAGCAAAAGGTAAACCCAGAAATTGCTGCAGAATCTCCCTTATCTCCTTCTGAATTGGTGCAGCTACCTCGGCACCACATAAATCCAAATGGTAGCATCTGAGCAAGTGGGTCCCACATATGGAAGGGTAGGTGGAGTTAGTCTGTGAAGATGTCAAGCCAAATGTTTCATACATTGTACATCATACCAACTCTCTTCAATCTTGAGTTGACTTTCTTTTATGCTTGGCAATAGGTCTAACCGCCGGTGGAGTCCTCTCTGTTAAACCAGACCATTATCCTAATGGTGAATTAGGTTACTACAACATTATCTTTTTTGAGTTGTTTGCTGTTATTTTTCAGATATAAAGACCTTTGTTTCTTTTTTGTTAGTTTTTATTATTATGACTAGCACTTATCAGACACTTTACTTCTTATACGACATATCTGCAATTTTAGGTAATTTCCACCAGGTGGACGAGGGTTTCTAGATTTATGGTTAAGCAACAAATAAAATAAACGGGCACCACAGGTTCCCTTGAGCATGAATAAATGGTAAATCTAGAGGGCATGCTTTTCCTCTCAATTTTGACTTTTCCATAAACATTGAACTCTTTATTTAAAAAGCAACTAAGCAAAGCATGAACCTTGTGAGGATGCCTCAAATTTCTACTCAATCTGGTCTTGTTTCTCCTCTAGATATTGATCTCGCGTGGCCTCAGCCTGCAGTGGCTTGAAGCAGGGTTTCGGTTCCCAGCCAGAGATTGAGGTCAGGCCATGGCAGTAAGAGCACTGAATCCTAGCCACTAGACCACCAGGAACCAGTAGCCAGTGACAAGGCCCTGGCCCGTTGGCTTTGCGGAAAAGAATTCCCACAAAGACGGAAAGTAGTGAAACAAGTAAAGTATTTATTAGGAGGAAAAAAGTATGTGTGGATAGACACACGGGCAGACTCAGAGAGACAGTCATGCCCTCGTGGTAGTTTAAATCACTTATATGGGGCATTTCTTCTGGGTTTCCTTTTTCCAATCATTTTGCTTTGCCTGGTTCTGAGTCCGTATTTGGTATATCTCAGGATCCTCCCATGTGTGCACGTGCATCTCTTAGCCAAGATGGATTCCAGCAAAAAGACCTATGGGTAGGTTGACATCACCTACTATGGGGTGGCGCTCCCTCCCTTCTTGACCTTCAAGGAGCTTTATATTCGGGAAGTTCTCCTTGACTTCAAGAATGAGAGATATGTGGTCTCTATCTTTTATCTGGGCAGGGCTCATCCTCTCCAATTATCCCCCTATTATGGAGTATCTGTCCACAGGGGACAAACTCCAGCTGCTCAGCCTGGGGCCCATCTATCTCCTACATCAATATGAGCAGAAGTAACAAAGCTGGGTCTTTAGTTTGCGGTCTAAATCCTCCTGGCATATACGCAGAGTGACGCTTTAGACTCGGCAGCCCAACGGTCCTTTCAAGCAGCTACACTTGCTCAGCCAATCCTGCTTGTCATGCAAGTCTTAACCAAGGAACAGAGATAGATACCTCATTCCTTTTGGATCCTCTGCTCCTTAGCTATTCCCAGCCTCTCCATCTTTATCAGAAGTAGAGAAGCCCTATAGTGCATCTAGATATTATGAAAACTCCTGATTGCATTTTTCCAAATAGCAATTCCTCTGCCTTTAATTCTGAATTTTTCCGTATTTGAGAAATGTTCCAGTTTCCCATTCTCCTTCCTGATCAATAGCTGGCCTCTACTTAAAATCGATTCCTTCTTCAACTAGCTCTAAATCATAGTATCAGATAGAAACTGCCTTCTGTTCAAAGGCTTAGTGTTATAAAAATAATCACAGTACTAAAACGAAACATGTAACTTGATTTTTACTTATGTAAGAAATTTGAATTTTTTTGTAGGTCAGTGCTCCACAAATTTTAAATATTCCATACTTCTCTATGAAAACATTGGAACATATTTATTCCAGGTAATGAGCCTGATTGCTCCAAAAACAACAGACTCCCTCCACCCCCTACTCCCAACCTAACTTCCCTAGTCATTTTAAAACTGAAGACATATTGATTTCTGGAGAGGTGTGACCTTCTACTTTTAAACCAGCAATTAGGACAGTGTTCATACAGAAGGTCTGAAGTGCAAATATTTTCTAGACATTCTGGATCTTTGCAACCCTAAGTGTGGTCCTTGACCATTTGCATTATCTAGTTGCTTGTCAGAAATGTAGAAGAGCAGGCTGCATTACAGACCTACTGAATAAGAATCTGCATTTTAACCAGATACCTGGGTGATTCACATGCACATTAAAGTTTAAGAAGAAATGTAAAGAAGATAATGTTTGGGTTCCAGGATTGTTCTTCCCACACAAGAGAGTAGTGTGGGAGAAAAAGATGAAAGGTTTACACCTCTGGCTGTTATTTTCAACATTTGTCTTCAACTCCACTACCATTGTAGTCTTTCACTAAATTGATTCTGACAGTCAGCACATCCGGACACCTGAAAGGTGTAGCAGCTCTGTTGCAGTAGAACCCTCCTCAGCTTCTGCTCCCAGCATGTTGGCTACAGCTCTGTCCACCACAAAGCTCCTTTGTAAGTTTTACATTATCAGTTCCCTCTCCCTCCTTCTGAACCTTGCATTTCTATAGTGTTGAGAGTGCCTGGACATAGGATAAGGTAAAACAAAAAGAAGAAAGACTCCTACGTCTTCTTACCATCCCCCTTGACTCTGAAGATTCCTGGTACCCAATAGAACTTTCTGGGATGATGGGTATCTTCTATAGCTGCACTGCTCAGTCTGAGGGCCACTTGCCACATGTGACTACTGAGCAATTGAAATGTAACTAGTGTTGGGAATTCCCTGGTGGTCCAGTGCTTAGTACTCAGCGCTTTCACTGCCATGGCCCGGGTTCAATCCCTGGTCAGTGAAATAAGATCCTGCAAGCTGTGTGATTCGGCAAAACAGAACAAAAAACCCAGAAATGTAATTAGTGTGGCTGAAAAAATGATTTTTAAAAATTCACTGGCTATTTAAATTTAAATCTTAAGTAATTAAAAGCAAAAAATTTTTCAATTTGTTTCTTCAGTCTCACTAGCGACATTTCAAGTACTTAGTAGTCACATGTGTGGCCACTGCTTACGTTACTGGACAGTGCAAGTCTAGACCATTTTCCTGGGCTTTCTTGGCTCCCTACCTTTTGCTGCTGCCTGGGTGGTAATCGCATCATCATTTAATGTCCAATCACAACAGCTGTAGTTACTACAAGTGCACGTGTGTGTGGAGGGGGGCAGAAATCCTTATATCAGGATATGACTGATGTTTTTATAGTTACCATATATTTCCATCCCTAGTATAGAAAACACCTTGGAAACTAAAGCTCAAAAGGAGTTGGTTTGTTTGTTGGTTGGTTTTAATAATCACAGAGCACTCTAAAAATGCCCTAAGAAAATGACCACCTTGTAATAACCTCAATATGGCTGTAAACTACTTTGAGAGCTTTCTTCTTTCAGAGACTCCAGAGGTATAGAAAGGAACCAGCATCATCAGCAAGCTTTATCATCAAACATCTGAATGTGTTAGAAAGAGAAATCAGATATTCTGATTGGCTAATAAGAAGTATGAGCAGGGACTAATGGAAATAACTCTCTGCTCAGAATGTATGAGGATTCATTTTCATTTAATTAACAATATAAATATTAAAAAAACATTTTATAATAAAATGTTGTAATAAGACAACCTAGCACATGAATTATGCGGTACTAATTCCCACCCAGTTTTGTTGAAACTGGACATGAATGAATACATTAAAATGCATACTATGTCATGTCTTAGTGCATAAAAAATAAAGTGGCAAAAAAATGTTCCAAAATTTGAAATCTTATCCCCTTAGAAAATAAGCAAAGAAATTCAATGAAAATGTAATTTATAAGGTTTTAGCTTTTATTCATTCTTCCACTGGTAATTACATTACCCACACAAGAGACGGTTATTGAAGAGGTTCAAAAAAATTAAACTGTTTTTTTTTTTTTACTCTAGATTTGTAAGTTTTCACTCCTCTGCAGAGAGGCTATGTTTTTTCCTCCTAAATCACCTCATAATTTAAGGATGCAATAATAAAAAAGAAATTAGCAGTCAGCAGAACACAAGGATCATAATTTTCTGAACAGCAACCCCGAAGCATATCCAGTATCATAATCACTTATTTATAATTATAAATGTAATTTATAATTATAAATGTAATTTATAATTATAACTTAACATTTATGTATATTTATAATGTACCCAGCACTGTGCAATGTGTTTTGCATATGTTGCCTCAGTGAATATTTACAATAACCTATGAGGTTATCATTATACCATTAACTCATTTTACAGGTGAGAACACCGAGACTTAGACGGGTTGAGTGAGCTACCTAAAAAAAGCTAATAACTTGTAGAGACAGGATTCAAACCCAGGCACTCTAATTCCAAACTAGCTCTCCAACCACACCCTACCTGTAAGGTAGTCAGTGAAATTAACCCCACTGACACATAAGGAAGACTAAAGCAGACCTATCATAAGCTCACCAGGCAGCAGCTTGGTGAGCTTGGAGTAACAAGGCAACTCTTGGAGTCCAGTAAGTCCCTCAAAGTTGAGGAAAGGCTTGGAGGGTAGGCTTAAGGAATAAGCAGGAGAGATCCCTTTGGGAAACATGATCAGAAAAGTGCTTCTGGGAATTTCTTAAATTAAAAAAAATATGGAAACAGGATTCTATGACTGCCAAGTATTTAGATTTTCAAAGGTTCCAGCTTGAGTTTAAGGATCTGGTTATATTGGGGATCGTTCAGAGATTTGGCGGAGGGGTGGAACCTCCTGGGAAAAGATGCATCCCGACAGTGAGACACATCAGTGCAAGCACAATACCCAGTATCAGAGAGGAGAAGGGGGTGGCCACCTGATTTCTCAAGGATTCCAGTAGGAGCTCCAGGGCCAGGGCTCAGATCTGGAGCAAATGGGCGGGCAGAGTGTACGAGGTGGCAACAGCAGCTCTGGGAGCTCTCAGCACTGACAGAAGCCCCTGCCACACAGTTGGTGGGTTTGGCCATTATCAGCAACCAGAGGTATTCTCTGTGTGAGCTCAGCCAGGCGAGGAAAACAGAGGTGGTCTCCTGGTGGTCAGGTTTGCAGCACATGTAAGACACCCCTGGGGAGACTCAAAATTGGAGGGGAGCTGGGCAGAGGAGTACTTTCTGTGATTATGCTGATGATCTGATTTTTCTCTCCAGGTTGTTGTGTGACTCTTCAACGTCTGACAGAGGAGGAAAGGCACACAATGCCACCTGCCAATGGCTTGGAGTGGGAAAGTGATACCAGCCCAAAGACAAAATTAAGTGAGGCCTCCAACGTGGGACACGTGATGAAATCCAAATGTGGGCTATGCGAGTGCGGAAGGAGGGAGAACCCCAACATGGGGCATTTCTTAGGACCAGATGCTCATCCAGTTAGAACTGTGTGGCTCTATTAGCTGCTCCTTGTTAAAACCACTCTCTGGAGTAGCCGAACCCTGAATCATTCTGTGGACCTTTCTTGATGATTTCAAGCCACTGAATTCTGACCCTACCAAAACCTTGTCACTTAATTCAGTCTGTCTGAAGAAAACCTGAGGGATATGGGTCAGTTAACCCTCCACTTGTGCCTTAGTTTATTGCTTGTATTTTGTTACCTGCACGGCCTATACCTGAACATTCACCTAGGTACAAAATAATAAATTCCAGGTGAATGGATGGGGTCCAGGTAGAGAGTTTTGTCTACCACAGCACTACATGCCTTAATGAGGCAAATGCTAGTGTCCACGATGATGATCAAAGAAAATTCAGAGCCAAGGAAAAATCCTACACAAAATTTACTGAGCATTCTAAAAAGCAGCACAAATAAAGCCCCGCTCCCAGTCTCCCTGTCAACGCACCCAACCTCTACATGCTGCCACCCCCTTCCTGAGTACTACAATCCAACCTCTTCTCATTCATGAATGACTCACCTTCAGATTTTCTTTCCTGTAACCATAAGCAAGCAAGATTGAGTTCTGCCATTAGAACTATGCTGGCTAGTATTTCACACTAACTGGGAAAACTGCATTAATGGCTATAATTTCCACTAATATTTACAGCAATCCTGTTCTCCAGAAATGATTCCTGGGCTTGAGGAAGGGAGTGGTAGGATTATTAGCTCAGATTATTGGGTTATTTAGAAAGGAAACTAGTAATTGGCAATCCCTACACAAACTGTGGCAAGTGTCACAAAACAGACCCACAGGCAAAACTTTAGACCTTTCAGATATTCGGACCTTGTAAAACAGAGAGACATAGAAAGAAAATGTTGAAAACTAAATTGGAGATATAAAAATAGTGAGTAGGTTTGATGGGCCTTAAGAAAACCCAGTAGAGTGGGAAAACATTTTGATATGAACAGGACAGGCTTTCTGAAACTTTTGCCCTTCAACCTTTTCTTCTTGCAACTAGACCAGGTAATGGCCGTTGCCTCAGGGAATCCTAGAATAAAGGAATCAAAGTTTTAAAGCCGCATCCCAGGTTTAAAACAGAAAAATTTAGAGAGTACATGATTGATGAGAAGGCCCAGTTTTTCCAAACCCTGAAGAAGAAAGAGAGGCAAGCTGGGGGAAGTAGAGAGATGGGGAACATGCAAGACTCCAGTAGGTCTGAGAAGGGATCTGAGAAGGGGTCCTAATCCCTGCCCCATCACTCCTAGGCTGATTCCAGGGGTGGGGGATGAAGCAACAGAATGTCCCCTGTTGACTCTAGGAAGACAAAGGCAGAGAAGACCAGTGCTTCATATCATGTGGGCCCAGGAAAGCAGGTAGGCCTCAAGTTCTATCACACCCCAGTGTGAGGCTGGAGCCATGAGTACAAATACCTGCATGGGGTGTCTAGGACAAAAGTCTTGAGGCAGCCTCGCCTAGTAAAAAAGTGTTTTCTGTGCAGACACTAGACAGCAGACCTGCTAGGGTTGCCCAGCTGGAGAGGAAGGACACAGTACTGGATGCAGCTGGAGACCACACAAGACCAACCAGGAGTTCAAATATAAGAGGCAAAGAAATGATAAACCTTGAATTAACTGATAATCATCCTGATTTGAGAGACTTCACCCTGAATTTACAAAGAAGACATTTTCTCTACCAGGCAGAATGAAGTCTTAAGATGGAAATTAAGTGTATTATATAGCCCAGCCTAGTTCATTTAGTAGATACGTAATAAAACCAAGTAAGTGAAAATAGCCAACTTCCAAAAAGACAAATCAGATGCTGGTTCTTTCTATTGTTTAACAAAAAGAAAAGCAGGCTTTGCTGAATCCCACAGGGTACTCTGAACAGAGTAGATGCTCACAAGTGAGTGATACTAAATATTCCACTAACAATAATCTCCCCAGGTGCACTTAAAGTCTTATTTGATTCAAGTAAGTATTTATGCACATGGTATCTCAAGTACAATGCTATTGTGAATTTGAAATACACCAATATGCAGAAAAGGGAGGGAGTGTTTCAGAGTAATTAATAAGCGGTAAGACAAAAGGAAAGTAAGGATATTTATTCAAAGAAAACAAAAACCCTAACTCAAAAAGATTTCTGCACCTCCAAGTTCATTGCAGCATTATTTACAATAGCCAAGACACAGAAACAACATAAGTGTCCATCACTGGATGAATGAATATATACACACACACAAATAAACACACACACACACAAATACACACTATATGTATACACATAATGGAATGTTGTTCATCCTTTTTTTTTTCCTCATCCTTAAAAGAGAAGGAAACTGCCATTTGCAACCATATGGATGGACCCTGAGGGCATTACGCTAAGTGAAATAAGTCACATTGAGAAAGACAAATACCATATGATCTCACTTATATGTGAAATCTAAACAAACAAACAAACAAACCGAACTCATAGATTCAGAGAACTCTGGTGGTTGCCAGAGGCGGTTGGGGAGTAGGCAAAATGGATGAAATGGGTCAAAAGGTATAGACTTCTATCTATAAAATACATAAGCCCTGGGGATGTAACATACAGCATAATGACTATGGTTAATAATACTGTATTGTATATTTGAAAGTTGCTAAGCAAGTAGATCTTAAAAGTTCTCATCACAAGAAAAAATATTTGTAACTGTGTGGTGACTGATGTTAACTAGACATTGTGGTGAGCATTTTGCAATATATATCAATACAAATATCAAATTATTATGTTGTACACGTGAAACTAATTTAATATTGTCAATCAATTATATCTCAATTTTTTTAAAAAAGAAATTAAGGAAGATACATGCTTAAATGGAAATTTCTCTCCCAAATAATAAAGAAGATGATCCTGAGGTCAGGATTTGATACATCATTGATTACACCCAAATATCCCTTTAACCAATAAATTTTAGAATTTGTCTTAGGAGAAAAAGGTTTTACAAGAATTGTCAACAGTTTGTAAAAAGTACAGTGATTTTAATCTCTGCCTCAAAAGAGTCTGCAAACAAGCAGTGAAATGGTCAAGAGAGTGAAATGATGAACCATCTACAAACTTGAAAACAACTTTGCTGGAATCAGTAAATCTGGATCAAAACCCAGCGTTTCTTTAATATCTTGGTGGACTCTAATATCTATTGTAATTCTGGTTTTTTTTTGGCGGTACGCGGGCCTCTCACTGTTGTGTCCTCTCCTGTTGCGGAGCACAGGCTCCGGATGCGCAGGCTCAGTGGCCATGGCTCACGGGCCCAGCCGCTCAGCGGCATGTGGGATCCTCCCGGACCGGGGCACGAACCTGTGTCCCCTGCATCAGCAGGCGGACCCCCAACCACTGCACCACCAGGGAAGCCCTCTATTGTAATTCTGATTCTCAAGGGTTTGCAAGTTTGCCTACTTTTTTTTTTTTTTTTTTTGCTTTGTTAGCATCAAGTGATTAGGTCTTTGGGAAGAGGAGGCCTTCCTGCTTGATCAGAAGCCCAAGGCTCAGTTGGCCAGCAGATCTCAGCCAGCTAGCTAGCTATGATAAACTGTTTTGCCTAGACAAGAAGATCCATCTTTCTGAGCCTGCATTACTGACAAGTAAGAATAGTCTATTTTTAAACTAAAGCTGCATTTTAAGCAGACAACTTACTAACTTGGGCACAATTAATTAAATATGCAGTTAATTTTTATAACTATTCTGGCTCTAGCATTTGTTTTAGCAATGTCCTGTGAAATTGATGAAAGCTTCAAGGAATTTTGTTTTTCTTTTTATTTGGACATGGGGAAGAACTGACAGTGGTGTGGAATTTATTGGGAGTATAAATGTGGTTATCTAAATAAGGGATTATTGTTGTAAAGTCTATCAATAAAAATTTAGTGGAAGTACAAAAGGGAATAAAACAAAGATTGCTGCCTTCATGGGAGTTTACATTCTAATAGAAGAGATAGACAGTGAACAATAACCAATAAATAAGTAAAGAATTGGGGGAGTTTTCATAAAGCTCAACCTAGATCTATTTCTTCAACTCTCCCAATAATTACGAGTCAATTAATCCCCTGCCTTAAATCCCTTCCTGCTAAAACTGGCTAGGGTGGACTCTGTTCTCAGCAACCAAGCCTCAACAAATACAATTAGCCAGCCTGCTCTGTGAAGTCTCCTCCCCAGTCTCTCTTTTAAAATTACAATAATGAAGCATATCAGTGTCCTTTAGTTGTGAGTAACTGCCTTGTTTAGGGAAAAAAAAAATTACTGAAGGATATTGGGCAGCTCTTAGAATTGCCTGGAGGGCTAGAGACCCAGGCTTGGAAACAACAGGAACAAAGGGAGGCCAGGCAGCAGAAGCACAGTCCAGCGTCAGCCACAAAGCAGTGTCTCTCACACTGCTGACCAAAGGCATAGGAAATGTCCTCAGCTGGGCAAGGGAATTCTCTAGGTCACTGGTCCTTCACATCAGTAGTTCCATGGGCATTATCCTCAAAGGATGCATCTGATTGGCCAACCCTAGGTGCCTGCCCCCCAGCTGATAAAATTGAAAAAGTTATCTAGCGTTTTTTCAGCTTTCTAAATGGGAAAGGCTGTGCTAAGCGCCGTAAGTTGGCAAATTCCCCACACTTAGCGAGAGGGTCGCAAAGCTGGACAGCTTTAACAAAGGACTTTCTCTAAACTTCTTTAAATGCATGTCTCTTTTTACGAGGTAATATCTGCACCTACTTATAAACCCTTCACACATCAACAGTAAGACACATGGCAAGTCTTTTTGAAATTCAGACATAAAACTAAATATACAAGAGTAAAAACAGAAACAGTCACAGGGCCCAGCATGTGGCCAAATAGCCAAGTGTGGAAGCCCTTGTTCTTCTGGCCATCAGGTGAAGATGCAACCTCATCAGGCTGGTCCTCAGGCTGGTGCCTCGCTGCCTTGATTTTGGAATACCTGGGCCTCCTCCATCAAGAACACATTTGGACTCCATAGAAAGCAAGTGTGCGAGATAAGGTTGAAGGTAAAGAGGGGACTTGTACCTCAATATTTCTCAAGTCATCATGCTCTATTGAATACATATAGGAACTACTACATTATGAGAAGCCTCAGAGCTCCTATTCCTGGCAAACCAGCCCTCCCTCTACCCTCACCAGTAGAATGAGCTAGGTTCTCCTCCTCTGTGTCCCAAGCAGAGTATTCTTGCCTTTATCATATTGCTCTCCCTACTGTAAATATCTGCTCTGTTCACTTGTCTGTCAGCACTTCTGGACTGAAAGTACTCTGAGGAAAGAGAGTTTGTATTTCTTTCACCAATCACAGTACTTGATACCTATAGGAAATAAGTAAATATTTGTTAAACAAATGAATGAAATAAAACTTGTGTTTTGATGTCAAAAGGCAAAAATTAAAAGTAATAGGTGCTTCAGTATTATTTAACAACCTCAGAACATTAGTCAGAATAAATTCTCAACTTTTTTTTTTTTTTTGCAAGAGATGACCCTGCAAACCACGATGCACCCATGACCTTCAGAAAAGGTTTAGAGGGTTAAGTTTGAGAGGTGGCTCCAGCTGCATGTTCTCTCCACCCCGGCACCATGCTCCTTAGCTCTTCTTTCAGTTTAGTATTCCTGAGTCCCAATCCCAGCATACTCCACCCCACCCCTCCCCCCACTGCACCATCATATAAACTCACTGCTCACCATCATTCTGTTTCCTACTATCCTCTTCAAATGAGTTAGCTACACCTAAGGACCAAAAATGGCAAACATTCCTAGGTTGAAATCAATGGCTTTTTTTAAACAATTTTTTCCCCATCCCATCCCATACCTAGGATTCATCTAGTTGGGGACTTCCAGTGAAACATCTAGTCTCCCAAACAGTGTTCTAAATAGCTGGAATGGAGAAGACAGTTGTCAGTTTGCATTGGTTAGCTTTTGCTGCATAACACACCACCCAAACCTTGATGGCTGCAAATAATAGCCCTTTATTACTGCTGACAAGTCTTTGGTCAGCTGCTGATCTGTGTCAGGACTGTCTGCTTTTGGCTCGGCTTGCTTGTGCATCTTTGGTCAGCTGACTGGTAGGGTGAGAGCTGGATGGTCTAGGATGGCCTCACTCATGTGTCTGCAGTTGTCTGAAGTGATGAGGGTGGCTGAGCCACATGTCTCTCATCATCCAACAGGCTAGCAAAGCTTCTTCACATAGTGGCAGTAGCTGCAGCCTCATGCGCAACAAAAGAGGGCAAGCTCCATTGTGCAAGCACTTTTCACATCTCTGACTGTCTCACATTTGCTAGTATACCAACAGCCAAAGCAAGTCACATGGTCAAACTCAGAGTCATTGTAAGAGGGGACTGCGCCAGGACATGGGTACAAGGAAGCCATGAACAAATCGGAGGCCATTACCACAACAATCTACCACACACCCTTGACCCAAAGTGACTTCATTCTTCAACCGCTTTAAAACATTTACCCTCTGATGTACATGAAGTAAAGCTGATACTAATTTGGAATTTGGAAAATGTCTTATCATTTCTGGTTTCCTCTGTGTGTGCCTCTGATGGTCAATTGTGGGCTAGAACACAGCCTAAACATTGCACACATCACCCAAGCAAGTGAGCTTTTGAGATCAACCAACTGTTCATCTGCATGTTCATGTACATGAGCCTGAATCCATAAAGACAGATTTTCTGAGTCCCATTCCCATCCTAGAGCAGGGCCTATTATTTGTGGGAAGTAATTCATTCAGCGATTTATTTTTCTCGAGATCCTACTGTGTGTACTGTGCTAGGACTGGATATACAGAGGTGAAACATCTGGTTTTGGTTTCAATCAAGAAATGAAGGTCCAAACTAAGACAGAGGCAAGGGGGTGGAACAAAGGTGCCAAAATTGAAAACTGAAGGAGGGAAAATCAAAAGGGTTTTGTTATTGAGTATATGTGGGAAGGGAGTGTGAGGGTGACTCACACTCCCTTCCCACATATCAAGGATGACTACCAGGTGACTGCGCAGATGGTAGTGCAGAGGGGAGACAATGTTTCCTTATACTGCAATTTTAAATAACAGTACACAGATTCAGAGAAGCTACTCTATTGTTTTGATAACAATTGTAACTAGAGAAAAACCTACCCCAATAAGCATGCATGACTTTCCTTAGCCCTAGGCATTATAAAGAATCCTTTAAATTCACAAGTCTTCAATGTCCTTGTAATTGCCTTTTCAATGTCTACCCTATACCACCTCAAACATGTAATCAAACCTAAACTTAGTAAAATTATTTTTCTATGGAGTAATATATTTTATTGTCCTTGTCCACTGCTAGAAGTCAACAATCTCTTTTTTATTGCTATTATCTTACAATCATAAAAGCTCTTTGGTTGGGTTATGATTGCTTCAAATGAAGAAACTTAGTCCAGGTAATTTCTCACAACAGAAGTCCATGAGGAAGGTTAAGTCTGAAATCAAGCATATCAGATAATGCACCCAAGTTCAGACATTTGATTTATTGCCTATCCTTTCTAATGATTAAATATTCGGCTGCCCCATTGAAATCACACATATATTCATACTATAATGTTCAAAGCAAGTTAACTGTATACTAACTTTTCACCTTCATCCTCTGGAGAAAAACAGCAGCCTGCACACAACTCATAATAACAAAGAAGGATTGGATACTAAGATCCAAGGAAGAGTAGAAGAAATTAATAAAGACATGAGCATCAAATTTCTCTCCTAAACACCAGGTTCTAGCAAAGTTTTTCTTTGTGGTAAAAGAACTCAAGAACAGCTGTCAAAAATATGGCACTGCTAACTCTTTAACAAATTAAAAAGCACCATCTGCATGCACTGCAGTCTGGATAAGCAGATGTGCGCCAGTACAAAGCCCAGGGAAGAGAAAATGGCTTGGCAATGCTGAGGTTAACGGGTCTGAAAGCAGACGCATATGTTTCTCCAATAAAAGGCGCACTCCACTACAGAAGCCAACAATTTGTAACATTTATAAATCATTATTGAACCTCTAATGTACCTCTAAATACCTACATTCATGTTTTCAAAGTTTCTTTAAGAACAGTACGTAGATCAATTACAAAGGACTACAAGTTCAGCATCTTTCCATGTACTATTAGTAGCTCAGTTTAGCTGAAGAAGGCCCCTACGCTATCTTTAATCTGTTTCTTTTTCCGCATCCAGTATTGGCGCTCATTAAAACTAACTCTTTTGAAATAGCAACACTAGCTAGCTGGTCCCACTTGCTAATGGTCCTGAATTGATTCTTAATTAGTTGCAGTTTTGGAAAGAATCCAATTAAAATAGTGGGGGATTCCAACAGCAGAAAAGAGCTGGCTAATATGTGTTATGCTCTGAGCTGCTGATCTTTGCATTAAACCTGCTCAGGCAAAAGGCAGCTATGCAAAATATGGCAGGATTCAAATCATACTAAACATGTTCAGGTTTTAAACAGAAACCTTCACATGGTAATTTATCCTCTAGCCATAAAACATGATCAAAGAAAGGCAGCCAAATGCTGTTAGAAAAATTACATTCCTTCATTCCACTTTCTCTCTCTTCTTCCTAAAAGGACAGGTTACTAATTCAGAAGAAGACAGCTGAATCTTTTCAATAAATTATACTATATTTTTATTTGCTGTGCATTTTCGAGTCCCCTATTTAAATTCCAAAAAGGGAGAATTGGAAAAAAAAAAAAAAAAGATAAAGGAAGGAAGTCTCTAGGAGGCTAAATAGGATATTTTCCTATGTTCTTTCCAAAAGCAAAGAGTTGCTACCAGCAAAATTCCCAGTGTTGTTTATGAGGGCAGCTGGAGGTCCTTTAACAGGTATGGCTTTTATGGTTCAGATTTAATTATAGAAAAGCAAGGGCTCAGGAAGCCCAGGCAGGAGGACTCGTGCCACTGCTGGTAGGTGACAGTCACGTGACCAGCTTTGTATTCAGCAATAATAACTCACTGCCCGCTGCCGGGATGGAGCCCAGCTCGCCTATCCCCTGAGGAGCTTCTACCAGGCATGGATTCACAGTCTTTGATCTGCAGATTAACATGATCAGGAACACAGGCTTTGTCTTTTGCAAACATCCTCAGTCCCTAAATTTGTATCCAATGCAAGGTTGAGCCCATATTTATTTGAGTAATGAATTGCAGTAATTAATGCACACATTGATTTTTTTCAAGTCTCCCTAAAGGCTATTTCCATTTTTAATTTACAGAAAGTATATACCATTCCCTTAATAAGAGAATGCTCTATATTTCAAAATACATAGAAGAGGCACAATCAAGCAAACAACAAAAAGGTGAAACAGGTAGGTGGTGTTAAAGATTGGGGCAGTGACTGAATTAAAGCAAAGTCACTTTGTAAAAATCAGTATGAAGAGGCTTTTCCTGTGGAATTTCAGTATCTGCTCTGGATCTGTTCAAATATTTCATCAAGCTGTTTAAAGAAGCAGTTATTTGAAGTATCCAGTATTCACATGGATAAATATCTCCTTCCTTTTAGAGTAAGCTTTTTTCCGACTATTAATAAATGGATATCCTATGCAAAAAAAAAAAAGAAAGAGATGAAGAAGAGAGTCAATTCTGAATCAGATAAAATTGTTATGGAATTTTAATTTTGCTTTAAGAAGAGGTAATATCATTTCTTCCAATGTTCCTGACAAAACAGCATTTAAAACAGAGAAAGAGCTAGGAAGAGAGAAAAAGAGAGAGACAGAACATGCCTTGCCTCAGCTGCACCTTAATTGAAGTATCCCCAGGGCTTGAAATGATGGGATTTTTCTTCCTTGAGGTATAATTCTTTTTTGCATCAAGGTTCTTAGTAAATGCCAATAGAGAGAGAGAAGTGTGTAAGTAATACAATCTGATATTTATCTGAAAGTCATAGGTAAGAAATAGTGGAAAGCCTCTTATGGCAGGCATTCGGCAGTAGCCCGGCACAGCTTAGAAGGAAGGGGAGTTTGGAGACACATGCAAACTAAAGAAATACCTGATTAACCTTTCACTGACTCTGAGCCATGTGATGCGCACTGAGCCTTCTTAGAGTGATGGCTTTAGAAGAAGATGTTAAATTTAACCTCTGGCGCAATGATAAATTGACAATAAAAAATTCAATGGCTTGGTAATTACCAATCACTTTGGACATCGGCAACATTTTTCAGTTCTGTCACTGCACATTGGCACAAAAGCTTCAGCTGAAATTCTCTCGATCTTCCTCTTTTTAACTTTGTTTTCATGATGCAGATTAAATCTGCCACCCTATTACTGATTCATTTTCCTAATTTTTCATGTCTGCACCATGCCCCAGCTGCACCAGACTGATAATTGTGGAGCCCAGCCCTGATGATTAACATCAGAAGAATTAATTATGCCTGCCATTAAAATTCCGGGTTGCACATGGTGATCAAGAAAAATTAAGTTTCTCTAGGCCTCTAAATCATTTCACCTTTGCAGGGAAGGATAGTGGACAGCTAGGCTGCAGACTGCATTGCTACCGAGGTCGAAACCAGGTTGAATGCCCTTTGTGTAATTCAACAAATGCCTTCTCTTATTTTTTCCAGGATTTGGACTAAAGGATTTAATGCTTAGAAAATAAAAGAAACCGGAAAGATAATTCTCTAG
This sequence comes from Tursiops truncatus, assembly GCF_011762595.2. Taxonomy (NCBI): domain Eukaryota; kingdom Metazoa; phylum Chordata; class Mammalia; order Artiodactyla; family Delphinidae; genus Tursiops; species Tursiops truncatus. The sequence goes on along the minus strand of NC_047040.1, from coordinate 55,992,066 downwards.
CCTTTGCTTTGAGAGAGGATAAAAATATTTTTTTAGAGGCTCAGCTGCTGTTTCACAAATATCTGTTATACCAATTTGTAGATGAATGCATCCTGTGGAAAAAAGAAATGTGGGACCCTTGGAAATGGTGAAACAAGGGTGGAAAGGGGTCTAGCTTTACAATCGTTATAAATGGGAAGGAAGGAAAGTTCATTCAAGGAGGTTAAGGCAGGAATATTTCTTGGAAATAAATTGCTAACAGAATAAAAACAGATCCTCAGATCTTTAGGCTAAATAATAATGAGTAAAGGAAGCCTGTTGACTGACGCATTTCCAAATGATTGTTGCATGAGAATCTCCAAATGTATTCAGTCTAGCCTAAGGTACAAAATTTACTGGAGCTATAAAGAGTAACATGATATGCATTTATCATGTTCTTTCTCTATGTTCCATTTTTAAATTACCATAATAATGTATATTATAGGCATGGCTTTAGAAGACTACAAAGGGAGTCATATTTTGATGAACGGATGTAAACATCTTATACCAAATGGTAAATCTCTTGTTCACATCTATGCAAAGAGTATGCATAAGCTATGCATCATATCTGTTTCATTTATTATATTTAAGAAGTGATATCACAAGACAATTATTTCAATGCAGATACTCTTGTTAGTTTTTACTGGCAGTAAATTTAGAGTCAAGTTAACTATCTACCCATCCCAGGTGAGGGGGTGGGGGTAGGGAGAGGAAACAGTGAAAAATTAATTCTACCTTTCTAAAATGTGTACTAGAAAATTCTAGAAGCTTGTATATTTTGAAGTTGGCTGATTTTCACAGGAAATCTTGGGCTTAGTGACATGATAAAATCCCAAACTTAATGATTTAGTGGCTTGAGCTGAATATTTCTTATATTTCTTGAAGCAACTACCTTCTGTACTAATTATCCAGGATTATTTAGTAACAGTTTCACAAATGACAAGTTCTGCATGCAGGGCTGACTGCAAATTTATTCACCTTATAAGCACTTTACAAAGATAACAAAAACTAGAGAAGTCTATTGAAATACCAAAACTTGAAAAGTCATAAAATCTGTTTAGAGGACCATAAGAACAAATGAGATAAAAGCAGCCGGCTACTTAAATTCTTCCAACTCTTCTTCACTGTGCACAGAGCTGACCTTTTAGTATCTATTTTTTAAAAATTATATACAAATCCCTCAGGAGGTCTAGAGATAGAAGGAAAAGCTGTCCCCAAACATTCATATCTACCCCAGATTACAGAAAGTAGAATTAAAATACAGAGCAAATAATAAAATATATTATGCCTTTTCAATGGCAAACAAATTAAAGGTACAAAAACTGAGAAATGATGGAGCAGTGGGTGGAAGAAAGAGGAAGGAAGAAAGGAGGTGAGGAACCTGCAAAATATATATATATAAATCATGTAAGCATCAAGATTGCTTGATGTGAAAATAGATAACACTATAACTTTCTGGTGATCAGGGAAAATAACCCAGGACAATAAAAAAGTAACATAAGAATCAAATAGCAGTGAAGTGCCTAATGTTAACATCACTACAGAATAAAATCAAGATGGTGGCTCAGGCGAAATGTCTGGATTTTTCTTATTGGTATCATAAGGAGCAGTAGATGGTGGGGTGAACACTCCCAAGTGCAATAAACAATTAGAAAACAGATAAGAGTCACTAATTATTAGAGAAATGCAAATCAAAACTACAATGAGGTATCACCTCACACTGCTCAGAATGGCCATCATCAAAAACTCTACAAACAATTAATGCTGGAGAGGGTGTGGAGAAAAGGGAACCCTCATGCACTGTTGGTGGGAATGTAAATTGATACAGCCACTATGGCGAAGAGTACGGAGGTTCCTTAAAAAACTAAAAATAGAACTACCATACGACCCAGCAATCCCACTACTGGGCATATACCCAGAGAAAACCATAATTCAAAGTGACACATGCACCCCAATGTTCATCGCAGCACTATTTACAATAGCCAGGACATGGAAGCACCCTAAATGTCCATCAACAGAGGAATGGATAAAGAAGATGTGGTACATATATACAATGGAATATTACTCAGCCATAAAAAGGAACAAAATTGGGTCATTTGTAGAGACATGGATGGACCTAGAGACACTCATACAGAGTGAAGTCAGAAAGAGAAAAACAAACATTGTATATTAACGCATACATGTGGAATCTGAAAAAAATTGGTTTAGACAATCTTATTTACAAAGCAGAAATAGAGACACAGACGTAAAGAACAAATGTATGGATACCAAGGGGGAAAGGGGGTGGGTAGGGTGAATTGGGAGACGGGGATTGACATATATACACTATTGATACTATGTATAAAATAGATAACTAATGAGAACCTACTGTATAGCACAGGGAATTCTACTCAATGCTCTGTGGTGACCTAAATGAGAAGGAAATCCAAAAAAGAGGGGATATATGTATATGTATAGCTGATTCACTTTGCTATACAGTATAAATTAACACAATATTGTAAAGCAACTATACTCCAATAAAAAGTAAAAAAAAAAAAAAAAAAATACACAGCTACCCCAGCCTCAGCCTAGAACAAATTTCAGGATCTCTACATGTGAGTCTCTTGGTCACCCTAATGCGAAGCTGGGCTTGAGAAACACTGCCTTAGAATATTGCCCAACCCTTAGCAAAAACTCCATTAATAAATATTGCTTATTAATACCATCACCAATACCCAACAGCTAGTTTTAAAATATTAGCATTTAATAATGTTTACTTCAGATCTCATGTTTTTAAGAGATTTGTAATATTACCAATAAAATTTGACACTTAAAAAAAGAAAAACAGATGAGCGGCTTCCTGTAACTATATTGAACAATAAGCATGGGACAAAAAGATGCAAAGATTTCCCACCTACATTCATTTTCCTTATCAAATAGACCAATTTCTTAGTAAATCCTAAATAAGTAGACTCTCACATTATTCCTCTTTATTTGTGGCAAAGAAAAGAGGACCTAAGAGAGAAATTTGGATATTGTAAACAATTAAATTTTGGTTTTGTTTAATATATCATCTTCAATGTTCTGTTGGTCTTTATTATTATAACTGGTATATATAATGCCAGGACAAAGTGTGTGAGAGAGAGAGAGAGTGTGTGTGTGTGTTCATAGGAGTGAAAATGTTTTACAATGTTCCTCAAGGTTTGGGGGAGGGACTGAGGAGACCACAATGTTACCCAACAACAATCTATGAATATTACATGTGTAGGGTTTTCCAGTCTAAGTAAATAGAACTTATCACAAAATGATTCAGGCACATGAGTTAATGAAATATATAATCATAACAGTGCTATTCTCTAATTAGAAAAGAATAGTAAACAGTTCACGTAAATTAATATAATTTATGTTACTAGTAATCAGTCAAATAAAATGTTTTTTCTACTTTGTTAGTTCTCCAGTGCTGTTGTAGCCAACACTATTGAATGAAAATTACAGTGAGCAGTGGGGGCCCTCTGCATCTCTGGTAGTACACTGTCTCCTGATAGGATGCAAATAAAACACATGGTATCATGAAGCATTGTTGCCAAAATTGTTTAATCTAAATCTAATCAAGCTTTAGATCCAATTCGCAGCATACAGGAAATACAAAGGATAAAGGAAAAAGTTAAATGACACCACAAGGAAACTGACAAATCCAGAAAGTAGAGTGTTCTACAGAAAAACTAGTCAAGTCTTTTCAACTTATCAATTTCATGGAGACTAAACAAGCTGAGAGGGGGGACTCCTGATTAAGAGACATTATAAATGCATACATTGCAATACATTCTGGTTCAAACAAAGTAGCTATAAAAAAAAGTAGCTATAAAAGACATTTTGAGAAAATAATGGAAATATGAATATAGGCTGGATGTTAAATGATTAAATTGTTAATTTCATTAGGTGTGATAATGCAATTGTGGTTATGTAGGTAAATGTCATTATCTTATGTAGGCACTCGAATAAAGTTAAATATTATGAATAAATTTTTTTTAAATATTTCAAAGAAGATAAGATATGGTAAATTTTATGTAGGATGAGTTTATCGTTGTTCATTATACAGCTGACCCTTGAACAACGCAGTTGTTAGGGGTGCTGACCCTGCAGGCAGTTGAAAATACACCTATAATTTATAGTCAGCCCTCCAGATCTGCGGTTCTGCATCCACAGTTCAACCAACTGCAGATCCTGTAGTACTGTAGTATTTATTATTGGGAAAAAATCCACATGTAAGTGGATCCATGCAGTTCAAACTCACACTGTTCAAGGGTCAACTGTACTCTCTGCTTTTCTATATGTTTAGAAAATTTTCATAATAATAATGTACTGGGAGGTGGTTAGTATTGGAAGGTAAACTTTTACAAAAGACGGTTGGCTCTGAATAATGACTAAATTGAAGTAGGTATGTGTGCGTTATAAGTAATGTCAGCGTAGAGTCAGCCCAAGCCACTGGAAGTCATTTGAAGTATTAGAGAAGGAGTCACTATAATGGGTCAGAGAATATCTAATTTGCATATTTTTTTCATTTGAAGGGTCTTTAGTTATCACCTGGTCCAACCGTAACATATACCAACAAGGAAAGAGAAATCAAAGTGAGGGCGTTACTCGTTTCATGGACCAACAGAAGCAGAACCAATTCTTTTGACTTTAAGCTTACCCCACTTCCACTCCAACCTATTCTAAATCTAAAAGTCCATGATTCTACATTTTAACAATAGTAAGGATAAGTTATACTTTTTACACATTTTGTAGTGTTTGATGTACTTTTCATACACTATTTCTTTTAATGTTTCCAACCACCCTAGGAGAGAGCCTGTTTTATAGATAAGGAAACTGAAGTGCTAAGAGGTTAAACAGCTTGACTACAATCACAAAGGAAAAGTCTTGAGGCTGAATCAAAGCATGGCACAACTCCTAACTCTGTGCTTTTGCATTATTCTATAGGTAGCACCTATACTTATAAAATGACTGGTGTCCAAGATCTGATTCACCAACAGCTGGTTAGTGGACAATATCTTGCAACAGCAAGTTTCATATGACCTTTACTTGTAATATTAAAGTCAAATGCATAATGTTACTTAACAACCCAATGAAGGTAATTAGCTAAACCAATGGTTCTCAACTCAGGCTGCACTTCATATACTCTAGAGTAGAACCAGATTCTCTGGGTTTTCTAAACATGCCACAAGCTGAAAAATGAGAGGGAGGAGGAATTCTGATGTGCAGCCATGATTTTAAAACCTCTGAGATAGGGACTTCCTTGGCTTCCCTGGCTGTCCAGTTGTTAAGACTCTGCCTTCCAATGCAAGGGGTGGGGGTTTGATCCCTGGTTGGTGAGCTAAGATCCCACATGCCTCGCCTTGCAGCCAAAAAACCAAAACATAAAACAGAAGCAATATTGTAACAAATTCAATAAAGACTTTTAAAAATGGTCCACATAAAAAAAACTTTAAAAAAATAAAATAAAATAAAACCTCCGAGATTAACTACCACCATCCCAGTGTGTAGCCTTCTGGTGGTCTAACAAGATCTAGGGATAGAATTTCTAAATCTGTAAAAGTAAATGACATAATACACCATGGACGAACCTTGAAAACATCATGCTAAGTGAAAGAAGCCATTTACAGAGGACCACAAACTGTATGATTCCATCTATGTGAAATGTCCAGAACAGGCAAATCTATACAGATAGAAAGTAGATGGATATTTGCCTAGGGCTGAGGGTATAGGTGACTTGGAGTGATGGCTAAGGGGTGTGGGGTAACTTTCTGGTGTAATGAAAATGTTCTAAAGTTGACTGTGGCAATGGATGCACAAGTCTGTGAATATACTAAAACCACTGTACACTTTAAATGGGTGAATTGTATGGTACATGAATTAAGTCTCAATAAAGCTGTTTTGTTAAAGTGAATTTTCACCAATTCTCCCCCCCTCACTTCTTGACAAAACCTGCAGTTGCGCATTCATTCCCTGATTCAGCACATGTTTACCAACCACCTTCTATAAGACAGGCTCTCTTCTAGGAGTTGGGGATGTAACAGCAATCATGGCAGACAAGAGTCCTGTCCTTATGGAACTTATATTCTAGAGGAGGGAGATAGACAATAAACACATAAATAAATAAGAGAACAATTTCAGATTGGGATTTGGACAGAGGAAATAAAAGCAGGTGAAGTAATATTGTGCTGGGTGTGCAGGCCACTTTAGATGGGGTGATCAGTATAGGTATCTTTGAGGAGGTGACATCTGAGCCCTGAATGACATGAAGTAGCAAACCATGCAAAGATCTGGGGACTGAGCCATCCATGAAGAACAAATGTCTTGAGGCAGTAACAGGCCTGATGTCTTCAAAGGAGGAAGAGAAGGGCAGAATGACTGGCATCAAGTGAGCAAAGCAGATGTGGGAGATGAGTTGGGGAGGCTGGCAGAGGTCCGCTCGCATGGGGCCTGAGAGTTTGTGTGATTACACAGTATGCGTCTAGACCAGAATATCCTTGAGAGTGAAAGAGGGTGCTTTATTAATAGGCATAGGCATAGGGACAATAGGTAAAAACTGGGGACTGTCACAGGCAAAACAGGATGTCTGCTCGCCCTACATAAAGTTCAAGATTTTACTCTAATAGACAATGGAGAACTATTGGCAGGTATTAAGCTGGCTTGCATAAAGTTTGAAATTATTCTCTCTAAGGGGGCCCCAGAACTAATTTTTCATTAGGGAGATAAAGGATGGAAATGGCACCAGCAAGCATCTATATGAAAGCTAGAGGGACCACCCCACCACATGGAGGAGGGGGGCGGGGACAGGGTCCCTGCAGAAAGACTGCCAGCATTGTCCTCCTTCGGCAGCTTGGGGTCAGTTCCAATACATGAAAAATGCTCTGCTCAGTCCCCTGGGTTCCATGACATACAGCAGAATTCATCTTGGCTCGGAAAATTTTCAAAGCAGGTGTTGCTAGTCATCCACTCTAACCACAGAACAGCTTCAAAAACACTCCCTAGCTTCATCGGAACCAGAGCATGGGAATTCTGTCACTTCCCAGGCATGAGCTATAAAACGCATTCCCAATTAACTGCTTGGAATTATGTAACAGGTTTACTGAGTTTGGGAGCTTACCTATCAAAAAACAATTATTTTCATCTTGTATGGGTAACACTGAATTACTCTTTGGGGCTCTGGTTAGATACCAAGTCGTTATTGAGTAAGTAACAAACATCTAGCAACAATCAACAATTTTTGCCCCAAATATGTTTTGGAAATAGAATCTAGGAAAGGTTAGAGGAATTCAAATTCTAAGAAGCATTCTTAAGGCCATCTACAACTCTTTCTGAAAGCAGGTTAATGAGTTACCATTTATTGAGCACCTAGTATGTGCCAGGCGTTATGCTAGATGCCTGACTTGCTTTACCATCTATAACCCTGTACTACAAACTTGCAAGGTGGGTATGTTATTCTCATTTTTCTGACGAGGTTTATTGTTATTATTCTGATGAAATCTCTCAAAGATTAAATTATTGTCTCAAAATCATATCCTTAAAAAACTTCAACCTTAACTCTGATGAATCCACATTTATTCCCAAATGCCTTGACGTGTTCCCCTCTGATGAAATAAAACATACTTTGCTGTTTATGTAAACATGCAAATGTTCCATGTGTATACCATCTTTTAAAAAACTCAATACTGTATATGAAAATCCAAATAATGCAGAACAAATAAATCAGGAGTTATTGTTAACATTTCAGTAGGTTTTACTTCACTGATTCTTTTAAAAGCAACCTCCTCAGGTGGTTTTATGATTTGCTTTACACATTTTCCATTTACATGCACCTATTCAGAAATGTATCTTCTGAATGTACTAAAGTTTAGATTTATAACCCATTCTATAGCATATCTATTTTTGTGCTTTCTTATACCTCATCCCTTCATGCAAAACATTTATATACCCAGGTGGTTACCATAAAAATCCCAGGGCTTTGGCAAACATGGTAAAGTCTGTTTAAACATTATTAATGGTGGCTGGTGGCATATACATTTATTCAACAAGGCACTTCCTTGCCCTTAAGGCAAATTCAAACATCTCAGCCTGGTGTACCAGGCTCTTCACACTCTCGCTTCAGTTCTGATCCTGGCTGCATACGGAAATCAACCAGGGACCTGTTAGACAAAGGAAAAGCTGTAGTTTGGGGGAATCTGACAGGCTGGTGGCAGAGAGAGTGTCCTATGGTGGGGAGGGGGGGGGGACGCCAGTTCAAAGACCACCCCCTACCACACAGAGACCAATTAAATCAGACTGAGGGTGGGGCCTAGGTATAGCTTTGTTTTGGATTTGCTTGCTTGTTGTTTATTTATTTAATCTCTCATTGATGTTTGCAAGCAACCAGGATTGAAAAACTCTGGTCCCTGCTCACCCGCCCTCCTGGCTGTCTGCTCTCCTTTTCACGCTGGAAGTTGCAGCCCACCGATGTGTTCTCACCTCAAGGCCTCTGCACAAAATGGTGCCTCTGCCTGGAACACACTCTTCCACAAGTCTCCTCCTGCATCCCCAGTTAACAGGTCTTCCTTTGGCTATACACTCCAGGAAGGTTCCCCTAGTCCCTAGGAAACAGGTTAGGACAGACTAAGCTCAACCCTCAACCCTCACGAAGCACTGATTAAACTGCACTGAAATTGCCTATTTAATCTGCCTGCCACCCTCCCCCTGGGCTCCTGGAGGACAGGTTTGTCTGCACTGACCTTTGTATTCTTGGTGCCTAGCTCCCTGCCTGGCACATAGGACACGCTCAATGAACCATGTGAGAAATGAGTACTATTTCTCAGTCCGAAGCAGTTTGCCAGTTGATGGGAAATGCCTGTAAGACACTGCTGGGTGTGTTAAATGCCTCCAGGAGTGCACAGAACATGCTTTCAGGGGAGAAGCTCTCTTCTGACTTTTTCATACACACTCCTCATCCCTTGCCTTGTTTTTCGTGACTTGTTGTATTCTCATTCTCAGACACTGGTGTTGTTTGAAAATTCAAAGAAACATTCATCAAGAAGTTCTACATTTAAAAAAAAAAAAAAAAAAAGAAGTTCTACATTTAAATTCATGCTTGCCTCACTGATTAACTATCCTTTTTGGTGCAAAGATGTCTGCATCCTCCAGTAGCCTGGATGTGACCATGATCTTGGAGTGACCTTAACAACCAGATGTAAGAATGCCATCTTTAAAAAATGATTGTATTAATATCTGTGATTATGGACAGAAGCACATTTTGGTATTTTCCCCAAAATAAAAAGATTCATTACTTTTTTTAAAATTAGTAACTCACTAATAATCAAAGATTAATAACCATTCTCATCTTTTGTTTATATCCTTTAAACCTTTTCTCTATCTGTACCTTTTCTATATATATAAATAAAGATTTTTTATTATTTTTTAGAAAAGTGGGAGCATAAATACAGTTTTCTAGCCTGCTTTTTTTTCCATTTAACACATGGGATATATTTTTTCATGTTAATAAATACATATTTACATCATCATTTCTAATGCCTGTAGGTGATCTGTGGTGGACCCATTAGTTATTGAACAAACCACTACTGGCAGTCACAGATTGATTTCAGTTCCTGTTATAAACAATGCTGTGATGGATACCCTCATCTACACATTTTTAGGTATTTATCCAAGTATTCCCTTCAAACAAATTTCCAGAAGTGGAATTCCTGAACCAAGGAGTTTATATAGCTTTAATTCTGACATTATGCTAAACTGCCAAGACAATATGTTAGACGAATTTTTATCACTATCAAAAGTTTATAGGGCTTCCCTCATGGCACAGTGGTTAAGAATCTGCCTGCCAATGCAGGGGACACGGGTTCGAGCCCTGGTCCGGGAAGATTCCACATGCCGCAGAGCAACTAAGCCTGTGCACCACAGCTACTGAGCCTGCGCTCTAGAGCCCACAAGCCACAACTACTGAGCCCACGTGTCACAACTACTGAAGCGTGCGTGCCTAGAGCCTGTGCTCTGCAACAAGAGAAGCCACCGCAATAAGAAGCCCGCACACCGCAACAGAGAGCAGCCCCCGCTCGTCACAACCAGAGAAAGCCTGTGCGCAGCAATGAAGACCTAACACAGCCAAAAATAAATAAATAAATAAATTTATTTTTTTTTAAAAAGTTTATAAAACCATATGCTTCCCTATTTTCCTATCAGCAATAAGTAATTTCAATATTCATTCATTTCATAGAAGAAAATATCTATTGCTGTTTTAAGTTGTAGTTCTTTGATTATTCATGGGCTTTAATATTCTTTTACATTTTTTTTGCCATTTGTATTGTTCTATTATCATGTTCACATTCTTATCAATTTGTAGGAGCTCTTTATATATTAGGGATGTAAATCCCTTGTCTTATGTTGTAGAAATCTTTTTTGAGTTTGTCTTCATCTTTACCTTTGTTTGTGGGGTAGGTTTTTGCTTTACTACACTTTTGTTTTTAATGTAGGCAAATTATCAGCTTTTTCCTTTATGTTCTTGGTTTTGATGCCATGCAATTTTAGTATGTTACGTAGTTTCTGAGATTTAAGATAGATTTCTCATTTTGTCAACATTAAAATGTCACCTGGAAATCAAATTAGAACTTTTGAAAATATAGTTTTGGCTATTTATTACACAACCATAGTCCTTAACACTACCAGAAAAAAAAAATTTAATGATGACTAAAGTTAACATTTATCAATTTTTTTTTCTTTTCTTTTTGCAGTACGCTGGCCTCTCACTGTTGTGGCCTCTCCCGTTGCGGAGCACAGGCCCCGGACACGCAGGCTCAGCGGCCATGGCTCACGGGTCCAGCCACTCCGTGGCATGTGGGATCTTCCCGGACCGGGACACGAGCCCATGTCCCCTGCATCGGCAGGCGGACTCTCAAACCACTGTGCCACTAGGGAAGCCCTATCAATATTTTTAAAGAGGAAAAATCAATATTTTCAAAATCCTGTTTGTGCCAATTAGTACGTGATACTTCGCATCTTCCATATTTATTACCTGAAATAAAGTAATCCCAATAGAAAACTCTAATGTGGTCAGAAAACAATTTTACAAGCTGTTGCAGAATATAGATGCAAGTATCACAGCTTCAAACTGTGAGGCAAGGTCCAGCCAGAGCTTGACTGGAAATGTTTCCATAATGACCACACATGGGATAAAACAACAGAAAATCATTCAGTCTCATTGACAGATGAAGCATTCTAGAAAAATTTCTCTTTGCTTTCCTGGAGATGCTACACAGGAATCCCAAAGTTCATGAAGGATAGAGTGACAATAATGCCACAGCCTGCTGCATGACCTCTACACATGCACACACCATTCATTGATGAAGACCTGCTCAGTGAGTCAATATGTGGTCCCTACAGGTTTTCCTTTAACATGTTGTTAATCCAGACTCCTGGTCAAGAGAGTTACAGCCAGCTTTAAAATATGCAAATTCCTTCTGATTTCATAATGCCTGTTTGGCTCCCTTTAAATTCTGCAACAAAATTCTTCTCAATGGGTCATAAAATGATGGATTTATGAAAGCTAACAACAATAAAATTAACAATAGCAAAAATAATGAAATAATTTGGGCAGCATGAGTCAAAGGAACTATTCCCTGTAACAAAAACAGCTGTGTAAGATAAAACTTCATTTTGATATCTTGAGAATATAAAAAATTTTAGCCATCTTTTCATTCTTTGCATTCTACTACTAAGTGCTGTAAAAAAATGTTAATTAATAACAGATAGTCTCATATTCAAAAAGTTCACAACTCTACCCTCACCTAATGAAGAAACAAATGCCCTGGCGACCCCTCTCCTGTTGGTCAGTTATTGGTAAATGAAATGGAGTGCTGGGCCAGGGATGTAGGGCATCCACAAAAAGAACAAAAATAAAGTCATTGATACAAAGACTCATCATCCAAAAGGAGGAGTGGAGAGACTTAAATGGGAAATAATTACAGGATAGAAAACACAACTAAGAGGTTAAGTCCTATGATTCAGGAAAGAATGAGTAAGTATGGGCTGGGGCATAAGACAGTTCAGTGGAGAAAACAGAAATTGAGCTGGACATTAAAGAATGAGTTGGCAGAAAGGAGGGAGAAATGTCCAAGGAGGGAAGAAGGCAACAGTTCAACAAGAGCAGAAATGTAGAAATGAGCATGGTACATGAGCAAGACATGATCTGCTTTGTGGAGCCATTGAATACTCTATCACTGAAAGGAGGACAGATGTTCCACCATAAAGGGAAGGAATAGAAAATAAGACAGGGAGATGCAAAAAGAGGCTCAAGGACCAGGATAAGAAGTTTCATCAGGGGTGAGTAGGCTATTCCTAACCCACCTCCTGACCTTCCAGAGCCAAAGTGGAAAGCCTGTTTTTTTTAATATAAAAGTTTCTTATAGAATCCAGGGGCAGGCAAAACACTGTGTGCTACAATACCGTATATTCCTCCCTGACTGGGTGTCCACCTCCCATTACACCTGGATGATTACTTTACACAGAGAGGCATCAAAATAATAATTCATTTGCTTGAATTATTCTAAGCAAATGAAAGAATAAACTAATGAACAAACAAATGATGAAAAAATTTTTGAGGAGCTCATTATTTCTGGACATGAACTATTAGGGGTTTCAGGGGACTGGGAGAAAAAATGGTAGGAGAAAGGAATATCAACTACTAAACTACTGCAGAATATCATTTATAAAATGATAAGGACCTAGATTTAGGAGGCAGGAATAGGAATAAAAACAGAGACATTAATTTGAGAAAATTATGGTGAGTCATTAAGTGATTTTAACTCATTGCTATTCCCATCTAACACCCAGGTCAAGTTTAAGTGGTTTGATCAACTATTATACTCATTCATTCACATAGGAAATATCTATCAGGCACCAGGCACTCGTCTGGCCCCAGGGGCCAAAGTGAAATTCAAATTTATTTTCCTCAAATTTCTGACTGATCACATAAAGCCATGAACCCTGACAGCCTAATGACTCGTGTTCAATTGGCCATTATCACAATAACTGTCCCTGATTACCAAAATAAGCTGGCATTTATTAGGAGAAAGGTTTGAAAGAGTGAATTTTAAGGCTGAGTAGCATCAAGACAGCCCCAACTGTGTATATATTGGAAACATTAAACAAGCAATTAAGTACTTCATCTTCAGTCACTTCACATTATTTATCCAGGTGAGACAGAGTCCCAACCAGATATAATGTTGTTTTAGGAAGCATGAATTCAGATAAGATTTTTAAGACAGCAAAAAAATTACACAACAACCATATATGGATCATGAGTCAAAAATTCTCTAAATCCAAATCTGAACATGTACAGTTTAAATTTGATGCTCTTTCCATCATTTAACTCTGCCTCTAGGCTCCACCAATCACATGCCATTCTAAACATCTACATCAAGATTAGATGTCCCAAACATCATTCAGCACATCACTCCTCAAGGCAATAAAGTTCAATAATTCCTTTATCCCTCCTCCTTCCTTCTCTCCCTTCTTGCCTCCCTTTTCCCCTCCATCCCCACTTCTTCCCTTATTCCCTCCCTTCCTTTCTTATCTATTGAGTGCCTATAACTCTTCAACATAGTCCTAAGTGCTGGGAACTCCCACAGTGAACCTAACAGACAGTCTGACAGTCTATTCTACTCATAGTTGTTTGCATCTCTTAAACCCATACCCCTAATTTGCCCCTCCCTCCACCTCTCTTCTCTTTGGTAACCAAAGGGAACCTTTTAAAATATACACATATTTAACTACAACATAAGCTCATTCTGAGTTGTAGTTGCTTCACATGGAAAAAACCCAAGGCCTTCCCAATACAGAGCTCAGATAGACTATGAAGGGATGGGGACTAAGGGATAGGAACAGGTTGGCAAGATTCTCAGGACATATTTGCATATAATTGCTTATTCTCTTTTTTCCAGGAAAAGCCCTGGTAACAGGAAAGGAACCCTTCCTTGCCCCTTTCCAGTAAATTCTCCTCATAGCACGTTGTACCTCTCCAGGGACATTTAAAGACTGCCATTCATTTAGTTGCTTGAAAAGCCCAAACCAAACAAGAGTCACAGGAGCTTGGTTGGCCCTGTTTGTTGGCCGTCTGCAGATTTACAATTTAGCACCATGTGGATCTTCCGAACCAAAGTGTTAGAAATCTGAGGGGCTCATTCCACCTCTCAAAATACAATGGGCAAGAGTGGAAAAGCTTCAGAGTTCCCAGAAGGCATCAAACTCAATTACGTTGCAACACGTGTGCAGCCCTTTAAGCTGCTCATTAACATTTGGAAAATTCTTCTGGTAAATGTCTTCATATCAGTTTAGCTTTCTTATCCCTTCTCTCCATCACCTTCATTTCATAGACAGGCCACAGTAATGAGCTATATAAATGTTAACTCTTTAAACGAAGAATGTCATCACTTAGGAATACAAGAGAGCGGTATATGTTGTGTATGTCTACAAACTGCAGTTGCTGTCTGTTAGAGTTTGTAGCAACTTTTAAATCTGTCAACACGGTATGAACTTCATACTAAGCTCCTTCTCAGTGCTCGAGCCAGGAAGCAAAGGGGGAATAGGCTGTATCATTTATGGGCAGGCTGGTATTGGGTCAACTGTGACATCACACTCCACTCCTGCCATAAAAAGGTGAAAGGCTAGGCTGCGACAACATGGCACTTTGTTTATTGGGAAAATTTAAGTGGTGCTGTATTTCAACTTGTGATAAAACTGAAACAAAGGATAGGGATTACAGATTTTTAATGGCTCCAAATAAGAGGAGAGTGAAAAAGAGAGGAGCCATCTAGGAACTTAGTGAAAAATGCCAAAAGTCAAAGGATCAATGTAGGTTCCAAGCAGACTGGTTCCTTGGCATTTATAATGGGCACTTCAGCTCAACTAAAACATTAGCACACCAGCCAAGTGTCTAATTTTTATTTCTTTCCCATGATTAATACTGAAGAACAGAGGAGAAACCTAAATTATGTTTTCACACATGTGTGTGTGTGTATGTGTGTGTGTATTTAAAAAATATGGGTCCCCTGTTTAATACTCTGGCAGGTCTCTACCTTGATCAAAATTTTATATTCAAAGTATAACCTCATATATCATGTTTCTAAAGTCTTCCTTTTTGTCCACTAATATTGGGTACCATGATCAACTTCTATTTCTCCATATAATTACCTACATTTGAATTTATTAATAAACCTACTGAATACAACATTGTGTAATAAAATATATTTGGCAAATTAGGGAGGAAAACCTTTCAAGACCTAACTTTATTCAGAATTAGGAAATTTTTATTTAGAATTGTAGCTAATACCTACACTTCGGTGTTTTTATTTATCACACCTTGAGGTCCCAACCTCAAGGAGTGCCCAGTGTTTGGGGAACAGTCATGTCAACAATGGACTATAAGGCAAGGCAGAGTAAAATGAGGACCCTGAGTAAGTTCAGGTGCTAATGGCAACCCAAAGAAAAACCCATTAAGTTTACCTAAAATTATTTTATCTCCTGCTGAAAGAACCCCTACTTCCAAACTTGTACTATATATCAATAAAGTAAAAGGCTTGAGCCATTCCTGTTGCGATGGGACCTAAGCCCCCTCTTGAATGAGAAAGACACCAAAGCTTGACACCACCAAAGTCCCATTACACTCTCTAGAGGAGCTTATTTTTCAAATTGCTCTAAACAGTTCTTCTACTCATTTAAGTGAGAAATTTATTCTAAGAGAAAACATCCATTATAGAACTAAAACTCTACTATTACTCTTTTCTTCTTAATTTTCTCAGCTCTAATGAGATACAACCTAGTAGAATTGGGCCTACGTTTTACCAATTCTTCCCCTCAATTTTTTTGAAAAATTGGTTGCTTCCCACTTTTTAGGAATCCCAATATTAATTGGACTCATGCTTTTTTCCTAACTATGGGCCTATCAGAAACCTTGCCTATCTCCATGGTGACCATATAGACCTTCATCAGCTCTAAGTTAACCCCTTCTTAGCTATTCCCACCTTCTATAGATGCTCTGCTACCTGCCCAGATGCTTATTTAGGAACTTAGACTACCTATTTTCATTCCCCATTAACAGGGTAATTAGACTGCTTGAAACTTCAAACAATCAGAATAATAAAATGGTTAAGAGCATGATCCCTAGAATTAAAAAAAAAACACTGGTTTCCAATATCAATTCTACCATATTCATCTGTGTTACCTTGGACAAGTTATTTACCCCTCTGAGCCTTTATTTGCTCATCCATAAAATGGGAAGAATAATAGCATCTACAATAAAGCTGTTGTAAAGATTAAATGACATGTAAAGTACTGAGTGCAATACCAGCACACGGTAAATGCTCAATAAGTTAGCTGCTGACAAAATAATAATTATGTAATAATGAGAAGTTGGTAATAACAATTATATGATAATCATATATTATATCATAATCATTCTTGGTGGGAACTCATTGCCTAACATTATCCAAAACCACAGTCCTTTCTCCAGTTAATTCTATTTTAAGACCCTAGTATTTTCAGTCTTTCTACCCGTAAGGATAAAACAGTGGAGAAAGACAATGGAAACAAAATGCAGAGACAGCCAATCAGTCAGCAAAGTGCCCACCCCATGTGCGTACAATCAGCACCAGCTGTAGTCCAATTAAACTTAATCTAGTCACATGCTCATGTGTTCCTCAGAAATTAGAGGAAATCAATTCAAATGCTAATGAGAAAGTCCATAATTTATTATCTGCTGAGGAATGCATGTTACATTAATTTTAACTGTAAACAATTATTTTTATTGCAAGATTAATTGCCCTATCTTATACAACTTCCTTTTTTCATATTCTTTTAAGGAATTACTTTTCAGTTGCTGTTTTGTGGTTCTGTCACAGTTCTTTAGCTTGAGAAAAGTATAATTAATTTAGGGATGCCGCAAATGTTGTTTTCTATTCTGCTGCCAAAATAAAGTGGGATAAATGGCTAGGTCAAGCATGGAGAAAAATAGCTGCAGCTTCTGGCCAGGATGAAAAGACATTAGAACTCAGAATGGAAATGGAGGGAACCAAACAGAATTTAAAACATGCATTAATGTTGGTCACTTCTGACCGTAGCATTTAAGCCTTCAACATACAAGTCCAATCTTCAAATTATTCCTAAGTCCTGAATGTCAGTGGGAAATGGATAAGCCAAAGTTTTCATAACAAGAAAGAGAATAATTTTTTTCTTAAAGTAGCATCAAGGCCTGGACTTCTCTGTACATGCTGGGTTGGGTGACTGTTTTGTTGTTGGTGGTGGTTTGTTTGGTTTTTTTTAAGTAACCAGAAAGGAGTGAAATTTGTGCTGTCAGGTTCTGCTCCCTTGACAAAGTTGCCCTCACTCTGACTTGGCTTTCAAGGTGAATGAATGTTCAATACAGTGGCTTGTGTGAAATTATTCGTAAACCAATCACTTCTCAATGTGGAGAAAAGGACTTCAGACAGAGCTTTCAACACTATGAGTATTGTATTGTTTCTGACAAATCATTTATTTACTTGATTCTTATGCTTTCCAAAAGTTAAAGAAGTCTACTTCCTCTATAGGCACAACTAGATTTAGCATTTTCAAGCTAAATATTTATGAAATACCAAAATCTATTAGCTTATTTCATTGGGGACTTTCTTAATTTAAACTTCCAGTGAAAGCAACTGCTAGTCATTGATTAAAATTAAATTAGTCTAAATTAAATCAATAAGCCTAGTTGCTGTTTTCAATGGATATTTGGTTACAAAATGGATAAGAGAATTGAGCCCAGAGAAGATTCAACTGCTAATTACTTGTAAAAGTTTAGGCTTAAAGGGTAATAAGCCTTTGACCTAGGAGTGGAAACAGAGGAAGAGGTGCTGGCTATGAAGACCTGGGCCACAACCCTAAGTCAGGTTCAGCCGTGACTTCCTGTCAAGGGGATTGAATTCTAGTTAGTACTAATGTGTTTCAATCTGACCCTCTTGAGAACTACCGCCTGGGAGGCCATCAGCCACCTACAACCATCATCTATGCTAGAGCGGACAGGATGAAGAATCATCTTTCCCATGAGCAACAAGCTCTCAGCACTCCACACTGTAAATTCAAACCAAAAAGTGGGGATTTTTGCCCTTTTTACATGCTTTCATGATTTCTATTGAATATTTTCAGAAGTTCCTAGCAGGAGAGCATGTGCTACTTATCAGAATCACATATAGTAGCTGCAAAAACCAGGAAGTGGTTAGAAGGGACAGGCTGTGGTGATACAGGTTACACCTGGTTTTAATTTGATTGTCAGATGTCATAAGGGTGGGCTTATAAGACTAAACCTCAATTCTACTCCAGCCCTATAGGAAATTATTGCTGATTTATTTTAGCAAAGAATGTTTCATGCTCTTGATTTCCATTCCAATTTCTTTGCTTAATAAAATAAGATGTCACATTTCAACCTACATTGTAGTGAATTATTTCAACAGCCCAAAGCCATTCAAATCTACTTGAAAACTTGCCACAAAGCCAAGATCTGTCACAAAGCATTAGGATTAGTTACCCCTGGAAAACCCTCCTATATAAGACAAGCTGATAGGTGGCACACAAGAAGAAAACCTTGAAGGATTTCTGAGTTTTGCACACCAGACTCTTTGGTTCAATACACATCAGGGTTCTATGGCGCCTTGAATTACTCAGTGCCTAGATTTAAATTCCTCTGTTCTTTTGACCAGACCAAAACAATCTTATCATGGGCCAAATTTGTGACAGACTTTCCAAGCTGTAGACCTGTTCCACAAAATACGTAGGTAAGGACTTCCATTATTTCCAGATATTTCATATAAGAGAAGTTTGTATCCTGTTAAAGTCCTCTTATGAAGAGCAGGAAATCCAGGCCAGTAATAAGCCACAAGTCTGCATTTTGAAAGCTTGTCTCACTCTAGGCCTGTTTCCTTGTAGCCAGGAACAAGGGGCACAGTCAAGTGAACCCTCTTCTAAGTAGGGTGAGTGGGAGCATCTCCAACTCTGATCAATTACAGATGTATTTCACACAACACACACCAATGTGGTTAAAGAAGAAACTACTTTGGGGAGAGTCTATGGATCATAAATGTGATGAATGAACCAAAGGAACCCCATCTGTAAGTGCTTATGCATTCTAGATTTAATGGTAGAGCTTGAATGGCTTACCCTAAAACACTCTTCAAGAGGGATTCTTTTTAATAGCAAATATGTGTGGAATGTCTTACAGAACCACAGGATTTCATTTTATGTGTATGGAAACCAGAGGAAACACAGAGATACTGCATGAAGCCTCCTCCTTAAACTGTTTCTTTGACTATTGGGAAGCACGAGCCCAAACATCACATCAGAAAGTAATCTCTTTCATGACTTCCAGCAGAGAAATTCAGTCTTTAAAAGGATAGTGGTTTGGATCTGGTACAAGAAAGCAGCCTTAGATCCTCAGCTCTTTTGAGATTCACCAAGCTCTGGTCATACTGGGGTCATTCAAGTGTTCTTATAGAGCAGTATTTTGGCAGCACTATGTGCCTCTGCCGGCCCCCTCCACCTTTGGAGGAGCTGCTGGACTTCCACCTCCAGGCCCAGCCCCATCAAGGTTCTTTAGGGACTCCCAAGGATCCATGGATAGAATACAGGTTGTCTTGTGAACTTCAGTGAAAGAACAATTATTTTCATTAAATTCTAACTAAATTTGGTATTTCCTTGAATTGTGAATGTAGACAACAAGCTAGAGCAAAATTAGCACACCTGGGACTTACAGAAATTATATATGTATATATTTCATATCACTATTATTGTTGATGCCACTATCTCAAAATACCATTTACATTCATCACTACTTCAGAATTCTGGTGATTATCAGATACATTGCTATATTTTGTTATTAATCTATTAAATAAAGCAAATATATTACTAATCACAATTTTAGAATAATTTATAACTATATTTCAATATGATTGGTTTTTCTTATAATTCTAGATATTTTATTTTATGCATTAAAATCATTTTTCTGAGAGGATTTACTGGTTACATCATACTTCCAAAGGAGTCCATGGCACACACACACACAAAAAGATGAAGAACTCTGACTCTAGCACGACTCTGGAGTTCTTATCTGGCCATTACCACATATCACAGTGCCAAAAAAACCCCAGTTTCTATCTGGTCCTAAAAACTGTTGCAGTTATAGTATCCCAATCCTTCTAAATTTCCTGTTTAAATTTCTGTCTTAGAAACTTGGTTCATTCTCTGTTCCTTCTAGGACTGGGTCCTCTTGTTTGCTCATTGATTCATTCTTTCATTCAATAAGTATATATTGAGTGCCAACTATATGTCGGATACTGTATGATGTGGTGGAGATATAGTGCAGAACAAGAAAGACAAGTTCCCTATTCCAGTAGAGCTTAGATTCTAGCGGGAGGATGGATAGATAGATAGATAGATAGATAGATAGATAGATAGATAGATAGATAGAAGCAGTTAGGCAGGAAGCTATGTAGAAAATTAGAATAAGTCAATGTCATGGAAAATGACTGCTTGGCCACATTGTCTTGGTGGTCATGCATGACCTTTCTGAGATTTGGTTGGTAGGAGCAGCCATTTGATGTTCAGAGAGGAAAATCATTGGAGTATTTGAGTGATCAGAGAAGGCCAGGGTAGTTGGAACACAGTTCTGAGGTAGAGAGTAGTTAGTCATAGATGAGCCAGAGTGGAAAGAAGGGATTCTTTCATGAAGGGTGTCCTAAGTCAGGGTAAGAACTTTGGATTTTACAAAAGTGCTGGGCAGCCTTTCAAGGGTTTTAAGCAGGAGATTGTCATGATCTGATTTACATTTTTAAAAAGATTGTTTTGGCTGCTATGTAATGAGTAGGCGTTAAGAACACAAAAGTGAAATCAGGCAGTGAATTAGGAGGCTAGTGCGGTAACCGTGCAGGACCAGGTGGTAGTAGAAAAGATGAAGAGAGATTGATGGAATTGGAATATGTATCAGGCTGGGTGGCAGCAGGAGGCAGTGCCAAAATCAAGATAATCTGAGGGAAGTTTAAAAAGGACAATTTACAAATGTGTGGACTGAGTATAAGGAAACCACAAGGGATAGCACAGTAGCCCAAGACTTTTAACCTGAAGCCCAAAAGGAATGGGAAGTGAGGCTACTGGAACCCACAAGGAGAAAGTGTGCAAAGATGGCGGCCTCAAGAGAAGCTCTGACCTTCGGGCAGGGGGCATAGCCAGCCCTAGGCTACGTTACCACTTTGGAAGGTCACCGACAGGAATAAACATGCCGACACCACCCTTTTCCCTCTCTCCAACCTCCTATCAGGACTCACGGTTGGCCAGAGAGAAAGCAAGTCCAATGATAGGTCTATACAGAGTGAAGGAAAATGAGTGATTCTGGATGGGCAAACAGAAGATAATAAGTGCAGGATGTGTTGGGAGGTACTGTGGAGAAAGCTACTGGATTGTTCTTGCTAGCCTGTCCCCAGAGTATCGCCAATGAACCCTAGAGCATCCTGATCACTGCTTAGAGTACCAGGTCTTTCACACTCATCAGTTGTGAAGGTTATCTCCTTGGGGCCAAGTTACTTGCTCATGATAACTTGTATAGTGCCTGTTTAATGAAAGACTGTGATTAGTGAATGAAATAAAATAAAATATCTAGAATTATAAGAAAAACCAATCATATTGAAATACAGTTATAAATTATTCTAAAATTGTGATTAGTAATATATTTGCTTTATTTAATAGATTAATAACAAAATATAGCAATGTATCTGATAATCACCAGAATTCTGAAGTAGTGATGAATGTAAATGGTATTTTGAGATAGTGGCATCAACAATAATAGTGATATGAAATATATATATATATATATATAAAATTTCTGTAAGTCCCAGGTGTGCTAATTTTGCTCTAGCTTGTTGTCTACATTCACAATTCAAGGAAATACCAAATTTAGTTAGAATTTAATGAAAATAATTGTTCTCTCACTGAAGTTCACAAGACAACCTGTATTTTCTATCCATGGATCCTTGGGAGTCCCTAAAGAACCTTGATGGGGCTGGGCCTGGAGGTGGAAGTCCAGCAGCTCCTCCAAAGGTGGAGGGGGCCAGCAGAGGCACATAGTGCTGCCAAAATACTGCTCTATAAGAACACTTGAATGACCCCAGTATGACCAGAGCTTGGTGAATCTCAAAAGAGCTGAGGATCTAAGGCTGCTTTCTTGTACCAGATCCAAACCACTATCCTTTTAAAGACTGAATTTCTCCGCTGGAGGTCATGAATGAATGGCCCCTTCCAGGTTCCCATGTCCCCCACACCTATGGAATGCCATTATTGCATGTCAGATCTCCCTCCTACCAACTGCTGTGCAGGTAACAGCACCTCCATAGCACAAGTTGTGCTGACACAGTTCCTCAGATGGGTCCATCACAGGGTTCCTGTCCTACCTCTTATCTATCTCTAAGTCCCACTCTCTCTCCTTTTCACGCCTCATATATCTACTGTCAACCTGTTCTGATATAATTACCTGGATTTTTAGTGTTTTTTAGCCAAAGAGATCTAAATTCTCAGGGAAAGTAGACACACGGTTTCCCCTTTGAGTGGTTCTATATCAAGTTAGCACTCTCATCCTTGCATCTTAGAACCCTGACGAATATGCACACACATTATATATGTACACACATATATACCATATATATCTCAAAGCCAAAAATACATGATCTGTTGCTGCATTCAGTGCTTGAGGATACCAGTGTTTCATGTTGATACATCTCATTGTATAAATGTTAAAACCGGATTTCCTTTGGAGATTACAAACTGAGCCTCTGCTTTAACTGATGAAAATAAAATATCAAATATCCAAGCATAAATGACTTATTTCTGAAAAGAACAAACTACTTCATACTTATCAACCCCCATATCTTGCCTGTCTGGTATAGTAGCATTCACAAGTTTTTAGCTCTGTCTTCAAAACATGGTAAATCTTCCCTCTAGGGGCAAAGAGTGCATCTCTGTATTTATCCAGAGAAAGAATTTAACTCTTGTCTACATGTTAAAAAAAAAAAAAAAAGGGTGGGAGAAGAAGGAGGAGGGGAAAGGTAACAGATTGTGAAGGATTGATTACTAAAGCAAAAAAAATCAATCTTGAGACTTTGATGATTTAACAAGCCACAAAAGCATAGAAATGTATGAGAAAGCCCTGATTGATTTTTAACTCCATAATCCTTCCCACCCCATCTATTATCCCGTATGGATCATATTAGCCGTCATTATGACTAAGACAAGATAGGACGCTGACATCCGCCTGACATGGTATAACTGTAAATGGAATTGGCTTATACACAAAGGCTTTTACCTGGTTATTAATAGTGTTCTCCACGGGTGATGGACTGGACTGATATTAAAACCTCCGTTGGCTGTGTGGAGCCATTGCAATTTGATTTCAGTCCAAGAAGCAGCTCCTCAAAGTAGTTACTGCACAGTGCCCTGACAAACTACTCGAGTATCATTCCTGGATACTCACCCTTTTAAAAGGCTTATAAAATACCCAGGGCTGATGACATCTTGTTGGCACTGAGGATTCCAAGCTACAACTGCTAAGTTGAAAGACATCAAGTACGTTCACAAATGCCTTGACGACGTCCCTCATCTTCACCACCACCAGCGTGAATACCAAGTAGAGGAAGATTTAGGGCGGATAACTTTTCAGGTGACATGCATGACAGTAAAACATAGATGAGCACATAGCGGAAGTATTAAGGTCACTTGGTGACTTTTGCTTGTTTCACTTACCTTCAATGAATCAGTGCAAAATATTTAGTTAAGAGCTTAACTAAAGAAGCAACCATTTACCTTCTCAGCTCTATGAGGCTTCCAACCACTATTTTCATTTCTAACTAAATCAAGGGCTAAATTAGAAACAGGAATATTAGATTTAGAAGAGTTCCAATTAGAAAGCCCTGATTTTCCTTCTTTTATCCAACAAAATATCTTCTTTTACTCAACAAATATTTACTGAGCCCTTACTATGTAGCAGGCGTTTTCTAGTGAGTGGAGGAAAAGCACTGAAAAGGGGTTACAATCCTTGTCCTTAGAGGCTAACACTCACTGTCAACCCTAGAACATTGTTGGGAGACACATATATACAATTGTATATTATGTGACTAAGCACCTGTGAACTTAAAGAATCTTACAGATTACCCCAAACTCTGCTGGCTTCCTCCTGCCCTTGAAGTCAAATATGGCAGCCAAATTCTGAATAATATTCAAAGACACAGGTGGGCAGGTAGGAGAGTGGACACCTTGTATATAAAATTAGTACTCTTTCCTTTTGGAAACTGGAAGATAATCTCTTTTACAATGAGGATAAATTTGAAAATTCCTGTGTTTGGGAGTTACATTCTGGAGATCAGCTGTATTAAATGAGGTCCTAGACAGACAAATAGATGATAGATAGAATTTAAAACAGTGCTGACATACAACAGTGCCTGATACAATAATGTAATCAGTGAGGAGGAAGATGCTAATGATGGTACATTCCAGGCACATGATGATGCAGCATAATACCTACTCCCTCACTCAATGGGATAGAGGCAAAAATGGTAAGGTATATTCTTAGGCTATTTTTATGACCTTTCCAGGTGCTGGGGTGTTCCCACCAGTGAGTGGCATTTTCTTGGACATTTGCTCCTCCTAAACTAGCATAAGTGCAGCCAGTGCTAAGCCAGAGTGCTCTTCACATCTGCATCCCCTGATGAACAGATTCACGGTCTTTGATGTCATTGTCAGGGTGAGTCCAGAAAGCTCTAGAACACCTGAATCAGCTGAAGCACCTCATAAACACCAGAATTCAGAGAAAAACTACTCTGTCCAAAGGCAGCCCCAGTTCATCCCTGAAGCAACGCACACTGATAGTCAGTGAGGGTCACAAGGACAAAGGGTTTTTTAATCCACCTAAAGCTTAAGGGTGGGAGGAGCGTGCCTAAATATTACACAACTGCCCAGAGACATACTGTGTCTCAGTCTCATTGACAGTGCACCTGTTGTTAATTACGCAAATGGTCATTGACATCCACAAGCATCTCACCAGAACGCTGTTATTTAGTAGTTGAGATAAGGAAACTTCCACTTTCTTGAGAACCATATACAGATTTGATGGTTACGTAGGCACAGCGTTCATTCATATCTAGACTCCCAAACAGACCCACCATCACCCATATAATATTGTAAGCTTTTCCAGCCTGAAGCCCTGAGCTTTGTGGAAAAATGGTCAAGTGCCATCTAAACTTGTTTCCCCTGTTACACTCTTTCAAAGAAATCTGTACTTTTCTTTAATGGCCCTCACAGTCCATTATATATGTGGGTGATGATTTCTGTCTCCCCACTGACTATAAGCTCCCTGAATATTTTTGTTCATTGCTATGTAAGTACCTAGCACTGTGCTGGGCACACAGAAGTCACTCAAAGAATAGAGTGAAAGAATGAATAAGTGAAGTGATTTTGATTCACCGGAGTCAAGAGACCAGCTATATATTTGCTTGTTTTTATGGGGCCACCATCACATGTCACTAAAAACAGGTCCTTATTATCTCTCCCTGAGACCTTCTGCTGTGTAAACACCAATAATGCAGACATTGACACTCAGATTAATGATGGGAAGCAATTTATTGAACTGATATTTGGTGTAGATGCCATTAACAGCACTCTTTTAGCACAACGGCATCAGATGAGACACGGTCTCCTCCCAAGTCTATGAAGAAAATCATTTGACTGCTATTAGGCAGCTGTTTATATGAAGCCAGCCCTCTACGAATTGTTGAACTGGCTCTGTGACAACTGTGAGTCTCCTGTGAATGCTCTTCACTGATGCTGTTTTTGTCTCTTGTGAGAAATACGTCCTATAATAAATCATGCTGTTGTGGCTTCAGTTTTTGGTATTGTTATTATCCCTTCTCCTCCCTCCCACACATTAAAGATACTTAGAAAAGTTCCAATAATGAGACAAGGTCAGTAGAGCTCCAAATAACCATATCGAGAGAGTGACATCCGAAAGGAGGTCTTGGTGGGCTTGGGTGGTTTTGCAAGTGCACCACAAATATGTGCTCTTTCACAGATTCTTAGAGTTAAAAAAGTCAAATATACTCATTAGGCAACAAGGCAAGATTTGAGAAAGATCATACATATGCATTATCTTCTCAGTCCTCACAGACTAATTAGTGGCTGGCCTTTTTCCCATTCCCTCCTAGCACCAGCCTCATTTTTCTGAGTTTTCCTTACCAGCTCCACTGATAAAACATCTATATGCCCAGCTCCCTGCCCCTCCCCCCATACTAAAGCTCACTCCCCCCCCCCCATTTCCTTAATGATTATCCACTCCCCTTCCATACACGCCCCTTCAAGAGCCCTGACTGAGAGCATCTTTTCCAGACTCCAGTGGCCACATTACTAGGTGGTGACCCATTCCTTTTTAACAGTTTCAACTGTTAGAAATCTCTATGTGATGTGTGGAAATTCTCCTTCTGATAACTTTTTCCTATTATTCTCTAGTTATGCCCTTTAGAGATACACAATATAAAGTGATAATTCTTTCCCATATACCTCCATCTAGAGTTGGATTTTCCTACTTTTCCATAATAAAAGTTATGGTCTCCAGACCTTCTCCCCTTATGAATTACTGACCAATTGGAAACATCTTAATATTCAATGGGATCATTCATTTCTGGAATAGAAAGATCTTTCCATGACATTACATGTAATATCATTAAGATCTGAATTCACAAGCAAGAATTCTCAAGCCAAATTTTTCACTCTGTTTATGAAAAAAATCAGATATTTTCAGAGAATTATTTAAGAATAAGGATTCCATTCTGCCATTTGTGACAACATGGATGAAACTTGAGGATATCATGCTAAGTGAAACCAGTCAGAAAGAGAAAGACAAATACTGTATGATATCCCTTACATATGGAATCTAAAAAAGCCAAACTCAGAAACAGAGTAGAGGGGTGGTTACCAGGGGCCAGGGTGGGTGAGAAAAATGGTGAGATGTTGGTCAAAGGTACAAACTGCCAACTATAAGATGAATAAGTTCTAGGGATTTAATATACAGCATTGTGATAGTTAATAATACTGTATTATATACTCGAATGTTGCTAAGAGAGTAGATCTTAGATGTTCTCACCACAAAAAAGAAATGGTCATTATGTAACATGATGGAGGTGTTAGCTATCACTCTGGTGGTAATCATTTCAAAATATGTAAGTGTATCAAATCAACACATTGTACACCTTAAGCTTATGCAATGCTATATATGTCAATTATTATCTTGATAAAACTGGGGACAGACAAGAAAAGAATGAGGATTTCAGAAATATAACCCAATGAATTCCACGGGATGGTCAAAGTATATTGTAAAACTAGAGAGAAAAAATTAATAAGAACAGGAAAATTAAAAATGGACCAGTGAGCATTTCAATATTCATAGATGAATAGGTCATTTGGCAGATTTAGGCCTTTGTACAGATTCTAAGTCAAAGTATGCTCAGAGATGCAGGTATACAATGTTTTCAGACATCAGTCCTGAAAAGCCGGCTGGTTGGTATTTCTCTGCATGAAAGCACCATAACCCCACCATAACCCCACCCATTACACCATAATTCTTGAGGCCTCCTGCTTTTTGAACTTGTATATATCACTTTGGCCATCTTGGCCTTTGCTGCTTGCCATTCGATTCTGCTGAAATACAAATAATAATTACACAAGCTAAATAACCATTTTAAACTCTGTACCCTAGTTGCTCTTCAAAGACCCTACTTTTCATCTGAGTCTAGTCTTCTGCTTTTACAAGCATCTTTTCCTGGAGTTTAAGAATTAATACTAGCACAGTTTGGCAAGTAGGAAAGAAAGGATGCCCTTGAAAATAAAGCTTCCACCTGGAAATTAATACTATGGACTGAAGCACACATGAATAAAAATATGATTGAAAAATATATCTTTTTCTCTAAAAGTCATAAAGCAAGATTAATGGTCAATTTAAAACTAAAATCAACCCACAAATGACATCTCTTCCCTTAAACAGCACCAGCACACATTAACAGAGCATGTTTCTCCACCCCGTTATTTTTCACTACTGGCATCCTCTGGGTTTCCAGCCAGAAGCAGGAAACACTGAAAACCTTCCAGGAAGCCTGCACTGATGAGATTTGCCCCAGGTTTAGCAGCACCAAGGAGTGAGCAGAATCATCACATCATCCTTGTTTATCTGATGGTGGTTTATTGCTGACCAAATCCTGACACTGGGCTCTCTTTGACCAAAGGGAACCTTGAGTCTACATGAGCAACCCGGGCCCCCAGGAAGAATGGCCAAGTCAAAGTGCCACAGAATGGATGCAGTAGAGGTGAGTGCTACCCACACATAAAAATAATCTAACCCAAATGCCACACAGGAGCTATCTGCTAATGGTATATCCAAACAGGAAAAGCATCAAGGCACAGGCTGAAAAGGATCTTGGCAAAGAACACATACTGTGACTTAATCTCATTTGTCCATCTCTTACTCTGTGGTTCTTTGAAATTTCCAGTTGAAATTTTAAGGATTGGAATAAATGAATATGCAAAATCCTTAGAGTCTGCAGCTTTATCAATTTGATTATTTTCAGCTATCCTTTGACTAAGACCACCTTCTTAATTTTATCGTTCCATTTGCCCACAATAGCTATTTTAATTCAGAAACGATTTGCTTTGAACATCTGGGTTCAAGTGGAAAATGAGTAGGTAAAATTAACAAGGTTTTACATAGTATAAGGAATGTTAGCAGAAGTAGATATAAACATATTTGCATATTTGCTTGATGCAGTATTCTAGCCATTGCACCACTAAAAACACTAGACTGTGTTTCTACCCATTAGTTAGCATAAAGCATCATTAAATTTAAAAGGAGGTAGGAGTGAGAGAAATAATATTAGTGATTAATATTAGGTCTGTTGCCCAATATACTGTCTCATCCAAATTAAGAAAAATTAAGAATTTGATTTTTATCTTTTTCCTTAATTAGGGAATTGGGAACACATGTATGACAGGATGAAATTTTTTTTCATTTTCTCCTTTCTTTCCTGGTCTTCTTTATCCTCTCCTGGAAAGGGAGCTGTCTTTGAAAGGAAAGAGTTAGAGGCTTTGAGAGTATGTCAGTGTGTCAAAGTTAATTATACTCCAAAAGAAGATCAGCTTTACCAAGGGAAAAGTCTGTCCCTAATGAATGGGAGAAAATATCTGCAAATGATATGGCTGATAACTTCCAACATGTATAAACAGCTCAAACAACTCAATATCAAAAAAAAAAAAACCTGATTTAAAAATGGGCAGAAGAACTGAATAGGCATTTTTCCAAAGAAGAAATGCAAATGGCCAACAGGCATATGAAAAGTTGCTCAACATCACTAATCATCAGGGAAATACAAATCAAAACCACAATGAGATATCACCTCACACCTGTCAGAATGGCTATCATCAAAAAGAACACAAATAACAAATGTTGGTGAGGACGTGAGAAAAGGGAACTCTCATATACTGTTGGTGGGAATATAAATTGGTGTAGCCACTGTGGAAAACAGTATGGAAGTTTCTCAAATAACTAAAACTAGAACTACCATATGACTCAGCATTCCACTCCTGGGTATATATCAGGAAAAAAAAACCTCTAATTAGAAAAGATACATGCACCCCAATATTCATAGCAGCATTATTTACAATTGCCAAGATATGGAAGCAACCTAAGTGTCCATCAACAGATGAATGGATAAAGAAGATGTGGTATATATATATATATAAATATATATATATATATATACAATGGAATACTACTCGGCCATAAAAAATGAAAATTTTCCATTTGCAGCAACATGGATGGACTTGGAGGGCATTATGCTAAGTGAAATAAGTCAGAAATAGAAAGACAAATACTGTATGATATCACTTATATGTGGAATCTAAAAAATATAACAAACTAGTGAATATAACAAAAAAGAAGCAGACTCACAGATATAGAGAACTAATGAGTGGTTACCGGGGGAGAGAGAAGGGGGAGGAGCAATAAAGGGGTAAGGGATTAAGAGGTACAAATTATTAGGTATAAAATAATCTACAAGGATATATTGTACAACATGAGGAATATAGCCAATATTTTATAATAACTAAAATGGAATATAACCTTTAAAATTGTTAATCACTATATCATACATCTGTTACTTACATAACATTGTATAGCAATTATACTTCAATAAAAAAAGAAGAAAAGAAAAAAATTCCAAGTATTAAAAATAAATGGATTGAAGATTTTAATGTAAGACCTGAAACCACAAAATTTCTAGAAGAAAACATATGTGGTAAGCTCCTTGACATAGGTCTTGACAGTATTTTTTTTTAATCTGACACCAAAAGTAAAAGCAAAAATAAACAAGTGAGACTACATGAAACTAAAAAGCTTCTGCACAGCAAAGGAAACCATCAACAAAATAAAGACACAACCTCCTGAATGGGAAAAGATATTTGCAAATCATATATCTGATAAGAGGTTAATATCCAAAATATGCAAATAACTCATACTACTCAGTAAAAAAATCTGATTAAAAAATGGGCAGAATATCTGAATAGACATTTTTCCAAAGAAGACATACAGATGGCCAACAGGTACATGAAAAGATGCTCAACATCATTAATCATCAGGGAAATGCAAATCAAAACCACAATGAGATATCACCTCATGCCTGTCAGAATGCTATAATCAAAAAAGACAAGTAAGAAGTATTGTTGAGCATGTGGAGAAAACGGAGCCCTTGTGCACTGTTGGTGGGAATGTATGTTGGTGCAGCCACTATAGAGAACGACATGGGGTTCTTCAAAAAATTAAAAATAGAACTACCATATGATCCAGCAACTCCACTTTTGGGTATTTATCCAAAGAAAACAAAAACACTAACTTGAAAAGATATCTGCACCCCATGTTCATTACAGCATTGTTTACAACAGCCAAAATAGGGAAACAACTTAAGTGTCCATCAATGGATGAATAAAGAAACTGTGGTACATATATACAATGGACTATTATTAAGCCATAAAAAAGAAATAAAATTTTGCCATTTGCAACAACGTGGATAGACCTTGAGGGCATTATGCTCAGTGAAGTAAATCAGACAGAGAAAGACAAATACAGTATGATCTCTTTTTTATGTGGAATCTAAAAAAAAAAGAGCTCACAGATACTCAGAACAGATTGGTAGTTGCCAGAGATGGGGAGTGGAGGTGGGAGAAATGGGTGAAAGGAATCAAAAGTAAAAAATAAAAATAAAATAATTTAAAAATGTTTCTAATTTAAAAAATAAAACATATAGTATATGAGATAAGGATAAAAGTGTCAAGGAGGGAAAGAAAGTCATCTTGGAGAGGGAAGCTAGAGAAATTACATGTATTGGGTAACATCAGTAGAATACAAGCATTTAGGCAAGAGGAATACACTTAAATGGAGTTATAAGAGTATATTTCTCCCTGAATAAATGAAATGAACAGACCCAAAATACGAAGGAACACTATCATATATCTTATTCCCCAAAGCTTCCCATCAGGAACTACTATGGCAGTTTCTTTCCTTTCGCACAAATGACTTGTGCTCAGCTGTATTCCATGCTTTTGCCCAGGTGGATCTGTTCTGTTCAGTTCATCCTTTTCCCACTAAATCTCTACAACAACTTACCTCTTCTCCTATCCCTAGCTTACATGTTATTTTCCTCCCTGAAACCTTCCTCAATAAGATAATGCCTCACTTTCACCTGGCACTTCACAATTAACAAACTGCTTCCCATTCATTAACTTTCATATTGATTCTGAGAGGTGGGCATTGTCGTCACTATTTTACACAGGAGGACACTAAGGCACAGGGAACGTAAGTGACTTGTCCAAGGTTGAATAGCTAGAACTGAGACTGCAACTCAGATATTCTTGGTACTCACGCAAACAGCAAATCTTCATGTCATAAGGGACTAAAGTTCTGGTCAAAATTGCTTAATAAATAAGGGGCACTTATTAGCTCTGATAACTGAAAACAGCAGAGCTGGGCAGCACTGGATCCAAATACGATTTTGTCATTAGGGCTCTGGCTCTTCCCTGCAGTTTTTGTCTGGCTTTTCATTTGTCCATGTACAGGTCTCACTCTCAGGCTGCCCCCCATCATGATAGCAAAATTTACCCCAGCAGTTCCAGACTTTATATCTGCGTGCCACACTGACCATAAAGAAAAGATCTGATGGCAGCATTCTCAGAAAATGTCTTTTGAGTCCCAGCTCAGGTCACATGCCTACTCCTAAGCCAATTAATGTGGCCAGGGGGATGGACCAAGCTCACAGGCTTAGCCTACGCTGTGCCCTCAACCCATGCCCTAAGCCCAGCCCCAACCCAGACAGAGAATCACTGCCTAGGAACAGCTGGATCATTAATGGAAGTCAGGGCTGTGGAGCCAACAAGTATTTTAATAGGTTCAATGGCAGTCTTCCACTGGAGCCAGTTACCTGCCCTAGCACTTACAGTGAACAATGCTGAGAGGAAACAGCCCAGTCAGTCCACAGGATCCAGCTCTTCTGGGGTTTTCTGTCACCCAAACCTTAGGCCCAGTCCCACTGGGTTATTACACTTTTACCTTAGAGCTAAAATAGCCCCTCTTGCAGGAGCCCAGAATAAATAAAATTGCATGGGATTGGATTCTACCGCTAAAATGATTTTATAGCCTTTAAAAGCTTTATATTGTATCTCATGTGTATGTGTGTGTGTGTGTGTGTGTGTGTGTGTGTGTGTGTGTGTGTTGTGTAAAACTGTTGATCAAGTCACTGAGGGATAGTTTTATAAAGAGTCACCCATCTGGCTTTTCATAGGAATAAAATCCTATATCATGACAATGACCTTCAACAAAGGTTAAGCATGCAAACTTTGGTTTACAAAAACAATATGTCCATAATTCAACTG
Organism: Tursiops truncatus; assembly: GCF_011762595.2. Classification (NCBI taxonomy): domain Eukaryota; kingdom Metazoa; phylum Chordata; class Mammalia; order Artiodactyla; family Delphinidae; genus Tursiops; species Tursiops truncatus. The sequence goes on along the minus strand of NC_047040.1, from coordinate 55,959,009 downwards.
CTTTTATCTTCAAGCCTTTGAAGTGGAGGGTAAAAAATATAATCAAATATTTCATTCTTGACATCTTCAGGGAAGGTGTGTATAAATAGGAAACACACATAAAATCCCTGGACATAAAGAGACAACAAATGATTACACATAATTACAACTGCAGAACTATATATAGGAGGTAAAATAGGTTAAGTATGTTGCCCTTGGAAGCTACTTTCCATCAATAAGGCACAGACAGATTTGCTAGCCTCATAATTCTCTGATCCACAGGTTGAATTTACCATCTTCTAATTCCTTGTCACCATTTCAAATATCAGGCTAAACACCTCTGAGGTGCCTCTGGGGTATTCATAACCTTCAGAGAGTTGTTGATAGTGATCACATTTCTTCTGAAGTCTTTGTTGATCCAAAAATACATATTTTGTTGTGTAAGTCTTCATAAATCAGTTTTTCCGCCCATTTATCATCTTTGTTGCTTTGCTCTGAACACTCTCCAGTATGTCTCCGACTTGCTAATAATGAGGTTCCCAGGCCACAGTGCATCATTCCAAGCACAATCTCTCTCATTGTACAGAGATGGACTTCGCCTCTTTGCTTCCTGGCACACTGTTTCAACTTAGAAAGTTCTTATGCTGCCAGATATATGAACCCATGATTCATGTGCTCTCCATTACAATGCCTATGGGAACCTAAGAATTTCCCTAAATAGGTCAATGCTTGACATATAATAGATGCTCAGAAAAAGTCCTTGAATAAATGGACAAATGAAAGCATGGACTCCCTGGTTCTGTCTTCATTGAATCAAAATATTTATGACCAAAAGGACGAGAGACGAAGTGTGTGTATCTGTGATGGAGATGGGGGACAAGACACAAGAATCAGTCACTAATTATCTGGCCTGTATCATTCAAACATTTCTACCACTTTGATTTGATTGAGACATAGTTCTACTTCCATTTAGCACAAGGCTAACTGAAGTTCAGAAAACTAAGGTCGTCACCACAGCGGCTGAACACTTGAATTGCACCTGAGAACATATCTGGAATCTCAAATTGTAGTGCCTGGTGTAGCCTCCAGACAAAACCTATTTTAAAATATTATTGGTAAAATCTTTGTAGTGCCTACCTCTTTAGCAAAAATATTTGAGGCATGGGTTTCTAACTGTGGTTTTATTGATAGAAGTCTTGCCATTTCTATCCTTAATAACAGGATCCAAGGGGATGGAAAATGTGGCAGACAGACTTGGTTTCCTGCTTTCTATCCTGATTGCACTAGTGGTAGTCAGAGTGCCAATAACAGTAGCAGAAGTTGCTATCATTATTGAGTACTGGCTGTATACCACGTACTCTGCTTAACCCTTTGCATATGTTGTTTCATGTAAACCTTAAAACAGCCAATTAAAATAGGCATTATTAGATCAATTTTACTATAAGAAGACAGAGTCCCTTTAAAGGTTAATTGCCTAAGGATGACACAGCGAGCTAGTGTGCTAATTCAGCTCTGTGAGACTACACCATGCTCTTTTGCCCTAGAATAGAACCTCTCCTTGGTTTCAATACCGTACCATCCCTGATGGCTACTCCTACCTTCTGGTTCCTATACACTTCTCATTGAGGACCTTCAGCCAAAACTAACTGAGATACAGGGGGGAAAACCTATTCTCTCAGTTTCACTTAGAAAAGTTTAGAGTTTTCAAAGAGACATTTTCTCTAAGAAATTAAGGAAAACAACAACCCATCAAGCACTTCACTTGCTAATAGGACTAGTCAAGTATAGGGCTAAATGTAAAGGCATTAAAATCTTCTGGTATAGTCCCTTCCTGGCCATATATGGCCATGGTGGCCCAGTTCCCAGGCACTTCCCCTCTTCTCCAATCCCTCTCTCTACCTCGTTCAGTTTGTTCTATTGTGTGGGTACACCGATGGCCTCTGGCTGGAACTGAGAATAGCAGATCAATATAGCAGCACACAGTGCTGTGATGAAACACTGCAGTGAAATGATTGGAAAAACAAATCCCCCAAATTACTCCTCTTTCAGAAACTAATCAAAACAAAAAGCAAGACCAAATACTCTTTTTTATTGGTGAATTCATCCCCCCAAGTTATCTCTACCACACTCTGTCTTTATGTTGCAACTCCAAACCAATAACTACTTGGATTGAAAATTTTTAAAGAAGTAAATTCTTCAAACAATTCCACATGACATGCAAGAGACAACCTAATTTCATGGAAACAGCACTGGAGAACAAGTGAGAAGATTTGGTAGATATGTGGCTCACTAGTTTGTTAGCAGAGACTATAAAATAATCATTTTGAAAGCTCCCTGGGACACACAAAGCATTCGACAGTACTTGTGAAATGTTGGCTGAATTTGTTGAACCGACCTTGGGTAAACCTCTCCATATTTCCAAGCTTCAGTTTCTACATTGTATGAAACAGAAACTTATCATAACTCCCTTGTATCACATGGCAATTGTGGGGCTCCCCATAGGATAATATATATAAAAACATTTTTTAAACAATAAAACATCACACAAAAGTAAGTTATGAAGAAAAGGAGATGGACTATGAAGGTTCTGCCAATAACGTAGGCACTGTGCCAACAGGCAAGTTGGAACATTAATAGTACTTTTTGCTACTCATCCAGATGTTAGGCACATTCTAACTATAAAAACTGAAGCTATCACTGGCAAACATTCAGATCAGAGGATTTCTAGAAAGAGCAACACGAGTGTTCTCTGGCCTTCCTGGGCCCTGAGGAAGGCAGGAAAACTGCATAGTGCTAATTCTCCTCTAAGAGAAACCCCAACTCTCACTGTTGCTGCTCTAAAGGGAAAATGGTGCAGATTCCAAATATTTTGCTATGGTGCCAAGCTGAGTGAATCTACACAAGTTAAGTCTTCGTTTTTTCACTGGGGAATAGCCCTTTAGATCTCACACTTTAACCCCACTTTCACAGCAATCAAACCAAGCCAGAAATTTGCACTTGCAAATGTTTTTGAAAGCTCTGACTAAGCCATTTTTAGATGTTTTCTAGTCTTCATGTACCTTTCCCTCCCACAGAGCACAATTAAAAAGGCACCTTTAAAAGGCTATTAAAATACATTGATTGGCTTAACTGTGCTAATGCCATGGCTTTAAAATAAAATTCTATTAAGTCCTTAAAATATTGCAGACAAGTACTTCACAGCAAAAACTCAGGACAACCATCCGAGGCTTCTTATTTAGCTAATTACTTTAATTCAGTTCATCTTATCATCTTTTATCTTTGAATTTTTTTAATCATCTGGGAATTCTTAGGAAACAACTGCCTTCATGTGCTCTAGAAGCCAGTACTTAGCAGCCGCATTTCTCCCAGTCACCAGACTGAATTCAGAAACAGCAGATGAGACATGTTCATGTTCACACTACTTTTACTTTGTTGCTACTGACACATAAGGAGACAATGGTGTTCTCTCCTTACATCTAACAACTAACATGCCAGAGCACCTTTCTCTCAGAGTTGTCCCAGGGTTTATTTTAGATCCTGATTAGCATGTGTGGTCTCATCCCTATTTATAAACTGAATCACCCCTTGTTCCTGGAGAAATTCAGGAGCACAACACAAACATGCAGAATTCTTTTCCTTGCTTCTATATTTCAATCCTTGCCCTTTTTGTGCCTTAGGCCAGCAGACTTCCTCTCATACCCATCATATGTGAGGTGAGCTCAAGGAAGGAAGCCCCACGAATAGGTCTCATTTAAGGTGTAGTTAACTCAACATCACAGTTTTGGTTGACCTACACCAGGTAGTGACCAGGTGTCCGGATAACATTCTTACATAGTCCACCTGGCCACAGAAGGCAGATGAACAAGAGAAAATGGTGTAATGCATATGGAGGTATTTGTAAACTGCACTTTGTTTTAGAAATGCTAGGTATTTGTTATTGTTGCTGCTGCTGCTGCTGCTGATTTGTTGGGTTTTGTTGGCACTAAAGTAGGATTTGCTCAAGAACCAGGTGCTCTTCATTCAGACTCTATGGAAACCTGGAAATACATGAAGCTATCTTATAAGGTATGTGTCTCACATAAATGTAAACTGTGAGGCAGCTTTATGAGTTACTATACAGATTCAGCTAAGAGATGTGATAATGAATGAGTTATTATGTTTAGCAATTTCTCCACAGTTCAAAGTCTGGGATCCACAACCTCAAGAAAGGAAGCTCCAGGACATGACTCTCTCTGAAGGAAATGTCAAAGTTAATCAAGGCCCTCATCATTCCCCATCCTTACATCTCTGTCTTCATTCATTTCCTCATCTATCCCAGGTGCCATCATACCTTCCCACCTTCTTAGGTCCAACTCCATTAATTAGAAATGATCAATTTATAAAACATTCATAAATATCCTTCAATTTATTCTATCTCCCCAGTACTGAGGTAACTTCCTGTTATTAATTAAACCCATGGGTAGATGAATTAACTATTCCTTCCCTCTACAGAACAGAAGAAAACACTTGTTAGAATTCTATAGATAATAGGATTTTTTTCCAATTTTTCCAAATATTGAATAGACCAATGTGGGGAGAAAAGAGTCTGAGACAGGCCAAGGAGTGTGTCAAGGCATGATGCAGTACTCAGAGAGAAAGACCTGCCAGGATATCTCTCCTCCACTCCACTCAACTCCACAGGACCATGACAGCTATGGGGGGATGGGGGAGACTGGCCAGGTCAGTGCCAGAGCTCTCCAGGACTGCCTAGGACTCCTCATATTCATCCCACTGTGCCTTGGGTACCTCTGCCTTGGCTCTTTCCTCCTCTGATCACTCCTGCTCATCCTTCAAGACCAAGAACTGGGGTCATCTTCAAGAATGATGACCCCAATAACTGGGGTCATCTTCAACTGCTATGGTACCACCCCTACTTCCTAGGAACTCTTAGGAACTCAGAGCTTGAAATGCCTGGTTCATATCGCTACTCATATTCATGCATGGCTCACTAGTTTGTTAGCAGGGACTATAAAATAATCATTTTCAGCCCCCCTGAAATGAAGTACTCATGAATTATTGGTAGAATTTGTTGAACCAACCTTGGGTAAATCTCTCCATACTTCCAAGCTAAGATCCCATGTATGCCAATAATTTGGTGCCTTTCAAACAAGTATTCTTTAAATATTGGTTTATCAGTTATCCAGTGGGGTCAAGAAAATCTGTCTATTAATAAAAACAACTATCTTCTTCAAATTCAAAATAAGGAAACACTTGGAATATAACAATATTTAGACATATTTGGAAGCCTCTCATTCCACTTTCTTATTATCATGTATAACTAGACCGTATTGGTATATTAGTTTTCTATTATTCCTATAACAAATTGTCACAAACTTGGTGGCTTAAGCAATATAAATTTATTACCTACGGTTCTGTAGTTCAGAAATTCAACACAAATCTCACAGGGCTAAGATCAAGGTGTTGGCAGGACTGTATTCCTTTCTGGGGGATCTAAGAGAGAATCCATTCCCTTGTCTTTTCCAGCATCTAGAAGCTGCTAACATTCCTTGGCTCATGTCCCCCTTCCTTCATCTTCAAGGCCAGCAATGGTGGGCTGAGTCTTTCTCACAATGCTATCTCTCTGGTTCTCTGCAGTGGGGAAATGTTCTCCACTTTTAAGGACCCGTGTGATTAGATCGGGCCCAATAATTCAGGATAATTTCCGCATCTCATGGTCCTTAACCTTAATCACATCTGCAAAGTCTCTTTTTTCCATATAAGGTAATATATTCGCAGGTTCTGTAGATTAGGGTGTGGACGTCTTTGGGGCCATTCTGCCTACCACAATTGGTCTTCCCTACTTGCTTGGAGTCAATATAACCAATATGGATAAAAGTACCAACAAGCCATGATAAGACTGAGAGCTACTTTAACACCTCCTAACTGGACTCCTGGCCTCCTGGCCCTCTCAGCCCTCCCCTGCTCTGATCCATCCCTCATGCTGTTGCCAGATGACTCTATGAGTGTAGCTCCAAAGCTGCTATTTACTGTTCAAATCCTCCTGTGACCTATATTACTTTCCAAAGTAAATATAAAATATTCTCTGAAATTTAATGATGATGATGATAAGACAGTGATTGAAGTACTTCTCATGAATTATCACACTTATCTTTACAACAGCCCAAAGAGATTGCTGCTTTTAATGTCCCCAGTTTATAGAAGAACATACAGAAGACAAAAGAGGTGTGGAGAGGTTGGATAAATTACTCTACTCCCAACACATACCTTATACTCTGCTCAAATATCAATAAACTTGGCCTACAGGTTAAATCTTCTGCTTCTATATAATCAGCAAGCGAAGAATGAGTTTCACAGATGAATGTCTGCAATCTATCTAATGATAGGGAACACTAACTTTGAACTCCAATTAAATGAAACATTATCCTCCCCCTAAAAGAAATTTCATTTTGCTCATTAGTAGGCCTATATTACCAAAAATATACACTCAAATATTATTATTATTATATTATTTTATCAATAAAAATTGTGGAAATTTGCTTTCATTTTTATTATATAAACACCAACATAATATCTCTTGATCTGCAAATCCTAAAATATTTACCACCTGGCTCTTTATGGAAAAAGTTTGCCAATTCCCAGTCTAGCCAATTGTTTCTCAAATTTGAGTGGAATATGGAACCCCTTTTAAAGGAGATACATTCTTTCAGATACCCAGTGTTGAATTAAACATTTCATTACACTGTTATTATAATTGTAATAACAAAAACTTGGTTAAAAAAAAAAAACTCCTTACACATGTAGCTCTTAAACAACCACAAATCAAAAACTATTTATAAATTAAACACAAGTAAGCTTACAAAACCAATAAAATTCAAATAACATCAATTTGGCGTGTCTAGTCATGATGCTTTAATTAAACTCACAGCACCATGAATATGATATAATCTGCTCAGTGCAGATTACATAGAAGATGGCCACACTGATAGCCCCAAATGTGCTTGTGTTCATTATTTTAGGGTTATTATTGAAATAAAACTAAAATTATAATAATGCATAAAGAGAACTCAGCTGCCCTAATAATACCTTCATGGCCCCCTAGAAGTTCACAGACCCCTAACTGAAACACTTCTCTAGCCATCATGAGCTGTTTGCTGTTCCCCAAACATGCTCCATGCAGCAATTTGTGCCTCTGTTCATACTATTCCCTCCTCCTGGCTCTAACCACCTGCCAGACTCCCAAATCTCTATTTGTATTTCTGGAGTGATAATAGTTCCCAAGCCAAAGTTATGGTAGACACTGAAGAGGCCAAACAAGTCTGTGCCCTGCAGAAAAGCTGTGTGCTGGGGTACTTCCCTGGTTGTCCAGTGGTTAAGACTCCATGCTCCCAATGCAGGGGACCTGGGTTCTATCCCTGGTCAGGGAACTAGTTCCTGCATGTCACAACTAAGAGCCCACATGTCACAACTAAAGATCCTGCATGCAGAGAGATCTTCAAGATGCCGGAGGAGTAAGATGTGGAGATCACCTTCCTCCCCACAAACACATCAGAAATACATCTACATGTGGAACAACTCCTACAGAACACCTACTGAATGCTGGCAGAAGACCTCAGACTTCCCCAAAGGCAAAAAGCTCCCCACGTACCTGGGTAGGGCAAAAGATAAAAGAAAAAACAGAGACAAAAGAATAGGGACAGGACCTGTACCTCTGGGAGGGAGCTGCGAAGGAGGAAAAGTTTCCACACACTAGGAAGCCCCTTCACTGGCAGAGACGGGGTGGCGGAGGGGAAGCTTCAGAGCCATGGATGAGAGAATAGCAACAGGGGTGCAGAGGGCAAAGTGGAGAGATTCCCACACAGAGGATCGGTGCTGACCAGCATTCACCAGCCTGAGAAGCTTGTCTGCTCACCCACCGGGGCTGGTAGGGGCTGGGAGCTGAGGCTCAGGCTTTGGATATCGGATACCAGGCAGAGGGCAGGGGTTGGCTCCACAGCTAGCTGGGAGGGAGTCCGGGAAAAATTCTGGACCTGCCTAAGAGGCAAGAGACCGCCTAAATGAGCTTCAGAGACAGGCGCGAGCCCCTGCTATCAGCGTGGACACCAGAGACGGGCACGAAACGCTAAAGCTGCTGCTGCAATCACCAAGAAGCCTGTGTGAGAGCACAGGTCACTATCCACACCTCCCCTCGTGGGAGCCTGTGCAGCCAGCCACTGCCAGGGTCCCGAGATCCAGGGACAACTTCCCCTGGAAAATACACGGTGCACCTCAGGCTGTTGCAACGTCACACTGGCCTCTGCCACCGCAGGCTCGCCCTGCATCCGTACCCTTCCCTCCCCCTGGCCTGAGTGAGCCAGAGCCCCCTAATCAGCTACTACTTTAACCCTGTCCTGTCTGAGTGAAGAACAGATGCCCTCAGGTGACCTACATGCAGAGGCGGGGCCAAATCCAAAGCTAAACCCCAGAAGCTGTGCGAACAAAGAAGAGAAAGGGAAATCTCTCCCAGCAGCCTCAGAAGCAGCAGATTGAATCTCCACAATCAACTTGATGTACCCTGCATCTGTGGCATACCTGAATAGACAATGAATCATCTCAAAATTGAGGCGGTGGACTTTGGGAGCAACTGGAGACCTGGGGTTTGCTTTCTGCATCTAATTGGTTTCTGGTTTTAGGTTTATCTTAGTTTAGTACTTAGAGTTTATTATCATTGGTAGATTTGTTTATTGATTTGGTTGCTCTCTTCTGGGTTTGTTTTATATATAGATATATTTTCTTTTCCTTTTTCTGTTTTTGTGAGTGTATATGTGTATGCTTCTTTGTGTGATTTTGTCTGTATAGCTTTGCTTTTTACCATCTGTCATAGGCTTCTGTCCATTTTTGGTTTTTTGGGGGGTTTTCTTTAGTATAGTTTTTAGGGCTTGTTATCATTGGTAGATTTTTTTTTTGGTTTGGTTACTCTCTTCTTTCTTCCTTTTTTTATTATTTTTTAATTTTTTTATATTTTTAATAATTTTTTTATTTTAATAACTTTATTTTATTTTATTTTTCTTTCTTTCTTTTTTTGTTCCTATTCTTGTGAGCCGTGTGGCTGACAGGGTCTTGGTGCTCCAGTCAGGTGTCAGGTCTGTGCCTCTGAGGTGGGAAAGCCAAGTTCAGGACATTGGCCCAACAGACACCTCCCACCTTCACGTAATATCAAACAGTGAAAGCTCTCCCAGAGATCTCCATCTCAACGCCAATACCCAGCTCCACTCAACGACCAGCAAGCTACAGTGCTGGACACCCCCTGCCAAACAACTAGCAAGACAGGAACACAACCCGACCCATTAGCAGAGAGGCTGCCTAAAATCATAAGGTAACAGACACCCCAAAACACACCACCAGATGCGGTCCTGCCCACCAAAAAGACCAGATCCAGCCTCATCCACCAGAACACAGGCGCTGGTCCCATCCACCAGGAAGCCTACACAACCCACTGAACCAACTGTAGCCACTGGGGACAGACACCGAACACAACAGGATATGACCCTGCAGCCTGCGAAAAGGAGACCCCAAACACAGTAAGTTAAACAAAATGAGAAGACAGACAAACATACAGCAGATGAAGGAGCAAAGTAAAGACCCACCAGACCAAACAAATGAAGAGGAAATAGCCAGTCTACCTGAAAAAGAATTCAGAATAATGATAGTAAAGAAGATCCAAAATCTTGGAAATAGAATGGAGAAAATACAAGAAACATTTAACAAGGACCTAGAAGAAATAAAGAGCAAACAAACAATGATGAACAACACAATAAATGAAATTAAAAATTCTCTACAAGGAATCAATAGCAGAATAACTGAGGCAGAAGAACGGATAAGTGACCTGGAAGATAAAATAGTGGAAATAACTACTGCACAGCAGAACAAAGAAAAAGGAATGAAAAGAATTGAGGACAGTCTCAGAGACTTCTGGGACAACATTAAACACACCAACATTCAAATTATAGGGGTCCCAGAAGAAGAAGAGAAAAAGAAAGGGACTGAGAAAACATTTGAAGAGGTTATACTTGAAAACTTCCCTAATATGGGAAAGGAAATAGTCAATCAAGTCCAGGAAGCACAGACAGTCCCATAAAGGATAAATCCAAGGAGAAACACACCAAGACACATGTTAATCAAACTATCAAAAATTAAATACAAAGAAAAAATATTAAAAGCAGCAAGGGATGCACAAAAATAAATAAAAATAAATAAATAAACCACACACCAAAAAAAGCATCAAGGGAAAAACAACAAATAACATACAAGGGAATCGCCATAAGGTTAACAGCTGATCTTTCAGCAGAAACTCTGCAAGCCAGAAGGGAGTGGCAGGAATATTTAAAGTGATGAAAGGGAAAAACCTACAACCACGATTACTCTACCCAGCAAGGATGTCACTCAGATTTAATGGAGAAATTAAAACCTTTACAGACAAGCAAAAGCTAAGAGAATTCAGCACCACCAAACCAGCTTTACAACAAATGCTAAAGGAACTTCTCTGGGCAGGAAACACAAGAGAAGGAAAAGACCTAACATAACAAACCCAAAACAATTAAGAAAATGGTAATAGGAACATACATATCAATAACTACCTTAAATGTGAATGGATTAAATGCTCCAACCAAAAGACATAGACTGGCTGAATGGATACAGAAACAAGACCAGTATATATGCTGTCTACATGAGACCCACTTCAGACCTAGGGACACATACAAACTGAAAGTGAGGGGATGGAAAAAGATATTCCATGCAAATGGAAATGAAAAGAAAGCTGGAGTAGCAATTCTCATATCAGACAAAATAGACTTAAAAATAAAGACTATAACAAGAGACAAAGAAGGACACTACATAATGATCAAGGCATCGATCCAAGAAGAAGATATAACAATTGTAAATATTTATGCACCCAACATAGGAGCACGTCAATACATAAGGCGAATGCTAACAGCCATAAAAGGGGAAATCAACAGTAACACAATCACAGTAGGGGACTTTAACAGCCCACTTCCACCAATGGACCGATCATCCAAAATGAAAGTAAATAAGGAAACACAAGCTTTAAACGATACATTAAACAAGATGGACTTATTTGATATTTATAGGACATTCCATCCAAAAACCACAGAATACACTTTCTTCTCAAGTGCTCATGGAACATTCTCCAGGATAGATCATATCTTGGATCAAAAATCAAGCTTTGGTAAATTTAAGAAAACTGAAATCGTATCAAGTATCTTTTCTGACCACAACACTATGAGACTAGATATCAATTACAGGAAAAAATCTGTAAAAAAATACAAACACATGGAGGCTAAACAATACACTACTAAATAACCAAGAGATCACTGAAGAAATAAAAGAGGAAATCAAAAAATACCTAGAAACAAATGACAATGAAAACACGACAACCCAAAACCTATGGGATGCAGCAAAAGCAGTTCTAAGAGGGAAGTTTATAGAAATACAATCCTATATTAAGAAACAAGAAACAACTCAAAAACAACCTAACCTTACACCTAAACCAGTTAGAGAAAGAAGAACAAAAAAGCACCAAGGTTAGCAGAAGGAAAGTAATCATAAAGATCAGATCAGAAATAAATGAAAAAGAAATGAAGGAAACAATAGCAAAGATCAATAAAACTAAAAGCTGGTTCTTTGAGAAGATAAACAAAATTGATAAACTATTAGCCAGACTCATCAAGAAAAAAAGGGAGAAGACTCAAATCAATAGAATTAGAAATGAAAAAGGAGAAGTAACAACTGACACTGCAGAAATACAAAAGATCATGAGAGATTACTACAAGCAACTATAGGCCAATAAAATGGACAACCTGGAAGAAATGGACAAATTCTTAGAAAAGCACAACCTTCCAAGACTGAACCAGGAAGAAATAGAAAATATAAACAGACCAAGCACAAGCACTGAAATTGAGACACTGATTAAAAATCTTCCAACAAACAAAAGTCCAGGACCAGATGGCTTCACAGGTGAATTCTATCACACACTTAGAGAAGAGCTAATACCTATCCTTCTCAAACTCTTCCAAAATATTGCAGAGGGAGGAACATTCCCAAACTCCTTCTACGAGGCCACCATCACCCTGATACCAAAAGCAGACAAAGATGTCACAAAGAAAGAAAACTACAGGTCAATATCACTGATGAACATGGATGCAAAAATCCTCAACAAAACACTAGCAAACAGAATCCAACAACACATTAAAAGGATCATACAACATGATCAAGTGGAGTTTAACCCAGGAATGCAAGAATTCTTCAATATATGCAAATCAATCAATGTGATACACCATATTAACAAATTGAAGGAGAAAAACCATATGATCATCTCAAGAGATGGAAAAAAGCTTTTGACAGAATTTAACACCCATTTATGATAAAAACCCTCCAGAAAGTAGGCACAGAGGGAACTTACGTCAACATAATAAAGGCTATATATGACAAACCAACAGCCAATATCCTTCTCAATGGTGAAAAATTGAAACCATTTCCACCAAGATCAGAAACAAGAGAAGGTTGTCCACTCTCACTACTATTATTCAACATAGTTTTGGAAGTTTTAGCCACAGTAGTCAGAGAAGAAAAAGAAATAAAAGGAATCCATACGCCAATAAAGATGTAAAAAAACAAAAACAAAAAAGGAATCCAAATCAGAAAAGAAGTAAAACTGTCACTGTTTGCAGATGACATGATACTATACATAGAGAATCCTAAAGATGTTACCAGAAAACTACTAGAGCTAATCAATGAATTTGGTAGAGTAGCAGGATACAAAATTAATGCACAGAAATCTCTTGCATTCCTATACACTAATAGTAAAAAATCTGAAAGAGAAATTAAGGAAACACTCCCATTTACCATTGCAACAAAAAGATTAAAATACCTAGGAATAAACCTACCTAAGGAGACAAAAGACCTGTATGCAGAAAACTATAAGACACTGATGAAAGAAATTAAAGATGATACAAACAGATGGAGAGATATACCATGTTCTTGGACTGGAAGAATCAACATTCTGAAAATGACTATACTACCCAAAGCTAACTACAGGTTCAATGCAATCCTTATCAAACTACCAATGGCATTTTTCACAGAACTAGAACAAAAAATTTCACAATTTGTATGTAAACACAAAGACCCCGAAGAGCCAAAGCAATCTTGAGAAAGAAAAAATGGAGCTGGAGGAATCAGGCTCCTGGACTTCATACTATACTACAAAGCTACAGTAATCAAACAGTATGGTACTGGCACAAAAACAGAAATATAGATCAATGGAACAGGATAGAAAGCCCAGAGATAAACTCACACACATATGGTCACCTTATGTTTGATAAACGAGGCAAGAATGTACAATGGAGAAAGGACAGCCTCTTCAATAAGTGGTGCTGGGAAAACTGGACAGCTACATGTAAAAGAATGAAATTAGAACACTACCTAACACCATACACAAAAATAAACTCAAATGGATTGAAGGCCTAAATGTAAGGCCAGACACTATAAAACTCTTAGAGGAAAACATAGGGAGAATATTCTACGACATTAATCACAGCAAGATCCTTTTTGACCCACCTCCTAGAGAAATGGAAATAAAAACAAAAATAAACAAATGGGACCTAATGAAACTTCAAAGCTTTTGCACAGCAAAGGAAACCATAAACAAGATGAAAAGACAACCCTCAGAATGGGAGAAAATATTTGCAAATGAAGCAACTGACAAAGGATTAATCTCCAAAATTTACAAGCAGCTCATGCAGCTCAATGTCAAAAAAAAATAGAACCCAATCAAAAAATGGGCAGAAGATCTAAATAGACATTTCTCCCAAGAAGATATACAGATTGCCAACAAACACATGAAAGGATGCTCAACATCACTAATCATTAGAGAAATGCAAATCAAAACTGCCATGCGGGCTTCCCTGGTGGTGCAGTGGTTGAGAGTCCACCTGTCGATGCAGGGGACACGGGTTCGTGCCCCGGTCCGGGAAGATCCCACATGCTGCAGAGCGGCCAGGCCCATGAGCCATGCCTGCTGGGCCTGCGTGTCTGGAGCCTGTGCTCCACAACGGGAGAGGCCACAGCAGTGAGAGGCCCGCGTACTGCAAAAAAAAAAAACTGCCATGAGGTATCACTTCACACCAGTCAGAATGGCCATCATCAAAACATCTACAAACAATAAATGTTGGAAAGGGGGTGGAGAAAAGGGAACCCTATTGCACTGTTGGTGGGAATGGAAATTGATACAGCCACTATGGAGAACAGTATGGAGGTTCCTTAAAAATCTAAAAATAGAACTACCATATGACCCAGCAATCCCACAACTGGGCATATACCCTGAGAAAACCATAATACAAAAAGAGTCATGTACCACAATGTTCATTGCAGCTCTATTTACAGTAGCCAGGACATGGAAGCAACCTAAGTGTCCATCAACAGATGAATGGATAAAGAAGATGTGGCACATATATACAATGGAATATTACTGGGCCATAAAAAGAAATGAAATTGAGTTATTTGTAGTGAGGTGGATGGACCTAGAGTCTGTCATACAGAGTGAAGTAAGTCAGAAAGAGAAAAACAAATACTGTATGCTAACACATATATATGGAATCTAAAAAAAAAAATGGTTCTGAAGAACCTAGGGGCAGGACAGGAATAAAGACGCAGATGTAGAGAATAGACATGAGGACACAGGGAGTGGGAAGGGTAAACTGTGATGAAGAGAGTGGCATGGACATATATACACTACCAAATGTAAAACAGATAGCTAGTGGGAAGCAGCTGCATAGCACAGGGAGATCAACTGGGTGCTGTGTGACCACCTAGAGAGGTGTGATAGGGAGGGTGGGAGGGAGACCCAAGAGGGAGGAAATATGGGGACATATGTATATGTATAGCTGATTCACTTTGTTATAAAGCAGAAACTAACACACCATTGTAAAGCAATTATACTCCAATAAAGATGTTTAAATATATATATATATATATATATATCCTGCACGCTGCAATGAAGATACTGCGTGCCACAACTAAGACCTGGCACAGTCAAATAAAGAAATAAATATTTAAATAGAAAGAAAGAAAAGCTGTGTGCTGTGTACTGGGAAACCTATCCAAGCAGAACCCACTCCTTGGGCAGGGTAAATGACACACGGTCAAGAAGGAGGCAGGTCCCCAGGAGGGAAGCATGTCCTTCTGAGCTCTGGCCATGTTAGCACTGGAAGTCAAAGCAACTGTGTAACTGCCGAGAGGGTTCCTGGAGCTGCCCAACACCCCCATTTAGCCTTATGATAATCACTTGTCCATGATGATCATTGGTGCGCATCTCTTCCTTAGAACTTTCAAGAGCCTGATGCAAGTGCTCTCCCTATTAGCCCTGCCTAATTATTTCTTTAAAATTCTTCAGAGTATTTTCACGTCCTGTTCCTCTTTTTTCTCCCAGTCCCCATACATCATTTAAAGAGACAGTTAATGGCAAGAGATAATGGTTGCTAAGAACAAGGAAGCCTGGGGAAATGGAAAAGAGCATTCACAGGAACTTACTGTGTAATCTTAGGCATTCATTGGACAGATATTTTTGCTCAGTTTTCCCATCAAAAATATAATTGTTACAAAGAACAGTTAGGCTGAAGGATGCATATATAGCATTACTCATTCTCTATGGTTTGGAGTTGGCTTGAGCCAGAGTAACAAGTCAGTGTAAATTTAAATGAAGTTCATAACTGGACCTGGAACTAATCCTCAGTGATAGCAGTACCTACCAGATATTACTTTTGTGCAATAGAAAAATAAGCTATAAGAAATATAAGCTATAAGAGAAAATTATCAAAGATGAATAATCAACTGCCCCAGAATAAAGGTAAGTCAAAAACGCAAGCAAGTTACATTTTTTGTCTTTAGTATTAACATAGAATAGATTCTCTCATTCAATAGTATTTTTAGTATTCAATAAATATTCTATGATGAATTACAGGAAACACAATACTTTGTTGCAGAACTCAAGAAGCTAAGAAAAACAGATGTAATGAGAAATAATATCTACTGGGCCAAGTGCCAGGTACTTTTACAGCTACTGTATTACTTATTTCTCCCAAGTGTTGGAGATGCATATTATTACCCATTTTATATCAGAAGAGACAGAGCTTGGCAAGGTAAAGTACTTACCCAAGTTCCCACATCTAGCAAGTGCCAGAATCATGATTCTAAACTGCGTCTCTCAATAGATCCAAACCCTTACACTTCCCATAAAGATATATTTTCTCCTAACAAACATGGCAACGATAGGAATAATTATGAATTTTTAAAATTTCATAAGGGGACACATACATGATGCTGTAAATATTGAAAGATGTAGAGAACATGGAATGTTTCTCTCATAGATATTAACAGGCAATAGCAAAGAAAGGAGATGCTCACTACTTAAGCTCTGTAACAAAATGTAATTTAAAAGAAAAGCACCATGTACTATCATGAGCATAAAGGTTAAAATACAAGAAATACTCATGCTGTGTGTTCTCAGCTCTTTCTCAGCCCACCTAGTTATAGGGAACTCTTTTTAAACTACCGAATGATGTATTTTTATTTTCTTTTAACATTCATATTCATTTTAAAGGCACCTGCGTTCTGAACTCCTGGATCTTTTTGGTCTCTATTTTGACTTCTTCTTTTTAAAATTAAACCTTTTTGCCCAGGTACAATACATGCGTCTTGTCCCTGACATCCCTGCATCTCCGGCCCCCTCTCCAGCTGAGCTTGAATGTGCTGGTCTGGTGCAATGTATCAGTTATTCGTGGTCTGTAGACCACGAATGTGTAGAAAAAGAGCCCTTAATGAGGTTTTATATTTCAAGCAGGGGACTTCTCGATTCCAAGCTCACCATAGAGATTCCAATACTGAGATGGCATTAATTAGTATATTACCTATGACCTGAGAGATCATGGCATTACATGGGTATAATTTATCACAGCCAAAAGCTGAGGGCATTTCATTTGAAATGAGACCATATTCTCAGTGTGTAAGAATGAGAAACCGCTTGCCTTCACATCCTATCCCACTTTTATCACACAACCAGAAACAGCATCCAACTAGTCAGATGAACTCCTGCCTCTCTGCACCTGCCTGGTGGTTATGCACAAACAGGAAGCTGCACGTACAAATGACCCTGCCCACCCTACCTCTCAAAGGGGACGTCAAAACTTCTTCGCTGGTCTTGATACTGGTCACCTGAAGTATTTGATCTAATTTTCCGGAAAGGAGGGACAAGATATAAGAATGGAGTAGAATCAATCACAGACCACAAACTGATCCTGGAGCTAAGGGGTGATGACAACACACACCATTGGGAGGTAATGGGGCAGAAGCAAGAAAATGAAGACACTCACCAGTGAAGACCATGAACTAATGGCAGGAAACTAGGTTACAGCAAACTTGGGACACTTTACCATCTAAAGATATTATTTACAGCAAGAATATCTGAGCAAAAAACAGCAACAGAATCACTGTCCACTTTTTCGTCTCTACAGAGGAGATAAGGATTACCCTAAGATCTTCATTTCCTTCTGCTCCCACATAATGAGCACATCATGAACGTTTGTTAAATGAATGACTTATGTCTTTGGGGAGCAGCTCCACTGAGGCAAGTCATCCCTCATTCTCCCATATTTGTACCATCTTCAAAGCACTTGAAGATTTTTCCATATTTTCCCAGTAATCCTGTGGTGTAACTGGGCAAGGATATCACCCCATTTTACAGATGAGGAGATTATGATTCAGAAAGGTAGGATGACTCACCCAAGGTCACACAGGTATTTAATACCAGAGGCTCACCTGGAACAAAGGTCCTCTAGTTCAGAGCCTTTAATTACATCCTTGAGAGGAGGCTGAAGAGGAGAGGCCCCATTTTTACGCTCTTTATGTATCTCTCTCATTTCTGTGGCATCAGTGGACACATATCACTGGGAATAATCCAGGTTATTCGTAATAGTTGCTAACAATGAGTTTAATAAGTGTTACCTTTGTGCTTCAGATTCCTCATCTTCAAGGTGGGATGTTGACAGTACCTACCTTACAAGGTGGTTTTGAGGATTAAATGAATTAATGCATTTAGAAGAGTGGCTGGCACATAGCTAGTATTAGTGATACCTCCTTCTTTCTAATCTTGCAACCAAAGTGCACCTGCCCGCTGAAAATGCTTCCCTAGTTCCCTCTTTATGCAGTACAGATGCAGTGTCTTCCAGGCTTCTCAGTTCTGCTGGCAATCAGGGTCCTCATAAGCCTTAGTTTAGAGGCTGAAATGCTTCCTATTTTTTTGATTACCAAGAAGAAGAGTTTTATTATTTTTCCTATGTGTACTCATGTTTTAAAATTTTTCATCTACCATTTGCATTTGTTAAATAAAAGTCTACATGGCCTCCTTAATAGGAAATACACTATTGCTTTAGGTCTTTTAAAGCACTGAAAATAGTTCACAGACTTAAGTTACTCTCTTAAGGACCACAGACTGAGAATCACTGTACTAACCCAACTTCTTGTTTCTGGGATAAAAAATGGAGAACCCAAAATGTTGGAGGATTTGTTCAAGGTCACTCAGCTAATTAGAGTCAAAGTCTGAACAGGATCCAAATCTTTGACTCAATTGAGGGTGTTGAAGCTTTCCTACTCTAAATCCATATACCTAGTTAGGTCTTTTCTTCCATTGAAACCATTACACCAGTGCTCTTTGCAAGCTGGATTTCTTAAAGTCAACACCAGCCCTCATCGGAATTGTAAAGAGATCCGTTTTCACTATCCCCAGTGCAGAGTAAATGTTTCATAACCAGGCAACAGTCAAAAGGTCGAACACTGGAAATGCAGATGCTGACCTGGTTATTCCAAGACATACATCTTGAGTTTTCCATTTGCTACAGTTGGATCTGTTGTGACCTTCAGGTCATTTTCTGCAATATCTCTGCCCCAAGAATTAGGTACTCTTTGGTGCTGTGCAGTTTGATGGTTCTCTCTAATATTACTTGGTAACTACCCTCTAAACTTCTACAGTTTTCAATTACCCATTTCTTCTTTTTTTACACAGTTCAAGACTGGCTTTCCAAGATACAAGCCATCCCACCCAGTTGTTTTTATTGGCAAAATTAATGAGCAGATTTCTATTCCATCATCCCAGTGATTAAGGAAACGTTGACTAGAACTGGACCAAAGAAGGCCATTATGGAATTCCACTTAATCTTCCCATTGGCTGACACTGAACCAATGACATAATATTAAGCTACAATGAAGATTGGCTTTCCAAGTCATCCAGAAAAGACAAAACTCTAAAATCATTTTAGCTGTGTTAAGCATGGTATTTTAGCTGTGTTAAGGAAAAAAACAACTTTAAATTGAGAACAAACTTTACCCAAAGTGGGTATTCTAGCCCCTGATTACAGGAGCTATCAATATATATATCTCCCTGCAAAAAGTCACACATCTGAAAGAAAATATTTAATGGAAATTTAGACCACACTTTTCTGTAATACTACATGCTTCTCGGCATCCCCAGCTGTGTTTTCCAGCATCCAGAGTCACCAGGGAATTTTCAGGCAGCTTGTAGTTTTCCACATTCATCAGCCGAGGCCAACTCTAAACACACAATCTCATCTCCAGTATGGGTTGTAGTGCGTGACCCTCCCCAGAGGGCCAGGCTACGGCATTTAATGAATAGATTATAATGAGAAATATTCTTAAGTGTTTTTCATCTGGGAGAGATAGACTCTTATTCCAGTATTGTTCTTGTTTAGTTATTCCCTAACAAGAAACCAAAAAGCTGTAATTGTATAGTGAGCATAAAGACACAGTTGATCTGATAGCACCATACAATTTGGTAAAAGAGTCATTTCCTTTTTCTCATAATTTTCTGCTAACATGAACAAGAACCCAGTGGAATCCAAACCTGAGCACATGGCATTTCTGGCCATGATACAAAGGTCTACAACCTCCTCCTAAATATTTGATGACTCCTGGGATACCGCAGTGTAGCGCTGCTGTGGGAACAGCTGAAGCCACTAACGTGCACAGCTGTTTTTGTCTTCCCACACGGCTCAGAAGGCTGGCTGTGGGAGGTTGTGGAGAAGGAGGTAGAGTGCTGTTTGATAAAATGAAAAAGTACTCACCAAAGCCCACACAGTAGAGCCAGGCTGCCTGAGTTCTAAATTGCTGAACTCTGCTCCCCACAGACTACCCATCTGTAGCTGCCACCTCCAGTCCCTCCTCTCCGCTTCCTCACCAGGCTGAAAGATTCATGTCACATACCAGGCAAGCTGCCCCAAAAAGCACTAACCTCTCAGGGAAAGGGTGATGGCAATTAGTATGGGGCTGTGTCCCTAGGGAGGGCAGAACAGGACGGTAATAATGGCAGAGGTGGTAGTGGTAATTCCATCACCACGACTAGTTATGCCATGAAAATAGCCTCCAGGTAAGTGTTTTCAGGTGGTTGGGAAGGGACTGGTGGCTTCTGATAAAGAACATCCTGCAGATGCCTTGGTAATAAGAAGCTTGGTTCAGTTCCCAATTTCTGTAAAAATAATATCGCTCGTTCTTCCCAAATCACAGGCATAGCCATTCCAAGGGTGGCTTGGGGCTGAGAGGTCCTCTGTAATTTCCATAAGCCTCCTCCCATGTGACTCCAATAAGTACATATAATAGTGTGCTTGCTATGCAAATGCCGCCTCCAGACAATGTCCCCATCCCCCCTTCCCACCCCGTCCAATCAGACAGCCACTCCAAAGACCCTTCCATATAGTAATTATGTAGCCACCACGAAGCATGGGGTTGATCCAAACAAATCAGAAACCATCCACAGAATAAAAACACTACTGGGAATAGTATAATGGAAGAGCAAAATAAAAGAATAGATTATTTTGTAGGGTTGTTTGTTATTGTCATGAAAAAAATAAGGGGTGTGTGTGTGTATTTGTCTGGTAGTGAGTAAGAAATGAAGAGTAAATACAAACTCATAATAAAAACCTGTGTCAAATGAAACAATATAAAATATTCTAGATATATAAGACTTATGCCAGTGAAACCTAGTATTTTTTACTAGAACTAGGCACGCACTCCAGTATCATCTTTATTACCTCCTCCCCTAATCTCTTCTCCCTCCTTTTTTTTCTCATCCTCTTCACCATTTCCCCTTCTCTTCCTGCTTCTCCTTCCCTCTGATGTATCTGAAACCAATTTCAAGAGCTAACTGTGAGCCTCTGAGCCTCCCTAGCATTATTGAATGATGCATGATTGGCACAAAATTTAACCCATCACTCCGACAATATCACTTTCTAAGCATGCAGCTACATGCTCCAAAGCAATGTTTAGCTGTTGTTAATGTGCCACTTCTAAACATGAAATATGCAACATCCAAGGCCTCTGTAGCCGTGGGAACCTGCCCAGCAATGCTCCCAGCAGTTTGTTGTGATAAGCAATCTTCTTATTACATACTTTTGACCCATAATGGTGACAGGTGACATTTTGCCTAAACAATGTCAGTGATCATCCATCATAGGTCACCTCTTTGCATTATCTGCCTTTCTGTGGGGATCATGTTCTTTCAATACTATTCAAAATGTGCTTTAGCTAATGTAATTGCTGGCTCTGAGATAGGTCAAGGTAAAGACTAGATCATTCAGTATAGGAAACCAGAAGAGCACATTTTGCATTAGAAAAACCTTTATACACATGCCTTATGTAGGTTTCAGCCATCACAGGTCTCCAGCACAGTCCATTTACTCATGGACTACATTTCCTATGTTATCACATGCTCAGCCTCAAAGCATCAGTAAAATGAATTAAAACTGTTTTCTTTTAACCTGTGGTGCACTGTCCAGATCACCTCTCAGGGCAAAGACTCTGCTCTCTGGAGTGTTGACCCCTGACCAGATCACAGCCAAGTCCCTGTGCAGGAATTCCCCTTGACTAAAGACAGCTGCCTCACTGAGGTTAACCCCTATCCCTTGCCACCAACCCTGGTGGCAGGGGTGTGGGTGGGGGGAGCCCAAATTCAATGACTGGCGAGGGTTCAAAGGTCTGGTTACTTCACCTCAATTTGGGATAACTGTCTAGCAGTTCAACATCTGCTACTACCCAATCTTCTTCCCTCATTCCCTACAGGTGTCCCAGGGAACATCCTTCAACAAACCTCCCTTGGGCTAATCTCCACCTCTGTTTCCTAGGTTAACAGATCTAGGACAACATCTAAGCAGAACTCCAGTAAATCTGGCGAAAGGTGCACCATTCTAAAAGCAGTAACAAGGGAGTGGAATGCAACATGAGTGAACACTGACCCCTGCTATGATTCATAATGATTAATTTGCAAAGTTCCACCTTAGAGCAGTGGCTCTCAACTGGGAATGATTTTCCCCCCAGGGGACATTTGGCAATGTCTGGAGACATCTGTGATTATCCTGACTTGGGTGGAAGGGTTGCTACTGGCATCTAGTGTGTAGAGGCCAATGATGCTGCTAAACGTCCCACAATGTGTAAGACAGCCCTCACAACAAAAAATTATCCAATCTAAAATGTTAATAGTGTTGCCTTTGAGAAACCCTTTTCTAGAGATATCAAAAAACATTTGGTATCTTATTCAAGTGAGTTATTCTTTGTCTCAGGATAATGTCTACCAGCTGGTCCTAGGCTAGACATGGTTCAAAGAAATATGACCATGCTTTTTAAGAGTATGGATCCTGAGCTTGACCTCTCCCAGCCTTGGGGAAGGCAGGATCAATGTGCCTAAGAGCTGCTGAGCATCCCATTTATCTGAGATGGGATTAACAACCAGAATTCAGTCATCTGGAATGCTTTCTGACAGTGGAAGTGAGAGTTCAACCAGTGAGTAATGGGATGATCTGCACACCTATAGACTAGAAGAGGGCAGTTCCTTAGGGAAGGGACATCAGTGTTGATTGTTAAGAGGTAGGAAGGACACCAGAGTTAGGTAGAAGGTTTATCCACCTTATCTGTAAATGAGTAGGGCTGCTGGAAGGAGGGCATTTGATACTCTATGAGGAAATACTACTCCTTGGTGAGTCTTCAAATTTTTGTCACCTGTTGGGTGTGCAAATAAGATAATATTAGTCTTTCTTTCAAACTCCCTAGGGTAATAATTCTTAACTCTGCTCTTGGAAGTTGAAGTCACCACTTGAGAAGCTTTTAAAAAGTATTAATGCTTGGGGCTTCCCTGGTGGCGTAGTGGTTGAAAGTCTGCCTGCTGATGCAGGGAACGTGGGTCATGCCCCGGCCCGGGAGGATCCCACGTGCCGCGGAGCTGCTGGGCCCATGAGACATGGCCGCTGAGCCTGTGCGTCCGGAGCCTGTGCTCCGCAACGGGAGAGGCCACAACAGTGAGAGGCCCGCGTACCGCAAAAAAAAAAAAAAAAAAAAAAAAATTAATGCCTAAGTCCCACCCCCAAGGACTAGATCAGAATTTCCACAGGTAGGGCTTAAGAATTTGTAGTTTGAAAACCCTGATATAGAGCCAAGGTTGAGAACTATTGGTCTAGCATGCCCACTGAGAAAATGAGAGCAGAGGTGGCTGCTGCCAACTTTGTGGAAGAGTTTGTGACCACAGGAGGCCCTGGAAAAACAGTCTTCATCCAGGGCTTCAGGGAAGGCTTGTGGGCTGCATCTTCCCAGACTCAGTGGAACTTCATGATTTTCCTGTTGTAGGATGTATGCTCTTTGCAGAGTTTCTGTCCTGTACTAAACGTTCTTGTAAACAGATTTCTTATAACTTGTACAGCTAGTGCCAGGCTGCTGAGTTCTCCATTAAGGAGATTTCACCACATCTTGAAAAGGAGCTCCAATCATTAGAAGCATGGGGACCATAAGAGGGACTTTGATTCCACTGTCACTTGTGACTCAAGAGTTACATGAATGACCAGAACTTAACACCAGCAAAGCCATTTACTGTAGACTCTAAAGACTAAAACAATGGTCATGATTCGATTCACATGGAGCAATCAGAAGTGATCATGAAAGTGAGACCATGTGTGGGTTGGACCACTGTCCATTTATCCATTGACAGCCATATAATTTTATATATATAATTATATATTAAAATTTATTTTATATATTATTATGTTATTTTAATATATGATTATATACTTAAAATTATATAATTTTATATATTATTCTATATAAGTTTATAATTATGTAAATTATATGTCATATATATTATTTAAATATATTATAAATAATGTGTTTATATATTATATTATTTACATACAAATATATAATATTAAATTATATATATTTATATACATATATAATTATATTTTATATGTATATATAAAATCTCATAATGGGAATTAGGAAGACAGTAATCTAGAAAAATATAACACCTGAACTCTGGATTATAAAACATTGTTATCAAATTTTTTTTTTAATTTCTTGAGGTTTCAGTCTAGTCTTTCAAGATCAGGCTATGAGCAGTAATGCTGACTTCCATGGCTGGTATTAGAGTAGAGAGAAATGTTATGCTTAAAAATGGTGTTAACTCATTAGTATACTAAGCTGCTAAAAATGCATGGATTGATTAGTTAGTCTAAATTTCCTGCTTATGAAATTGTACAGGTTAACTTGTTTTAAAAGGATAGGTCTTGCAGCCAAACCTCACTTGGAAAAGGCCTATTTAAAATTTAAAAACTAGAGGATTTTCACTCTGGCTTCTACCATTGACTTGCACAATATAAATATAAAGAGGACTTACTGGCCCACCTCCAATGTGCACTCTGAGCAGCCCAGATAGAAAATTAGAATTTCAGACCCTGAATTAAAATAGATTCTATATTCACGAAGGCCCTATGGTTGTCCCAGGTACCAGTGAGACGACAAAAAAACCTAAAAAATAATAAATATCTTCCAGGCACTGTTTTTAATAGTAATAAAATTCCGATGTTTAAGTATAGCCAAAAGATACTTTCAAGGCTCTAATGATGCAGAACCAATAATAGATTGATGAATTGAATACTGATTAACTGAGTACTTGAAGATAAACACCCAGACAGGTAAATAATACAAAGGAAAGGGATTTCCATGAGTAAATTAAAAATGCACGGCTGCAGGACTACCCTACAGAGCTGGGGTTTCGCTAGTCTACTTGATTAACACTATTCTGGTGATACAGCTTATCTCATTTTCCCAAGAAGAGAACTATTTATGAAGAGTCACAGCCCTTTCTTTGACTGGATGGAAATGCTGCCCTCAAGCCTTCAGCATAACCTGGAACAGGAATGCTCACTGCATCCGATAGGACCCCGGGGACTCTTACACACACATATTTATCTTCTCCCTGTGCGTACGAAATTCCACCATGAGGAAAAGCCATGCTCTCCAAGTCACTGGGCTTTCCACAAGCCAAGTCTTCCACGGATTACGGCAGCACTGCCTTCTCTAAGGCTCTCTGCCCCTACTCTAGCACCAAGGGACTGGCTTGTCTCTCAAACCCTGGGGCTCTGTTGTCTTCCTCTTCTATTTTCTCCTCTCACCAAGCACCACACTCTCAAACCCCCTGCCCTCCATTCACTGGTCTTCAATCTCTCCGTGTGCCTGAACGATAATCCTATTACATCCCTGAACTCTCTCCAGGACGTTCATCTCTATCCACTTTGGAATGACATTGTTAATGATTTGAGGGGCGTAAATCACAGTCAAGATAATGGCTGCAAAAAATTAATAGACATGATTTTTATGATATAATATACTAGTGTACTAATCGTGAGAACAGTTAATTGAAAAGTACTAAATATTTTATTATCCATTCAGCATTCTGTCTCCTTTTACCATTCAGCATTCTGTTTATTCTTTCCCCCATTCTGAACTTTTTACCTATTATTCTTTCATAATTCCCCATAGAGTGAAACTGCAGAGTAAGATAAAGGGGATTCTAATCACTACATCTAATTACAGAGATGAGTAAATCACAGTTTAATGTGTCATGGTCTTAAGAAAAAGGGACAAGGCACAATTCAAGGAGAAGTGAATGCCTTAAGCTTGGGGTGAAATCTCAGATACCCTAAAAATTGTTCAAATACTTGAGAAAATGAGGTCTTTTTTCTTTCCAATTCCTGAGCAAGAGCATCAGTAGCTCTTTTTTCTTTTTTTTTTTTAAGCCATGCTGCACGGCATGTGGGATCTTAGTTCCCTGACCAGGGATTGAACCCATGTCCCCTGCAGTGGTCCTAACCACTGGACTGCCAGGGAATTCCCCATCAGTAGCTCTTTTAAATGACAATATTTTTCAACTAACTAAACTGCTCATTGTTGGCCATTTAGGCTGCTGGCCTCATAGCTGAGAGGGGGCAGCTCTGTGTCTGGTCCATCTCTGCAGCCTCAGCCTGGGGCCAGCACCAGGGCCAAACACTGAGGAACTTCAGGATTTCACCAACACTCCACTTTTCCCACCACATATGCCATGAGAACACTGTTTCCTTTAGGACTGTAGAATACACTCAATTATTGTATATTTACCTTATTCAAAGTTAAGAAAAATATGATACTCACTACTGGAACCTTCAACTTTCCACTATCAAATTGCAAAAGTGGCCTCCTCAGGATGCAGTTGGATACTTTCACATCTAATAAATTCTAATAAAAGTTCTCAAAGACTGCATTCAGCACTCAGACTTGCTGGTTAGTTTGCTTAACTGTTCAATTTCATTTTGTTTCTTAGGTTGAGAAGAGGATAAAAATCACAATACCATACAAATTCTTGAAAGCTAACAACCCTCTACCCCACTTATTATAATTATCATCTTCATCTCAAAGGAAGTAGGATAGCAAAGGTTACAAGCTGTGTTCACTCATCCAGAGCTGGCCCTGAGCATGTTTGTCAAATGGGCCAAGTTCCTCTTTGATTCTCCCCCCCCGGACTTTTTGATTCCCAAGTCCTCATTCCTCAGGCCTCCCCTCCACCATCTTCCACCTCCTCCTACCCCACTGTCTCTCTGCTGTCCCACCCACCAGCCCCACTGCTCTCCCCTACAAGATGAAAGGCCTTAAGTATTAACTTTGCCAGAACATTTACATTTTTTCAGAGGATTCTTAAAGGCTGAGGAGAAAACTATATTTGGAATTTTAAGTCCTTGGAAACATAATCCTTGATCATTAGCCCCCAAAACCTAGAGGAATCTCAGAATTATCTGGGGAGATCGTATACTGGTCTGTTCCACAGGGCTGGAATCTCCAGAGGGCAGCCTGGCAATCTACCCCAGCAATTTTAAGGCAGCCAGGCCAGGGATCATCAACAGCCTGGCTTCAGGGAATTATCACATGATCTGCTACCTAAGCTCCTTCTCCAAAACTGGGCCTGCCTTCAGCAAGTTAGAATGGGAGCTTGAGGGGAGTAATTACCAGCAAAGGCGGAAGCCATTATATTGATAATATGTACAAAATGGAGGAAAAGAATCAGTCATATTAACCACGTTTATATTTTGCTAAACAGGATGCTAGCTTCAATTCAATCAGCTGAATCTACCAAACTGATACATTTGACCAGCCAATTGTATCCAGTAGGAAAATGAAATTGGCTATTTTTAACTTCTTCATTCCATTAGGCTACTGTAAAAGGCAGAATTTATAGGTACGCATAAAGGCCTTTCGTTTCCTTCCCTAGAAATGAGAATGAACCCTGTCCATGTGTTTCAGTACCAGACCAATGTTGAGCAATATTCAGCTCCATTTTCACCTTATGAAATAAAGGCTTCCAGCCAGGGGAAGCCTCTTTCTTCACCCTTCCTGCCCTTTATAAGTTCATCTAAGGAAGGCTGACCCGGTGGAGGGTGCTCTGAGTTCAAGTTCCTGCTCACCAACTCCATGACCTTGGGCATCATACTTACCAGTGGGGGGCGAGCATCTGTAAAATGGGCATCAAAGGTCCTATCCAAAGTGAGACGTTAGGCCCCTCATCTCTCAAGGTCTCTTTCATCAGCTTCATCTCAATTCAGCCAGTCCCCTACCCTGTCATCCCCCAATTAAAAAGTATTTGATGCAAATGAGAACTCTTGCAGTTCAAACCTGATTATTTTCATACACTAGTAAATTTCTATTTCAATAATAGACAATTATAATGGAATTAGCCATATTACTATGATAAATTAAGACTATGTTTATCTGAACCATGACAAATGTTACTTGTTGAGGAAATAATGTCAAGCATAGCTCGGATGACCTTTTTGGAGGGTACAGAAGAAGGGGTCCAGGCATTAGCTGAGTAAATGCACCATATACTCCAAGGACCCTTCCAACCACAGAGTCTATGAAGTTACTATTAATCCTAAATAGTATTCATTCTTACACATATTATTAGTATCAGTCTACCTTTACTCAAAGACTTGAAAATTACATTCTGGTAAATCAAGTCATATTTCATGTTAAATTACTGTGATTCTGGGCTTCTCTGGTGGCGCAGTGGTTGAGAGTCTGCCTGCCGATGCAGGGGACACAGGTTCGTGCCCCGGTCTGGAAGATCCCACATGCCGTGGAGCGGCTGGGCCCGTGAGCCATGGCTGCTGAGCCTGCGCGTCCGGAGCCTGTGCTCCGCAACGGGAGCGCCCAAAACAGTGAGAGGCCCACGTATCACAAAAAAAAAAAATTACTGTGATTCTGCTACTCTAATGGAACATATACTCAATCACTTTGAGAAGCAAGGAACATTTATTGGTGTAAATAACCCCCTCATTTACCTGTTTTGAAAACTAGATTTCTTTTGGACCCATTTGATTCTTTTTTAAGTAGCACACCCTTGAATAGAGATTTTACACATGTACATGAGCATAAAATAATGTATTATGGAAGTTGATGAAACAAACTTCTTTGGAGTACTGTGTGACTCAACCCATGAAATTTACTTAATAATCATAAATAAAACAATAGATTCTCTTCCCATCCTCAAAGCATCATTTCCAAGATGTTATTGCCTTTGACCTATCATACAAAGTTTAGGGTCAAAACAACATTATTATTATTGCCAAAGCCCTGGATCTGCGATATCATATAATTCTGCCTGAATGGTAGTCAGCTGTCAAAGAGAGTCACTATAAGCCATAAGGTCACTAAGAAGGTGCAGAATGTCCTTAATACTAACAGCAACATAATTACCCTCAGTGTTCACAAAGAACAGAGCCATCCATGTCCAGATATTATGCATAGTTGGGGACCCCTTGCTTCTGTTTGCCCCTTCAGGTCCCACTCTCTACTTTTCTCACTACTCTGGGTAACCTGTGTGAACTGAATCAGTGGGCTCCCTTGCTCTCAGGCATTCAGGTGGGTTCAGGTATTGGGCGTATCAGCAAAGGGAAGGAAGAGAATGAGATAAAGATATTTATTTTATTGACTGCCTCCCGGCATGGTGGCTTTGTGCTGGCTGCTTGCTTCAGCTGAAGGCCCCAGTACTTGTCAAGCAGCCCTCTCCTTATAACACACATTCTGTCTCTCTCTGAGTTCCAGTAACTACTTATTCCCCTGCTCCATCAGGCCTAGTGGTGTAATACCTCTGTGCTGGGATTAATCCAGCAGTTATACATTATGCTTAGTTGCTTTTCCCAAACCCTACCCACACATTTGTAAATAGTCCATTTGTTAATCTCTCCTCAATCACCCATCTTGAATATGCCATCTGTTTCCTGCCAAAGTCCTGAATAATTCACTCCTTATATCACAATTTACCTCTTTGATCAATTTATAAGATCTATAGGGTATGTCTTTTGGTAACACTGGGGTCTGTGGTCTGTAGCTCAGGTTCTAGTAATGGAGCCAAGTAGGTCAGACTAGGAAAGAGTGAGAGTCAACATCCAGCAAATAGATTGCAAGATACATCAAAGTCTAGAAGTCAAAAAAAAAAAAAAATGGAGCTGGGCTACAAGGGATAACTACCTCGCAGGTGAAGCTGAAGCCATCTCCAAACCAGGATAAAAGGCAAAAAAAACTATTAGAACAAGTGCCAACTGGTGTTCCAGTCTAGGCAGGACATGGCAGGTGATCAGCTTACAGCCAAATGAGAGTCATTAAAGGTGTGTGTGTGTGTGTGTGTGTGTGTGTGTGTGTGTGTGTGTGTGTGTGTGTGTGTGTGCAGGTTTATGATGACTCAGCCATGGAGAGAACTTCAGTTCAGAGACAAGAAACTGCAGGAAATAAAACACTGGGGAAAAAAACTCTTCTAATATCACTCAGAAAGAGGTACACATGGCAGGGCCTCAGCCACAGAAAAACTGAACTGTCAGGCTCAGAATGAGACCAGATGCAAAAACCAACGAAGCAGATCAATGAGCACATGTCCTTGGACTCCTTTAAACCATCTGCCTGGAGTTAGGAATGGAACTGAAATCTGGGAGGGACTGAGCTGGAAAAGTAAGGAGAGTGGTGGATGGGGGTTAAATAAACCCAGTTGCCAAAATGATAGGGATTCTTGAGTGGGATAACATGAAGGCTATTAAACACCACCCTACTTAATCCTACCTCTGGAACCTCATTTGGGGGAAAATGACCAAAATGTGGGAGTTTAAAAAAGAAAGGTAGTTTTCTGGATGTCTAGCATTCACTGAGAACTTACTATGTGCTAGGAATTGGGCTTTACATATATCTTCTCATTATGTCCACACAACAACCCTACAAGGTAGATACTACCATTACCGGATTTTATGGACGACTAAACTGAGGTTTAGGGAGAATCAATCATTTCCCAAGGTCAGATGGGAAATTAGTGGTGAAACTAGGATTCAAACCCATCCTGAGGCTACACTACCAACTACTAAGACACGGTCTCTGTAGCAACATAAAAGAGTCAATTAAGGCATATCAGTCATCAGTGGTGTGTACACAAGTGGGTGGTGTGTGTATTTATCTAGACAAATAACTGCATAGTTGTAAGCCTCTGGGGAGTTATGTTCTGCTGCAGAGCACTCTCATATGCTATTTTTAGGACAATTTCCTTGTTCTCAGACTGTAATGTTATCTTTCTCCAGGAGAGGTCTGTCTGCCTTCTCACCAGTGTGATCAGCGCTGGGTCTACTGCAATGTGACATTCAAAAGTCCTACTAATTACCTGCCTTGCAATGAAGTTCACCTATTGTACTCCCAGTCAAGATCAAAAGTAGAGGAGAAGGTGGGGAAAAAGGACCTTTGTAATGGCACATTAGGTATTCAACAGCTTTCAAACTGTTTTTTTAGCAGCAGAATCCTTTTGTAAATGCAATCTTACTCAGAAACTCAATAAATAAAGTTCATAAAATCAGAACTTCTCTGGTCTAAATTTTGGGAGCAGCAGCAAAGCACAGCCAGCTCAACTTTCCCCCATTACTCTGAAACTCTAAGTTAAAAAACACTGATCTTCAATGGAACAGGGTAAAAAGCCCAGAGATAAACTCACGCATATATGGTCACCTTATCTTTGATAAAAGAGGCAAGAATATACAATGGAGAAAAGACAGTCTCTTCAATAAGTGGTACTGGGAAAACTGAACAGCTACATGTAAAAGAATGAAATTAGAACACTCCCTAACACCATAACACAAAAATAAACTCAAAATGGATTAAAGACCTAAATGTAAGGCCAGAAACTATCAAACTCTTAGAGGAAAACATAGGCAGAACACTCTATGACATAAATCACAGCAAGGTCCTTTTTGACCCACCTCCTAGAGAAATGGAAATAAAAACAAAAGTAAACAAATGGGACCTAATGAAACTTAAAAGCTTTTGCACAGCAAAGGAAACCATAAAGAAGACAAAAAGACAACCCTCAGAATGGGAGAAAATATTTGCAAATGAAGCAACTGACAAAGGATTAATCTCCAAAATTTACAAGCAGCTCATGCAGCTTAATAACAAAAAAACAAACAACCCAATCCAAAAATGGGCAGAAGACCTAAACAGACATTTCTCCAAAGAAGATATACAGAGTACCAACAAACACATGAAAGAATGCTCAACATCACTAATCATTAGAGAAATGCAAATCAAAACGACAATGAGATATCATCTCACACCAGTCAGAATGGCCATCATCAAAAAATCTAGAAACAACAAATGCTGGAGAGGGTGTGGAGAAAAAGGAACCCTCTTACACTGTTGGTGGGAATGTAAATTGATACAGCCACTGTGGAGAACAGTATGGAGGTTCCTTAAAAAGCTACAAATAGAACTACCATATGACCCAGCAATCCCACTACTGGGCATATACCCTGAGAAAACCATAATTCAAAAAGAGTCATGTACCAAAATGTTCATTGCAGCTCTATTTACAATAGCCCAGAGATGGAAACAACCTAAGTGTCCATCATCGGATGAATGGATAAAGAAGATGTGGCACGTATATACAATGGAATATTACTCGGCCATAAAAAGAAATGAAATTGAGTTATTTGTAGGATGGACCTAGAGTCTGTCATACAGAGTGAAGTAAGTCAGAAAGAGAAAAACAAACACTGTATGCTAACACATATATATGGAATCTAAAAAAAAAAAGAAAATGGTTCTGAAGAACCTAGGGGTAAGTAGAAATAAAGATGCAGACATAGAGAATGGACTTGAGGACATGGAGAGGGGGAAGGGTAAGCTGGGACAAAGTGAGACAGTGGCATGGAAATATATACACTACCAAATGTAAAATAGATAGCTAGTGGGAAGCAGCCGCATAGCACAGGGAGATCAGCTCAGTGCTTTGTGTCCACCTAGAGGGGTGTGATAGGGAGTGTGGGAGGGAGACGCAGGAGGGAGGAGATATGGGGATATACGTATATGTATAGCTGATTCACTTTGTTATGCAGCAGAAACAAGCACATCATTGTAAAGCAATCACATTCCAATAAAGATGTTAAAATATTTAAAAAAAAAACAACACTGATCTTTTGCAGTTCCCTATAAAGTTCAATATGATCTTACTATATGACCCAGCAGTTACACTCTTAGATATTTACCTAGATAAGTTGAGAACTTATGTTTACACAGAAACCCGCATGCAAATGTTAGGAGTAGCTTTATTCGTAATTGCCAACAACGGAAGCAGTCAAGATGTCCTCCAGGAGGTGAATGGGTAAACAAACCTTGGTACCTCCATACAAGGGAATATTATTCAGTGATAAAAAGAAATGGGCTATTAAGCCATGAAAAGACATGGAGGAACCTTAAATGCATATTAATAAGTGGATCCTTCCCCAGGGAAATATCTAGGTTCCCCATCCTCTAATCAATGATCACCCATCCAGTCATGACCTTAAGCAGTATATTATGGGGAAACATAACATACCATCACAGTTCATCACGATATATTTTTCAGAATAATGCTTAAACTAGTTCACTTAAAAACAAAAACAAAAAACTTCCATTTCAACTGACTCTTTTATTGGGGGAAAAAAACAGTTTGATGTAATGCAAAGAGTTTGTGCTTTGGAGGCAAAAAGACTGAATCTCAGCTCTGACATTAGCTTTTGGTTATAACCACAGTACTTAACCTGAGCTTCTGTGTCTCACTGAGAAGTGATAAAATATAATCTATATAAGAATACAAAATATATAATGATATATAGACACACAAAATAATTTTCTAATGTCTATAATGTTTTCAAGAAAATAAACACTGGAAGAAGTGTTAAGCTGTTCCTCTTTTGTTTTCAGTGATGGTCACTGAGCACATTATAAGTAAATCACATGTGCCAGAGATTGCAATGGTAGAAGTGGGAAAGTGAAGACAAGCAGGTAAATGGATGAGTCAGTTTATAATCTATCAACCCATGTAGTTTCCCATTTTTAAAAAATAGTACTAACATTAGATAATTCGGTGATGTAGGTGTAGGCGCCTACATTTTTAAACTCAAAAGCCTGCCTATTCCTGATGTTTCTGAAAATCCCTCTGCTCCTGCATCTTCAAGGTGTTTTCAAGATGTTTTCTGTTTAGAATTCATTGATAAACAAAGAACTTCACAGCAGAACTGGATCAATACCCTGTGTCTCTCTCTAAAAGACCGAATAGGTAATCCTCCATTGTTCAGAGTAATGATTGCATTTAACCCTTCAGTCTTGTCCTGGACACCACCAAAACTGCCCTGGGTAATTCACCTGCAAAGGATGTTACACAACTGAGTGAAAGATGATTCTAACAAAAAATGCTGGGCTTCCCTGGTGGCGCAGTGGTTGAGAGTCTGCCTGCTGATGCAGGGGACGCGGGTTCATGCCCCGGTCTGGGAGGATCCCACATGCCACGGAGCGGCTGCGCCCGTGAGCCATGGCCGCTGAGCCTGCGCGTCCGGAGCCTGTGCTCCGCAACGGGAGAGGCCACAACAGTGAGAGGCCCGCATACCGCAAAAAAAAAAAAAAAAGAAATGCTGAGATTTCTCTTTCCTAAAAGATTTGCAAAGCACGCTACCATTTTTGTCTTTCCCAGGAAGTGTACAAATTGTTCTAAAATATAATCACCAGGCAGGCTCCCATAAACACAGAAAACATAATGCATCCTTTTAAAAGTAGCACCAACAGGGGAATTCCCTGGCAGTCCAATGGTTAGGACTCAGCGCTTTCACTGCCGAGGGACTGGGTTCAATCCCTGGTCTGAGGAACTAAGATCTCATAAGCCATGCGGTGCAACTAAAAAAATAAAATAAAAATAAAAGTAGCACCAACAGACTTCCTGTCCCATGGAAGGTCGATGAGACATCAGTGGGGTGAGGCATTCACTTGTACTTACCTATTTCTGAAGATTATCACAGAGCACTGAAAACAAGATAAAGTTATTACTCAACCAAAAAGATATATGACAACTCATAAGATTTTATTGTAGCATAGAAAAATGCACTCAGCTTGAAAATAAAAACTCCATGTGGGTGTATGTCCTGTATTTTTGAGCTATGAGATAAATCTATAAAATAATGAGATCAAGTTTTGAAAAATATGGCAGGACTTAAACATTCTCAACAAAAGGTATCTCCCTCAAAGCAGAATCCTAGAAAGATACGTAATTCCCATGATACTGCTTTTATCAAAACATTTTTGTAGCTCCTTTGGAGGAGCTGCATTCTGAACTCAGGTATATCCTTCTGATATAATACAACGTTACTGGTTGCACATGTTGGTCCCTTGAGTGATGGATTTTATTGTTGCAAAGAATCCAAAGTCATTTGAAGCCTTGTTTGATTAGCAATGTAGGTTATCAATGGAGATTAAGCATTATGGATCAAAAACAAAGTTTGAAAATGAAATAAAAAACTGGCCAACAAGACAGCTCTAAAACAGAAGATTTAAAAGTGGACTGAGCAATGACATCACTAAACTAGGAATATAGGATTTCAAAGTGACTGTTTTGAAAGGAGAAACCCTCACTTGATGTATGCTACAGCGTCTGTTTGAGAGAAAGTCTCATCACTTTTTTTTTTTTTTTTTTGGGGGGTCTCATCACTTTTGAGAAGCAATTCTTAAATGCTTGGCCTCAGGACTCCTCTACACTTTTAAAATTATGTAGGACTACAAAGAACTTTTGTTTACATGAGTTATAACTATTGATATTTACCGTATTAGAAATTTAAACTGAGAAATGTGTAAAAATGTCTGTTGATTCATTTTAAAATAATAATAACCCCACTACACGTTAATATAAATAACATATTTTTATGTAAATGACTACATTTTGCAGAACAAAACAAAATTTACCTAGAATATGACATTGTTTTACATCTTTGCACATCCGTTTAATTTCTGACTTAAAACTGCCAGATTCTCACACCTGCTCCTGTTTTGTGTGTTCTGGAAAACACTGTACACTATGAAAAATGAGAGTGAGAAAGACAGATAATATTTTAATGCTATAAAGAAAACAGTCTGATTTTACAGAATCCCTTAATCTCAGCACCCCCAGGTTTCCTCAGACCACACTGGGAAAACCACTGCTTTAGAGTAGCACCTAGAGTCTGACAATAAACACAACTGTGTGTATAAGTGAATGTGAGTATGTGTGCAGATGTCTGTGTGAGCAAGTGTGTGTGTGTGTGTGTGTGTGTGTGTGTGTGTATGAAAACTGAGAGCTAAAGCAAATACACAATGGGAATTCAGAAGCTCCTTAACATTGCTCTAAGGAAAGTAGATTCGTAAGCCTTCCTGTTTCTAACCTCACTTTTAGTGAGGTTGATCTCATTATTTTATAGATTTATCTCATAGCTCAAAAATACAGGACATACAGATTCGTAAGCCTATTACGGCGCACATACAGGACATACAGATTCGTAAGCCTTCCTGTTTCTAACCTCACTTTTTACCCTAATAGAGTATTGTGTTAATTTGCCCCAGCAGTTCAGCTAAAACACCATTATTTCCTGTACTATTTAGCTGCACTGTCTGTGCCCTGAGTGTCCTTGCCTGCCAGTTAAGTAGTCGTTTTAGTCTGCAGCAAGCAAAGTAAGTCAGAGGAGCAACCTAGACCCTCAACCACAGGCCTGTTGCTTAAGGAAACCATTTAAAATGGCTGGGGTGAGGACTTCTTTCATTTTAATTTTTCCTGATAACTCAGTAACAATTTACATTGTTTATTCTAAACACACAGACTGTTCTCATCCCAAAGTGACCCCTGATATTACTCAGTTAACAGATCAGCCATGGAAGACCCGAGCCATCCACCCACAAAACACAGGGAAAGCATGGCGGGGAGGTGGCATAGGCATTCAGCTTCCAGAACTCCAAAAGCTGCAGGCACGCTCTCTCAGATAGTCAAGAAGGCACTTGCTGAGGTCTGATGGTGAAGGTTTTGAAAATGAATATGTCTTGGACTGAACATTTGGGGAGAATATGATAGATTACAAAAAAACTTTCATTGTCGGCGCACATAAATTGAGCTCTCCAGGTGTTCTGGGTATTGCTTTCTTAGTAGAAAGATCACTCAATTGTGGAATCCAGATATCTGGTATCTGGTCCCTGGGCTGTATCTAACTAGCTGTGTGTCCCTGGATGAATCACCTAACTTCTCTAACCCCAAGATTCCAAATGGTAAAAATGGGGACACTAAAACAAGTGAACTCTAATGACCTTTTTGTTCTAACATTCTGTAATCCTAAAGCCTGGTGGCAACCTACAACTACAGAGCAGAAAAAAAGACACTTTTAGCTGTGTGAGGAAGGAAGATTGTGGGCACATTTCTCTTATAACTGGGCATAAGGTCCAGGGCTCTTTCAAACGGTGTGAGTGCCCACCAGTGGAATGGAGGCGCTGACAGATGACGCAGACGCCATCTAGAAATGCTTCCAGAGCCCCAGGAGCCGCGGGCCATGAGCATTCCCCACCTCCACCAAGTATGGCTGCTTTCCAGGAACTCTGCCCTTTGCTGCTCAGGATCTCATTATTCCCAGTGCTCCAGATGGAACGCACAAAGCCCTGTGACGCTGAGCATATGGCCTGGCTCAAGATGTGCTCTCCTGTGCGGAGAAATAGGACAGGTCACAGAGACAAAAATACCTGGTTGTAACCAGAATTCTCAATGGAATTATCCTTATCCTTGGAATCTGTGACCACAGCTAATGTTAAGCCTTCAGCTAAACATGAAAATGGTAGCAGCCTAGACTGTATTCCCCTGAATGACACTTTCCCCCACCCCTCTCTCAGCTCTGCCACATGCTCGCGTGAAATATCAAATTGCTTGCAGCTCATATTGAATAATGAATATGACCACCTCAGCCTATCACCAAGCCTTCAGCAGTCCACCTGGGGAACTGGGAGAGATGTTAGAGGTTTGCAGGCCAAGCACAAAATTGAAGACAAGCTTGAATTAATAATTTGCTTATTTCTATACATGTGCTTCAAAATAAAGTGCAAATTGAATAAGGTAATAACAGAGCTTGAGAGGGAAAAAAAAAAAAGCTTTCCTTTTGCAAACTGCTGACACTTCAATTTCATTATCTCTCACCACCCTGAATGTGATTTGCAAATGTGCTCTCCCTATGTCGTCACGTGGAAATGTCTTCAGGAAGAGCCAAAAACGAATGGAAAACAATTCCATGGGGACACAGAAAAACAAGAAATTAAATGTCTCATTTTAAGCTGATTCTTTTAGAGCACTGTTTCTTAAAACTGGGCTCTGTGGACTTTTGCATCTGAATCACCTGAGTGTTCCTTGGAAATCTCAGGGAAGTTTCTCATATTGTCTATATCAGGTTACTTCAGCTTTGTCCTACACTGACACAAAAATCTCTGTGCTGTTCTTGCCAATCACAGCTGCATACATACCTCAGGAGCAATGTTTTTTGAACTATCATTTTCAAGCACATTTGCCCCTGCATGTTGGTGTCTTAAAATGTAGACCCATTCTCCCTGTGTTTTTAATCAGTGTCTCCCTTAAATCATAATCAGGCACTTGTAGAGAATTAAAGCATGTTTGAATCCAGTCCCAGCATCTTACCCTATCTACTTCAATTTTTTCTGTGGTCTGAGGACATTAGGGATGAAATAGGTAAAAAGAGGTAAGGAGATAGGTAAGTGCGCACACACACACACACACACACACACACACACACACACATCCAGAAACAAAGTTAGATGCAAAATATTGGAAAAAACACATCCCAAACAAACCTCAAAGAAAGAACAAGCTGAAGACTTCCCCTATTTCCCTGCTCCCATGGAATAGAGGATTCTGAGGAATCCTGTCTCCTTAGCAAAAGTAATTCCTCTCTTCCTTCCCTCCCCTCCAAATCCCCTCACCTTCTCACTCTTACTATGTCAGTCCTCTGCAAGCCTTTCGGATTCCTTAAGATTGGGTTAGGTTTCCTTCACACGTGTTCCCACTCTGGATTACAACTGCCTAATAATTTGTCCATAATTTCACTAAAATATAAACTGTAACATAAGGACTCCAACTTGTTGGGCTTTGCATCCCCAGTACTCTGTTCACTGGCTGGCATACAGTAGGAACAAAGGTTGGTTAAATGAATGAGTAAATAAACCAGCACACTTAGACCAGTCTGACTTGTTATTCAGAGGAAGGAAGGTAAGGCAAGAACAGAAAATGAAGTTTATGGATCTAGAGGTTAGTGATGGGATACTATGTCTCCAATGATGAGGCAAGAATGGGTCCCAAGTTTCCAGTTTGGATAACAGGATGAATACCAGTGTCATTAACTAAGATAATGAATACTGGAGAAAAAGCAGATTTTTGAAAGGAACGAGTAAGAGTTCAGCTTTGTACATGGGGAGTTTGAGGTTACTGGTTTGCATCCAAACTTGGTAGGTGACTTATGAAAATTGATATCAATAAATTCCTATTTGGTCATGGGTATTAATATCATATCCAGCCAGAGGAAATGGAAAATCACTATTGTCCATTTTAATTATCTTTATCCTCCAAGACATAAAGGGTTGGTTGGACAGTTCAGGCCAACAATCATTTTTCCTCTAGAAGCAGGTTAGGAAACTCTTGGTGATCACAAT
This sequence comes from Tursiops truncatus, assembly GCF_011762595.2. Classification (NCBI taxonomy): domain Eukaryota; kingdom Metazoa; phylum Chordata; class Mammalia; order Artiodactyla; family Delphinidae; genus Tursiops; species Tursiops truncatus. The sequence goes on along the minus strand of NC_047040.1, from coordinate 55,919,580 downwards.
CCATGAAAACCCAAACAAAAAGATGTCCCTGTGGACGTTCATCTTGCATTGCCTTTTGTCTTCCATTAAGAGGCCCAGGTAAGGACAAAGATGAGGAAGACAACCTAGTAAGGTCAATGATGACCACCTTCTCCCTTTGCAGAGAAGACCCTATACCTAAATATTAGAAATTGACAGAGATGAGACTGTGTAACATAATCCTGGAGAGATTTCAAGAAGGAGAAGGGGAAAAAAAACAACACAAAATGCCATATGGATACATTACAAGCTATTGGTCAGAAGTGAAGAGAAAGAAACAAAAACACCTCCAATTGGAGGTTTCAAGGGCATCAAAATTATTTTCATGGTATATCAGCCAGACAAGAAGAACCACTATAATAAAGAAAGTGCTTTCGTAGAAGGAGTAGGCCTTACACAATTGTGGGAGCTGATGGAGTAGTCTATCTTGGCCATTGCCTCTGTATCTAGTTCTGAGCCTGAAGTTATCATAGATCAGAAAGGCTGGTGATCAGAAGGCCAGCTGGATGTGGATGAGAGCAAGAACAAATTGCAACTCATGAGGATGAACTGGAATCCACAAGGACAAATTGGAACCCACGTCTGCCTCTCACTACCTCCAATTTCAACTTTGGCCATGCAGCTGTTCCCTCATGGCCCAGGACATGAAGAAGCTGAAGTAGGAGATCTGGCGGGAGCTTGAGGAGCAGTAGATCCAGGTGCTGCCTCACACCATTAAGGTGAGCTAGTGGATCTAAGACAGCATGCACGATCCGCCGCAGCACAGGAAGCCCTGCACCAACCTTCAGTGCATGAAAAGTATGGCTGGTGCTTCACTTCTGCCTTCTAAATCTCCTGCAAAATGTCTTTGGCGGCCTAACCAACCCAGAGTCATACAAGCAAGGGATTTCTGGGACATACGGTTCAGCTTAGCTAAGTGGACGCAATCCAATGCCACCACATGTGCCCTGTAAAAGCTGGCATGATCTGACCCCTGCCTACTTCTCCATCCTTGTCTGAGTGAATTTCTCCCCTTTTCTGTTCTTTAAAGGTCATTCTCCCAGAAAGATTCCCTTGACCAAGATCTTCTGTAAAATACATAGTGCCTTTTTAATTGCTTGTTCAAAGTCTAGCTTTATCATTAGAGTACAAGCTCCAAAGGGGCAGGGACCATATGCACAGTACACGCTACTATAGCCTAGCCCTGAGAGCCTGGTGCCTAGCACAGAGAAGGCACTCAATAAAGACCGGATCAGGAACATCAATCGGTATATCAATAGACCTCTTACATAGGATTCCAGTTAAACAACATAGGATTGATACTTATCAAGCTTTATTTTCAAAGAATTTCTGAAGTAGGAAAGACAGCTACTTGAATGAGAATTCATTCCAAAGTCTGACATTCATTTTCATTGTAATTCACCTAAATCTTTAATGCCTTTAAAACTACCCATTGACATTCCTATCTAAGAGATATAGGCCACTAAATTATTATATATTAGCACCAAGGAAGAGAAGAAATTCTCTCTCTTGGAGATTTATTAAAAACAGTACACAGCTAACATTCCTACATTATATTAGAACCACCTGCCCAAAAGCAGGAAGATGGCTTCTATGACCCTTTAGGGAAATTCCCGTTCAATGAGCCTATCAAAGTTATTTTACTAGCACAGCCGTGTAAGATTAATCATCTTTGTGAATTGTTAATTGCTGTGGTTGGACAACCCCCAGAGAGTAATCATACACTGTGGCAGAACTCACACTCCTTTTTCATTCTTCCATAATGAAGGAGAAAGCAGGAAGAAGCAGTAGTTCACTACCATTTACTCATTAATTCATTCAAGAAATAACTATGGGGCTTTCCTGGTGGCGCAGTGGTTGAGAGTCCGCCTGCCGATGCAGGGGACACGGGTTCGTGCCCCGGGCCGGGAGGATCCCACATGCCGCGGAGCGGCTGGGCCCGTGAGCCATGGCCGCTGAGCCTGCGCTCTGCAACGGGAGAGACCACAGCGGTGAGAGGCCCGCGTACCCCAAAAAAAAAAAAAAAAAAAAAAAAAAAATAAATATGGATGTTTCCTGCACAGTAAGTGCTACAGATACAAAGACAGCTAAAGGAACTCAGAGTCTAGTGGGGAGAAAGGCACGTGAACAGACATGGTTGGTACTTCTTTAGAAGTATTTAAAGACAAGCAGATGCTTTAAAAAATAAATAAATAAGTGACCAAAATATCATAGAAAGTGCTCAGTAAGTATTAGCTAAACTAAACTAAACTAAACTAAACAGTCAGATACTGATGTAAGCACATTACATGAATTAACACATAAGTTCCCCATAACAACTCTGTGAGATGGATATGTTTATCGTTTCCCATTTCCATAGATGAGAAAACTAAGCCACAGAGAAGCCAAGTAACTTGCTTAAGGCCACACAGCAGGTCTCCAGAGCCCACTGCTTTACCACAGTGCTACCCTGCCTCAGTCTATCTCCCCACTCCCTTCCGTGATCCCTCCATGACTATTAGGCCTAATGATTACAAATTAAGTTATTAGAGGTTCAATAATTAATTTTTAAAACATAATGAACTGTTGGCATTTTAACAAAAATTACATTTAAAATCTATAGAGGGATCAGCTTTGTAAACTCTTCATTTGTGAACGTAAATATCTACATAGTCTCAAAAGATAAATACAAATTATTGCCCAGAAGCAATGCCTGCCATTGAACATGTCTCATCCTTGTCTGCATCTGTGCTTCCCTCTTTACCTAGGCCTGAACAATGAAGGAATTTTCCACTACCCAGCATACAAGTCACCACATTTTGCAGGAGAAAAGGGACAAAGGAATACCCAACAACTACACAATAAAATAGTTTTACTCTTCTCCCTCAATCCTGGGATTTCCTCAGTAGGTTCTGCTGAGAAACAAACCAGTCTCAGCTCAGTCCTAGATGGAAGAGGGAATACAGCATATACAGAAAATGTGATTCTTTTCATTCTATCAGGAGAGGTAAATAGGCTTACAAATAATTTCTTGTTCTATTTCACATTGAAATGGACAGGACTGGCACCTAGAAGAACCCTCTTAAGATGGTTCCATTGCAGTATCTAATGTATTCCCTCACCTACCCAGCTCCAGTTGGTCCACACTGGATGCTACTGAAGCTAACTGAGGCAGCAGGAAAGGCTTCTCAGAAGATGCTGGGTTTGAAGAATATGACATGGTGAATCTGTTGGAGAATTCAAGTAGTTCCCTATGACTGGAGGTTAGAGTAGTGGGTAAAACAGATAGTGAGGGTGAAGTGGGGTAGTCCTAGAGATGAGCCTAAAGACATAATCAGGTGCTGGATCACTAAGGGTGCATAGACTTGACTCAGAGGGCTATGGAGAACTGCTGGAGAATCTGAACCAAGGGAGATCACTCCCAACAGTGGCGGTTTAAGGACAGATGAGAAGTCCTTTCCCTAGAACTTGTGTGGTGATCTAGCATCGAGGTAATAGCCCTGCCTACTTAGTTGAGGTTCACCATGGCACCTAATAATAAAAGATCAAAATAAAAGATAAGAAAGATCTCTTTGGTTTTCCCTTCTCCTTAGCTGTGGTCATGGAATATACATGAACCTAAGTCAGGTTCAAATGTTGACAGCAAAACTCAGTGAGATTCACAACTTCCCAAGAGACTGTCTGGGGAAAGATGGATGAGAAGTTGAGATCTAGCCATGAGAAATGAAGAGTCTTTCTAAACTTTTTTATAAAGGGATAGATAATAGTCTTGAAAAAGAGTCCAACAAATGATAAGAAAGCATCAGATATGCTTAAACGACCTATATTGGGAACTGACTTTAAAATATGTGTAGGAGGATGCAGAAATTCACCCTCAGGACCATAGTCTGTCCTCTCTTTGTGGTGGCATGCCCACAGATAGCACGGACAGAGAGGACATGCATCAAGAGCAGCTCATGATCCTTTGTCTCATAACATTTGATCAGAAGAGAAGTTTTTATGATACTTTACAGTACATTGTAGTTAAATTGAACAAATATTATGACCACAATAAAACACATTCTTATCACTGAAACATAAATCAGTAATTGCTACATTGTGAGGTAGTGTCCCTCACAAGTCCAGGGATGCTGCTAGCATCAATTGGAGAAATTTAATGGCAAAGCCACACCGTCAAATATCATTTAAAATCAAAACACCACAAAATTAAAACCTGTTCCCTCCAGGGCTTGAATGCTGCCTTTCAAACCTTTTACAAAAAGCTTTTTGCTCTGCAGTCGATCACTAAAAAGCCACCTACCTAAAGCCTATTAATAAGGACTCCAGTGGAGAGACTTGCCATAAAGTCAGGAACGCTCTGGAGCTCAGTGGAGATTCACTCTTGCCACACACAGCTTGGCAGCAGCAACTGCACTCAACCCCAGCACACATGTTTTCCATTACAAACTGAAGATTTCTATCAGAGTTAAAATTAATTGTTTTATACTGCTGGCGTGGGAGAAACTCTTTGAGGAGGCAAATGTCCCCAGCCCATGTAGTTGGACTTCTCAGGAAGAAGGACGCACCACCCGCTATGTGTCCAATTCAAGGAGGGGGAGTGTTAAGACCCCGGAAAGGTGAAGTCTGTTTTGCAGCTCTGCTTTGAATTCCTTGAGTTATCACACCTTCCCAAAATTGTGAAATCAAAGTTGCATCTCATAACAACCTAAGGAGTACTTCTTATTTCTAGACACTTCGGAGCATGGTAAGCTCTGGACATTTGAGACGACATTAAATGTCTACATTTTGCTCTTTCCATAGCTTAAGGTAGTCAAAATAAGGTAGGTCTGAAGGCAGTTTGAGGAACTTCTAAGGAAAATGAGCTCAGAGAGTGTTGCTCTTTCTTGATTTAATTTTCTTGATTCATATAAGTTTATGAATTTACAAGGTTACTATCTCCCTTTAAAAAAAAAGATCTCATTTTTATGGAATGATCCAAGACAAGAGTAATTTTGGATAAGAATTTTTTTTAATTTAAAGTAACAAATTCCCCCAAAACATCGAAAGTGGTAGTTCACATCATAATTTTTCTTTTTTTTTTTAAGCCAGCAAATACGGAACACTTAGTATGTGCCAGCCATTGTGCCAAGAGATCACTCACTCAATCCTTAGCATCATAAGGTACGTGTTCTTATCCTCCATTTTACAAGTGAAGAAATTAAGACTCAGGCAGTTTAAGTTGCTTGATGTGACACAGCTAATAAGGAAGGGTAATAGGATTTGAACTCAACACTGTATGAGGGCTTATTGCTATAAAATGGTGCCACCCCCTCAGAAATAACAACTGGTGTGAGGCCTCCATTTTCCCTCTACTGATGCATCAGGGGACAAAAGTCACCTCATTAAACATATCAACATTCATAACCATCATGCCTCTACTTTTTTACCAATCACTTCAATTATGTAAGGCATGTATTTCTAGGGAAGAAGTGACTTTATTGCTTTGGCAATAAATATGTATAAATAAATATGTATGCAAATGAGATCACTTTGCCTTTCATTGTACCTCCTAAAATGTGACATACAGATCACATCTGTGTACTCCAGACAACCAATGTATTTTCCAGCACAGTAGATAACCACTGTATTTATCACATGCCCCAACAAGGGCACTGACAACTTTCTTACTTAAGCTTTTATAAGTGTGTCTTTTTTCACAAGAGGAAACAAGGCATGTTTTTTAACACACATAACAGAAATGTGAATCAATTTTCAAGTTTAAAGTTTGCCGTGTGTGTTGAGACGTTCTCCTGAGATTGCTAACAATTCACCTTCAACACAATTGCAAAGAAAAGAGGATTTATTCAGTGCTCATTTTTTGGTGCTACCCAACTGCAATAGTTTCCCACCCAACACAGAGTTAACAATATATAATATATTTTCATTGCCCCAATTAATGCAGCAAAAAAGCTAAAAAACTCTTAGGGCAACCTGCAAGAGGAACTCAAATCAACCTTGTAAAGAATGCCTGTCTCTGGTTCCATACTAATTGCCACGTAAATTAACAAAAAGCGCAGTCCCACCAGCAAGGAAAATGAAGGTTTCTTCACAGACCATCAGCAATGTCGCCCCAGAAGCCTAAGTAGCATCATGCCTGTTTCTTTAGACAATAAAATGCCAAAGTTTTTCTTTTGCTGTCAGCAAATGATGAATACATGTGGTACTGATTATTTAATACCACTAGACCACCAGGGAAGAAGATTTAGGTGAACTGCAGCAGAACTATGCCATTTATTTTTATTACCATGCATTAAAAATTACATTTACAGATAATTGTTTTTCTCCTTCCAATAAAGCAAGATAAAAAAATCCAGAAGAATATTTAATAATACTGGACCACCAGGGAGGAATTTTTAAAGTTGATTTTTTTATTGAAAAATTAGATTTGGTTTTTTAAAATTTCCAATTATTTTAAAGTGCAATTTGTGAAGAAATTATTTTAAACCAGGGCAGTATGAATTTTCTACTGGGGGAGTGTCTCACAGATTAAGTTACTCCTTTACAAGGGTAACTACCTAATCAAATCACACCCCCAGAACCATCAGATTTAAAATACCTGTGTAACTGACTGTGCGTTTTACAGTTCTGTTCCACAGCACATTCTCATGGTTTCTATCAGAGTCGGTGTTTCTAAAATCCCCAGATAAAATAAACTCTTGATTTTTTTCCAATGGCGTTGTACTAAACTGTACTAAAATTCTTCTATTTACCAGTTTCTTTTAAAAAGGAGAAAGAAAAGTAAAAGGAGAAGTGGCCACAGCAAATTGAGAAAAGGACAAAAAAAAGAGAACAAATCAAAAGGAAATTAAATTAGGCTTCACTCAGTAGTTGAAATAATAATCTCTCTAAACTTCAGTTGGCATATTTACAATTAGGAAAGGAATTAATTGTGTCCCTCCCCTCCCCTCCCCTCCCCTCCCCTCCCCTCTCTCCTCCTCCTCCTGTCCCTCTACTTCCCTCCCTCCTTCCCTCCCCTCTCCCCCTCCCCCCTCCTTTCCCCACCCTCTTTTCCTCTCCCTTTCTCCAGAGTGCTAAGCCCTTCAATTAAAGGGAACTTTAGAGCTCTTCTAAGCTTATCCTCCAGCAATATCATCTATATCAGAATGCCCTTCTCTGCATCCCTCACAGATGCCTGCCTACCATGCCAAAGCATTAGCTGATTTGCCCAAAAGGCAGGTCACTCTCTATCAGTGGACACCCCCTGAGGTGAGAGAAGTTCCTTGTCTCCCTGTTACTCTCACTTTGGGTCCTACTGCTACTCTTTGAAGCAATGAAAAGGAAGAAGAGTAGTTCTCAAGGCAACATCACAAATCTATCAGCCAACCCAAACTGCCCCTGCAGAATATGTTCTTCTGTTTTTTTACTAATTTCATGTAACAAAAGCAGTCCCTGTGTTCTGGGCTAAAATCAGTCAGGGAGGTAGAAGGACACACGTATACACCTCAGCTAGCGTTTTCCAAAAGGAAAGCTCCTTCCCACTGGTTCTCAGGATAAAAGAAGAAACCAGGGCCAGACCCAGGCAAAATTATGAAATCATTCCAAGTTCTCTGGCTCTTCCCACTTCTTTTCCAGTTTGTAGATTAAGGTGTTCATTCCATCACAATATTGTTTGCTAAAATAGCCTAATTATATTAAATAAGTTCATCAAAGATTAGTTCAAATTACTCCATTTTTTGTGTTTATACCTCTAATTACACAGAGCCCGTCCCCATTATGATTTTCAGGATGGACCTCCTCTATGGCTCATGTTTGTTATAGAACTACCAACATGCCCACATGTAACACCTGAAAACCATTTTCAATGCCAAAAGCTGTGTTTGTCTCGAGAGGCCAAGAATGTTTACCTACGATGCAGGACAAACCCGGATCACGCAGTGACTCCCTGTGGTAACCATACGGTCTTGGTACAGGTTCCTTTGATCTTCGGGCCAGCTTTGCTATGACGTAAAGCTAGCTTGCAGTGCTCAGTTCTTTCTAGACTAAGAAAAGCGCAGGCAGACTGGAGATGGATCTGGTCATGGCTGATCAGAATTGAACTTGTTCTCACTGAGTGCAGGCCCCAGTTGGTGGGAGTCATATGTGACCATGGACAGGCTCCTGGAAGACTTCTGGGCATGGTCCCTCACACTGGACCCTGACAACAGGGTCTCTGACTGACTTCTTCTGACTTCAAAGTATTTAATCTTCCCTCTGCTATAAAGCCAAAAGTAATCTACCTCTTTATTACTTCTCCCTTTCAAGGAAATCACTTGCCCTTCTACCCCACTAAGCTATTATTCCGGAACATACACCTTTAGATGTCATTTCTCTGGTTCCCATGTGCAGAGGCCCAGGAGCTCTGTGGGCCTCGAAGCAAAGGATCAGAGAAGGAGAAGAGGGATCAAATGCAAGCCTTATCCAGCTTAACACACTTCTGTGGCTCCCTACTGTCCACAGGGACCATGGCCATCTCCTTTCATTGGTCTCCAAGGCCAGCCTATTTGGCCCTTGCCCTCTCCTGCCTCAGTGTCTCACACAATGAATCCCTCAAAGACTTGGACTTCCAGGGACTTAGTGACCTCTGAACTTTTACATGTGCACCTTCCTTGCCAGAGCTCTACTAAGAATGTCTCCCCATCTTAATCAGCAAGAGTAACGTAAGAACCTTGACAAAGGTAGAGCTCTAATAAGGAACTGGGTCTCTATTGGAGGGAAGAGTTTATGTCTAGAACAAATGTTCCCAAATTTTCGTGTTTGTGAGATTTTATTACCAAAAAAAAAAAAAGAAGAAGAAGAAGACAAGACAACCAAGACAGCATGAGGGTTTCAGACTGTCGCTGTCATGCATGTTCAGAAGACAGGGAAGTCCCTGTGGCTGCTCAAGGACAGTGTTTTGTCTTCTTGGCCACCTTCCTACAGCCATGTGGACCTCAGGAGATGAAGGTGGTTTGCAGAGAACAGGTATTCTAGAGACCAGAGGAACGTGCTGGTGGTCACGTATCACTTATTGCTGCTTATTTCCTGGGGTGGGGGTGGGGTGATTCTGAACTAATGAGTCACCTCCCCAGCAGTTTGGTGGGCAGGGGGTTGCGGGTGAGGGGTTATCCAAAGAAGGTATCCCATCAGTTGACAAAGGTATCCTGGGTCTGATGTTACACTGCTGGATGTCAGGTTCTCAGATCACTGTATGACTGTATGGGCCAAACGCACTCTCCTATAATCAAGCGTGGTACCTTTTCTCATCTAGTTTGCAACAACCTAACTTACTAGAACATGGGCCACTGAACTGGAAATCAACTACAATTGTAATAATATAATAATAAAGCTACCACAGTAGTAACAAAAACCAATATGCTTCACGTTTGAGTAGCGCCTCCCATTTTAAAAGATTTGCACAAACATCGTCTTTCTTGAAGATATAACCCTGCTTCACAACGCTACTGTGAAGCAAGTGATCTTATCCCCACATCACAAATGAAAAAACTGAGATTCTGGAAGCATAAATGACTGGTTGAAGGCTACATAACTCGTAAGTGGAGTTAGTATTCTAAGTCCATGTCTTCATACCAGGTCCTGTATTGTACTTTGCTGATTTTCCCCAGGACTGAAAGCAACAGCAAAGCAACCAAGTAGAGATTTAATTCCCTGATCAGGACTCAAACTCAGTTCAACAAATGTTTATTCCGCCTCAACTCTGTACCTGCACATGGCATCAGCCCAAACATCTCTCAAAGATCATGAGGCCCCTGTAACTTTCAATTGTCCAGGCTCCTGTTTTATTAAAACAAACTATATTATGCCAAGACAATTATAAAAATTGAGGGCACTTAAATGTTTAGAGTTAACAAATTAATGTGCTAAACACACATCCATACAATTACAATGACTGGATATAGATAACTCACTTGCAGATAATGTCCAAATCTAAATAAGAGCCTTGGTCAAGGTGAGACCTTCTGGGCCCTTGGGACAGACTACCTGTGCCAGGGAATTCCTAATTCACTAGAGAATCCAAGGATTTTTAGACTCTAAATGGGTTTTAAACAGAAAGATAGGTCTTTGATTAAATTCCCAAACTGCCTAATATCTGCAATTAATAAATGCAAGTGGGGCTGGGAAACAGCACTGGACTAGGAGTCTAGAGACATAGGTTCTAGACCCAACTGTCTTGTGCTAGCCAGGAAGCCATGATGTAGCCCCTCAACTTCCCAGCACCTCAATTCCCTCATCTGTCCATCAGTTGCTGGACTGTGCTGTGTGAGATGCTTACAGCCTCATGTTCTGTGATTTTTAGTGCCCATACCTAGAGAAGCTCCTTCCTGGTCCATGAACTAAAACTAACGATCGCTTCAGGCAAGCAGGACTGTGGAAACTATGTGAGAAAAACAAACAAGGCCTGCCTTCAGAGACCAAGCCATACCAAATAGTGACAAATGGCAGTAACTCAGAGGCTTGCTGCACCCAAAAGGGTGTTTTGTTTTACATGACACTTGGGACCACTGTGAATTTTCATCAACATTCGTGCACAGAAATTTCCAAAGCAAACATTCTTTGGAAATAAAAACTGCAGTCCTAGATGTCATCATTTTCCTGGCTGTGAGCACTCAGGTAACTGCATTCGGTATGTCCCTACCCCTAGGGGGCTTAAGAAATCTTAATTTGCCTAAGGATGCTAATCAAGCCTAGAGGCTTAGAGTTATGAGCTTGTGTGCTGATGTGCTGTGTTTGTTTTAAATCAGACCGCCTACTTGGTGTAAGGTTGAACACTGTTATTAAATCCCCTTTTGTTCTGCATGTATACACATCAATCTTATCTTACAAATCAAATAAAGAAGAAATAGCATGTTTATAATTAATTCCTATAAGCTAATTCCAAGTATCTAGTCAGGTGCCCTATACAAGGTGTATCCATAAATATTCCTTAAAGTGAAGCTTATCTTAATGGTATTTATAATCCCTTTTGCTATAAAACAATGGCATGGAATCTCTTCTGGTTTTAATATAATTTAGACTATAGAACCTGCTTTGAGTTAAAGTATTATTCTGGTTATCTTGATTATATACAAGACACGATAGTTTTATTAGAAATAAGGAAAAGAATCACTTATAACCAATGCCAACTAACTCTAAAAATTCCAAACTCATAAATATATTATTATTTGTGTTACTAATTTGGAAATTGGTCAGAGACTGTTAACTGTCCCCCAGTATTCATCTCCTCCTTCTCTCTTTTAAAAATAGAATCCCCTTGTAAGCTTTAGCAAAGCACAGAGCCGTCTAGATAAAGATTACATGCCTTCGCCTCCCTTGCAGCTAGGTGTGGCCACGTGACTAAATTCTTATAAATAGGATGTGAGCAGAAGTGATGTGTGCAACTTCCAGCTCATGGCATTTAAAAAAATCTGAGTCTGCGCTCTTCTCTCTCTCATTTCCCCTTCCTGTGGGCTCAAGTGTGGACATAATGCCAGCTTCAGCCAGGCAGACATGGGCAACACCTTTGGGAGTAGCAGAACAATAGGAGAGAAAGAATCTCAATTCCTGGATGATGCCAGACCCCTGCCTTCCTCTAGGCTGTTACATGAAAGAGAAACGAACATCAGTGTTGACTGAGCCACTGCACTTTGGTACAGCAGTTTAGTAAATACCCACATAAGGAAGTGCTGATTTAACCTTTTACCGTACAGTCCCTTTTCCTACAGAAAACCAAACTTTCCCATGTATTTTTCTTACTGTGTGGACAGTCATAAAATAAACATTTTAACATGTAGAATATATATCTAGGGAGGCAGCATAGTGTAGTATTTCTGAGATCAAACTCCATAATTCAAATATTGGCATTGCCACTTACTAATAAGCTCTATGTATCTTTGAGGAAATTACCCTATCTAACCTCAGTTCCATCATCTATAAATGTGAAGGTGACAATGCCTACCTCATAGGGTTGTAATAAGAATTAAATGGAATGCATACTGAGAACATAAGTTAAAGCTTAAGAAATCTGAGTCTGCACTCTTCTCTCTCTCATTTCCCCTTCCCGTGGGCTCAAGTGTGGACGAACTGCCAGCTTCAGCCAGGCAGACATGGGCAACACCTTTGGGAGTAGCAGAACAATAGGAGAGTTGAAGAGGGTAGAGAGAGAAGTGGTGTAATGACCAAACACTGGCCATTCCTGCCCTGGGGCTTGAGGAGGTCTAGGGGTGGGTGGAGAAGTAGAAAGAGACGTGTTGAGAACAATGGAAAACTGGTCATTATCAGATCTAGGACATTTATATTTTAGGTGCATAGGCTATTGATGATGACAATGGTAAAAATGAGGGATGATTAAACACTGCAGGGTATTAGAGTAAACGTTAACGTAAATACCAATTACAGACCCTAGAAGACTGAAATGAGAGGAGAAAACTCAAATTGCAGAGTTTTATAAATCATAAATTTTTATAAATCAGAGTTTTATAAATCCCTTAAAAACGAGGCATTAATAAGAGTGATGATAACGATGATGATGAAGATATTTGAAGCAGACACCTTTCACAATGCCTGCCATGTATAACCTCTCATGAGTTTAGCCTGCCCTGCCTGGAGCAGAGTAGCTCTTCAAGAACTACAGTATCCCATTCCCTTTGGCTGGAGCTGATGAAATGACTAGAAACACCTAATCCAAGATAGGCCCTTTGGATTCTTTCTCTAGAACAGTTGGCTTCCACTTTTGGCTGTAATAGACTCAACTTATATCAAACCAACCCTCTTGCCAAGAACAACCAGATGAGTTAAATACAAAACCCCCAAAATTAAAATATTTATTTATTTATTTTATTTTTGGCCACATTGGGTCTTAGTTGCGGCATGCGGTTTCTTTCATTGTGGCGCACGGGCTTAGTTGCCCCGTGGCATGTGGGATCTTAGTTCCCCGACCAGGGATCGAACCCTGCACTGGAAGGCAGATCCTTAACCACTGGACCACCAGGGAAGCCCCCCCACCACAAATTAAAATAAACTAAAATAGCTACTAAGGTAGCAAGACCTGAAAGCCAAGATCCTGGAGAGAAGGAAAGGAAAGCACAGAGAGATTAACCTGACATTTGGCAATGCTTTTCTTCTTGAGGCATTGTGGCAAAGAGGCTGAAAAGCTGAGAAGAGCTTTCTCTTTCAGTTTTCTACTATTGAGATAAAAAATCAGAGTTCAGGCCTCACCTAGAATAAGGGTTCTGGAAATACCCCAAACTTTCCTTTGGAATCACTGAAGGGCCACACCCTAAGGACATCTCTGTAAAGACTGAAACACAAATTTGAATTAGCTCAATTTCAGATTGGATTAAGGTAATTAGCCTCTATCCTAATAACTCTGTCCAAGGATCAGAAGCAAAAGTATATCCTCTCTGGAGTCATGGGCATATACACAGTAACAAACGCAGTAAGGTAGATAGCTAGTGGGAAGCAGCCGCATGGCACAGGGATATTGGCTCGGTGCATTGTGACAGCCTGGAGGGGTGGGATGGGGAGGGTGGGAGGGAGGCAGACGCAACAGGGAAGACATATGGGAACATATGTTTATGTATGACTGATTCACTTTGTTAAAAGCAGAAACTAACACACCATTGTAAAGCAATTATACCCCAATAAAGATGTTAAAAAAAAAAAAAAAAAGTATATCCTCTCTGGGGAATGATAACATCATCTAGACCCTTAAACGATTTCTTCAATCTTTCATATACAATTTTCAGCACTCAACAGCAGACCATTTAACCAAAACCAAGAGATGAAAATATATCAGACAACAGAAACAAACCTCAGGAGATCCAAATTTTGGAGTTATCATTTACTCACCAATTCACTGCATACCTGCTACATGTCATGAACCGTGCTAGGCAATGAGAATATATTGATTAGCAAAACAGTTATGGCTACTGCCTTCATGGAGCTTATAGTCTGGTGGGGGAGATCAACAATAATCCTTCATTTGAAATAAGAGAACTAAAAAGTCAGTGAGAGTCCATTAGATGGTGATAGGTAAGAAACTGAGATCATGTAGAGCAGTGGCCAGACCCCAAGTGGGCATAAGTTTTGAAGGAGCAAAACCTAAGAATCTTTCAAAGAAAGCTTATCTGCCACAGAGGAGAATGGAGTATATTTATAGAAAAAATTTAGATGCAAGAATATATAAGCCCAAAGAGAGAACCAGAGAGATCGAGAGTAGCTCCTCGATGGTGTTCTAGTTTCCAGGAAGCCCAGCTACATTTCCCATAACTGGGTTCCATGTCATTGACCCTATACCCTTTTAATCAGCACTTTGTTGACTTGAGCTTCCTTAAGTGAATTTCTGTTCCTTGCAACAAAGAGGATATCTGACAAAGACAGGAGTCATTTATGTAACCTGGGAACTATTAGGTGACTGCCATGCTACAAAAAAGAGAAGAAAAGTTAGTCAAATGTGATGGATTAGCCTGTTATGAGTTTTATCTGATTACCCTAGAAAACTCTACATAGGTATGATCAGACTTACACAGTGTATGTAGTCACATGCTGAGAATGTAAGACAATAAGAAGGAATAGTAGGTACCAAGCAGTTGCGATCTGTGCCCCAACATAAGCTAAGCTGTCTCCAAATAAGTTGAGTTTACCTCCCAGACAAGTGAAAATCTAAATGCAGTTTTATTATGTTGTACTTTTGGACCAAATCTCAAAATATGTTCCCAGTGTTCTTAGCCATGCAGTTGTTCTTTTTCTGGAAGTATCTTATTGCATTTCGCCTGTCTTTTGCTTCTCTTCCTGCCACCTATGGCTCCAATCAGAAGGCTCCTCTGTCCAAATTGAATATATTCAAAGTGGTTCATGAAGAGAGTGCTCTGCAGAGGCAGACAGGGCAAAGATACATAAAGGCACACGAATGCACTGGGGATATGTGCAGAAAGGTGGGTACATGGGGGTTAGCAAAACAAAACGAAAAACCAATTTAAAAGTAACATAACTAGGGCTTCCCTGGTGGCGCAGTGGTTGAGAGTCCGCCTGCCGATGCAGGGGACACCGGTTGGTGCCCCGGTCCGGGAAGATCCCACATGCTGCGGAGCGGCTGCGCCTGTGAGCCATGGCCGCTGAGCCTGCGCGTCCGGAGCCTGTTGCTCCGCAACGGGAGAGGCCACAGCAGTGAGAAGCCCGCGTACCGCAAAAAAAAAAAAAAAAAAAAAGTAACATAACTAAAAAATACTGAGCATATTTTAATTCCTAGAGCCAGAACTTCAGGACTCTTTTGAGACCTTGACCAAACATCCTCTGGGGATAGTAATTATACTTTCTCTTCACTCATTTTGGCTTATTTGCAAGTAGGTCAGATTATGTTCATTTACAGGTTCATATAATTTATGTTCATTTATTGGTTCACCTGTATACATATACCCCAAAACACATATAGTTTATGAATTTCAATCAAGCAGTATTTTTAAAAAAAGAAATAAATGTCTTCTGTTGGTGAATTCAACAGAGCACAGTTAACAATTTCATCCATAGAAACATCAGTTCCTTCTTTCCTCATCCAAATCCACAAAAATGAAACAAAGGAAACAAGCCTCAGTAAGTAAAATGAGCTAAAATTAACAAGCAGCAAAGATGATGCCAGTTGCCCAGGGCAACAAATGGTTGATGGATGGAATAATTAAGATCGACAGTAAACTAATCTCTGTTCCTTTATTAAAAACAAAGTCCCCTGAATCAATTAGCCTTGTCATGGATACCTTTTGTAAAACAACTGTGACATCCCAACCACTTCTCTTTGTTTATGGATTTGCCCACACTTCAGTAAATGCAGGGACTGATTTCACAAGCATCAGGAGATAATAATGGAAGATTCCAGTACATTAGGTACTGCACAAACAAATATAGCCACAGTCTTTGAAAAAAATATAAGTATCACAAAGTAGGCCCAGAAGACTTCATGGACATTTTCAAATAATGTCTCCAAAGTTTTGCTGCTAAACGAAGTCTAAAAACCATCCTTTAAACAGGCCAAGCATGTACCTGTTAGAATGGACCTCCAAGGACCTACCCTCATAAATGATAAGCAAATGGTGTTAAGAGGAGATCCTCTTGTGCTCACATAGTCACTTTGAGATCTGAGACAAAACAAAAAAGACAAGCTGAAAGAAACACAAAGAGAGTGTTTCCAGAGCAGGATGTTTGTGCTAACATTCTATACCAAATAGATCAACTCTGCGGCTACTGCAAGCATTACCCTTAAGTTAGGGAATAAATTGAAATGATCAGAGATGGCCAAGAACTATACTCTGGCTTCTGGTGCTTCTGTGACCTGAATTAAAGCAATGGTTACTACAGTCACTTAAGAATCGGAGGAGGGCTTCCCTGGTGGCACAGTGGCTGAGGGTCCGCCTGCCGATGCAGGGGGCATGGGTTCGTGCCCCGGTCCGGGAGGATCCCACATGCCGCGGAGCGGCTAGGCCCGTGAGCCATGGCCGCTGAGCCTGCGCGTCCAGAGCCTGTGCTCCGCAACAGGAGAGGCCACAACAGTGAGAGGCCCGCGTACCGCAAAAAAAAAAAAAAAAGAATCCGAGGAATTCTACAGTTAATCAAAAGGCTTGGGGCAGAGGGTTATGACTTAAGCATAAAACCCCTTTTTGAGTTATTTTTATAGAAAAGCCTGCTCATTTTATCTGTGTACTCTCTTCCTTCTTTTTCAGTACGGCAAAAGAAAGCCATTTAGGGCTTCCCTGGTGGCACAGTGGTTAAGAATCTGCCTGCCAATTCAGGGGACGCAGGTTCGAGCCCAGGTCCGGGAAGATCCCACATGCCGCAGAGCAACTAAGCCCATGCGCCACAACTACTGAAGTCCACAAGCCACAACTACTGAAGCCCGCACACCTAGAGCCCATGCTCCGCAACAAGAGAAGCCACCGCAATGAGGAGCCCATGCACTGCAAGGAAGAGTAGCTCCCGCTCAACACAACTAGAGAAAGCCCACATGCAGCAACAAGACCCAGCGCAGCCATAAATAAATAAATAAATGAAAGCCATTTAATGTTTCTTTGATGGTATGGCTTCTTGCACTGTTTTGGAAATAGTATTTCTGAATATCCTGGTTGGCTAAGTTTAGGAAATACGGGTTTAAACAGAGTTTAAAGGATTTCTTTGCTGCAGAATATTTCAGAGCACTTAAAGTAAGTATATGAATTGAGAATGGAGTTGGGAGGTGGTATAGTACATAGTGTTTTAAAATTTTTTTGAGCACAGAACACTTTTTTCACAAACATGCTATGAAATTATCTGTTGCCAAAATGCACTTCTAGAATTCTTATTTTAAAACTTAAATGGAGATGTGAAAGGTGCATGAAATTGTGATGAATAGCTATGACCTAAGGATATATCTTATAAACTGTCCCTTAAAACCTTATATATTAGTGTGAGAGAAATAGGAAGGAGACTGGAGTTATTCAGTAAAGGAACTTGCTTTTTTTCTCTAAAATAGTCAAATGTCACAAATAAAAGCTAAGCAACTTAGGATATTTAATTACTTGATTACTTTTTTAAAATAAGATTTTATTATAACAGTAATAACCCTGGCAAATTATTTTATTTAAGTATATGTCCTATACACATCTACCTTGTAATTTTTGCCTATAGAATTTTATCACACTGCTCTAAGATAAAAAGATAAAAGCTTTAGCATCAAAGCTAAAACCAAGTGGTTCTGATTTGCCCCAAAAAAGTTGGTATCTGTCACAAATGTGCTAACCCAGGTCATATGTAAAACATCAATATTTCTGAAGTGAACATATACACAGCAAATCACAAGAGTTGGCTAACATAGTCTGAGGTCATTTTACCTCCCAACAGAGAATGATAAAAGGGAATAATAATAGGTTTCGCCTCACTGTAAAAATTTAAACCCTTTTTAATTGGCACTGACAGAAGTAGATTATTCCATTCTATTTTTTAAAATAAACATTTATTTTATGCAGATTTTAAAAGTAATATTTGCTCACTTTAGGAAACCTGGAAATCACTGGACATTATTAATAGACACAAGACTAAAATAGCCTCCTAAGCTTGCCACCCACTATGGGCATTTTGGTGTACGTCCCTCTTAATACCTATTGTTTCAGAGTTTAGATCATACTGTGTATATTTTGCATCCTGCTTGTTTCCTTCACTTACTAATTATCTGAGGCATTTTCTCATGTCTTAAAAACTCTTTGAAAACATCATTTGAAATGGCCGTCTGTGATTTCCAAGCCATTAACACACCCATTATAGAGAGCGCTCAGCAATATGGGGCTCTGATTTCTGCCTCTCCTGAGACCTCATCCTGGTGAAACTTCCCTGGCCGCATAGTTAGGACCTTGCCATGGGTGTATGGGCTTTGGGAGCCAGACCACTGAATATCCACTACACAAAAACAAGTATTTTCTTTCACATGGTCAATTTCAAGGGCCAAAGCTGCATTTGTCTCTCAAATTAAAATGTAAAAGGTACCTTACGGCCTAAAACACTATTTGCTTTTGCCAAACTCACCAAACGTAGGAATCATCTGCCCAGTGGCACAAGACAGAAATGGCCGAAACTCCCCTCTGAGCGCTGTGATATTACAAACCCTCAATTCTGAGGGAAGCACACAGCCCAGAATTCAGTGAATCACAGGATGGAGTTTTACTACCAGTAAGTGTATGTGCCTCTGGCCATTTAAAGTCCCTCTTTGTAAATAAATACATCCAGTGGTGAAAAGAACACAAGTCTTCTTACATTTTTTTTCATGTGATTATGGGTCCCATGAGAAGTAATACAAAATTCTATTATCAGTATAGGCAGTGGTGGGGAAGCTCCCTCCAACCATTCAAAATGCCATCCATTAACTAGGATGGGGCCATCTGCTGGAGAGAGAGGGCAGTTCAAGTTGAGCAGGTATTCCTCCTTCCTGGTGGGCTGAGGCTAGAGACCTCCAAACACCTTTTCCAGGGGTCAGGAAGAACCATCAGCAGGAAATAACTTTGAACCACTACTCATGTGGGCTGGATATGAACCAGCCCCCTAGAAATGCTGATCTGGACAGAGCAGCACTAAACTCCAGGCCCTGCCAGCCTCCCACAGCCCTGGCTGCTGACACTTTTATTTGCTGGCATTTACAATGTTGCAGCAGCTCAGCTCCGCTAATGTGGCTGCTTACAACATAGCACTTAGGCAAGGACTTCTTTGGGAGGAAAGCAAAAGGATGCTTCTCTGGGGTAAGAGGCCTCCACCAGTGCCATTCATGCAAAAGGGAACTGCATTGTCTCAAAAGCAAAATCTGAGGATTGACTAGCCTGTAGTGTTTTCTGCTTCCCAAAGATCATGATTATTCATCACACACACACACGCACACACACACGCACACACGCACGCACGCATGCATGCACATATCTGTTAAGGTACCTACCATTATTTTTTCCTTCTCCTTGTAATGAAGAAAAGAAATTTAAAACTGCAGCTGCCTCCTAAGGAAAATGGCCCTATTAAATGGAAGATGAGCATCTACTAAAATTGGAGATAGCCCGGTCATTGGCCCAAGCTTTATACACATTAAAGATGGGTGTGGAGTCCAGTTTGGAAGACAGCCTGGAGGAGTAGAGCTTAACCGTGTTGCAAAAGAGACAGAGGGAAGAATTGGGCATTCCCAGCCGTCACTGTGGAGAGAGGCACAGAGGTGTAGGTCATGGAAAAGCAAAGGCAGAGAAGAGGAAGAGACAGGGGCCAGGAGGGAGCCGAAGGCTAGAGCCCTTTGCTGGGAAGTGCACTGGAGAGAAATCCTGATGGTGGATGGTCAAGAAGACTTTTCCCAACACAGATATCTTCATTTATTTGCTGTGGTATGACCGTGGGACCTGCAAACCTTCAATGAAAATCCTGATAAATCCAACAGCCTTGTTTATTTAGTTGACCGGGAGAGCTAAAATTTTGAGACCTACTATATCTTAAGTTCCTTGTACTTTACATGTACAAATGAATTGAATTTTTACGAGGGACCACAAGGTAGGTGTTTTATCAAAATCATCTCCATTTTACAAATAAGGAAACTGAGGCAGAAAGAAGTTAGCAAGCTAGTAAATGGCAGGGGTGGGATTTGAGCTTCGGTGGTGGAGCTCCAAGGCCACATGCACTATACTACACTATACTAAATTAAGGGACAATAAGAATTCAATGCCAAAGGGAAAATGAAGCAGAAAGTAATAAGCCCTAGAGATAGTCCAAATACCTTAGACAAGGGCAGCCTTGGCCAGCCTTCCCCAGATCATATTGGGTAGGATGATCCTAGCTGATATCTGTGTTATATACCCTTCCTTTCATGATTCATTAATTCAATGCATATTTAATGAACATCCTACAAGGTGCCAGGCCATGTATTTGGCACAAAGAAAATTATGAACAAGGCAGTCCTGGCTCTTGCCCCCATAGAGCTTATAGCCTAAAGGAGAAAGAGACAAATGGGCAATCCTTACCAATATAACTGTGCTATGATAAGGGAAGTGTAATGTGCTTTAGGACACACAGGAGGGGCTCCTAATCCAGACTTAGAAGACCAGGCAAGGATTCCTGGGAAAAAAATCTAAGCTGAGTTCTAAAAACTTAATCAGAGTTAATGAGGAATAAAAAGGGCAAAGAGAATCCCAGGCAAAAGAATCAACATGTGCAAAAACCCACAAACAGAATAGGCCAACAGGTTTGGTAGAGCTGGAACCATTCAGGAGAAAAATGAAAAGAAATATATTTGGATGGGTTATCAAGATCTGAATCATGTCGGCCACACAAAGATATTACACTTTATCACAAGGCCAGTGAAACCGATTATCATATTTTAGGCAAAAGAAGGATATAATGCATTCATTCAACAAATATTTATTGAGCACCTACTACGTGCTAGGCACTACTCTGGATGCTTGGGATAAACTGGTGAACAAATCAAACATCCCAGCCTTACATGGGAGATGGTGAGGGCAGAAAATTAATATCAAACATAAAAAGTAAATTATGCAGAATGTTAGGAGTAGATAGAACTATAAAAAGGAAAAAACCATGTGGGGTAAAATGGATTGGAAGGGGGGCGGGTGAAGGAAGCATGGCCAGATGCAATAGTAAATGAGCTGTCAGCAGTAGGCCTTATGCAGGCGATAGCTAGCAAAGACTCAAAGAATCTTATTGTTGGTCACTCTGCAACTCACAATCAATATATGCAAACAGATGACTAAATATTCAAAGCAATACTTAGGACTTTTTATGTCTGCTCTATGCCTACAAAGTCTTGCTTACCTAATCTGAAGTCATAGTCCCATTTTAACTCAGAAACACAAAATCACTTTAGACTATAGACTCCAGAGTCTAGGAAATTACCAAAAGCCAAAATAAACCGAAATTTAGCCCAAACCTCAAGTATTTCCATAAGCTACTAATACCATATGTACTCCTTAGATGTCTTTAACTACCTGAAACCTTCTATATCCCCTTAGCTTCATGTCCATCTCTTCTAAAATATAACAGGTTAAAAATAATTGATTTACATCTGTTTTTCCTATAGCCACCCCAAGGACTTGCTTCCCACTGGAAGACAAAAGCAACCATATTTTGTCAATTTGGTTTCTTTCCCCCCTTTTCTTTCCTGAGTTTATAATTGTCAGGAACAGCTGTGTGCGTTGCCAATGCCTTCCCCCAAACTAACAGGGCTCTGACATACAAAACATCTATTCTGCTTCTAAATTTGTTTTTAATTATATTACAAGATGGAAAAAGAAATGCCTTAGCTGTTAACACTGGCTCGGTGGGGCCGACAGTAGACATAGAGCAGACATGAGGAAATACTTCAAAAAAAGTTTTTTAGCTTGCCGTGATTTAATAACAGATATTCCTGGCTTTGAGTGAACTCTGCAATATCCCTGTGCGACAGAATAAATGACCATCTACCACTATTAATTTTAGGTCATAATGTCTGAAATGCCACTTCAAAAATAAATGTAGTATTTTCACTTTATTTGGTCAGGTAAATACTATTTTGTCATAATAACTTTACAGCACTGTGTTTCACCTTGTCTTGCCTTGACTGCTGAAGGTAATAGGGACCGTTTTATTATGTCCATAAATTGAGTCAATTGACTTATCCTTATATCCTGTTTCCTGAGCTTAACGAGAGATTCTGCATCATTAGGAAAACACACCATCCTGCAGCAGGATCAAAAGCAAAGGAAGCCTGATAATAAGTCATTTTGATTTCAGGGAATGTTCACCAGGCAAACTTTCAATATTCTGGCAGAAGTAAAACAAATAACTGACTTTGCAAAGCATGGTTTGCTCAGAGCTGTGCTTATGCTGGAGACATCCCAGAAGGGTCCATATACCAAAGAAAAGAAAAAGGAAAACAATCAACCTCTTTGAATATGAGGCACATGTAATGAATCTGTAGATTTAGGTGGTTCAACATACCCAACAAAGAGAAAAATCAAAAAAATATTTTTGCAAGGAAACTTTTTGAAAGATTTTTACAGTCACAGTTTTTAAAATTCAGACTAACCATCACAATGATATTCTTGGATTAGATGATATTGCGAGAAATGAATGCTCATGGCAAAGCCAAGCTATTCCTTCTGGAACTTAGAAAACTGTGGGGTCGTTTTGTTTGTTTTTGCTTTCTTCAGTCCCCAAACCCTAGTAGAGTGCCTGGTACCTAGCTCAATAAATAGTTGTATTGTGGCACTGTATTAACCATGACGATGGCAAAGGTGACAGGGTCCTCCATACCGCATTCCTAGGAGGATCAGGACCCAACCCACGAATACTGATGGCAGTGATGACAAGCAATAATGATTTTAAATACTAGCTGTCATAGATTGAACATCTGTACTGTGCTGAGCACTTGCCATAGATTACTTCATTTGCTCTTCCCGACATTTCTATGAGTTAAGTACTACTATTATTACCACCTTACAAATGAGTAAACGGTAGCTTAGAGAAGTTAGATAATGTACTCAAGTTCACACAGCTTCTAAATGGCATCTGCTTCCAAAGCCTGAGCTCCTGGACACCATACTACATTGGGAATCCAGAGTCCAAATCTTGCAGGCTATCATCCAGAGAAGGCTCACCTGCCAGAAGACACAGATAGCCAGAGGAGGAGTCTGGTGAGAAATGAGCAAAGACCCTAAAGTGCAGAAGAGCCAAAGACAATGGGCAAGGTTGAGCTGAGCAGACAGGTCTCTTGTCAAAGTTACTTTAGCTTCTTGTAAACCACACCCCCAGGAACTATATTTTGGACCTATTACTTCTCTGGGTCTCTCTCACCTGCTAGGACAACATGGGAATTCCTCTGCAAGGGCCATTGCACTTCCATCCTCATTATTTTATGGAACTTCCAGGTTCTCCCTGAGATCTCTAGACCAAAGAATTCGAAGATCTCCAGCTTCATAATAATAAACTCAACTAGCATAACTACCCTCTAAAGTACTGCCCAAAATACTTAAGTGTTAAGGACCACTGAGACTGGGTAACCTTCAGGCATTCCCACTAGATAGTGAGCCCAGGAGCAACAATATAGGAACCACTTCAGGCTATTGTTACATAAGCCAAGTAAGTTAGGGAATTGAGTGTTTACTAGTGAGTTTTATTCATATTGTAGACCACCAAGGTACACAATTATTTCCATTCTCCACTATACAGAAGTAAAAGTAAGAATCATCTAGTGTTCTGTTGGAGTCATCCAAAACAAATGAAGAATTATAAGCCTAAGTCTGTAAGGAGTCCAAATATAAATTATTAGCTAATGTCCAGGGATGATAGTGGCATGAGCAAACCCCCACCAACTCTACAGCTTCATCTTCCTCCTCCCTCACTCCTCTCTGACCATATGGGACTACTTTCTATTTCCACTTTGGGGTTATGCATGCATTGTTCTTCTGATCGTGTGGCCTTCCCCACTCACGCTCATTACCTGGATAACTCCTGTTATCTTTTCAGGTGCAAAGAAACAAAAACTCAAACTCAACTGGCTCACATAATGATGAATACATTGAAAACTCCAAAGCCAGGGGTGCTCCATGTTGACTTATACAGTTAAGGAAGCCAACAGAAACCCAGATTCTTTCCATCTTCCTGCTCTGCTTTTGGTGAGTGGGCTTTTTCCTCAAGCGAGCTCCACTCAACATCAGACATGACAACATTCAGAGGCAAAAAAGGTCACCTCTTCCTTGTAAAGAGTGAGGAAACCATTCCCAAAAGCCCTCTAACAGACTTCTTTTTTGTCTGAATAGCCAAAATCATAACATATGCCCTAACACATGCCTAAACCAATCAATGGCAAGGCACTGAGAACACCATTATTGACTCAGATAAATCAAGACCAGTATCTTGGGGTCACCTCCCCTGCAGCACATGGCTAGATGGAGAAAGGTGGATACATGAAAATATTAATGGAGGAGGGCGATCCTCTAAGGAAGGAAAGGGAAGGGAAGTGGGTGTTTAGTGAGCAATCTACAGGGTCTGTAACAAACAACCCAGAGGGTTTATTCTAGATGTCACTTTCTCAGGAAAAACTTCCCTGAAACCCACTCCAAGCCCAGACTCAGATCTCCCCACCACACGCTATCAAAGAACACTCTACTTTTTCATTATGGAGTTGATCATAATTGTAATTAAATAAATATGTGCCTTAAAACTTAATGTCTTTCTATCTCACCATACTCTCTTGCTTATTATTCTAACCGCAGCACCTGGGATAATACCTCACAGCAATACTGGCCCAAACGGGGTCTCCTTCTACCACTGGGGCTTCACTGCTGTCAAGACTCCACCTCATCCCTTTCCTTCAAGATGTACAATTTTCACTATGTCTGCTCCACAGACTCTAAGATGTTGACAGCAATCAGTCAGCTTAGGAGTCCGTCTGCCTCCATGCCTCACGGCCAGCAGCACTGCTGGCAGTGACATGCCCTGCTCCATCTCCCTTACCCATAAAGGCAGCCTATGTCAGCCCCTGCCAAAAGAGCAGATGGCCAGGCTGTGTCCAGCTTAATCTCCAAAGGAGGTATATTTCCTTTTGCAGCTCACAACCTCCAAGAACAAGTAGCCTATGAAACAGAAATATGGCACTAGCTAGTCAAAATTTCTCTAAACCTGTTTCTCTGGTGGCATCAGGGTAAGATGCATAAACTGTGTTTTATTCCTTCCCTTTGAGAGAACAACTGAGATAGAAACACTTGAGTTCTTTGGAGTCAGACAGACTTTGGAGAATTATTTAATCTTTCTGCATCTCATTTTGCTTATCTTTAAAATGGAGAAAACAATCATTCCCCCATTATGTTGCTGAGAGGCACCACAGGATAATGATTATAAAACATAACAGATGACAGATTTCATTAGTCTTGTTGCACTGACATCTACAGACTGACACTTTTATACTCAGAACTGTGTGAGGCTACCATCCAATGGAAGGGGGGAAGACCTGGTGTTGCAGGCCTCAGATTGCACATTGTTCACTAGAAATAAAATGACAACTGTGATTCTGCCACGGCTGGTTGGCCAGGCCCAGACGGCGCTTCCTAAAGAAGCTGAAGAAGTCTTCTGTGTTTAGAATGCCTTGAGAAACTCCACATTTAGAAATTAAATCTAAGAGTAAGAGTCCAAAGGGGCTTCCAGTTAACACACTTTAAAGAAACAATATCTAGCCCAGGAATCATGATCATGAGAACTTAGTCATTTTTTTCTAGAAGTTTATACCTTCCCCTTGTTATCCCATACCTTTACCATTGAAGGGACTGGGTGCTTATCTTCAAAGTCAGCTGGGAGTCAGGAGATTGAGGACATTGTATCTCACTCTATAGCTATCTTCTGGAAAAAAAGAATAGCAGGATAAAAGGTGGCTGGTGGCTACTTTTACAAGTAGAGAAGAACAGCCTGCATCACTGGGCTGAACCAAAGAGGAAAAGAAAGACTTGTCAAGTCCACTAGCAGGAGTGACTATCCCCTCTGAAGGTTTTCAAGACCACTGCTCCCTGATAGCAACACACCCTTCCAATCAGTGCCTTCTCTTGCCCTCGTGGATGTGGCAATGCCATGCTCTCTCAGGTCAGTCTTAAGCTGTGCTGGATGAAGGATGGACACTCCTTGTGTAAATGGACTGCTCCTCTCTAACCATGGATCCCTCACCCCTGCACCCTGCAGAAGTGCAGCCAACATTTTAAGAGATCACATTCTACGAATGCAGTGATTCCAACCTGAAGAGCTCAAGAAAAGACATGGTTGGAAGATGTGTTGTTCCACAGTTATGCCATAAACTTAAGACTGGGAAATTTAGAACTATGAGAAAATGATCATTTGCATTTTCCTGCATACCCTGGGTAAGACTTGCATCTGTAGTCATCAAAGAAGCACAGTATAATCAGAGAGTCACTGAAAGCCAGTATGCAAGGGTGCAAGGTAAATGACACCATGTCATGAGTAATAACATAACCAGCATTGAAATAAATGGTGTTAGGGTACTGCAGTTAGGTGTTCCGTTTCAGTGCAAAAGTTCTGGAGAGTCATGTCATTGTGAGTAATAACAATACTGCCAGTTTTTTATTGCATGGGAGATACAAAATTAGCCAGGAACAATGAAATTAATAATAAAGAACATGAAGAGATGCCTCTGCACTGACTAGACAATACACAAATAGGACCTCTTCTATAACCATTATTCTAAATCTTCATCAATAAATCACTTTACTTCACATAGGCCCATGGATTTTGTAATATATTTGTAATCAAACTGCATAGATAGATAGGGGTCCTATAAAAACATATTTGCCCAAGTCCCCATACACCCTCCAAAAAGCCGGAAGCTCCATCTTCAATTCTCCACTTCTACCATAGAAATAAAGTTTTAGTTGAACACATGATCACATAAAGACAATATTTCCCAGCCTCCCTAGTTGTGAAGAATGGCCATTTGACACTTTTTCTCTAAAAAAGAAATGTGCAGGCACTCCTTTGACCCTTTCCCTGCCCCTGCTGGTGGAATATGATGAAGACTGAAGCATTCTTGGAACCCAGAAATGGAATCCTGGGGTTAGGACGTAGAGTCACACTACCAGCACTGGCTCTCCTATCTCTAGACTACCCTGTGAAACAGAAAAAAATTCCTGTTTTATTTAAGCCACTGTATTTTGAGGTCTCCTTGAGACAGCAATTTATTGAGGTAGGTCAGACAAAAAGACTGTGGAGAATAAACCTAGGATTCAGTTTTAGACTTAAGTTTGAAATTCCTATGAAACATCAAAATGGTCATGTCAGGTGAATAGTTGGATCCACAGTCTGAAGCTCATAAGAAAGACCTATGTTAAAGACAAATGCAAGCACTGTCAGCATACAGATTTTAACCAACCTTATTGAGGCATAACTTACAATAAATTGCACCTATTTAATGTGTTCAATTTCATAGGCTTTGACTGATGTATACACCTATGGAACCACCACACAATAAAGATACAGAACTTTTCATCACCCCAAAAGCTTTCCTCGTGGTCTTTTGCAGACCATCCCTCCCTCTGCTCCCAGCCTCAAGTAATGTTGATTGGCTTTTGTCACTATAGATTAGCCTACATTTTCTAAAATTTTAAATAAGAAGAATCAAAGTATGTACTTTTTTATGTCAGTCTCCTTTCACTTAGCATAAGGCATCCATGTATAGATAGTACATTTTGTTTATCCATTTACCTATTGATGGACTTTGGGGTTGGTTCCAGTTTGGGGCTATTGTAAATGAAGCTGCCACGAACATTTATGTAGAAGTCTTTGCGTGGACCTGTGTTTCCATATAGATGGATTTTGAATCTTTAGGATTTAAGAAAAAAATAAAGTCTAGGACCAAGCTCTGAGATATTCTATGTAGAGTTTGAACGGAAGAGAAGTTCCTAAGACAGAGTTGGATAGAAAGGCCAGTGTAGTAAAAGAAAGCTAGTTAAATATAGTGTCATTGAAGCCAAGAGAAAAGGTATTTCAAAATGGCAGGAGTTGACATCTCTGACAAATGCTGCTGTAAAGCAAAATAGGATGTGAGGGGCTTCCCTGGTGGTGCAGTGGTTGAGAGTCCGCCTGCCGATGCAAGGGACATGGGTTTGTGCCCCAGTCTGGGAAGATCCCACATGCCATGGAGCGGCTGGGCCTGTGAGCCATGGCCACTGAGCCTGTGCGTCCGGAGCCTGTGCTCTGCAACGGGAGAGGCCACAACAGTGAGAGGCCCGCATACAGAAGAAAAAAAAAAAAAAAAATAGGATGTGAACTAAAAAGTGTCAATTAAATTTGATAACATGAATGTGATTGACAATGGAGAGGTTGATGGACTAGAGGTCTTAATGAAGTACTGCTGAGTGAAAGCAGGGAGGAAAGGAAGTAGGGGTTGAAGAGTGGCATATTTGAGTAAGTGACTTCAGGGTAATGCAATCTCTGGCAATAAGTCTACAAAGTGACTATGGAAGTGAGTGGCTAAGTCAGAATGGAAGAGAAAGCCATCATCAATGTGGAGGTCAAGAAACTGAGGTATGGGGTGTCTGCTGTACAGGTTGCCCACAGTGAATTTGCCAAAGGCAAAAGCAAGAGTTAGGCTAAAAAAGAATGCTGATGACAAGCATGCTTGTCTCTAGGAAAAAGTCAGACTCCCTGGTCAAGATGAACTACGTGTAGGAGGGGAAAATTCTAGGAGGGGAGTGGTCCATAAACACATGAATACAGGCTGTAGGATCACTGCAGCAGGTCTTGGAGTTCCACCTCAAATTCAAAAGATGTGCAAATCCATGAGTCGGAGGGCAGGGTAGGAATCTGGTTTTTATGGAAGCTCTTAATTGGTTAGAAAGCTATTCTTGTGACATTAATGTCTTAACAAAAGAATACTAGAGAAAATCTATGTTTCTGCTATTTCCAGCACAAGTTGTTCAAGTAGCCCAAGTACCAATCCTATGAGATACAGCCACCATTATTTTATATTTATTACTGTACTTAATCTTTTAAGAAAACAGGATTAACTTTCAGATTAAACACCATGTAAATGTTGCACTGTACTTTAATTAAAATGAATAAGCTAATTAAACCAGAAAAAAAGTTCAAGTAAACCCTTGGGAGTGTAGCATTAAAGGATATACCCTTTGTTAATGCTTTGTGATGTGAGTAAAGATTATAGCACATTAGAGATAAATATTAGCTGGCTTTTAAAGACTCCTGGATCATATATCACACTATTAATGGCTAGCTTATATTAATTATGTCTGCAGACCAAAGCAATATTTGCCAATTATATGATATATGGTATATTATAACATGACTAAATTCTGAATAGCATTGTTAGTATAGATTTGAACTCTCCTTTTCAATTCAGATTTCTGGGAATTCTTGTGTTTAGTTAATGCCCATGGAAATGAGCCTTTTTAAAAGGAAAAGCTAACAACAACTTTGTCAAAGTAAAGGCAGAAATGCATTCATTCCATCCTGCTTGTTACACTAGGATCATAAGTGTGTAAGGGTTCCACTGGAGCTATTACTACCAAGTAAGAGGAAGTGCCTGGTAGCTCTCAATGAACATTCAGTCCACAGTTCATTGCCACTGAAGTCAGGCCATGGTCTGCTGTGTAAATGTGCACTGCGGGGCTCTTTAACACACAGATTATGGGTACAATAGGCCATTGCTGCTCTTCTCTGCATAAACACATTCCTGAGAGATTTAAACATGTATACTATTGCTCAAACAGTGTAATTTCTGGGATTGTTCTTATCAATAAAATCACACAGCTTTAATGGGGACTTTCTCAATTTGCAAATGAGTGATTTCTCCACTAAACTATGAATATAGCAGTCCACTGAGATTAACTGTATCCAAACACATTTCACAGTTTGTCCTTAATGTGAATTAAGACACTTAGTGTGGATTCTTGATAATTCCTACAACAGTCACTTTGAACTCAATTGATTCTGAGATCATGGATTGGCGAATGGATGGATGGGTAGATAGATAGATAGGTAGACAGATAGACAGAAGTGGAGGTAGCAGTGGGCACCAATCACTGACTGGTGGTCTTGGAGTCCTCTTTTCTATGTAGGACCATCCATTATTTACAGACAGCCGGCAGAGTATCCTGCAGAGTCCTCCTTCAAATAACCAGCTGTGTAAATTAAACAGAAGCCACATGCCAGGAACTGGTAGGATATCTATCCAAATGCCTCCTAGTCACTTCTCAGTAGTCTCAGTTACACATAGCCCATATCCTTATCAGAGTCAGCCTCTACAACACCCACTCTTAAAATGGCTGTCCAGATAGTCTGTATGCATACGATTAATCTCAGCCAATATATCATTCACAGTTGAACACACTTTTAATCTATTTACTTAATAAACCTTCTGTGTCACTTCAAACTTACAAATACACGGGAGAGAAACATTTGAAAAAGCCCTTCCCCATTCACTCCCAACAATTTTACTAAACTGCAGGGATGCCTTACAATCTGAACTGCATTCTGCATCCTGCAAATCACTGAAAAACTTGTAGGCTTTCATCAGCCACTACAAAAACTGAGCTGAGCTAAGTTTGTTTTCGCTGCTTGCAAATTTGACTACATATTACTTTTATTGTTAGCATTATTATATTGCAGTTTTATAGCCTCTATTTTCTGAGGAGTTGAAAGAATTTAATCTTCCCCCCTTCAAGATCACTTTTCATTTTCCAGAGAATTGAAGAAAAATAGAAGATAAGGAGAAGAGGAAAAACTACAATAAAAAGAAGGGGGGGAGGAAAGGAAAATGAAGAGGAAGTAATATCTAGAACAAGTCCTTGCTACAAGTATCGATGGATTCCCACATTATAAGAAATGTGTTTAAACCCAATTCTTATATGTGTCATTTAGGTACTAATAAATAATTCTTTACCTTAATATACTTGTTTCTTTCAAAGCAATTTTATATAATAATAATAATAGCTAACATATATTGAATGCTTACTATGTTCCAGGCATTGCTCTAAGTGTCGAACATATAGTAATTCATTCTTCACAACAACCCTATGACAGAGATACTGTTTTATTATCCGAATTTTATAGATGAGGGAAGTGAGGCACTGAGAGGTTGAGTAACTAACCCTAGGTCACACACCACTAGGAAACAAGGGAGTTGGGGTTTCCCTTCCATTACCACCATACCCTTGAGGTGGACAGGAGTATCATTTCCTTACAGGTGAGGCCCAGAGGCCACATGATTAGCCCAAGGCTACAGATAACAGCAGATCTAGTTACAGAAGAACCACAATTGGGACCAGGTTTCTACACCAAAACTGTCAGTTTCCCAGAAGGTCCTATTAACAATCATCTTGTTTTACACAACATAAGCTAGAAATGGCTTCTGTTTCTTTGAGATGTCTGAGATTTTGAGAAGGACTACCAAGGAAATTCAGGGGACCAGCTGCACATGAACAATGCAAGACAGAACCTCCCCACTGTCACTGAATTTAGAAAGCACTGAAGGACCTGTGGAACAAAAACCACATGCACAGAAAGATACACAGGATGAAAAGGCAGAGAGCTATGTACCAGATGAAGGAACAAGATAAAACAACTAAATGAAGTGGATATAGGAAACCTTCCAAAAAAAGAATAATGATAGTGAAGATGATCCAGGACCTCAGAAAAAGAATGGAGGCAAAGATCAAGAAGATGCAAGAAATGTTTAACACAGACCTAGAAGAATTAAAAAACAAACACCTAGAAGAATTAAAGAACAAACAAACAGAGATGAACAATACAATAACTGAAATGAAAAATACACCAGAAGAGGGCTTCCCTGGTGGCGCAGTGATTGGGAGTCCACCTGCTGATGCAGAGGACACGGGTTCGTGCCCCGGTCCAGGAGGATCCTGTATGCCGTGGAGCGGCTGGGCCCATGAGCCATGGCCGCTGGGCCTGCACGTCCGGAGCCTGTGCTCCACAGCAGGAGAGGCCACAACGGTGAGAGGCCCGCATACAGAAGAAAAAAAAAAAAAAACACTAGAAACAATCAGAGGCAGAATAACTGAGGCAGAAGAAAGGATAAGTGACCTGGAAGACAGACTGGTGGAATTCACAGCTGTGGAACAGAAAAAAGAATGAAAAGAAATGAAGACAGCCTAAGAGACCTCTGGAACAACATTAAACGCAACAACATTTGCATTATAGGGGTCCCAGAAGGAGAAGAGAGAGAGAAAGGACCCGAGAAAATATTTGAAGAGATTAACTTCCGAAAACGAAGAGTCGAAAACTTCCCTAACATGGGAAAGGAAATAGCCACCCAAGTCTAGGAAGCGCAGAGAGTCCCAGGCAGGATAAACCCAAGGAGAAACATGCTGAGACACATAGTAATCAAACTGACAAAAATTAAAGACAAAGAAAAATTATTGAAAGCAACAAGGGAGAAATGACAAATAACATACAAGGGAACTCCCATAAGGTTAACAGCTGATTTCTCAGCAGAAACTCTACAAGCCAGAAGGCAGTGTTATGATATAATTAAAGTGATGACAGGGAAGAACCTACAACCAAGATTACTCTACCCGGCAAAGATCTCATTCAGATTCGACAGAGAAATCAAAAGCTTTACAGACAAGCAAAAGCTAAGAGAATTCAGCACCAACGAACCAGCTCTACAACAAATGCTAAAGGAACTTCTCTAACTGGAAAACACAAGAGAAGAAAAGGACTTACAAAAACAAACCCATAACAATTAAGAAAATGGTAATAGGAACATAAATATCGATAGTTACCTTAAACATGAATGGATTAAATGCTCCAACCAAAAGACACAGTCTCACTGAATGGATACAAAAACAGGACCCATATATATGCTGTCTACAAGAGACCCACTTCATAACTACGGACACATACAGACTGAAAGTGAGGGGATGGAAAAAGATATTCCATGCAAATGGAAATCAAAAGAAAGCTGGAGTAGCAATACTCATATCAGATAAAATAGACCTTAAAATAAAGAATGTTACAAGAGACAAGGAAGGACACTACATAATGATCAAGGCACAAATCCAAGAAGAAGATATAACAATTATAAATATATATGCACCCAACACAGGAGCACCTTAATACATAAGGCAACTGCTAACAGCTATAAAGAGGAAATTGACAGTAACACAATGATAGTGGGGGAATTTAACACCTCATACCAATGGACAGATCATCCAAAAAGAAAATTAATAGGGAAACACAAGCTTTAAGTGACACAATAGACCAGTTAGATTTATTTGATATTTATAGGACATTCCATCCAAAAACAGCAGATTACACTTTCTTCTCAAGTGCACACAGAAAATTCTCCAGGATAGATCACATCTTGGGTCACAAGTCAAGCCTCAATAAATTTAAGAAAATTGAAATCATATCAAGCAACTTTTCTAACCACAACACTATGATATTAGAGATCAATTACAGGGAAGAAAACATAAAAAACACCAAAAAATGGAGGCTAAACTATACGTTACTAAATAACCAAGAGATCACTGAAGAAATCAAAGAGGAAATAAAAAAATACCTAGAGACAAATGACAATGAAAACACGATGATCCAAAACCTATGATATGCAGCAAAAGCAGTTCTAAGAGGGAAGTTTATAGCAATACAAGCCTACCTCAAGACACAAGAAAAATCTCAAATTAACAATCTAACCTTAAACCTAAAGGAACTAGAGAAAGAAGAACAAACAAAACCCAAAGTTAGTAGAAGGAGAGAAATCATAAAGATCAGAGCAGAAATAAATGAAAGAGAAACAAAGAAAACAATAGCAAAGATCAATAAAACTAAAAGCTGGTTCTTTGAGAAGATAAACAAAATTGATAAACCATTAGCCAGACTCATCAAGAGGGAGAGGACTCAAATCAATAAAATTAGAAATGAAAAAGGAGAAGTTACAACAGACACCGCAGGAATACATAGCATCCTAAGAGACTACTACAAGCAACTCTATGCCAATAAAATGGACAACCTGGAAGAAATGGACAAATTCTTAGACAGGTATAACCTTCCAAGACTGAACCAGGAAGAAGCAGAAAATATGAACATACCAATCACAAGTAATGAAATTGAAACTCTGATTAAAAATCTTCCAACAAACAAAAGTCCAGGACCAGATGGCTTCACAGGTGAATTCTATCAAACATTTAGAGACGAGCTAACACCCACCCTTCTCAAGCTCTTCCAAAAAATTGCAGAGGAAGGAACACTCCCAAACTCATTCTATGAGGTCACCATCACCCTGATACCAAAACCAGACAAAGATACTACAAAAAAAGAAAATTACAGACCAATATCACTGACAAATATAGATGCAAAAATCCTCAACAAAATACTAGCAAACAGAATCCAACAACACATTAAAAGGATCATACACCATGATCAAGTGGGATTTATCCCGGGGATGAAGGATTCTTCAATATACGCAAATATATTAATGTGATACACCATATTAACAAATTGAAGGATAAAAACATATGATCATCTCAACAGATCCAGAAAATGCTTTTGACAAAATTCAACACCCATTTATGATAAAAACTCTCTAGAAAGTGGGCATAGAGGGAACCTACCTCAACATAATAAAGGTCATGTACGACAAACCCACAGCAAACATCATTCTCAATGGTGAAAAACTGAAAGCATTTCCTCTAAGATCAGGAACAAGACAAAGATGCCCACTCTCACCACTATTATTGAACATAGTTTTGGAAGTCCTAGCCATGGCGATCAGAGAAGAAAAAGAAATAAAAGGAATACAAATTGGAAAAGCAGAAGTAAAACTGTCACTGTTCGCAAATGACATGATACTATACATAGAGAATCCTAAAGATGCCACCAGAAAACTACTAAAACTAATCAATGAATTTGGTAAAGTTGCAGGATACAAAATTAATGCACAGAAATCTCTTGAATTCCTATACACTAATGATGAAAAACTGAAAGAGAAATTAAGGAAACATTCCCATTTACCATTGCAACAAAAAGAATAAAGTACCTAGGAATAAACCTACTTAAGGAGACAAAAGACCTGTATGCAGAAAACTAAGACACTAAAAGACACTGATGAAAGAAATTACAGATGATACCAACAGATGGAGAGATATACCATGTTCTTGGATTGGAAGAATCAATATTGTGAAAATGGCTATACTACCCAAAGCCATCTACAGATTCAATGCAATCCCTATCAAATTACCAATGGCATTTTTTACAGAACTAGAACAAAAAATCTTAAAATTTCTATGGAGACACAAAAGACCCTGAATAGCCAGTCTTGAGGGAAAAAACAGTGGTGGAGGAATCAGGCTCCCTGACTTCAGACTATACTACAAAGCTACAGTTATTGAGACAATATGGTACTGGCACAAAACCAGAAATATAGATCAATGCAACAGGATAGAAAGCCCAGAGATAAACCCACACACTTATGGTCAACTAATCTATGACAAAGGAGGCAAGGATATACAATGGAGAAAAGACAGTCTCTTCAATAAGTGGTGCTGGGAAAACTGGACAGCTACTTGTAAAAGAATGAAATTAGGGGCTTCCCTGGTGGCGCAGTGGTTGCAAGTCCACCTGCCGATGCAGGGGACGTGGGTTTGTGCCCCAGTCTGGGAAGATCCCACATGCCGTGGAGTGGCTGGGCCCGTGAGCCATGGCCGCTGAGCCTGCGTGCCCAGAGCCTGTGCTCCTCAACGGGAGAGGCCACAGCAGTGGGAGGCCTGCGTGCCGCAAAAAAAAAAAAAAAAAAAAAGAATGAAATTAGAACACTCCCTAACACCACACACAAAAATAAACTCAAAATGGATTACAGACCTAAATGTCAGACTGGACATTATAAAACTCTTAGAGGAAAACATAGGAAGAACACTCTTTGACATAAATCACAGCAAGATCTTTTCTGATCCACCTCCTAGAGTAATGGAAATAAAAACAAAAATAAACAAATGGGACCTAATGAAATTTAAAAGCTTTTGCACAGCAAAGAAAACTACAAACAAGACGAAAAGACAACCCTCAGAATGGGAGAAAATATTTGCAAACATATCAACAGACAAAGGATTAATCTCCAAAATATATAAACAGCTCATGCAGCTCATTATTAAAAAAACAAACAACCCAATCAAAAAATGGGCAGAAAACCTAAATAGACATTTCCCCAAAGAAGATATATAGATGGCCAAGAGGCATATGAAAAGCTGCTTAACATCACTAATCATTAGAGAAATGCAAATCAAAACTACAATGAGGTATCACCTCACACCAGTTAGAATGGGCATCATCAGAAAATCTACAAGCAACAACTGCTGAAGAGGGTGTTGAGAAAAGGGAACCCTCTTGAACTGTTGGTGGGAATGTAAATTAATACAGCCACTATGGAGAACAGTATGGAAGTTCCTTAAAAAACTAAAAATAGAATTACCATATGACCCAGTGATCCCACTACTGGGCATATACCCAGAGAAAACCATAATTCAAAAAGACACATGCACCCCAATGTTCATTGCAGCACTATTTACAATAGCCAGGTCATGGAAGCAACCTAAATGCCCATCGACAGATGAATGGATAAAGAAGATGTGGTACATATATACAATGGAATATTACTCAGCCATAAAAAGGAACGAAACTGAGCCATTTGTAGAGACGTGGATGGATCTAGAGACTGTCATACAGAGTGAAGTAAGTCAGAAAGAGAAAAACATATATCTTATATTAACGCATATATGTGGAACCTAGAAAAATGGTACAGATGAACCAGTTTGCAGGGCAGAAGTTGATACACAGATGTAGAGAACAAACGTATGGACACCAAGGGGGGAAAGCTGGAGGGGGTGGGGATGGTGGTGTGCTGAATTGGGCGATTGGGATTGATATGTATACACTGATGTGTATAAAATTGATGACTAATAAGAACCTGCTGTATAAAAAAATAAATAAAAAAAAAAAAAGAAAGCACTGCAGGGACGATGAAATCATAGGCAGGCTGATGAGACCTGTTGAGTGAATAATCTCATGGCCCCTGCCAGGAATACCTGCTGTCACCAAGAAATCCCTGTTTTTATGAAAGCTCAGGCCAAGCTGGTGTAGAGAAAGACCCTCTGAACTCCCAAAGTTCCAATGAACTCTGATACCATGGACAAGTCATTTCATCTGAGTGTTAGGTACATGATTATTAAAAATAAAATAAATTAAAATAAAATAAAGGCATATGGTTGGTTAAGCTCATCTCTTAACACTTCTCATTATCTTAAATTTGTGATTCTAAAAATGATACCCCACATTACAAGTGGAAAAACTGAGGTAAAAGCTAAAAGACTTTCTTAGGGCCAAAGGAAATCCCAGGACCAAATTTGCTAAATTTACAGATACTTTCTAGACACAAAAATGAAAGATTGTAATAATTAGCTACTTGCTACTTATCAGATACTTTTTTAAAAAGGAATTTGTGTAAATAAAATTTATTCCTATTTAGCTACAAATTATTTTTTAAAATGTTGTATACTGAAATGTGATAGTGTCCTGTATTTTTCTTGACCATGCTAATGGTTCTGTAGGTAAGGTTAATGAGATAATTAGTTTTATATCATAAATCCACCCATATAAAGATTGTTTCCTTTTATTGTTCTAATTCAAAAACAATTAATGTTCTAATCTTCATACAAAGTAGCTCAAATTTGGAATGATTAGAACTAAGGCAGTTATCACAGTCAATAAAAGGGTTAGGATCCCATAATAATAAAATGAAATATTAAAAGTGCCAGTAATTATTCAAAACTCTGCTTGTGTGTGTGTGTGTGTGTGTGTGTGTAAGAGAAAGAGATGCACAGAGATAGAGACAGAGGGAGAATGAGAATAAATATGTCAGGGTTTCCAGAAAGAGAGTAGTTTGTAGTACATGAGACATTTACAAAACCCTTGCTGATTTATGAGTCAGCCATTTTTGCTTCTGCCAACATTCAACATCCTGCATTTGGTCATGTTGGATTGCCTAGTGTTAACACACTGACTTTATCTGGTTCATCATTGCCGGCTCCTTCCTAAGAAAGGAGGCTGTGTTAAGAAGGAACATACTGGGAAACTCTGCTCATTCACCCAAACTGTCTCACATTAAAATTTCTTGAAAAAGTATATTGAATGTCATTTTAAAGGTAATAAATTTGCAATGGACTAAAGAAAAAGTCATTCCATAAGGATGAGTGATATTTGGTTTCCAGTTGCTCACCTCTACTCAGTTTGCCAATCCCTAGAAAACACAAGTACTCCTAGAGACACAGGCAATCAAGGGAATAGAACATGGCTCTTTGCAGCTGGACTTAGGTGAGCCACTGTTCTCAACTCACTGTGCTAAAGAAGCCACTTCTCATGTGCCTCAGGTGAATTCACAAACCCCTGCCATTTATTATCCAAGCATGATGACTGGATGAAAGAAAATAAGTAGATCAATGTAAACTCATCATCACTTCCAGGAAATAGACACAACTTATGCCTTGCTAGTCTTTATACATAAAAAGGAGCCTATTGTTTTAAGTCACTCCTACTTAAATTTCAGTAATAATAATTGAGATGAGAGACTCCAATGTGTCACTCATGTTTAAACAGTCGAATTGCTAATTAGAGAAACAACACGATAATTTATTATAATAAAGTTAGACCAGATACTATTCCTTCCACTACAGTTACCAAAAGACTAAGCAAAGGTGAGTACTGGCCTACACATTAGTGTAGGTCATTAGAATGACCACGGCTCTTTACAACTCACCAGAATCATGGAAATGTTCTGAGTCTGATCTTAAGTCCTTGGAAAATAGAATACTCTTAAAATAGTGCAATTCAACAAAGTAAGCCCAGGAGCAACAGAACTGGAAGCTACTCAGTAAATACTGTTGGGCTCTGAAAGAATGGCGCCAAGCCATAGGCCTCACAGCATGTTTCCTACTCCAAATGGCAAGCCCTTTTAAAGCTATACATCTCCTTCAATCCATTTATCCATCAGCAATAAAACTACTTTGATGGGATTGATTTAATACTAGGGAGAGTGCTGAATTTGATGAATGCATGACAGCTACTTATTTTGGCCTCTTTTGCAAAGCTAGAGCTAGCATTGTTTGGTTCTTTTGCATAGCTGTAGCTAGCTCTAAATGGAAATTCTATTTCTTCCCTTTGTTTCATTTATCAGAACATACTCAAGGTAACTGTTACAGAGAGCAGAAAAGAAATGGCTCCTGGAACCCTTTTGGCACAGAGGGTCAGTACAGGGCTTGAGATGGGCATGCTGGCTGAACCAGTGCTTTGAGCAGTGTCTTTGCAGGATGAATAACATCTCCACCTTAGTACCAAAGTCATCATCTACAGACAGATAGACCCTCCTCGGGTCTCTTCAACTCCCTTCAAGTCATGATAGGCCTCCTGCCTTGTTTCTTCCAGCTACCATGCCTACCGGTTTTGGATGATCCTCTAAGGCTGCAGGGAAGTTTTTGAGGTTCCTCAAGATGGCAAAGCCTCCCACCCATCCCTACTTGACTTTTTTCCCCAACCACTTCCTTGAAATTTCCTCCAATCACAAACACCCAGGGTGTTATTTTTCTTGTGTTTCTTTGCAGCAAGTCCAAAACTCTCTCTTAGTGGCTTTATGTCACTTTATGGGGTTAAAAGTATTCTTTAGATCAAATGGCAGAAAATAAACATGTACATTGCGGAATATACTCCACTCAAGGCAGAGAGGTGGGCTAATGCTTCTTAGCTGAGAGGGTTCAGTACCTTCTGCCCTGAAAGTTTTCAGTGACTAAGAGTACACAATCACATTTGGATAAGGAGAAAATATATATTTTATAAATACAGTGTACTATAATAGATTGTCATATATACATATTTATATTTATTATACATTTTCATTCAGTTTTACAAATTTTAGGAAAATATTTCAGAAACATATAGTATTATAACAAATCAGGGTGATGTAAAACATGATATGTTTGTGTTCCCTGGCAAATGCTTCAGTTTTTTTTTTGTTTGTTTGTTTTTTGGCTGTGCTGTGAGGGGGCTTTCTCTATTTGTGGCGAGCGGGGGCTACTCTTTGTTGCTGTACATGGGCTACTCTTCATTGCGGTGTGTGGGCTTCTCACTGCAGTGGCTTCTCTTGTTGCAGAGCACGGGCTCTAGGCACGCTGGCTTCAGTAGTTGTGGCATGTGGGCTCAGTAGTTGTGGCTAACGGGCTCTAGAGTGTAGGCTCAGTAGTTGTGGCACATGGCTTAGTTGCTCCGTGGCACATGGGATCTTCCCGGACCAGGGCTCGAACCCATGTCCCCTGCATTAGCAGGCAGATTCTTAACCACTGTGCCACCAGGGAAGTCCCTGCCTCAGAATTTTGAGAAAAATAGTTTAACTCTTCAGCTCCACCTCATAAATCTTCACTCCAAACTTAAGGGCAGTATCAGAGGTCAATTTTTGCAGCACCAAAGCTCCTCCTCTGCCTGAGTTATTTGATTGAAAACCTCAGAAAGACAGCTCT
This sequence comes from Tursiops truncatus, assembly GCF_011762595.2. NCBI lineage: Eukaryota > Metazoa > Chordata > Mammalia > Artiodactyla > Delphinidae > Tursiops > Tursiops truncatus. The sequence goes on along the minus strand of NC_047040.1, from coordinate 55,879,027 downwards.
CCACTACAGTTCTGGCTGATACAAGGGAGAGATGGGATGCCATCGACGACACAGACTCACTAAGACAAGGGAGGATGGAAGATGCCAGACTAGCAGAAGGTGGTGGGGAGGACTCTACAGCAAGGGAAGGAGTGCTGTGGTTTCAGCCCTCATGATAAAGGCATTGAGGGCATGAAGGTATCTGAGCAGGTCTGGGGGGAAAAGAGCAACTAGAGAAGCAGAAGCAATTCAGTGTTTAGGGGTCTGAGGCTGTGGTCATGGCTCTAGGAGAGCTGTTTGTATAGTCCAGCAGAGGAAGCCAGCACTCAGCGGGGAGGGACTGGACAGGTGTTAGTCAAGTGTGCTTTGGTTTAGGGAGAAGCAAGCAGGAAGCCCATGATGCTGAGAATAGAAGCCCCGTCCTTGGATTAACTGAGTTGAGCGAGGGGGATAAACCTGAGACCAGGGTAGCCACACAGGCATCGAGGGCTTAAGTGACAGATCAGTCGTGGTCCTGGAAGAAAACAGATGCATACACGAAAGAGAAAGGAAGAGTTTCACAAAGGGATGATTTTCAGTGGAGGGGCAGGGTTAAAGAAAACCAACAAGGGACTTGATGTCCTCTGGAACTGGAACAGGGCAGCGGAAGGAGTTACTGCCCCTGTGCCTGAAGGGTCAAGGGGAAGGAGCTGGGGGGAATTGTCCCTCAGGGGCTCTGACCTAGAGAGTCACCAGCTGTGGCTATGGGAGACAGCCAGCAAACAGAAGCTGTGGCTTTTATGGAGGAACACAGCCACTGCCAACACAGGGCCTGGCAGGGAGGGAGCCCAGGAACAAATACCACACGTTGTCTTGCTCTGCTCTTCGCTGGCTGGATGCAGAGGGGGCGGGGGGAGCCCAGCTGATGCAGGACACACAAGACAGTCCCTCAGAGCAAAAGCAGGGTAGACAAGTGTGGAGAGTGAATGTGCCGGGGAAAACTAAGAACGCGGAGCACAGCGAGAACCCTGGGACAGAAGGATGCTGCAGCCCATAAGTCACGCTTTGGACCCCCAGGTTGGAATCCACAGAGTGTGATTGCTTCTAAGCCCACACAGAAGTGGGCAAGTGGGAGGGAGGGTCTTAATAATTTAGTTAATATTCTTTCTCTCTCTCTCTCTCTCTCTTTTTTTTTTTTCTGTCACTTTGGCCCAGGTACTGGTGCTGGTCCAAACACACAGGTGGGAGTCATCTACATTTAGCCAGTGGAGCAAGGGAGGCAGAGGCATGGAAAATAAGACAGGGATGACCGGCTGCTACAGCTCCAGGTAACCCATTAATCTCAGAAACATGTCAACTCTAACACTTGTGCTTGGTTCTCAGGATACCTTCTAGTGGGTCGGGTCAGCATTATCATAGTCTAAGCCCTGTTCAGAAACCTGAGGAAATTTAGACAGCCCAATAAGTTGACACCAACTCCCTCACTTGCAAGTGTATTGGCCATATGAGTCACACACAAAAAAAAACTTTATTAGAAGAAAATCAACTACCATTAGAAGAAATTTCTGTTCAAAGTTAAGGAGCCCAGGAAGGCTCCTTCACCGGCAGAGACCACACATCCCTCACTCTGGGCTAGAGCTGCTCTCACCCGGCAGGGTCACTGACCCCAGCAGGTGTCTCTAGCCTGGACTGTGTTTCCACCCTCTGCCCGTTCCCACTCACTGCTCATGCTGGAGAACACGCAAACAGCCACTGCTGGCCAAGGCCAAGGCCGAGGCCAATTCCGTGGTCACTGGGCGGCTCCCCAGAACCTCCTTTCCCCAGCCTTAAAGTTTCTTTTAAAGCTCCCAATCCAGTGGGTTCCCTTACAGCTCCCCATGTTGCAGTGTTTGTCTGCTTGCTTGCTCACTTAATTAGGCTCATTTAGCTTCTAGGCTGTAGCAGAAGGTCAAACCACAGTAAGTCATTCAAGCCAGCCGCCCTCCTAGCACAAGCAGCAGGCGCCCAGCATGAAGTCCAGGCACCTCCACTCTGTCCTGCCTTCCTTCTCCACCAAGCACACGCTCAGAGGCTGTAAAGAGCCTTTCTCTTCTTTTTTGTTTGATATTTCAGACCTGGTGCTAACCATCCATTTTAGCCTTTCCCGTCACTAATTTTACCCACTGGGGTTCTTCAGTAAACACAGGTTTTATGGATGCTTTACAAACGTGTTGAGAGAGAATAAAATGGTATAGTCTCATCTCATCCAGATGCTACACAGCTTGATAGGCTAATAATTAGTTTGACCCAGAGAATCTGAGACCTTCCAAAAGGGCTTTCAGGAAGAGCAGCACAAATCATCACCTCATAATAAAAGCCACCATTTGTTGAGACCAACTAGGTCTCATACATTAATCTGTGGGGGTTACCTGTTTATACTTTAATCCCCATATAAATATGTAAAGGATATACTTACCCTTTAATACAGCAGCCCAATGTATTATGTATTCTTATCTCCATTTTAGAAATTAGCTTAGAGTGTTTAGGTAATTTGCCCAAGATTAACAGCTAGGAAGGTGCAAAGACAGGATTGGAATTCGGGTAGCCTGGACAAGCTAATCTGAGTGCCTGCCATGCCTACTAACCCATTATGAGCCCCTGCTGGAAGAGGGGGCTAAATCACCTCATAATGTAGAGCTATAGGAATATGTTCATTTAAAATAATAACAATGTCAAAGCATGGAATTCACAGTACCACAGATATGAGAATAAATAAGATATATGGGTCTGAGTTTTCACCCACTCACATCTGCATATTCTTAGATGCATTTCTTAGGTGCATGATTTTCCCGGCATGCTGTATAATTTACGTATTTACTTTTCATACCACTTATGGAACTACTGAAGGTATAGGACAATGACTCTTCTCACAGCTTTATTAATACAATTATTACAGAAATTATTAATTCAGTATTTGTGTTTAAGGCTGGCAAACTCCTTTCCCTAAAGCACCATTTCCAATTTCTGATCTTAAGCACATTCAAAAGATCTTGTGACCACCATCCATATGGGCCCTCCCTGATGTCATGATATATTTCCCTAGCTTTCCTGATATCCCACTCTGATGTGTACTCTTTACTTTCTAAGATCCATAGACATTAGCAGCAGGCCTTGACCAACTCAATTGTAGGAGGACCTCTCTCCTGAAAGACATTTTCTAAATGTCTACAGCTTGATCCCTTTACTGCCCAATAGAACACCCTTCCTGCCCCATGGGGGCCTGTCCTCTCCAACCAACCCAGAAAACACCATTCACATTATATTCCATTACTATTGACTATTTACTATTATGTTACATACCATTTGCTTATTCTTTTGTACCAATTAGCATTTTCTTAGCTTTCCCTGAATTATGATACTTTAATTGGTAAAGAAAAGAAAGGAATCAACCATTCAAGAGTACGAAGAAGACATAAAGAAGGTGGCACGGGGTGTTGAGCAGAAGGTACTTGGGGAGTTAAAATAACGGCTGTCAATTCAGGCAACCAAGTACCCTCGCTGCTGACTCCAAAGCTCGTGTATATACTATATGGCAGCACAACCCATGTCCATGCCCTGCCTCACTTAAGGTTCAGCCTTCTGGAGACTCTAGCCCAAGGTCTCTATTACAGAGCTATGCTTGGAAAAGAGAGCAGGTGATGATGAGTGCCAGGGGAAGCAACCAGGGCCGATGTCCTTTACAGTGATGACTAAAGGACGATATTCCTGACATCATCCTTTAGTCATCAGGAATATCAGCAGGGATGAGCAGTTCCCTTGGGAAGCCAGGCAATAGACAGCCTCCCTTCCCTAGGCCAAGACAGGCTGAGTCCAGAGCTTACAAATTAAGTGCCACACAGGCAGAGCAGATGATGTAAATGAGTGAGGTGACCAAGAGAGCGGCAATCAAGAGTGCACACGTAGGGACTTCCCTGGTGGTCCAGTGGTTAAGACTCCATTCTTCCAATGCAGAGGACGTGGGTTTGATCCCTGGTCCGGGAACTAAGATTCCACATGCTGCGCAGTGCGGCCAAAAACAAACAAACAAACAAGAGTGCACATGCAGACTGTAGAACTCCTGCCTAAGCAGAAGGAGCCAGCCACCTCTCATTGCATTGTAGGATTGTGGTCAGTGGTGCCAGCTCCTCTGATTTTCCCAGAGAACTCATAAACCCACATTTTAATGTGAAATATCTCAATTTTTAAATGTTATTGACAATTTTAATATATTTTTAAACTATGTGTGCCCTTGCCTATGGACATGCAGATGTGACCTATGGACTGCAACCCCTGCCTGATGCCTGAACGTTAAGATTAGCTGCTTCTTTCCTTTCACTAGATTGTTCCTTTAAATTGTACCCTCCCTGCAGCCTCTACCCCTCCTCCTTGGCTTTTCCTCTACCTTCTCTTCTTTTGCTTCCACTCACATCATCCTAATTCCTTCAATCCAAACCCTCACTCCCTTCTCTAATGCTGTCCACTTATCCAAATTCCATTATAATGATTATATAAAAAGACCCAACCCCCCATCAAATAAAGCAATTTATGAAAAATCAAAATGAGCAAAACTTTTAAACCTTGGATTAAAAGCCAGCTAGTAGACTCCTCTGTCCCGAGGGAACTTCAGGCGTATTAATAATTCAAAGGTTCATACTTGATTGAACTTATTTTTTTATTCCTATTTAATATTACCTCATACACATGCTGTGTTTTCTCTTTAAGCTCTTGAAGTGAAAAGCCCTGTCAGCTTCCCCTGTTCAAACCACTCCAGCTCCCAAATGCCCCTCCTCCTCTCCACAAACATAAAACTGCTAACATTTCAGACCTCTCTCTTTGGAGTTAGCTGACAGTGGTGCCTGGAGCCCTCCTTGGACCTCCTGGGGCTCTAACCCTCTGTGAGGAACCATGGCCATGGCTGGAAGGTCTCTGAAGGAATTTTCTAGATATTCATCTAGCACTTCAGCAACCCGACACTCCACCAACACTGAGACATTTTCACCCCTCATTTTCTGGATTAGACCCAATTTCTGGTCATTTCATAAGACTGAGGTGTCAAAACAGGGCCAATCTTGAGTCTAGAGAGAGTAGGCAATTACCTACATACGGAGATTTACCAAATACAATAAAAACTCAAAACGTCCCCACCTGTTCAAAACAGCTGAAACCTCAAGCCAAGCTTTTCATTCCATCTCCAAGGTACAGGAGACTGTGTCCCAGGAAAAGCTTCAGTAAACTTCAATCCATACTGAGGGATAACTACCGGATGTCGGATGTTGGGCACATTCCTCAAAGAAAGGTTAGGTGGTAGGAGAAAGGAGAGACCTGGGGCCATGTCGTTGGTGGGAGGCCCCACCGAGGCAGGGACGAGGTACCTGAGGTGGGAGGCGTGGCAGTCACTGCACTATTTTGCCTGACTTTCCTTCCTACCCTGCTCCCACTTTGCTCCTCCTCCAAACTGCAGCACAGTCAGTATTTTTGCCTGCCACAATCAGAGAATTTGGGGAAATACTTTAACACATCCTCCAGTCATTAACACAAGATCAAAATCCTTAACCCACCTCCCACCCCCAATGACTCCTGCACCACAGACAACTCAGGAGACCATAAAATCTGCTGGAGTGTTACGCTGGTAATTCCTGAATCTGAAAACTTGAGGCAAGTCCTTTCTCATTGAGGAATTTCACTTTCCTCATCCAACAGAGATACAGCTCAGAGGGCACACTCCCATGTTGGGTATAATTCTTTGGGTGAAATGTTTAGAAGAGTCCTGCCAACACAGAGCAGCAATTTCCATGCAAATTCGCGCCTGTGGGGAAAAATGCAATTGGTCCAACTATTGTACTGATGGGACACCCCCTTCCCACTCCACTGGGGTGTGGAAACACGAAGGAAGAGATCTATCTGTTTGTTCAGCCTCTGCGCGTGCCAAACATAAACGACTCCTGTGTTGCAAAGGAGGCCTTCGCTCCACACTGCTGCTCAGTGGCAAGGATTGCATAGAAATGAGAAGTTGTGTTCCCCTCCTTCTCAGCGGGATTGTAAGAACAAAGGCAGTGTTTTTCAGAAAGAATCAGAAAAACAAAGCCAGGGCATTTATGTTTTGTGAAACAAAAAAGGTTGGTTAACCATGTGGAGTTTACAAAGAAAAATAATAATAATCTACTCAACTTGGTTAATTCCTGGGGTGACAGTGTTTCAATCCACCCACCTCAATTCCAATGGCCTGTGGCCACGCTGGGGCAGTGATGGATACAGTGGCGCAGAGTTCAAGACCCATAGATTGTTCTGGTCTCTGCCACTAACTATCAAGATGAACTGGGGCAAATTGCAATAAATGAGTTGAAGTAGCTCAGTGGTCTTCAAACTGGGGTGCAGCGACATCTGCCCTAGTGCATGAAGACTTTCTGAGGGCTTTCCAGGGGAAGGGAGAGCTTTGGGGAATCAACTGCCAAATCTTCAACTTCCACATGTCCTCTTTCCTGAAATGAATCTGCTAAAATCATGTCTCAAGGACTCTTTTTTTCCTCCAATAATCCTTTTCCTTCTTTGCAAAAGAAAAGCACACTCCTCCAGTAATCCTTTTCCTACTTTGCAAAAGAAAAGCACACTCTTCACCCACCACAGTCCTACTCTGGTGCATTGTCCTGAGGTGTGAAAACCTCCAGAGCTTCTTCCTGAGGGAGGGTCCTTTGAGAGAAAAGCAGGAGCGTTTCAAAAAGAAACAGAGGGGAGGTGAAACACTCATGGCAAGCCTCTTTCTTGGCTTCTTCTTTCCCTCACTCTCTTCTTTCCTTCCTTCGTTTCTTACAGTAGGAATCCAGAAGCACGAAGGTTCCAAAGGGTCACATACTAACACATTCATTTGAATTAAAAAATGAAATAAGATGTTTTTTTCTGACAGAAAGTAAGTCCAATTTGGCAGAATGGTTTGACAATAAGGACTAGCTTTGCCAATTAATTTATATGATGGACACTCTCCATAAATTTAATGAGCTAAATCTGCAGCTCCAAAGGTTTGATGAAAATACAGTTTTAATCATGGATATAATATTCAGTATATCAGCTAAAATATACTTTGTAACTATTTAAATTTATGATAAAAATTTTAGATGTCAACTCACAAAGGATCTTTCCAAATTATTTTACAGACTACATGAGCAAAAAAGACTGAAGCCACTAGTCTAGGAAGGAATTCCACTAGTCTGGAGCTCTTTCCAGGTCAACTGCATGTGGAAATTCTTGGTCTTTTCTCTTTATCCCTCTCTCTGCACCCAGCCATATACCTGAGTCTCCTAGCCTTGCCATAATGCTTTATCAATCACAGTATTTGAGGGGAGACTTTGTTTCTAGTGTTCAGTATCCCTTCAGCTACCCCCAAATAAAACTAGCCTGAAAGACCCAGAAAAGTCTAGGGAGAAGCTATGGGAGCCAGGCAGAAAGTCCCCAAAGCACTTTCCATATGTCTTGACCATCTTACAGATGAGGGGACTGGAATGAACAGATTGAGCATCTCAACTGTATCGGTAAAAATAATAAACTGGCCTGTCCCAATCTCCCCACAGTACTAACTTAATATTTACTTCCCACTCATAAGAAAGAGAGATGATATTCAAGGTCAAACAGCAACAATTCTTTTTAACTTTCTCTTTGTAATGCACTTAATTGACACAATTCTCATATTTGTCCACAATGATCACTCCTAGATGTGAAAATGAGAAGAAAAAACTACATAGAGATAGAGACAGAGATAAATAGAGACAGAGAGATAGAGATAGAGACAGAGAGATAGAGATAGAAATATATAGAATAGCTCCCATTCCCTTTGCTTGATTTATAGAAGGCCAGAGTGGTAAGAATCTCTATTGTTACCAATAAACCTCAGAAAAGGAGATAATTTCTTCAGTGACTCTGATTAGCTATACTAGCCAGCTGGTTTTGCTTTAGACAAAATTTCTCTAATTTTTTTGTGCCATGGCCGCCTTTAGCCATCCAGTAATGTCTACGCAACCCCTTTTTTCTCCAGAGTGGCTGCACCACTTTTTTTTTAAATTGTAGTAGCACTTAACAGGATATCTACCCTTTTTAAAAATATTTATTTATTTATTTGACTGCACCTGGTCTTAGTTGCGGCATGTGGGATCTTGTTCCCCGACCAGGGATCGAACCTGGGCCCCCTGCATTGGGAGCGTGGAGTCTTAGCCACTGGACCACCAGGAGATCTACCCTTTTAACAAATTTTTAACTGTACAATACAATCCTGTTAACTATAGACACTAGAACTGATTTATCTTGCATAACTGAAACTTTATGCCTGTGGAAAAATAACTTCCCATTTCCCCCTCTGCCAGCCCCTGGTAACCACAATTTTACTCTCTGCTTCTATGAATCTGACTATTTCTGATTCCCCAGATAAGTCAGATCATATAGTACTTGTCCATGTGTGTCTGGCTTATTTTACTTAGCATAATGCCCTCCAGAACCATCCATGTCATCGTAAATGGCAGGATTTCCTTCTTTTTCAAGGCTGAATAATATTCCATTGTATATATAAATCTCATTTTCTTTATTCATTCATCCATCAGTGGACATTCAGGTTGTTTCTATATCTTGGCTATTGTGAATAGTGCTGCAGTGAACTTGGAAGTGCAAGTGTCTCTTCAGGATCCTGATTTCAATTCTTTTGGAAGTGGGATTGTATGGACCCCTTTGCAGAATACACATAAGAAATGAGTAAGATTGCAAAAGGAGACAATCATCTAGAAATACTGTTATAAAAACATTTTTAAAAGCAATTTTGTGGCATAGTAGTATTTGTGCTTTTTTGTTAATATATTAAATAGCAAGTATCAGGAGCAAGAATAATATTTATCATAAGTTTAAAGTAGTGATTAGTATACAAAGTATTTTGAAATATCTGCAACGACTATAATATGTTATTAAAAAATTTATGATTTGGTGAAAAATTCACAGATACTGCTGATATAACTGGGGTTTGCTGCTTATATACATAATAAAAGGAAATGTTAAATTTCAGTTAGAATTTAGTAAAAATACTTAAGTTTTTCCCATTCAAATTCACAGATCCCTTGCTCTAGACAAATTATGACTCAGGCAATATTTTGAAGGCCTATCCACCTTCCTTTTTTGGCCCTCTTTACTCTTCTGGTTGGCTCTTCCTTCCCTGTATACCTACCCTATGGTAGTTTTGATAAGCTGTTGTGATAGCATAGCTCATGTATAATAACCACCATTCATTGACTATCTACCATTTTGCATACCTTATTTATGTGCCTTATGACAACCGTCCAAGACATTTGATGGAAAAAATTAAAAAAACACAACTGAAGCTCAGGAGGTTAAATAACTTGCCCAAGGCAACAAAGTGGAAGACTCGGTATTTAAAACTCAGGTCTGTATGGCTTAAAACTTACTCCCATTTTCACTACACTCCACTGCCCCCTTCTGGCTTGGAGAAATTTTGCATTTTAATAGGGAGTCTAAAAAGCAAATACCTCCAAGAAATAGATTTCTGATGGAATTTCAGGGCATCAGAAGAGAGCTATTTGGAGATAAAGAGTCTTTAGACACTCTTTCAATTTTGCAATACAAGTAATTCTTTCCACCCACCGCCCTACTTCAGAGAGATAAGGAACTGAATCAAACCACAGAAATATATCCCTAATCCTCGTGAGGGCTGCACAAATTTCAGAACATTGTGGACAAACAGAACGCTTCAGTACTTTTGAAGGGAAAAGGGAGATTGTGGGGAGGATATTTTACCCAGCTGCCACTGCAAGCATTGTTCTAGATGCATTCTGGATTTTTTTAATTACTCCAAAGACAGTAAAGAAACTATGATCCTTACTTGATAGAGGAGGAACTGAGTGCCAAAAAAGGATGAAGAAAAGGGAAGGAAGGGCTCTCCCCATCTGTACAACTTCCCAGTAGCTTTCTGTTGTTATAAGCAGATTCCCCAGATTCTAGAAGGAAGAAAGTACTGGGCAGGGAAAGGAGAGCATCTAAAACATTGTTTCACAGATGAAGTACAAAAACAACTTGAAGGCAGCGCCCTCCTTCTAGACTGTAAACTCCCCAAGGGAAGGGACCGCATCTTTTACACATCTACTCTCCTGAGCAGCTGGAATGGGGTCTGACACAGGAGAGGCTCACAGTGATTCTTTTAACCATACAAGGCAACACTGGCCTGTGAACTTCCTCTGTAGCTCTTTAGAGGATCCAAGGCATTCTGTCAGTATCGGACACCCAGTGTTTTTAGCAGCTTGATTTTCCAGGCAATAAACTTTGGACAATGCTGTATTCATTAATCACTGAAATGATGCACATCTCTATCTCTTCTCGTTATCCTTCTCTCTTATCATGCTTTCTACTATTTTAAGGCAGAACTGGTAAGTATTGTACCCACTGCAACCACTGGATGACGGGCTTCATCTGGCTTTTTACTAATATTTGTCAAGTTCAAATATATGGTATTCTATTGAGTGCATTAGAAAATTAAGATGGATGGGAATGGATTATGTCTAACATCTTTTATACTACAAACATTATAAAAAGTCTCCACTAGTCTCTAACTAGACCTTCTCCCTTATCTAGTGTTAACTCTAAGAAGCCATTTCAACAAATACTTATCAAGCACCTACTATAAACTTTGTCCTATTCTAGGTGCAAGGAGTAGGGAATACAATGTGATAAGTCAAAGCAGCAGTATAAATAAGCTCTCTGAATCAACCGAGAAGTAACTCATTTTTGCAGTGCTTCCTACTTTTTAAATTGCTTTCACAATACTAGCTCATATTTTTCTTAAGGTCACATCCTCCCCTAGGTGGTAGGTAGAGCAGGTATTATTACCAAGTATTAACAAGTTTGCAAGACTTGCCCAAGTTCTGACAGTGTATCAGTAGGAGAACTAAAGCTAGAGTCCGAACCACAAAGATCTGGCCCAGGACTTGAGTCTCCACTTTCACGATCTATTCCTTTTCCAGGCAGACTGCTTTCCTATATAACCAATGTCATTCAATAACACTGCGATACCTATTCTGAGACCTCACAATCCAACTCATGATGGAGACCCCTGTTGTTCTACATCTCACCCCAAAGTTCCACATGCAATTATTCCACCAGGTTAATGAGTAGAAATGGTTAATGAACTATGAATTCCATACCTAGGGGTTCCACTTATCTATTGCTACATAAATTATTCTGAAACCCAATGGTTTAAAACAACAATTTTACTATGAGTCATGATTCTATCTATCAGGAATTTGGGCTGAGCCTATCATCTATTGATTCATCTATTCCACGTGATGTTGATGGTGATCACTCAGCTATATTCAGCTGGAAGATGGCCTCAATCACATGTCTGACACCTTACAGGGGAAGGAAAATGGCTGTAACACTGGACTTAGCTGGGACTATCAGCCAGAGCACCTGTATGCGACCTTTCCAGTATGGCAGCCTCAGGGTAATCAGACTTTTTACCTGGAGTCTCAGGGCTCAAGAGTGATGAGGTAGAAGCTGCGTGGTCTTTTGTGAACTAGCCTCACAAGTGACATAGCATCACTTCCATCATATTCTTTTGGCCGATGCAGTCACCAGCTTGCTCAGATCCAAGGAGAGGAGACACACACCCCTACCTCTCCATGAGAAGAGTGTTAAAGGATTCATGGCCATGATTTTAAACAGTTCCATATGGGTTTCTTATATTAACTTATAATTCCTCCTCTTAGCCAATGGTGGTCAAGAGAGCTGTCTCTGTTCCCATGCCACCCATTTCCTCTTCTCAAGTCACCTAAATTTGCTAGCCTTCTGTCTGTTCTGCACGCTCGGCATGTTCCTGTCCCCTGCAGTGCTGTGTCGGATGGTCATTTCCTGGATCAGGGCCCTCGTTACATAAGGTTCTCAGCCTTCATCCATGGCTGCATGAGGTATACACTAAGGGACTGAGTCCTCATTACTTTTATTAAAAGGCGCTGGTGCTGGTTGTTTAGTGCCAGGAATGGCTTCTCTCTCCACTAGTGCTACTTTTGCATCGTTCAGTCCCTGAGGCACTCCTATTGTTTCCTTGTATGTATGTCAGCTATGCACCGATCTCTGCCAACTTAGAACTGAGCTCTCAGAGTAGGGTCTTTACCTGTCCTAATAGGATGTTTTGTGTTCCCAACAGTACACTTGAGACCGAATTGCAAAGTAGATAAGAACACAAGCTTTGGGGTCAAAAAGCTCTGGATTTCTAATCCCTGCTCCACCACTGTGTAATCTTGTCCAAGCTACTTCATATCACTGAGCCTTAGTTTCCTAGTCTGAAAAATGGCGACAAAGATATATACTTCCAGTCAAAGGGGTTAAAAGGTTCTATGTAGACAAAGCAATTATCACATCACTGGTACTTAGTAAATACCCACTAAATGGTAACTACAGTAATAGTAGCACTACCAGTAGTAGCAATGGTGGTTAACAATATCTGACAAAGGACTATGATGACATAAAGTAAAGGACTCATGAGCATGCAAATGAATTCCTTTTTCTACAGATATATAAACTGGACTTAAAATATGTATGGATATGAGTATTTTTTAAATGTCCACATGGGTATTTTCTGTCATTCATTCATACCAGCTTTTCAAGTAACTTTTACCAAGAGAATCTACCTATTTTAAAAAAGCATTCAAATGCTGTGGTTGGGCTTGGCATATCACAAAGAATACAGCATGATGAAAATGTCTCTAGAGCATCATAAAGAAACACTTCAATATTTAATATGGGTGGATTTACTCCAAGGGCTGAAACACAGTCTGCCTATCACCAGTTCAGTTTTGAAATACAGTTCTTGGCTCCACTCCGCACTTCAATGAATGTGATCAGTGCAAATTCACAAGATGAATAAATCTTAAAGATACTGAACTAAGGTATTTCCCAACACAAGAACACAGGGAGCAAGACAATCTTGATTAGACGATGCCTGAACTAATATTTCATCTTGGACTAGATGTTGTAAAGTTTCATGTTATTGACTCCCTGTTTGAATCTTCTTTGGAGAAAAGCAATATTCTACTCTGAATTGGTTATTATCACAACATCATCCCCATAGTTAAGATCTGTCAATATTCCTTCATCCGGGAGACGCTTAAGGTCTAAGGTTTTACTGGTCCTGACATGAAGTAATCTGTATCACAATTCACATGCAATTCACATCACTTATACAGTTCAATCTTTCTGAACAAGTGAAAATCCACCCAACAGAGACTATATATACCTGCCATTCATCTACAGCTGTGCAGAAGAAACTGGGTGGAGGATAGAGTTAAGGGCATTTTAGAGGGTCTGAAATTTTACTTCCCAATAGGCAGCAAAGGATGGGATGAAACACTGAAAGTTCCTAGGTTTGGTATAAGTACAGTGTATTAATTTCCTAGGGCTGCCATAACAAAGTACCATAAACTGGGTGGCTTAAAGGAGATTTACTGGCTCATGGTTCTGGAGGCTAGAAATCCAAAATCAAAGTATCAGCAAGATTGGTTCCTTCTAAGAGCTATGAGGGCAAATCTGTTCATGGCTCTCTCCTAGCTTCTGGTGGCCCCAGGTATTCCTTGGCTTGTGACAGCATAACTCCAACCTCTGCTTCCATCTTCACATGGCTGTCTTCTCCCTTGTGCATTTACATCATCTTCCCTCCATGTACATGTACCTCTGTGTCCAAATTTATTTTATACAAAGACATTTGTCATATTGGATTAGGGCCCACCCTTATGACCTCATTTTAACTCAGTTACCTCTGTAAAGGCCCTATTTCCAAATAAGGTCATGTTCTGAGGGGGTTAGGACTTCAACAGATGTTTTATGGGTGACACAATTCAACCCCTAACATTCAATATGCAAAATTGAGAGCAAAACAGAGCAAGGAAATGGCACAGCCATATTACAGCAATGTAGGACCAGGAAAAATGCCAAAGTAATACAAAAGATTATCATTCGTGCCTTCCAAAATTATTTTTCCATTGTTTAGTCTCCTTTTATGCAAGCTACCATTGTTTCACTTTCAATCTCTGTAATTCAAAGCACAGAGAACAATTTGATAACCTTTTTTCCCAGACCTGTCTTGGGATGTCTGGTTCCCAAATAGGTTCTTCTGTTAGGTACAGGATTTCCCTGAGCTTCCTATATTTGTTATTTCTTTAGCAAAAGTGTTTGGAATAACTTGCAGTCAACTGTTCTGTATCATATTCTGCTGAGAATAATAGATGTGTATGGTGATTATCATTAGACTTGAGTTAGTTATAAATTGACAAAATCCTTCCAAACATTGGAAAATTGATCTCATCTTTCTCAGAAGAATGTTTTTCCTCTCTTCACCTCTGGCCTCCAGCTTCTTAGAACCAACACCATTCAGGGAGGGTTTAAATAAAGAATCTACAGCATTTATGATGTTCTTAGGCCATAAATAATGCCTCTGCCAAGGACTGGGCTCTTAGAAATGGACTTTTGCTTTCTCTCAAGTATACTGCAAGGAGGTACACTATGAATCTGGGAATATCTCCTTCCTTTGCCAAAAGTATATGTTTTAAACTTTGGAACCTCCTAAAGGACTAGCCGGCAAATACTGTACGAGAAACGTAGGACAAGAGACCAAGTAATAGAAATCATATCTGAATCCAACTTTGGATATGTGTGAGATTTTGAGATTGTACTCTACAGTAGAAGCAATACCATATAAAGTAGAGCCAATGTAAGAAATGCTTAGACTAATCTTTGTAACTGCATTTTCCCCCTAGATTGGGTGGAGTTTTGACTATTCCAAAGTCAGAAGAGGAGCCACGATTCAAGAGATATGTAAAGAAAGCTTGGAAGAAAATGTCTAGTCTCCAGAACTAAGAGTCAACAGAATTATAACTAATTCTAACAAATTTGAAAACCAAATACCAGAGGACCATATAGTGGTATCATATTTTTACCTGAGTAATTGATATTATAGAAAATCAAGTTGTGGAAGATACCTTTGCAGCAACTGCAGCCCTAGATTCATGTTCAACATGTGGATTTCTGGATCTTTCAAATGGTGCCAACATGTGCTAAATGAAAGAAAAAGAAATATTAGAATCATCTTCCTCAAACTTGACCTACTAATTTCAGTGATAAAAGTCACTCAGCTTAACGGTTGTTTGGCTGCTTGGGCTAGAGTAGTGGCTTTAGATATTTTTCTTTCAAGTGAAATTGTAGCTTTACTGTAATACATTTTATGGCATCTCATAACATTGATATGGTGTAATAACTACAGTTGTGTTACATGATCTCAAAACTAGGACAGCCCTTACAGATTGTCTATCTTTTCAAAGTAGCTTTTACGTACATGATCACTGTATCTCAGGTTACTAACTCAAAAGAATACGGAGGTCCAGAATGGATGTGTGACTTGCCCAAACTCACCCACAAGGCAGAGCCAGGACCTTGCCCTCCATACTCTCTGCATCCTCTTTTCCATTTCTATTTCACATCCATATCACCTCCAAACACTTTGCTCAAATACTTCAGCATCTGAGTCACAGTTGCTCTCTCTCCCCAATCTTCAGCCATCATTCTCAGTAACAGAATCATCCAAGCTGATGACCAGAAAATTTCTCAACAACTCTCATCCTCAACTCCATCACACTTCAGCCACACTTGGATTTTCTCATCACTAAGAACTGCTTACCTCTGAAATCTCTAGTCAGTTTTCCTTTTCTGGCACAATTCTGGCACATTCCTCTCACATATCTACTTAATCTGCCTATTGCAATAATCAGTCAGTCAAAAGAATACCAGCTGAGAACCTACTGCACCCAGGCCTGGGAAATCAGTGTAAGGCCAGCTAACCATGGGCCTAGCGCCCTCTTGGACCTCTTGGTCAGGTAGCAGCTCACTATACACCAGTGCACACCTGCTCTGAAGGCCTCAACTGTCTCCTCAGCAATGGATGGTCACCCTCTCTAGCATCCTAAAATCCTTCAGTTCACTGATCGTCCATCATTCCAATCCCCAAATCCAGGTCACTTCATCGTTCACATTCTCTGCTCCCAGACTACCTTGCTGCTAGATAAGATCATAAAACTACAATGACTAATTCCACCACAAATTCAAATTCTTCAGCTTGATCTAAGAAGTTTAAATTACTTCAAAAGACCCAGAGAGAACCAAAAAATGGATGGAAGTCTTAAAGATGCAGATTTTTGTTGACACAAGATAGCAATTTATAACCAGGTCAGCTAACCAGGAACAGAATAGTAATGAGCTCAGTATTGCTATTGGTAGCATAAGTAGAGTTCAAATCAAAGGTTCCCAAATATGACTGGCTTTAACACCTGAAGAGAATTATTAAAATACAGAGTCCCAAGTCCTACTTCAGACCTACTGGATCAGAACCTCTGGGAGGTGTATTTCTAAAGCTCCCTGATAGATTCTGATACAGCTAATTTACAGGCTGATATTAGGGTCCCATTGGGCTATACTCTTGGCCATACTTTTTTCCAGGACACAATGAGAGGGATTTCTTCACTAAAGAGGAGTCTGGACTGAATTGTCTGCCTTTATATTTTATTTCTTCTTCTTTCTCCTCTACCTGAACCTGAAATCTGTTAATGTTGTCTGTTCTCTGTCCCACATATGGCTCTTAGAACTCAACACACTGATGCAACTCGGGAGCACAATTCCTGCCCAGATCAGCTGTGTGAGTCCAGGGTTCCCGCCAGTCTAGAAATGACAGTGGTGGATGCACATGCAAATCCTACTTATTCCACCTCTGCGGACATGAAGCACCACAACTTCTCTTAATTTTCCCCCTGACAAGGATGGGCTGCCTGCTCTTTATTCTCTTCTGCCCTCTTGCCTCATTTGTAATGACTTTATGTAGCCAAAATGAATGTTTCTTCATTTCTGCCCTTCTAGCAGAAGTAAAAGCAAGATGAACATCACATCTTTGCTGGACTAAACACTTAAATACATTTGTTGCTGCAGTGGCCTCTGTGAACTCTGCCAAGGTGCAGCTTATGTCACTGTTTTGAAACATCTTTATGGTCAGTGAAAAGATCAGCATTACCTCCAGTGATGGTAAGATTCAAATAGCCAGTTCCAGTAACATCCCTGAAGATAAGTCATAGTCTGATCAGTTGATTTATAATAAATCTCCCCTATGTGTATCTTGATAAAAGCAGACTTTTCAGGATTTTTTTAAGTTCCCTATCAAGGCTTTCCTTTTCATATTTTTCAGTTGCCAAATTATATAAAATTATAATTTTCCTCATTTACTATGGATATGATTGACTACATAGTCCTTAAAAAAGTTACCAGCAATTAAAATTACTTGACCCCAATTTCATATACACACAAAAAATAGATAATACTCTAAATGCTATCTCATCTTGTCATTTTTCGTTGAATTACAAAAGGTTTCACACAGGTCAGCATTGCTGGTGCCTCCTTACTTTCATTTCTGTAACAATCTTCTTTATTATTAATAAGGTGATGGCAATAAAAGTAATAATAATGTCTGCATTTTTTTCCCAAGAGCACAAACGTCTTGGCTCTGAGTACCAACATGCACTAAAATATATGACAGATGCTGTGTATCTTTCTTTTTTTTTTTAGCATCTTGAATGTCTTAAACAATTTTCCTTTAGTTACTATGGAAGTTCCTAACAATCCCAGTTACTAAAGGCAAGAGATTGGTAAAAAAAAAATTAAATTTTCCTTCTTTCCTTTTGTCCTTTTAACAGAGCGGCCTCACATTTTCGATCTTTCAAGTCTCATATACACATCACAAATTATTTGAAATTTGAATGTTATTAGAGAAATAATTCTGTTTTCTTCTCAAGGAAGAATAAAAACCTAATTTATGTAGGAGTTTTTCTAACAGGAGAAAATGGTCATGACTTATGGAGACGTAAGCTATGTCTTTGAGAAAAAGCTGGGCTTCAGGCCCACAGTCTGGACTATTCTCTTCTCACCCAGATTCATTCACTGTATTCTTCCCTTATTAAATCAGCCTTTTGGAAATGTTACTTCTCTTTGAGTCATCTGGTAGACCACTTACCATCAAAGAAATAGACTTTGATTTGTTGGTTATTTCTTTCTAGGCACCAAACTCACGAATCCAGAGGCAGCCACAAGACGAATGAGTCACCAGGTGCACATCAAGTTCTGAAGTACAGAAAGATAAGAATGATTAAATAAAAGCCCCCATTTGGTTCAGATTTTATTTTTTATTCATTTCAATTTGTTAAACATTTATAGAACTTTTAGTGTCCTGGAATAAGTTCCCTTGAAAATTGAGCCTGGGGCAAGTCTTAAATTCTAAGCTTTACTGGGAGATATAATTCCAGGGCAGTGTGAGTGATAGAAAAGAGAGCGGAAGCAGGTAAGATTGGGAAGCACATACAAGGTATTGTGTTACAAAATTAGTCATTTCACAAAGAGACACAGTCTCTTGGGATAAGCTATACAGAAAGCTTTCTCTTGGTATTGTCCATCAAGGGGTGGAAAAGAGAGATAAATTAACCATTAGCTTCCTCCCATCTATTATATCCCGCAACCATAAGTTGCCATCTAGCAACTGGAGTGGAAGAAGAAATCCAGAGCTCTAGAGAGACATAAAGGCCAGAGAATCTGAGGTGGCACAAAAGAGGTGTCTTGATACATTTATCATGTACAATGAAAGTCCTTTTATAGTACATTTCCTAGTCAAATATGACTATCAAAATTAAAATTAAATATATCCTACCTGTATTTTCAAATCACAACTAAGAAAAAAGTAACTTTTGATCACTGGTTGCCTTTGAAGAAGACATATGTAATAGTATATAATTTTTTTAGGAATTGTTTTTACCTGTGAATTTCATTTCTAGTATTGCTAAACAATAAACGTCAATCAAAGAAAAAACAGTTGATTTTTCTAGAGAAGACTGCTGAAGCCTCTCTAGACTAGCAGAATTAATAAATATTAAACAGAAGCTTCTAAGGAAACATTCAAAAATCAAGTGAGTTCTCTAGGTGGTCACCTATGGGAAGGTGGTTAGGGATGACTCTAACTTCCTTAACAAAATGTGAGTATCATGTCCACTGTTATGGGAGAAGGAGGGAGAAATTTAGGAAGAACAGATTACTTCCTTCATTAGTATGCAAATAAATTATTTATATGCAAATAATATGAGCAGCACTGTGGTTATAATACTTGGTCTTACAAAGAAATCGTTTAAATTCATCTGCCTGGGGGAAGAAAAAAAGCTTTTTTTTTTTACTATCCTACCAAACTTTCTACTGAATTATTTGGGCCAGAATAACTCTGCATCTGATGTAATCTGAACCAGTATTGTTGGACATATCTTTAATTGTGATTAAAACACTTCAGCTCAGTCTAATTTCTTTCTGCTTCAAGGGTGTCCAAATGTCCTGAAGGACAGATAACTCCATCCATAACTACCATCACCATTACCACCATTAAGTATTTGGATAACATAATATCTGATGTTAAAGAAGTCATTTATTTGAAAAGCATAGAAGACAACTTAATTCTGCTATGTACCAAGTCTTACTTGCCATGAATTAGCAGTTCAAGGTGCTTACACTGTTAACCCCAAATCTTTGGACTACTTTTATTTTCAGTTCGTCCAAAAATTCTCGAAAAAAATCTATTACTTACATGTGGTAATTCTCTACCTACAAGGAGAATAAGGAGTCTGCTCAGGCCATCCAAAATAGTAATAGAGGACCTTATCTTGTTATAGGACTACTCCACACAAAAGATGTCCTAGTTTGCTAGGGTTGCCATAACAAAGTACCACACACAGACTGAGTGGCTTAAACAACAGAAATTTATTGTATCATTTTCCAAAAACCAGGAGTACAAAATCAAGGTGTTGGCAGGGTGGTTTCCTTCTGAGTGCTGTGAGGGAAGGATCTGTTCCAGGCCTCTCTCCTTGGCTTGCAGATGGCCATCTTCTCCCTACGTCTCCTCACAATGTCTTGCCTCTATGCATGTCTCTGTGTCCAAATTTTCCCTTTTGGTAAGGACAACAGTCATATTGGATTAGGGTGCATCCTAATGATCTCATTTTAACTTGATTACCTCTGTAAAGACCCTCTCTCCAAATAAAGTCACATTCTGAGGTACTAGGGTAAGGACTTCAACATATGAATTTGGAAGGGGACACAATTCAACCCATAACACTCCCTAACACTCTTGCATTTTGGTTATATTATCTGCAAAGATGGGTTCCACTGGGGTAATGGCAAAGGTCAGAATGCAAGCTCCAGTGTCCAGTCACAGCCCCTGGCTAACTGTGAGACCTCAAACGAGTCACCCAACCTCCTTAAGCTCCATTTCTTCACCTGTAAAATGGGAATGATAATAGTTCCTACCCCACAGGGTGGCCGTGAGGAGTAAACTGTCAACCACGTGAAGTGCTTAGCCCAGTGTCTAGCACATAGTAAGTGCTCCTAATACACTAGCTATTGTTAGCATGAATTTTTTAAAATTAATTTTTTTTGGAGTATGGTTGCTTTACAATGTTGTGTAGCCTCCACTGCACAACTATTAGCGTGAATTATTAACCTAAAATGATCAGTCTAAACTGAAAAGTAAAGCTCACAAACCCAAGGGTGGGAGAAAACAGTTTCGAGCTTTCCTCTCTCACCAATTTACAGCCCCCTCTACTTAGGCTGCCTTTTAGATTAAGGTGGACTCTCAGAGCCAAGTTCTCAGGAGTGGCTGATTTAGAATTACAGTGGCTGATCTCCACATTATTCCACCTTTAATGCTACAAGATTTCCTAAGAGGCAGAGCTGAGGTCACTGAATTTACTGACCAAATGTCCTACTTTACATGGTGTCCTTTATACTGAGATATTGTGCTACACAGCTTTCTTCTCGTAATAACTGCTTTTCCATATCTCAGAAAGTCAGCTCTACTCTACATATCTTATTTCAAGCAGTTCATATTTTCTCTTTTGTTCAGCCAAAATTAGATTACCAATTTTTTTGCGTATGTGTGATTGTGGTTGAAGTTTTTTCCCCAAAACCTTCCTTTACAAATTCATTAATATTCATGGAGTTTATATATTAAATTTACATAAGTCTGTGATAAGAGGGAAGTCTCTGCTCCCAAGATTCTAATCTTACATTAGGAGTCTCTGAGGCTTGTTATAAATATTTGTTTTTATTGTTTTGTTTTCATGCTTGGCTTATCTCCTACCTTTTCGTGGAGCCAGGAATAAAAACAGAAAGATCCGGGCAGTGGATAGGTCTCTGACCACCCCAATGAGTCTCCTTTCTTGGTGTATCTCAGAACTACTCAGTCTGACATGCTCAAGAGATGTGCTTTCTGGGAGAAAGTCTACAACGTTATTAAAGCATCTAGGGCTAATTTATGACTTTTGTGGTCCCCTCCATTAAAAATAAAAATAATAATAATAATAACTATACTTTTCAACTGCACTGGTATAAGGATGTATATACTAATGTTATATACTGAAATATTTTCTTCAACCTAAAAGCTTATTTTATTCTTCTGATTTTAAAAGAAATTAAAACAATTTCATGGGCCCCTAGAAGTATTGTGGGCCCTCGGCACTGTATCTACTGTGCCTAATAGATGTCGGCCCTGAAAGCATGAGAGGAGCTATAGTATTTCATTTAAGGTTCCTAGTTGTTGACTACCTTAACCAACACATTATATGGCACCAAAGATGCACTTGACTTTTATAACCCTTCTGTTAGTGGCTACAACCTAAAGTCCTATAAGAAAGAAAAGAAGACACAGGCCTATGGGGCTCTGTATTCCAGCATACAGTTAGAGCAAGGATTACACAAACTCTCTGCACATATTCATACTTATCACATCTCAGTTTTAAATTCTCTCTGAATTTCCTTTATAGTTGTATAAATATAAAAAATAGCATTTGCTGCTTTTTAAAGTACACCTTTCATGCATCAAAGTTACTGATGAAGAAAGGAAACTAACATTTCCTGAGAACATACTATGTATCAGGCATTGTCCTGGGTGCATTCACATAGATAGTCCAGGGGGACAAAGACTATTATCCTCATTTTTATGTATAAGGATGGAGACTAACTAGGTCAAGTAACTTGCCTAAGATAACAGGATTTAGTAATGGTGGAGCTAGGATTCAAATCCAGATCCTTTTGATGTCAAAGTCAATGCCCTTTCCATATACCCTGAGAAAACCATAATTCAAAACGAGTCATGTACCACAATGTTCATTGCAGCTCTATTTACAATAGCCAGGACATGGAAGCAACCTAAGTGTCCATTGACAGATGAATGGATAAAGAAGATGCAGCACATATATACAGTGGAATATTACTCAGCCATAAAAAGAAATGAAATTGAGTTATTTGTAGTGAGGTGGATGGACTTAGAGACTGTCATACTGAGTGAAGTAAGTCAGAAAGAGAAAAACAAATACCGTATGCTAACACATATATATGGAATCTTAAAAAAAAATGGTTCTGAAGAACCTAGGGGCAGGACAGGTATAAAGATGCAGACGTAGAGAATGGACTTGAGGACATGGGGAGGGGGAAGGGTAAGCTGGGACGAAGTGAGATAGTGGCATGGACATATATACACTACCAAATGTAAAATAGATAGTTAGTGGGAAGCAGCCACATAGCACAGGGAGAACAGCTCGGTGCTTTGTGACCACCTAGAGGGATGGAATAGGGAGGGTGGGAGGGAGATGCAAGAAGGAGGAGACATGGGATATATGTATATGTATAGCTGATTCACTTTGTTATAAAGCAGAAACTAACACAACATTGTAAAGCAATTATACTCCAATAAAGATGTTAAAAAAAAGAGGTTACTGAATCCTTAAAGCATATATTCTCAAGGAAGTAGTCTTAAATAAGGTCAAAGGTTTATATACAAGTATTTTTGCCACAGTGTTATAAAAGCAAAAATGTTTCTAAAACATGGAAACAACCAAAATATCCAAATATAGTAAAGTTAGTTAAGTAAACGATGGTATTCCCAATTCAATAAATTTCATGAAGCCACTAAAAATAATCTTTTTGAAAAATATTTAGTGACATGGAAAATGCTGGTAATGCAATGTTGAGTGAAAACGCTGACACAAAACTGTACATGAGTTTGACCCCAATTAGATAGAGAATTTTCTTAAGAATACTGTTGTGATTATCTTCCCTTAGGAAGAGACCATTAGTCATAATGAACATGTTTTAGTTGATAATGCTCTGCTTTCAGCAAATAAATTAGAGAAAACTTTCATGTATCAGCATTACTTGGCTTAAAGAATGTTTCAATTCCTACTATTAGTTCCCTAAGCATAAGAAAGGAGGTGAGTCAATAATAATTGGACTCCACTTCTCTGAGTAGGTCTTAGGAGTAAATAAGCCAATGAAAAGTAACACCCATTTCTGATGTAGTAACACTGAACCAGTGGGGAGCCAGCAACTGCTCGTGGACCCCTTGCAAAGCCAATGTTCAAAAGAAAATGAAAAATTATACATCTACCCCATCTAGAAAGAAAGAAATCACAGTCATAGCAGTAGTTATCTCTGAGAAATGGCACTATGGATAATTTATTTCATTGTTATGTTAATAGGCATGTGTCATTTTGATAATTATGGGAAAAATGTTTTTGTTTAATTGGGTTTGTTTGTTTGTTTAAATAAAGGAGCCAGTGCTTAAGACTGTGGAGTGCAAGAACAGAAAAATCAAAAAAGACTCAGAAATGCCTTCCGATTCAGGATATAAGGGCTTGATAAAATATAGTTTACAGTGTAGTCATATTTCATAGACTTTCCAAATAAAGAGGATTATAGACATTTTAGACATTAAAGAAACCTAGGTAGGTAATTTTCTTGGGCTTTTCCCAAAGACTCTGTGTAGAATAAAGTAGAAAAGTGAAACAGTGCAATCTCTCTAACAAATCTTCCTCAAAATTCTAAGATGGCTTTCAATCAGCACTGTCAGTATAATAATGCAATACAAGAACATTTCAAAATTTCAATTACTAGTCCAAAACAAGCAAAACACAAGTTATAAAAAAGGAAAATACACAGTATTGCTGTGACAGTTCTGAAAGACACTGAGTTCAGGTCCATCCTTTTCTTACGCAAGTTCTCAAATCATCATTCTATAGATCTCGACACTACAGCTACTTCATAAATGCTAATCAGACTATAACGTTACTATAACGATTTGTAAAAATGAACATGGAGTCTCCTAAATTAGCAGTCTCCACTTTCTGTCAAAATAGTCAACAGGTAAATTTCATTTTGCAATAAAATTTCTATTTCTATTATTTCAGTTGTTAAACCAAATGGTAATGAAATGAAAATTTACAATGCCTGATGTGGCCAGAGTTAACCCAGTCCCGCCCACAGTCTTCATGTGGAATTGACTGTGGCCTTCCTCCCTGCTCCCAACTTTCCCAGGAGAAACGGGCACCTGTGGACCTCCCAAATCTTCCTGTCAACTCTAACAAGAATTTCCCTGGATAATTATGTGAAGCTCAAATAAAATTAAATATAAATCAGACATGCTCTGGAAATCAGAAATACTGATAAAAAGTAACCACTAAGAAAAGTTTATACCACAATCTACAGAGCATTGGTTTCTATTGTAGCAAAGGATGCATAATATATGGAAAGGGGTTAACAAAAAAATTCATATTATATGTTTTTGCAGTCTTTGACATGTTCATGGTTTTTTCTGATCTCACGCTAGAAAGCTTAGTCCTCCTAATTTGTATTTAAACCTTTGCATTGCTAGGTGACCTGAAACTGACCGATTAAGCATCCTGAGGCCCCATGGCCTTATCAGAAAAATTTATTTAGCAAATATTTATTAACCAGTCACTCTGTGAAATGCACTATTGAATAAACAGGTGTTGAAAAATATTCATTTATTTAATCAGTGGCAATTTTAAAACAACTTATTTGTTTTTTGTTGCCCACTAGCCATTCTTCCTCAAAGCCTTCTCTACCCAATAACATATGAAAAGTAATAAAATCCAAATGTTAAAAGATCATTACCATAAAGTTTTTAACTTACTCATATTTTCTGATTCTATTTTCAAGTACAGAGCTTGAGAATATATACGGTATAACAATGCTAAACTTCAAATCAGTGACGTGTCAATTAATGAATGCTTAGAAACTTTTTCCCCCAGTTTTATTGAGATATAATTCATGTATAACACTGTATTCGTTTTACATGTGTAACATAATGATTTGATATATGTATATATTGCAAAATGATTACCAAAATAAGTTTAACATCTATCATCTCACATGCTTACAATTTTTTTTTTCTTGTGGTGAGAACTTCTAAGATCTACTCTCTTAGCAAATTTGCAATGTATGATACAGTATCATTAACTATACTGTTAACCATATTGTTAATATATATTGTTAACTATACTGTCACCATGCTGTACATTATATCTTCAGAACTTATTTCTTTTTTTAATTAATTAATTTATTTATTTATTTTTGGCTGCGTTGGGTCTTCGTTGCTGCTCACGGGCTTTTCTCTAGTTGTGGTGAGCAGGGGCTACTCTTCGTCGCAGTGCACTGCTTCTCATTGCCGTGGCTTCTCTTGTTGCGGAGCCTGTGGCTCTAGGCGTGCGGGCTTCATTATTTGTGGCTCTCGGGCTCTATAGCGCAGGCTCAGTAGTTGTGGCGCACTGGCTTAGTTGCTCCACGGCATGTGGGATCTTCCTGGACCAGGGCTTGAACCCACGTCCCCTGCATTGGCAGTCGGATTCTCAACCACTGTGCCACCAGGGAAGTCCCAGAACTTATTTGTTATTTCTTATAACTGGAAGTTTGTACCTTTTGACCAGCTTTAACCATTTTAGAAAGCTCTTTAAAGACTCTAAATGGTAAGATATCTACATATTCAGCAACATGATATATATATATATCAACTATATATATATATATATATATATATATATATATATATAGTAGCCTCTAATTGTACTGAAAATCTTCTTGTACAAATATGAATGCACCCTGAGTTTCCCCAGGCCTCCCCAGCCTCCATCCAGCAGGACCTCAATACCCTCTAAAGTGTTCTCAAGTCCTCTGGAGGTCCAAGTGCTCTCTGAAGTCAGGTACTTCTGGAATTCAGGTGTTCTCTTGAATAATCTCACAACATCTGTGGTGGCTCTCTCCAACATCTGCTGAGCACTTCCATTTCACCAGGCACTGCTGGCATGTCACCAAGCTTGCACTCTACCAGACCACACTGCTGCTCTTCTGCCACCAGAGGTGCCAGAGATGTGTAGTGAGACTCTATTACTGGGACAGGCATGCCTGGCTCCTCCTTTCTTTAAAATGAGTTCTCTCCTTGGAAGCTCCCCAGTCCCCCTTACAAATCTTCTTTAGGGCTGTCCCATGCATCTACCAAATGTGTTCACATATATTTAAACTCTAGCCCAGGCTCAAGCAGAGATCCCCATATACATTCATCACCCCACTGAAAAGCTAAACAAAGGCACTAACTTTGGAAGAAGAAAAATACCTTTTTAGTTTCCTCTAGAGAAGGGCTCTTTGGTTAAAGTTTTGGGTTTATTATTCTAAGAGAAATAATTTTTTAATTAGAACAAGTTATTATATTTCTTCCTTTGGTATCAATTTTCACCAAAATAATTTAAATTATGACCCTAAAATTCCCATTTGTCCACTCTCACAGAGTAAATGAGTAAGTAAACCAGGCAAACAGAACCAATTATATTTAATGATGTCACAAATGGCTTGCAAAATAATTTAACCATTTTTAATCTTTTGGGCCCTTACAAACAAGGAATGAGAGAGTAGTTTAGGAATGCTCTTTCTAAGATTAGTAACATACACAAGAGTTCTAGTAACTCTCCTCTGTCCCACCAGATAATTTTCACCTGTCTAAAAGGAAGCACAAGAAGAAATTGACAGTGGGTCTCAGGAGAGCTGTTTTTCTCTGCTGATCTCTGCATTCTGTACATTTGTTCCCCCACACAACAGTTTTCTCAGGGGTTATCAATTTTGGCAATGACAGACAGCCTTTTCATTTCACAATTCATTTTAAGATCAACAGTTTTGAAACATGATACCAATTCTTTCCTTATCCCCTCACTTGTTTAACCACCCCCTGATTCTGGTGAATATGTTTGGGCTACTTGTTAGCAAGAAATCCTGATTTCATCACAAAGCAGAATCTCCTTTACATTCTCAAAAAAGTCTTGGTTCGCATTTTGAGAAGCAGTATAGCATGGTAGGCAAGAACACAGACAATGGAAATAGATCACGCAGACTTCAAATACCAGATTTTCCACATATTATTCAATAGTTGTATAACTCTGGGCAAGTTACTTTAACTCTCTAAACTCCAGTTTCCTCATTTTCATAATGGGGATGATGATAATAATAGGGCCTACCTTGCAGGGTTGTTTTTAGGATTAAGTGAGTAATGGATGTAAAGCAGTTAGAAGAGTGTCTGGTACATAACAAGCATTAGTTGTTGTTATTAATACTTCAGAACTATTCTGTTGAGTACATGAGGAAGCAAAGCAGGCATGACAGGACACCAAACACCATTATCTTACCCTAAATCTAAATGCACTCTCTGGATATTTGATTGGTGGCTATTGAGTGACATTGAGCAAGTAACTCTCTAAACCTTTGACTCCTCATCTATAAAATGGTGATAATTGAAAAAAAAAATACAAGTAAATTACTTGGCAATGACCTGACATGCAGTAAACATTAATATCCCCACTCCTATGCAAAATTAAACTGGAGGTCCAGCCCAGTCCAATAAAGCAAGAGAAATAAAATGTATAGAATTTCAGAAAGAGAGGGACTTCCCTGGTGGCGCAGAGGTTAAGAATCCGCCTGCCAATGCAGTGGACACTGGTTCGAGCCCTGGTCCAGGAAGATCCCACATGCCGCAGAGCAGCTAAGCCTGTGCACCACAACTACTGAGCCTGTGCTCTAGAGCCCACAAGCCGCAACTACTGAGCCCGCTCGCCTAGAGCCCATGCTCCGCAACGAGAAGCCACCGCAATGAGAAGCCCGCGCACCACAACCAAGAGTAGCCCCCGCTCGCCACAACTAAAGAAAGCCTGCACGCAGCAACAAAGACCCAACACAGCCAAAAATAATTAATTAATTAATTAATTTTTAAAAATACCTCAGAGTAATGCTATTTAAAAAAAAAAGAAAAGCAAAGAATTTCAGAAAGAGAACAAACCTATCATTATTCCAAAATGATGTGACTGTCTACAAATATAAATTGTTAAAATAACAAGTTTGTTAAATATGCTAAATGTAAGATAATTATGCAAAGTCTATTGTATTTCTATATACCAGTAATGAGCAGAAAAAAATTAGATGTCATTTCTTATAGCATCAAAAATATGACGTACTGGGCTTCCCTGGTGGCACAGTGGTTGAGAGTCTGCCTGCCGATGCAGGGAACACGGGTTCATGCCTCGGTCCGGGAAGATCCCACATGCCGCGGAGCAGCTGGGCCCGTGAGCCATGGCCGCCGAGCCTGCGCGTCCGGAGCCTGTGCTCCGCAACTGGAGAGGCCACAACAGCGAGAGGCCCGCGTACCAAAAAAAAAAAAAAAAATATATATATATATATATATATATATATATATATATATATATATGATGTACTTAGAAATAAATCTAACAAAAGATATATAAGACCTTTAAGGAGGAAAGTATATACCTTTACTGACAGATATTAACGAAGACTTTAATTAATGAAGAGCTATACGATATGATACTTTTTAAGAAGGGAGGGGGGTATAGACCCCTAGATCAATGGAACAATATAGAGCGTTCCGAAGCAAACCCACACATAAATTGCCATTTAACATATGACAGTGGTGCTACTGCAGATCAGCGGTAGATGATGAATATTTTTCTCAGTAAGTAGTGGTAGAACAATTTGTTTTCAATATGAAAAACTTAAATTAGACTCCTACCTCACACAGTAAACAAAAATCAGTCCGAGGTAAATTATAGACTTAAATGTGAAAGGCAAGAAAATAAAACTTTCAGAAGACAATATAGTAGAGCATCTTTATGGTCTCAAAGTAGGAAAAGAGTTCTTAAACTAGACATAAAAAGTTCAAATTACAAAGGGAAATGTTGACTACATTAAAATTAATGTCCTCTATTGATCAAAAAGTGTTATAAAAGGTGAGGAGACAAGTCCAAACTGAGAGAAGATAGTTGTAACACATTATGTAACAGAATGCAAAATGTACTTTTAAACTTCTACAAATCAGCAAGAATGACAAACAACCAAATAGAAAAATTAATCACAAATAGCCCACAAACACAAAACAAGATGTTCAACCTCATGGCAAATCAGGGAAATTAAACACATGGAAGACCTTTCCAAAACTGCCAGACTTAAGAAGTGTGATACAACCAACTGTTCATGAGATTGAGGAGCGATGAAAATGCTCATACTCTGCTGGTGAGAATGTAAATTAGTACAACACTTTTGGAAAATAACTTGGCATTACCTAGTAAAATTAAGCTTGCATATATACTCTGTGATCCACTCCCAAGTATATACCCTAGAGAAATCTTGTACATGGACACCAGGAGATATGTAGAAAGACGTGTATTACAGCATTGTTTATTGCAGTGAAAACTGGAAAACAATCTCAATGCATTCAACAGACTAGATCAATAAGCTGTGGTATATTTTCATAATCAAATACCATACAGCAATAAAAATTTAGTATAGCTATAAACCAACATGAATGGATCTCAAAAA
Organism: Tursiops truncatus; assembly: GCF_011762595.2. Classification (NCBI taxonomy): domain Eukaryota; kingdom Metazoa; phylum Chordata; class Mammalia; order Artiodactyla; family Delphinidae; genus Tursiops; species Tursiops truncatus. Next base: position 55,849,234 of record NC_047040.1, on the reverse strand, counting down.
TAAAATGTTAAATTAAAAGAAACAAGTCATCAAAGAATATGTATGGTATGGTTTCATTTATATAGAGTTTTTAAATGGTTCAAACTAAATAATACAATGTTTAAGGAACATACAAATAGGCAATGATGACCATAAAGAAAAGTAAGTAAAGGATTAACAAAGTTCAGAACTTTGGCTACTTCCAGAGAAGGAGAAGAACACACAGGGGACTTCTGGGATACGGTAATGTTTTTTTTCTTAGCCTGGCTGCTAAAAATAGAGGAATCCATTTTATTTTCCTTTAACCTGTACACATAATTTTTATACTTTTTTTGTATGCCTGCTATATTTTATAATAAAAATAAGATTAAAAACATTTGACATATGCCTTGATTATCTGAATTTTTCAGACAAAAACATTTTTTCCTGAATTACAATAATAATTATTCCAGTTTTGTCTTTTGCACTTGTAAAAGGGAGTCACAGAACTTGAGGTTTCTCTCTATGATAAAACTGAAAGAAGTATTTTTATGCATAATCCCTGTTTATTTAGCAATAGGTTTCAATTAAGCAGTGAAGGTTTTTATAGTCACTGAAAGCATGTTAAAACTTATATCACATCCCTTTTATTCTTAACAGCATTCATAATACTCAAGAAATATTACTCTACAGCCATGTAGTCTGATAGAAATATAGCATAAGCCAAATATGTAATATTAAACTTTGTAGTAGCCTCATTTCAACATCTGATCAGTATTTTTAAATGATTAATGAGATGTTTTATATTCTTTTTTCATATTAAATTTTCAAAATTCAGTGTGTATTTACCACTTACAGCACATCTCGATCTGGACTAGACTCATTTCAAGTGCTCAGCAGCCACATGGGGTTTGTGACTACCATGCTGGACAGCACCATTTCATAGTCGCCACATGAATGATCTACTTGGCACCAGCTTTAGAAATTTTTGCTGCTGAAATGGCCACCCACCAAATCCAGAGGCCTAACAGACCTCCAAACTACAAAGGAGAGTTCTAATTTTAGCTTTAAGTAGAAGTAAGTACCTTATTCACACAGAACAATAGAACTAGTCAATTTTCTCTTTATATCCCTGAATTTCCTCTGGATTAGACCTAACAGGAGCTTCTTGTAAAAGGGAAATAATAATGCTTTGGAGTTCTTAGGCCCATTTTCCTCAGGAATCTAAAATATTTTAAGGGACTTCCCTGGTGGCCCAGTGGCTAAGACTTGGGGCTCCCAACGCAAGGGGCTCAGGTTCAATCTCTGGTCAGGGAACTAGATCCCGCATGCCGCAACTAAGACCCGATGCAACTAGGGCTTCCCTGGTGGCACAGTGGTTAAGAATCTGCCTGCCAATGCAGGGGACATGGGTTCGAGCCCTGGTCCAGGAAGATCCCACATGCCGCAGAGCAACTAAGCCCATGCACCACAACTACTGAGCCTGTGCTCTAGATCCCGTGAGCCACAACTACTGAAGCCCATGCACCTAGGGCCCATGATCTGCAACAAGAGAAGCCACTGCCATGAGAAGCCCGTGAACTGCAACGAAGAGTAGCCCCTGCTCACCACAACTAGAGAAAGCCCACGCACAGCAACAAAGACCCAACGCAGCCAAAAATAAAATAAATAAAATTTTTTTAAAAGACCCAATGCAGCCAAATAAATAAATACTTTTTAAAAAATAAAACATTTCAAGAACATTGGCTCACTAATTGACAGTCTTGACATATTCTGCCATTGCAATTCATGTATATTTAGAAAAATTGAGCCTTAGAAAAGAATGGCTAACATCACATATGGAGACAGAAACTGAACCCAGGTCTGGGATTCTGAGTCCCTGAGCTAATGTCCCTGGGCACACATACATGTTTCCTTAGGTTATTAGATTTCCTTTTGCTTCCACCTGTCTAATCATTCATGCTTAATTCCTTATATTATTTCATATTTCACTTTACTTCATTTCAATATTCTCCCACTAAATTGGTGGCAGGAACTAAATTTAATATGCTAACTTCATGCTATATAATGTTTCTAAAAGGAAATGTACAACTGGTAAAAGGTTTTGTTTCCTTACTTTTTAAGGACCAGACATTATAATTTTTGTAGAACTTTTGTAGCAATAAAAGCCAAGTACTGACTAATTACCAGAGAGCTAGAGAATGAGATCATCAATATTTATGGGATTTTTTTTTCTGACTCATTTTCACTATTTTGCATAGGAAATGTGAATTTTCTTAGCAAGTGTTGTTCAGCAAGTGTATTCATTTTCCAGCAGTAATAGCATAAAGGTGTTACTAATAAGAACCAAGCACTGACTTTCTAGGACTCATTTGTATACTTATATACACACTTATTTTCCTGGTCTTTCCCTATTTTTTAAACTGTATTTTATCCACAGAAGTAGAAAATATTATTTAACTAACCTTCAGTACATTGATTTTCTGACTTTCAGGTTTCATAAACCAACAAAAAAATACATGTTTTAATTAACGACTAGCATAAAACCGACAATTTCTTATTTTGCCAATTATGGTTATTAAAAAATAATTAAAAGCTACCACATTTTATCACCATCATTTCATTAAAGCAGTGGGTCTCAAAATTTAGCATGCATCAGGATCACCTGGAGGACTTGTTAAGCCACAGATTGCTGGGCCCCACTGGCAATTTCTGATTCAGTAGGTCTGGGTTAGGGCCCAAGAATTTGCATTTCTAACAAGTTCCCACATGATGCTGATGCGGCTGGTCTGGGGGACCACACTTTGACAATCACGGCATTAAAGAGGCCATTTCAGCAGCAAAAATGAAGAAAGATCATCTCAGAATAAAGGAGAATTATTTAAATTGAGTAAATTGAGCTTATGTTTCTCATTTCTCCCAAGGTCAGTAAAAGTTTCACAAACGGTAAGTCTTTGAAGTAACATTTGAAAACCAGTGCCCTAGTACACTGTCTGATAAGGTAGCCCTAACCAGCCATATGTGGCTATTGAACATTTGAAATATGGCTAATCTGAATTGAGATATGCTGTAAGTATAAGATACACACTGGATTTTAAAGATTTACTACCAAAAAAGAATGCAAAATGTTTCAGAAATAATTTTTATATTAATCTGATGTTGAAATAACATTCTGTATATACTGAAGTAAATAAAAGTTATTAAAAATAATTTCACACTTCACTTTTAAAATGTGGCTACCAGAAAATTTTAAATTACACATGCAGCTCACAGCATAATTTTAACAGACAGCACTGCCTTGAGCAGGGGTTCTTGGTGTGGTCTCTGGACCAATAGCATCATCATCACTTAGGAAGATGTGAGAAACATACATTCTCATACCGTACCCCAGAATTACTGAGTCTGAGTTCTAGGGATGGAACCCAGCAATCTGCATTTTAATAAATCCTCCAAAAGATTCTGATCCAGGTTAAAGTTTGAGAACCATTGCTAGAACAACTTTAATCAAAGTTTAGTGTGCATACAAATCACCTGGGGAGCTTTTAAAATTCAGATCCTAGTTCAGTAGGTGGAGGGTGCAGAACTCAAGATTCTGCGATTTAACAAGCTCCCATGTGATGTTAGATGCTGCTGGTCTTGGGTCATTCTTTGGGCTGCAAGGACCTAGAACATTTACTTTTTATGCATCATCCTAACCAATATCCATTACAAACAAATCGACACACATCTCCAAACTCCAAAGGATTCGAATCTCAAGATTCTAGTTGGGCTGCTCTAAGAGAAAGGAATTGTGTTTCTCTGACAGAAGAAATTTTGTCAAGACCCTTTGAGAGCTATAAATAAATTCTTGCATTTAATTGTTTGCATTATCAGACAACCTGCCATGTTCATCTAATAAGAAAGTATGTGTTTGTGTTCCTATTTTTCCAGTAGGTTAATGGTGATTCAATATATTTAGAGCTGGAAGCTACTTCTACTAGGCTGGAACATTTGAATGAAAAATGGGCACTCCTGCTGCATCTCCCTTGGCAAAGTGATCCATTTAATCAGTACTGTTGTTTATATCTAGATAGTGGGTTTTAATCTGAGTTACTGTCTGCTGATTTTAACCAAGAGAAGGCAAGGAGGATAAAGAAAGGAGAGGAAACTCTTCTCTTGAGCTGTGCTGAGTCAATCTGTAGTTTATCCATCATGACAAGAGCTGCTAGAGACAGGGGCAGACTTTCTCTAATTTTCCTTGGTCCCCAGGAGACTCCATCATACATACAAGAAACAGCTGCCCCCATATTTGAAAGAGGTGTTATTTTTCTTGATTTCCTCCTCCTCTGAGTCTCTTATATTTTCCCCACAATTTGCTATAGTAGAAGATTACAGAAAAGCAAACATATTTACAATTGTCTGGAGAAAAAAAAGAAGCTTACAATCCAATTGAAAAGATAGAAAGTGATTATTGTTTATCTTGTATCATGCCATGTTTTTTAAATAAACCAGAACACAGATGAAAAGTTAGGAAACATGTCTCTATAAAATTTTGCCAATAGTCTTTGAAATAAAACTATAGAAGGTTTTATTTTTTAACCAAAATCTAACTCTTTCATTGTTTATTCTAACTATAGGAAGAAAAACACAGAATTAAATGGGCAAGGCTTTTTTAATATGTGATTTATTACCCTCCTCTTTCAGTTTTGACAAAAACCTATAATACATGGTACATAATCCGTGCTAGGTACAAGAATGTGCTGTAGGGACTTCCCTGGTGACACAGTGGTTGGGGGTCCACCTGCCAATGCAGGGGCACGGGTTTGAGCCCTGGTCCAGGACGATCCCTCGTGCCGCGGAGCAGCTGGGCCCACGTGCCACAACTACTGAATCCTGCCCGCCTAGAGCCCGGGATCCGCAGCGGGAGAGGCCACCACAGTGAGAAGCCTGCGCACCGCAACGAAGACCCAACGCAGCCATGAATGAATGAATGAACGAATGAATGAATAAATAAATAAATAAAAAGAATGTGCAGTAAAATAGACTTTTGGTATACACACATATACATACATACATACGTACGTATATACCTTTCTGTTTTTTCAACATATGCAGTGACTTAAACCCAATCATTAAATTCAGTTTATAAAATTCTTAGTCATGAGAAGTCAGCCCACTTTGTACCTGGTCCACATATCATCTGAAGAGATAAAAAGTCATATAACACTAGGGGCAATTACATGAAAAATTTGGCTATTGAGATCTGTGAAGATGGCTCCTTATGTTGCTATAAATATAAAACAATCATTTATTGTTTGGATGGAGAAAGTAAAAACAAGTTCTATAAATCATTGGGTTAACTACAACACAGGAAAAGGTTAAATTAAAATGTTTATTGTACTTGAGAACAAACAATTTGTGTCTTTTGCATGAATTTAGATATATGTGTAGTGTAGTAGAATGAGGCAGGTTTTTGTGAAAATTGAATTTGCCCAGAAAGGAAAGTGCCTCGTGGTGTCAGTGAAGAATGAACAAGGCATCCTAGAGGTCTGGACATTTAACAGGCCATCTCCTGGGGCAGGACACTCAGTCTCCCTCTGGTTGCAGAGAGCAGTGTGACAAATTCTCCTTCCACAGACCAGGTTTTGGATCCCAGCTGTTCCAGTCACCAGCATATTGACTTTGAAGAAGTCACTTACCCTCCTTACACCCCAGTTTGACCCTGAACTCAGTTTGACCCTGAGTGAACAGCAATGTTTGTACCAGTCATCTCTGGAAATCCTTTTCTTCCTTAGACTCTAGCGTCCTGTGATTCTTAGTTCTTTTCAGAAGATGGGGTGACAACATCTACTTTTTAGCATTGGTGACTATATTGAAAATATTATATGTCCAGTACCTGGAACACATCAGTTCTCAGTAACGGTACTGTGCAAATGTGGAGGCAAACTCAGGAAAACCGGTGATGTGACAGGTGGAGCTGCAGAGAGATTCACTGCTACTCTTACCATTGCCCTCCTACCTGGTGATTCTGAGCCTTCGTATTCTGGCTCCTGGGGAAGATACTTATTTTCTTTGATTAAGCCACTGAAAGCTTAAATAATCTTTTTAATACCATGGGATTTTCAATTAATTCAGAAACCAGTGCTTACACTGCTATGCTGCCATCATACAGTTTCCTTACCTTCACAAGTCCTAGCTTTCTCCATTCTTTCATTTATTTGTTTATTCAACAAATGTTTAACTCCTAGTATGTTAGATTTTTTAACGTAAGAGGAATTTTTATGCCTATATTTCTCTAACTAACCATTTCTGAGGGAGTACTTGAAGCACAGAGCTCAAACCCAGCACAGCTCAGCTGAAAGTTTGGCCAAAAGATGATACCGAGTGCAAATGACCTAACTATAGGTTCAGAAATGTTCCACGTTGCATTCAGAGCAAAATTCCAGCTCCTAAGTGTGGTCCCTGCTGACCTCTCCAGGAGCACCTCTCCTCCTCTCTGCACCAACTATCCTGAGAGAGTTCAAACACTGCCTTCTCCCGGAGGCCTCCCTCATGCCTCTACCCCGTTCCCATATCCACTGCACCTGTCACAGTGTACTCAATTGTCTGCTAAATGGATGCTCCCTCCAGAGACCAGTGGGTATCAAACTTTATCTGAATCCCCTGGAGGGCTTGTGAAACCAGCATGCTGGCTCCCACCCCCAGTTTCTGATTTAGTAGGTCTAGGGTGGCACACAAGAATTTGCACTTTCAACAAGTTCCCAGGAATACTGATACTGTTGGTCCAAGAACACACCTTGAGAACCCCTGCTCCAGTCTACCATTCCTTAGGGAGAAGAACCCCAATTTCTTCTATTTGGTATCCCTAGTACATAACACAGACACTGACATATCGCAGACATTCAAACAATATCTGCTGAATGGAAGAAATGGGTGAAATCATGAATCCCTTGCCATTTCATTTGGAGATGGAATGACTAATTGGTCTCACAGTATAAGAACCCAAGACAATCCTCCATTAGTATCAAGCTCCTCTTAAACAGAGGGTGAGGGCCACTCTGCTGGGCTCTGAGCTGTAGCACACTATCTAGCACTGCTGAAAGCTGTTATATGAAAATACAAATTTTATTTTTAATACATAAAAATCACCCCCTAGGGGCTTCCCTGGTGGCGCAGTGGTTGAGAGTCCACCTGCCGATGCAGGGGACACGGGTTCGTGCCCCAGTCTGGGAAGATCCCACATGCCGCAGAGGGGCTGGGCCCGTGAGCCATGGCCGCTGGGCCTGCGCGTCCGGAGCCTGCGCTCCGCAACGGGAGAGGCCGCAACAGTGAGAGGCCCGTGTACCGCAAAAAAAAGAAAAAAAAAAAAATCACCCCCTAGGATCACAGACTTGGTTTGACTAGAGATAAAAATGTTAAACCTTCTCTTCTGTTAAATAACTCCTCTTTGATAGCATTCATACGTGAATAAGTAAAAGAAGACAAAAAACGACACCAATATTAGAAATGTCTTTAGGACAACTAAATTCATCTGAAAATATATTACATGCTCTTTCCCAAGATCAACACCCAAAAACAAGCTGACCAGATTTCCCTGATCATCTGGGAGTCTTGTTTAAAATTCAGATACCCAAAGCCCTCCTGTGGAGAATCCAAAATCAGTAGGTATGTGACGGGACCGCAAAATCAGTCTTTTTAACAAGCTTCAGGTGGGGCTCGGATGGTGGTCTTTTTAAGTCCTGCAGGAGATTTTAATGTACAGCTAGGACTAAGAATCACAGCAAGAACCCAAGTAGAAGTTTTCTTATGAAATTATTTTTCACCTGGAACAGGTTAGGTCATGATGCAAAAGGCCAGGATCTCAATCTGGAACGTGGCTTTATTGCCCTTTGGTTTCCTGGAGGCAATAAATGTGTAAGGCATTTCTACTAAAGATCAAGTTTTGCGTCATAGCTCTATGGGGCTTGAGCCACTCCAACAATAACAATAGGGACATCAGTCAAAAGGCCTCAGGAAAAGGGGAAACTTGTCACAGGATGATGCCAATTATCCAATTATTCTGAACTCAAAAACTAAACCTTTACTACTTGTCTTATGGCATCAGAACCAAGGGTATGATCTGGAGAAGTAATTAGCATATCAGAATCTTATGGTGGGACAATGTCAGGGTAAAACAAAATTAGGCTCTGGAATGTTACAAGGGGTGGAACTAGAAATAGTATTGCACTTGAGTGTAAATATGGTGGTGTCAACAATTAACCTTCCAATGAAAAATAATTTTCCTGTTTATATGTATGCTCTGGTGGAAAAAAAAATTTGATGTCATTGGTTGTTTTGGAAGGAACTTCCTTTGCGCTAAGTTTATTTAAGGTGACTTAGAGCTTTAATTCAGAAAGCAAGAATTTCTATCTTCTTTTAAATCAAATTATCTTGGAATCACACTTGCTTTCCTACCTCTCTTCACTCTCTTGCCTTCATGTTAAGTCCCAAGAATAAAATCCAAGCATCTCACCAAAGCACTCTGATTAGCCTCTGCTCAAGGGTCTAGGGGAGGCTAGTCAGGCTATGTGAGGTCTGAAGCACTTTGGATCATTAAATTGTTTAATACGAGCACTAATTTTTACTCTTGTGTAATAAAAGTAAATGCTTTCCAAAACGAACGGAAAACAAGAGTAGAAAAGTATATTGGCTTCCAGGAAGCACACTCATGAGGACTTTACAGCTAAGGAGTCATTTTTCTAAAAAATAAATAGTGTTGCGAAGTGCCATTCATTATTAGCACATCACCAGCACACAGGAGTCACTGAATAAATGTTTGATGATATTAGCTTCCCTTCAATAACTGCCCAGGTCTTTCATTAAACAACTATCATCAAAAAAATCATTTCTTACATAAGAATGATTTGAGGAAAGAAAGGCTACAAATGTGCAAACTAAAGTTCACTGCATTTTTAATAAGAATTTCAAGCACAATAAAGACTTTATACCCAAATATATTTACAAAGAAATAGATGTGATGCTACATTAAAAGTTTACCACACTAGGTTCATTTGCCTCTTTCCTTTTTTCCCATAAACAAACATGCAGCCTTCCCTTAAAAAGGACCAGGTCTGAGATCCATGTAATAGTCCCAACTTTTATGTCTGCAAAGTCTTTGGGCACCATTTGGTCCCCTAGACCCCACTGTTCATGATGGGAGCCTGGGCTGCACAGGCTAAGGGAGGGGACCATTGCAGCAAACTCACATCTCTGCTAGGTCCACACATCCCTGACTCCCCACCCAAAAACTGGCCAAATTCATCCTTAACTCCCTGTGTGACAGATAAAATAGTCATAATATGCAGATAAATCTACACCAAGAAAGCAGAAATAAAAACAGCCTCTCTCTCCCCTATCACCTAGATTCACGAGGCTATTTAAGTTTTTTATATTCAGTAAAATTTAAAATTCCATTCCTCGATTGCACTACCCACATTTCAAGTGCTCAATAGCCATCTGTGTCTAGTGGCCATCATATTTAACAGCAGACACAGAAAGGTCTATTGGGCAGAACTAGTCTCCAGAGGGCAGGGAAATAATGGTTCCTTTACCACTTGAAGTGTCAACCAAGGAGAGAAGGAAGAAATAGGGCAGTCCACTATTTCTCTAGCATATTTTCAGTCCTACAAATCCATCTCCTTTTTCTTCCCCCATAGATTCTACCCTTTCTGCTCCTCAAATTTTTCCCATGTTTCCTGAGCACAGAGGAGGAATGGGGTAATAGTGTGTGAGAGTTTTCAAGGGCAATTAAAAAAAAATAGCAAATACATCTTGTGTTCAAAATGTGGTGCTATGCCTGCATTTGTATTGCTGTCCCACACAGTAAACCAGCTCATTGGGGTAGCTTCAAAATGGAAGTTGCTCTTATAATCCCTAGATGCTCAGCAGGGGCACATTTATTCGGTTATAATTGTTTTTGTCATACAATCATCATACTGGTTGGTGGTTGGAATTCATATTCATGCTGTATCAAGTAATAGCCTTGATAGTTTAAGTTCAAAGTGAAGCTATTAAAAACAATAGTTTTAATATTAATGAAGACTGATCTTCCTAATTCTTTTAAGTAAAAAGCTGGTTGGCAACAATCTTACACATATTAAAATATTAAAAAAGAATAATGACTAATAGTAATGAAGTTATTTTTTTCTTTATGCATGAAAAGCACAACCCTTTTATTTCCAAGTCACATGGGTGGAGCTGAAGTGACTGGCTTTAGCAGACATTAGTAACATTCCCCAATATTCAGCCGTTCTCCACTTCAGGAAGTACTGTACTGTCAGGTCACATCTCAAGATGGTGAAATCGCCATCTCTCTAGGAGATGACTACATGGAGCAGAATGCCCCGCCCACTGACACATCAATCTACATTGGACATGAAGGGTGAGCAAGAAATAAACCTCTCTTGTTTTAGCCACTGATATTTGGCATTATTTTTATTGCAAGCACAACTAGCCTATCCTTACTAGTACACCAAACCATAACCAACATAATCTTTCTCTGCTGTCATAGCAAACTGTTACTATTACTTAGAGATATGAAACCAGATTTTTCGATGTGTTTGTCAGTTAGACACCTTTAGAAATACCTTTTAGAGCTTTTCCTGAGAGTGGGTCTCCAGTAAAACTCTGGATCTCCTCCTACAAAAACACACTGCACCCCCATTGCCGGGAGCTGTCCTTTCAGTACCGTTGAAATCTTATCCCTGTCCTCTGACACCATTGTTCTGTATTCTACGCATGTAGCTTGCTTCCATGTGAATCCTTCTCTGACATGTTTTCCATCCTGTGCTTACTGGAATTCTATTGAAGCACAATACATTGCACGGTTACAACTCAAATATATGAAAGTGAAATCCTGGGAGGAAGGACTCATGTGACTTATCCTTTTTCTCCATGTGTAGCACATTATCTAAGTAGTAGACAACTACTAACCGAGTGCATAGACAGATGTATTTACAGGTTTGTTCATACCTTCTCTAGCCCGTCTGTAATCTCCATTTTTATCCCCCTCTTCCAGCACCATCTCAAATATGCAAGCTTGTAAATACAATGTACTTGTTATACAAACACAGCTTCAAGGCAAGTCCCTGATGCCCCATCCTGCCATTGCCGTTGTATTACACTGTAGTTAAGCTCACAACCTCTGAAAACGGTCAGCCTACATTCAAATTCTGGCTCTGCTACTTACCAGCATTACGGATCCTGGGCAAGTTGCTGAACTGCCCTAGGCCTCAGTTTTCTCATCTGTGAAATGGAAATATAGGCAGTACTTCTCTCACAGGCTTATGAGCATTCAATGCCTATGAAGCACTAAGCCTGGGGCCTGACAGAGTCAGCCCTCCCTCCATCCCACCACTGTTAGATCTAAAGCTTTGCTGTGCTCAAGGTGCCCCTCGGGCCAGCAGCCCCCAAATCACATGGGTGCTTGTGAGAAATACCACAGCTTAGGCCCCACTTCCAGCCACCTCAACCAAGATCTGCCTTGTAACAAGGTCCCCAGGCAATTCACACGCACTACTCCAGAGTATTGTCTGGTTGCAAAATTCTCTAATTTAAAATAATTTCAAAAGGTGTGAATGATCCTGTTTTCTTGGAGTGAGAGCACTTAAAGCAGTGGTTCTAAGCCTCACTGTGCGTCAGAATCACACGGTGAACTTTTAAAGAAATCACATATGTCTGGGCCCAAGCCCACCTACCCTAAACCACCTCAACCCCCTAGAGACTCATTGTATTGGTCTTAGGTGGGTGGAACCAGGCATTCTATTTCTTTTTAAAGCTTCCCAGATGATTCTAATGAGATTGAGGCCCACCAGCTTAAAGAGACCATTAAATTCTGACAAGGTCTTTGTGGTGACTGGCCTCATCAGGAAGAGAAACTGGGTCAGTAAAAAAGCCCATCTGTGACTTGAGGGAAGGATTGCAGGAAGCCCGGTCAGGTTTTTCAGTCTTCCTCTGTTCTCCCCTCCGCCTACTCCAGCCCTTCACACCCCTCTCCTCAAATCATGACCAAGCTGCTTGGACTCTAGCCTGTACCTTCACCCCCCTCCCCCCTCTGTCTGCTTCATCTCATCCCCAGCTGCAGCTACCCTTGGTTCAGGCACTGTATGGTGACTCAGCCCCAACTGCTCAGTTCCTCTCTGCTTGTTCACCCACATCTGATGTTTTGGAACCAGGGCTGGTCCTTGATCCTGACCAGATCTAGGAGAGACTCTCTCAGGGTCATGGTTCTGAAAAAGAAAGAATACAAACCCTTCCTCCCAAAATAGAAGATTTGGGGGATGCCCTTCAATAGCAGGATGGGGCATCAGGGTGAATCTGAATGCACTCTTAAAATCTGTGCTGCTGTCATCAGTGAATTCTCATAGAAGACTTGGATATCTTAGGATATAGAAAGGCAGCACTGCAGTGCCCACTTCCTACCAGGAAGACACATACTTCTTTTTTTAACTGCAGTACAGTTACTTGAGTTCATGGTAGATGATCATCTGTCCCTCCTACTCCTTTCTACTCTATACACACACACTCCAATGGGTTTGATACATTAACTTGATTTGTCTGAATCCCTTTAAATTATGTCATGTTATTTTCTTTGTGGCTATTTTAAATGCGTATAAATAGTACTATGCTAAAGATATCACTCTCTCATACAGTTTTCACTGAACACCATTTTTTTAAACCATAGGATGTTACTGTAAATCTATATAGACATCTTCTAACTACTGCAAAATCTGCAACTACCACATTTTATTCATTCACTCCCTTTGTGATGGACACATAGGATGCCTCAAACATCCCGCTATCACAAACAAGACTGTGATGAACTTTTTTGTGTGTATCCCCTACTGGACTTATGGCATAATTTATCTGGAATATATACCTAGGAGAGGTCATAAGACATTTACAAACTTTAACTAAATACTGACAGGTTGCTCTCCAGGAATTGCTACACAGTCCAGACTACCATCAACAGTACATGGGGGTTTCCATTGCCCATGCTTGTTACTGTCCACCTTTTAATTTTGCAAAGTGATAACCTGTTTAAATTTGCTGTTCTCTGATCACTGTTAAGTTTCAGCATGTGTTCACATTATATTGTTATATTTTCCAGTATACCCTTGCAAAAATAACCTATTCATATCTTTTCACCATTTCTCTGTTGGGTTTCTTATCTTTTTCAGGTTAATTTGTAGTAGGCCTGCAAATTGTAATTCTTTATATTAATTATTTGTTTCCTTTAAACACTGCAAATATCCTTTCCCAGTCTATCATCTGTCAGTCAAGTTATCTGTCATCTTTCTACATTTTAAATGGTAAATAAGAACTTTTGGTAAAATGACATTCTCTTTCCTTTATGGCAGAATGGAAAAATGTGAAGGCCTACAGCTTTCATAATTGCAAAAGCATCCCTTCACCAAACTATGAGACACAATGACTCAGCAGGGAGCCTGAAAAGTAAATTTGAAGTTCTAGTTCCCAGATGACTAAACTGGTGATTAAGGAATGCTTTTGCTGTATTCTATTATTAAGCTGAAGCCATTTTTTATTTACCCCACCTTGTTCCACAAAGGATCTGAGGAAGCTTACAAGAAAACAAGCAATAAAATTGAAAAATATAAATAACCAAAAAATCAGGAACAAGGAAAACACAGAGCAGAATAGAAGGTCAAGACCAGGAGGAAACTGAGAATGCAGATATGTAGGCCACAGGGTTCCACAAAGTTATTAATGTTGAGCCAAAAATTTGGCTCTGAGCTTCTTGGCAACCAGAGGGAAAAGGGAAAAGGGAATACAATCAGGCACATTCAATGATATTCTCTTTGTTGATAAGAAAACATACAAGTTTCTCAGGGAAAGATAAGCTTTTCCTGGCCCTGAGTGCCAAAGGAATTCCTCAGGTGGGCTTCAAATTAGGGACAGTTCCCTCACCAACATCTCTGTGGTAAAGCCATGTGTCTTGTTTCTTGTAACAGCTCTCAGTGAAAGCTAATGGGCCCCAAACTATCATCACCTAGAACATGGAAAGTAACCCAGTCTATCATTACCCAGTTAATGTGAGGAGAAAATGAAGAGGAGAGGAGGAGACCCCAAAAAAAGTCCGTCCAAGCACGTAGTCTTTGGGAGTCCAAATTAGTATAAGAATCAAACCAAAAATATCTGTTAGAATTAATGACATATTAGTTAAGATAACACAAATTGCTGAAACAGAAACACTTAAAATCTCAGAACACTGAGATTTGGGAATAGAAGTTTATTTGTTACTCATGTAAATCCAAAATGAGAACTAGGCTCCTTCCATCTTCAGGCCCTGCCATATTCAACACGTAGAGAAAAAGCACAGAGAATCATGTATGAGAGGTTTTTATGGGCCAAGCCCAGAAGTAACAATACATCACTTCTGCTCACATGCCACTGGCTAGAACCTAGAACACTTTCATCCACAAATGATCACTTGTGTCTTTCAAACATTTCTTCATAATTTCAATTTTCTAAATCAAAGTTCAGCAAGCTACAGCCTGCAGGTGAAGTCTACTTCACCACCTGTTTTCATATGGCCCATGAGGTAAGAAAGATTTCTCCATTTTTTAATGGTTGAAAAAAAACTTAAAAGAGGAATAATGTTTTGCAACACATGAAAATGATATGAAATTCAGATTTCAGTCTCCATAAATGAAGTTTTATTGGAACACAGGCACACTCATTTGCGTATATATTATCCATGGCTGTTTCTGCACTACACAACAGCAGAGTTAAACAGCTGGAACAGAGAGCATATGACTGGCAAAGCCAAAATATTTTCTATCTGGCCCTTTATAGAAAAGGTTTGCCAACCCACCCTTTAAACTGATAAGAATTGATAAGAGTTAAACAAGAGGTACTCCTAGGCAGTGACCTGCAACACAAATATTCCTGACTGGTGGTTGAAGTGAATCTGTAGGCATCAGCAACCAAATGAGCTGATGGTAAAACTGATATCTTTGGGAAACACTGAGGAGTCTGAACAAGATTCTGGTCAGTCCACTACATGCAGAGTTGGATCAAGGAGAACCTACAGGCTGAGCCAGAATTTTCTCTTAAGAAGCATTTCTGGATCCACACCAGTTCAAAAACAAATGATTAATTAGCCATTTGTACACAGGCAAGTAAGGAAATACTTGCTTTCCAAACACTTGCTTATTTGGAAATTTGTTTTCCAAATTTCTCATAGAAGAGAGTATGTCAACAGAATTGTTAGATATTACACTAGTGTGGTTTGGTTTTTAATAATTTAAATAAATTTAAATAAAATTTAAATATTTTAAACAATTTATCATTTTGTTATAGAAAGGTTACTGTTTTCTGAGGCTTGTAAATATCTTAATTCCAATAGTGAAAACGTAAAGAATATGGTAAATAGCTAAGAATCATATTTTATGAAACCAAATATCAAGAATTTTGGGGAATTTCCTGGTGGTCCAGTGGTCAGGACTCAGCGCCTTCACTGCTGGGACCTGGATTCAAGCCCTGGTCTGGGAACTAAGATACCACGAGATGTGTGGCACAGCCAAAAGAAAAAAAAAAGAATTTTCTTTATAGGTAGTTTCCTGATGACTATATTAGCATAACTGTATTTGTTTCTTAATTACTCTAGAATCGTATCAAGAACAAAAGTAACTCCTTTTTATCAGAATGCCTTATCGACCTCAAATATTAACTGACAGCATTTCTTTCTACTGAAATTCCAAAACATAAATAGGTTCACAGGAATGCGTGTTGCTTGTACAAACACAAGACCAGTTTAAGAATTTAAGAAAGAATAAAATGTACCAATATATCAAAATAAGCTTTAAAAAAAAAATCTCAGCATTAATGTCAATACCCACCCACCCCCTAGCCCTGCCCTTGAGCATCACAATGATATAAAGCATAGCCTCAGGATAAAGATTTTCCTTTAGCCACTGTGGCTGTAGTCACTCAGAGCAAACAAAACTCCCAGTCCTAGGGACCCAGGCTACCTGAGACCAAGACACCCCAAATTTGACCACAGAGATCATTGTTCCAGCAACCAATATCAAACTCCTTGTTTTATTTAAGAGGAAACTGAGCACAGACTGGGTAAGACCTGCCCAGGCAACAGAGCCAGTGAGCCATAGCATTGGCATTACAGCCCAGCCAACCATCCCCCATCCCGTGCTTCTTCTTCGACACCACAATTCATCCTCTTATGCACTGGCTCCCTGGAGCCATCAGATCACAGTCTCAAGCAAGGTTCTTGTAGCCTCCTTCTAAGGTAGATATATTTGAATCCAATACCACTTACTGCACGAACGTATTCCCAATGAGACCTATAAAGCAGAGGCTTTGTCTGCTTTGTGGAGGCCAAAGCGCCCACTGGACCTGACTAGTGTCAGAACACAGAGGCTGGAGACACAGAAGGTAAAGCATCTGGATTAAAAGTTTAAAAAGGCAGATTATGTGGATGCTTGGGGGTGTATATAATCCATCCAAAAGTCAGTTCATTTTTCACTTTTAACAGAAATACTTGAAGTTAGAGCTTCATATGAGTTACAGACAGAAGGGACTGAGAAGTTCTACCCCTCTATTTAAAAAAGAGACAGGCAACCCAGTGTTGTGGTTAAGAACTCACACTCTGGAACCTGATGGTCAGGATTCAAATCCTGACTCCATCACCTTCTTTTATGTTAAGTTGATCAAGTAGACTATCTCCTAAAGCTCAATATTCTCATCTGTAAAATAGGGTAACAATGACATTTACCTCATTCATTTCCTGAGGATTAAATAAAATAATATAAATACTCATTAGGGATTTGGGAGAAACTAAGAAAGAACCTATCATTTAGTAAACACTTGATAAATATTAGTTTTTTGTAGTATTGATTAAGACTTTAAGGCCAGGAAGGCTATGTGACTTAGTCAGTATGACAACACAAAATGTGCTGGAATTCCTAATCTTCCTACTCCACACCCAGAGACCCTACTATGCCATCCTCCTTCTTGCAAGTGTTTTGATTTAGTAAATGTTTTGATCTGGTATAAACACGAGCTTACCTATAAACATTGCTTAGCATTAAAGCAACAGCTGAGGCAAAAGCAAGTGCTTTTATCAAGAATAACAATCAATCAATGTGATACACCATATTAACAAATTGAAGAATAAAAGCCATATGATCATCTCATTAGATGCAGAAAAAGCCTTTGACAAAATTCAACACCCATTTATGATAAAAACTCTCTAGAAAGTGGGCATAGAGGGAACCTACCTCAACATAATAAAGGTCATATATGACAAATCCACAGCAAACATCATTATCAATAGTGAAAAACTGAAAGCATTTCCTCTAAGATCAGCAACAAGGATGTCCACTCTCACCACTATTATTCAACATAGTTTTGGAAGTCCTAGCCATGGCAATCAGAGAAGAAAAAGAAATAAAAGGAATACAAATTGGAAAAGAAGAAGTAAAACTGTCACTGTTTGCAAATGACATGATACTATCTATAGATAATCCTAAAAATGCCACCAGAAAACTACTAGAGCTAATCAATAAATTTGGTAAAGTTGCAGGATACAAAATTAATGCACAGAAATCTCTTGCATTCCTCTACACTAACAACAAAAGATCAGAAAGAGAAATTGAGGAAACAATCCCACTTACCATTGCAACAAAAAGAATAAAATACCTAGGAATAAACCTACCTAAGGAGGTAAAAGACCTGTACTCAGAAATCTATAAGACACTGATGAAAGAAATCAAAGATGATACAAACAGATGGAGAGATATACAATGTTCATGGATTGGACGAATCAATACTGTGAAAATGACTATACTACCCAAAGCAATCTACAGATTCAGTGCAATCCCTATCAAATTACCAATGGCATTTTTTACATAACTAGAACAAAAAATCTTAAAACTCATATGGAGACACAAAAGACCCTGAATAGCCAAAGCAATCTTGAGGGAAAAAAATGGAGGTGGAAGAATCAGACTCCCTGACTTCAGACTCTACTACAGCTACAGTAATCAAGACAATATGGTACTGGCACAAAAACAGAAATATAAATCAATGGAACAAGATAGAAAGCCCAGAGATAAACCCATGCACCTATGGTCAGCTAATCTATGACAAAGGAGTCAAGGATATACAATGGAGAAAAGACAGCCTCTTCAATAAGTGGTGCTGGGAAAACTGGACAGCTACATGTAAAAGAATGAAATTAGAACACTCCCTAACACCATACACAAAAATAAACTCAAAATGGATTAGAGACCTAAATGTAAGGCCAGACACTATAAAACTCTTACAGGAAAACATAAGCAGAACACTCTATGAAATAAATCACAGCAAGATCCTTTTTGACCCACCTCCTAGAGGAATGGAAATAAAAACAAAACTAAACAATGGGACCTAATGAAATTTAAAGGCTTTTGCACAGCAAAGGAAACCATAAACAAGATGAAAAGACAGCCCTCAGAATGGGAGAAAATATTTGCAAATGAAGCAACTGATAAAGGATTAATCTCCAAAATTTACGAGCAGCTCACACAGCTCAATATCAAAAAAAAAAACAACCCAATCCAAAAAAGGGCAGAAGACCTAAATAGACATTTCTCCAAAGAAGATATACAGATTGCCAACAAACACATGAAAGGATGCTCAACATCACTAATCATTAGAGAAATGCAAATCAAAACTACAATGAGGTATCACCTCAAACCAGTCAGAATGGCCATCATCAAAAAATCTACAGCCAGTAAATGCTGGAGAGGGTGTGGAGAAAAGGGCACCCCCTTGCACTGTTGGTGGGAATGTAAACTGATACAGCCACTATGGAGAACAGTATGAAGGTTCCTTAAAAAACTAAAAATAGAACTACCATATGACCCAGCAAGCCCACTACTGGGCATATACCCTGAGAAAATCATAATTCAAAAAGAGTCATGTGGGCTTCCCTGGTGGCACAGTGGTTAAGAATCTGCCTGCCAACTCTATTTACAATAGCCAGGACATGGAAGCAACCTAAGTGTCCATCAACAGATGAATGGATAAAGAAGATGTGGCACATATATACAATGGAATATTACTCAGCCATAAAAAGAAATGAAATTGAGTTATATGTAGTGGGGTGGATGGACCTAGAGACTGTCATACTGAGTGAAGTAAGTCAGAAAGAGAAAAACAAATACCATATGCTAACACATATATATGGAATCTTAAAAAAAAAAGGTTCTGAAGAACCTAGGAGCAGGACAGGAATAAAGACACAGACACAGAATGGACTTGAGGACACAAGCTGGGATGAAGTGAGAGAGTGGCATGGACATATATACACTATAAAATAGATAGCTAGCGGGAAGCAGCCGCATAGCACGGGGAGATCAGCTCGGTGCTTTGTGACCACCTAGAGGGGTGGGATAGGGAGGGTGGGAGGGAGACTCAAGAGGCAGGAGATATGGCGATATATGTATATGTATAGCTGATTCACTTTGTTATAAAGCAGAAACTAACACACTATTGTAATGCAGTTATACTCCAATAAAGATGTTAAAAAAAAAAGGGACCTAATGAGACTTAAAAGCTTTTGCCCATCAAAGGAAACTATAAACACAATGAAAAGACAGTCCTCAGGGGCTTCCTTGGTGGCGCAGTGGTTGAGAGTCCGCCTGCCGATGAAGGGGACACGGGTTCGTGCCCCGGTCCGGGAGGATCCCACATGCCGCGGAGCGGCTGGGCCCGTGAGCCATGGCCGCTGACCCTGCGCATCCAGAGCCTGTGCTCCGCAACGGGAGAGGCCACAACGGTGAGAGGCCCGCATACCGCAAAAAAAAAAAAAAAAAAGACAGTCCTCAGAATGGGAGAAAATATTTGCAAATGAATCAACGGACAAAGGATTAATCTCCAAAATACATAAACAGCTCATGCAACTCAATATTAAAAAACAAACAACCCAATCAAAAAATAGGCAGAAGACCCAAATAGACATTTCTCCAAAGAAGACATACAGATGGCCAAGAGACACATGAAAAGTTGCTCAACATCACTAATTATTAGAGAAATGCAAATCAAAACTACAATGAGGTATCACCTCACACCACTTAGAATGGGCATCATCAGAAAATCTACAAACAACAAATGCTGGAGAGGGTGTGGAGAAAAGGGAACCCTTTTGCACTGTTGGTGGGAATGTAAATCAATACAGCCACTATGGAGAACAGTATGGAGGTTCCTTAAAAAACTAAAAATAGAATTACCATATGACCCAGCAATCCCACTACTGGGCATATACCCAGAGAAAACCATAATTCAAAAAGAGACATGTACCACAATGTTCATTGCACCACTATTTACAATAGCCAGGACATGGAAGCAACCTAAATGCCCATCGATAGGCAAATGGATAAAGAAGATGTGGTACATATATACAATGGAATATTACTCAGCCATAAAATGGAATGAAATGTGGTCATTTGTAGAGACATGGATGGAGCTAGAGGCTGTCATACAGAGTGAAGTAAGTCAGAAAGAGAGAAACAAATATCGTGTATTAATGCATGTATGTGGAATCTAGAAAAAGTGGTACAGATGAACCGGTTTGCAAGGCAGAAATAGAGACACAGATGTAGAGAACAAATGTATGGACACCAAGGGAGGAAAGTGGGTGGGGTGGTGGTGTGATGAATTGGGAGATTGGGATTGACATATATACACTAATATGTATAAAATAGATAACTAATAAGAAGCTGCTGTATAAAAAAATAATTAAATTTAAAAAAAAAAGCATAACAGAAGACTCCCACAAGTATGGATGCAACTTGCATCACATTTTCTAACTGAAGGCAGTGCTGTAATACTGCCCACATTTTCATAGCCAGCTATGGTGATTTTGCTGTTCCCATTAGTGTTACTCTCACCACCCTATGAGAAGAGTGATTCCTGCTGTCCCCACTCACAAATGAAAACTGGGGAACTGAGCTGATCACAGAAACCAATCTCCCCACAAACCTATATTTTTATAAAATTACACAAAGATTTAGCTAGGTATCAACTTCTTCCAGGAAATGTGAACATTTAGATTCTTATATGACTGAGAAAGAAGGCCACTTTGCATGCCACAAAAGACAAAATGTAGCCAAACAAGTCTTCTAGAATCAATTTGAGACAGAAAGTAATTCTATTACCATAAATTAGGGTAGCATGCCCTGGTTCAATAATAATTTTTTAAATCTCAGGCTGTCTTATACACTGACGAAATTCAAATAAGCTATGTTTTATTTTTATTTTGAGATGAAAGGAAAAAGGACTATAAGCTTACCTAACCTTTGGTAGTTTAAAAGAGGATATTTAAAACCTTTCCTTGACAAGTGCCCAAAGATGTAGGAACGAGGTTATTTGTTACAATGTTGTTTGTAATGTACAATGTATAAAGTAGGTAACAACTTAAATACCCAATTAGGGGAGGATAGAGTAAATAAATTATGGTATATCACCATACTAGTATACTATACAACCATCAACATTGGTTATTAGGCATACATTTGTCATGTAAAGATGTTTACATTAGTGAAGAAGTTATAAATAGTAAACCATTATGACCCCATTTTAATAAAAATATAAGTGAAAATGATTTTACATGCATAAGAATACACAGAAAAGAAAGTTAGAAGGGCACACCTTGAAATAATAATAAGGTTTATTTCTGGGTATTAGAATTATAGGTTGGTTGTTTTTTCTTTTTTTGTATTTTCTAAACTATTACTCTAAGGTTTCACTTGTTAAAAAAAGTAATAAAGCTTTGTAGTATATCAGAAAGAGCTTCATCCAAAAAGGTTAATATTAAGAAACTGTTTTCAGCCATGTGGTCTTGCCTTCTGCAGTATACTTCATACCAGCTAAGTGAGAAATTGCTTTATTTTCCTTCTGTCCCTGAGTAAACTGAATTACCAAATAAAAGCAGAGGCAGGGCTTCCCTGGTGGCGCAGTGGTTAAGAATCTGCCTGCTAATGCAGGGGACATGGGTTCAAGCCCTGGTCTGGGAGGATCCCACATGCCGCAGAGCGACTGGGCCCGTGAGCCGCAACTACTGAGCCTGTGCGTCTGGAGCCTGTGCTCCGCAACAAGAGAGGCCACGATAGTGAGAGGCCCGTGCACCGCGATGAAGAGCGGCCCCCGCTTGCCACAGCTAGAGAAAGCCCTCGCACAGAAACGAAGACCCAACACAGCAAAAATAAATTAATTAATTAATAAACTCCTACCCCCAACATCTTCTTAAAAAAATAAAAATAAATTAGAAAAAAAAAAAAAAAGCAGAGGCAGAACTCTAAGAATCAAAACACAAAGTTTCAGGATTTCAATTCCCATTGCTAGATTTCAGTTATTCATTTATTAAATAAATATTTATTATGCAGCTAAAATTTAAGGAACATAAGAATAAATCATGTACAGATCCTCCTCTAAGAGACCACAGTTACTAAGAGGGATCTACTTAAATTTAAAAAGAGATAATGCCACAAGAAAGGTATGTATGAAGGAGGGGTTTCTTTTTACTCAGGGAATTAGGGAAGTATTATTAAACGATGAAAAAAACACACAATTGAGATTTGGTACTAAAAAGCTGAATTTCTATGGTTATTTGATATAATTACCTTATGATAATGAACTCTATATAGTTCTAAGTGAAAAAAAGGAAGCTCCAAAATAGTATGCATGTTTAATATACGCATTTTACACACAAAGGCCCACACATACAACTCAGAAATATGTATACCAAAATGTTAACAATCCTAATCTTTAGATAGGGGTGTTACAGGTGGTTTGTGTGTTGTTTTGTTTTGTTTATCAATTTGTTATCTGTTGTGTCCTATTTTACTACAATAAACCTGAATTATGTATTACATACCAATAAATGTAGAAAACCTGCCCATGGTGACCAAATAAAAGCTTGCATCATGCCATGATTAGTGCTGGACTATGAGGGGCTAATGTGGACACGTCACAGATTGTGACCAGGATGAATAAAGCTTGTCCACTTCTCAGATAGCCCTTGCTCTGATTTTTTCCATCTGACAACACTGAATGACAAAATTATTGTCTCTACTTTGGTTGTAACAATCAGAGAACTGAGTAGATGCCTAAAGACTGAAAAAAGGACCAAAATAACCAGAACTCTTGAGGGTTTTTGCAATTATCTGATCATGAATAACCAATATGACTTCACAAAGAACTTGTCCTGTCTTGGTAATAGACAGCCATCTTCTTACATGGCAAAGTGGCAGGCCTGGCAGGTCACAGGAAATAAATTGATGAAACCTAGCTTGACTTTAGGAAGGCTTTTGATCCTGTCCTATAAGACAGGCTGGGAAAATATGACCAGGAGCAGACAACCGTCCATTAGCTAACTACAGCTTTGGCTATCAAGCAATAAGCAACACATTTAAATGTAGAAGATCACAGATGATGTTTTGTAACAACAAACTGAACAACGGGCACGCGAAAAAGGGTGTTCAGAAGGTAAAATAATAATTGAAGATGAAACTGTACAAACATCCAGAAGCAAAATTCAGACCTCAACTTAGTATGAAAAATGTGCTGCAAGTATACCTGGATTGTGGGAAATAAACTATTTGGATAGAAATCAGACTACCAATAGACACTGAAATAGCAGCTTAAAATACTGTTCTGACAATGGATATGGAATTAAGACTATGACATACAAGTGCACGTTGTACACACTCACATTAGCAGTAGCACATTGTATTGCCATTATTTGTTGGCAAGTCGTTCTCTCCCTCAAGTTTGTTTCTTCCTTGCTGTATTCCCAGCACCTAGCAGATTCTGGCAAGAGGAGTCTTTCAATAAATCCTTAAGAACAAATGAAATCATCTTCCCATCTTCCTCAGTATACCCCTCTAAGGCACTAACCTCCCCCCTGGAGTTCTGTAATTTTAGATGGATATGAATAATTCGCTGACCATTCAGGGGAGAAGTTAGAAATGCTGGGGGGTTGATAAATGAAATGGGATTGTTCAGTTTATAGAACTGAATTATTCAATTTCTGGAAGAGAAAGCCGGAGGTATATTAGTTACAATTCTCAAATTCTAAAGACATCTTACACAAAGGATATATCTTTTTCCACTAGAAATGTCCCAAAATGGCTGGGTCTGAGACCTCGATTAGGGAAATGAACCATTAAATATTGTAATAGATAATAACAATAACAGCAACAACAACAAAACTAAAATATATTTTGCTGAACGCTTTCACAAAAGAGCTAGCTCCTTGGTTCCGGTGATGAAGGCTACACATGAGCCCCTGTGAATTAAGGAGCTGGCCTCTCGAAAGCAAGCCCCTTCCAGAGCCAGGACCCCACAATTTCATGATAAGTATGAGTAATCAGCCATCATCAGAAGCTTTGCACAATTAAGCTGAAAATGCAAAACTCAATTTTATTTTCAGGATATTTATGTTCAAGGTGTCATAGAGGTCTATATCAATAGAATATAAAATACACTGTGGATGTATAGAAAGCAGATTTCTGGAAAATGCCATAATTATTTCTTTATGTATATTTGCATAGATTTCGATTCTTTTTTAATTAGCTGGTTATTTATTAATTCAGAATGTTCTAAATAAAACCTGATATTAAACATGATATAATTATTTCAGTTTCAAAATGAAACTAATGTGTTCAGTATACACAGTAATATACGGTTGTAGTGAGAAATAGTGAGAAAACAACCCAACCCTTGTTGATTCTTCTGACCTATTTATTGAAGGTTATATTTTTCTATTTTTTGGCCATTGTTTTTATTTGCAATATATAACAATTCTAATGACCCATTTGTCAACATAAAGAGCCTTTGGGTTTCTTTTCCTTTCCAAAAAGCAGTGAAAGGGTCCCCAAACCTATTGATTTAGCACCAAATTTAAATAAGCCCAGAGACCCTCTCACTTTTCACATTGAATAGAACAAGGTCAGACTGGGCATCTTCCAAATGTAAAGGCTTAATTGGACTAATTCTTTCATGATAATAATGTATATTTAAGATAGCCACTAAAAATTTTCAATGCTAATTTAGTAGATCAATTCCATTAAATGCTTTGAACTTTTCACCATTTGCTAATCTCATCTATTAAAGCTGCTGTTTTGTTGAAAATTTGAAGCTATAACTTAATATCAAACTACAAGTCTAGCCAGACCTAAGAAATACTTCCTTATATGTGAAATATAGCCTTAAAGGATCTTAAGTTGTGTTAAATTGTAAGAGTCTAGCCATAAAATTTCCTGCAGCCAAAATGCAGAGCGATCTTATCAGTCTACCGGCAATTGACATTATGGTAAGAAGCTTGCAGGGTTTTTTAAAATTTCAGAAATACATGTTTTTTGTGTCTGAGGCAAAGCTTTAACATCTGTGATTATTGGTTATAGACCAACCTTTACACAACTACAGGTTCAGATTTTAATATCAAGTACCACGTCATTTCGGTAATAGTTCAATTCAGATCAATAAAAATATCAAGATTTTGCTCAACATTTTGATGAATGGCTTAAGCAATATAACTCATTAATGTAAAAATAAAAATATATTTGTTAATTAGCTAATGAAGAATTTTGAGAGAAGAGACTCCACACCACTATCAAATATCCACCATGTCTCATTTGTTTGGAACTAGACTTCTAAGGCTATTTTTATTCCCTGTGATTTACCACCAGTATCCTCTGGGTGATAGTTGAGGAAACAGATGCTGGGAATCTCTCTCCGCTCAGTTCCTGAGACTTCTGACTCAAGGCCGTGCCAGCTCCCTGCTTTGTACTCGCTCTTGCCGAGGGTGGTGGAGTGAAACGTAAATGACTGCCTGATTTCCAGTCTCTCACTGCCAGTTTCCTCAGAGTTTCCACTTACGCATTTGACTCCTTTACCAACTTCGTTTGAAGTTCCCATTCCAAAATCCTGAACGGCATGTTCCCAGGATACATTTAAATTTTTTTTAACTCATTCAGTGGGGATTTTCCAACTGAAATAAAAAATAAATTGAAAACTGGGCAGGGGGGGTGTTCTTTTTTTTTTCAGTTTTCTCTTCACTGTTGATTGGGATTAGTGATATATGCAAAAGGAAGATGCAGGGGAAAAATAATTGTAAAATGTTCCCTTCCAAGCTCTAAGCACATTTTCTTTGGAGAACCATAAATCTGTTACTTACTGAGAAAGGGTTTGAAAGAAAATAGATCTGCATCTATTTGGAGATTATACTTAAACTGTTAATTAAAAAATTAACATTTATTAAATGTCCACAAAGTATAGAGCTTTATTCTTTCTTAGTGAATGTAGTAGGCTAATAAGAACATGAGGGTGGTAATCTAAGCAGTCTACCTTAGCAGTTTACCTAAGTAAATACCTTTTATAATAGATTTATAACAGAAGCACATTACAGATGGAGAATTCAGTTTCACAAGGCAGCGGTTTCTATTAAGTCTCTTATATTACGGAGAATTCACTGGCCAATCTATGTTTTTACAAAGCTTTTTTAAGAAGCTTACTTTATTTTAAACAATAGGATCTCTATTGGTGATTTTTACAATTTAATTTTACGTAAACCAATGGGATATCCTTATTAAGCACCACTGAATTACCTAAAGGTTTACTTATTAATCCTGTTTTTTAGTGTGGTTTAATGATAGCCTAGAATAATTGATTTAGGCTATTTTTACATTAGGAAAACTTAGCAATTTTTATTGTATTTCAGATAAAATGAGTTTAAATTGATGAATTAGATCTCACAACATAACTGCAACACCTGCTCTTGGTATACATCTATGTGAGACTGAGGCAACAAGTCAATTTACTAATTTAATGGAAATCTGTCCTTGGGTGTGGGGGGAAAGGTGTTGATTTACTAGCATATAGATCAAGCAGCCAACTAGAGACTAAATTATTGCTTTTCCATCATAAAGACACCTACCCATACTCAGATTTGCACCATATGATTCTCTGTGGAAGACCTCACAGGTAGATTGGGGCTCAGTGCCTCCTCACTACCACCAAATAAATATTTTTACCAGCCACAAATATATATACACACACACACACACATACACACACACATAGTGCCATATTAGTAACATTCTAACAGAAAATGAGGCCCTTTGAATAAGGAAAACTACTTTAATGAAAAAATTTGGTGAGACGCCCATAATGAGCAAAGAACCTTAAAGTGCAAGAGATTCTCCAGTGGAAAATCCTCACGAGCCACTACACAACAGGCAAAAAGTGAACATAAAAATTGACATTAAAAAGTCCATTCCCAACTTAGAGGGGTGGGATAGGGAGGGTGGGAGGGAGGCTCAAGAGGGAGGGGATATGGGGATATATATATGCATATGGCTGATTCACTTTGTTGTACAACAGAAATGAGCACAGTATTGTGAAGCAATTATACTCCAAATAAAATGTATAAAAATAAAATAAATAAATAAAAAATCCATTCCCCAATATTTTGCACAGATATTAAAAGAAAACTACACAAACACACACACACACACACACACACACACACACACACACACACACACACGGAAAGCGTACATGATGCTGAACTACTTTTGTAGCTGTAGCAAAAACTGATGTTTAACAGCAATACTCCTGGGCTCTATGTATGTACAAAACACCAAAATAACCAACTGATTCAGCCAGACATTTGAGCAAAGAAAGTCCATCAAACATGCTGGGTGATCTAAACAACTATACACCCACCCAGGCAAAGAGGTAAATTCATCATTTATGTATAAAGGAAAAAAGGGTCAGCAATATGTTTATGGTGAAACATACTAGACAAGGGAAAAAAAGTTTTTTAATGACTACCTCAGCCCTGGTATATGAATCACAAAACTAAAAAATCCCTCCAATATACACAAATACAGTTGCCTAATGTAAGAGTCTCAGCGCCAACAAGGGTAAGACATACTTTCATTTTAATGTACCCCTGATACCATCAAGTGGCCTAATAAGTGTAATACTGAAGTCAGTTCTACAGCATCTCAAGGGTTAAGTTCTGTGTTGTGAATAATTTTGAAAAAGTATCCCAGTAAGAATCAGGCTTAGGCTAGTTCAGCAAGAAGAACTGTTCCATAATGAGGCTTGGCCTGGACCAGTCCCAGTAGAATTAATTTTGTGCAGTAGAACACCTAGATAAATTAGTTTTGCTTTAAATATTGAGTCCTAAAAGAGTTAAAAGAGGTAGAATATCAATCAATAATTTTTAGATTAACTACTTTGTATATGACAAAACAAAATTAACTTTGGCATTATAACCCCTTCTTCTGGCATTTCAGATGAACCCCAAGTTTAAAATAAATAATTGGAGATTTAAAAACCAACCAAACATGTGCATTTGTTTCTTGGTACAGAATACTAACTCTCTGCCTAGTTTGTAAAAAGAAAAGCTTACTCATACATTTAGTAAAATTACAAATATGGTTATTATATTTAATTATTAAAATAATCACTTAAGAATTAAGATTCCTGAAAAAATATAGAAAGATTTCTATAGGGTTTTTGTTGTTGTTGTTGTTTTGCGGTACGCGGGCCTCTCACTGTTGTGGCCTCTCCCGTTGTGGAGCACAGGCTCCCGACGCGCAGGGTCAGCGGCCATGGCTCACGGGCCCAGCCGCTCCGCGGCATGTGGGATCTTCCCGGACCGGGGCACGAACCCGCGTCCCCTGCATCGGCAGGCGCACTCTCAACCACTGCGCCACCAGGGAAGCCCTATAGGGTTTTTTTAATGGAACTACTGAAGCAGTTAAGCTTTAAAAATTAAGTGAAAAATATCTCAATTAACAATGCTAGAGTCTTAAATTTTTATTTTAATAGATTAATCCCTCCAAAGTCTACCTATATTCCCCTTTTATAAAATTGATTTCTATGGAAACATATGTGTAGAATTAAAATCATGTCTACAAATGGCAACAAATTTAAACCAAAACTCCCTTGTGTTTCAATGGCTTTTTCTAGTTAAACAGCTACCAAAAAGGTAAGTACAAGATTCATTTCCCCGGGAGATGAAGTCAGGCTTTTAACCTGGCCAACTGCCCATATAAACAATCTTAAATGTTATTTGGTCATCATTTGGTAATTAAAATGGCAAATCACAACCATACTGAATTTATATCCATGTGCCAAAAAGTTATTTAGCAGATAACTAGAGATAGAGGAAATGTCTCTTTAATAGATTCTTTTAAGAATACATCTACAGGAAGCATCAGGTTTTCAAACAATCATAAAAAACAAGAAGCAGTTGAACAGTGTCACCCAGAGGTGAAAAGTATATTACTTCTAGAGATTTATATGGTTAACCATAATCTGCTTTTCAGCCATCATTTTTGTCACTTTCAGGTTTTTCACGAGTAATGTACCAGAAATCATTATTTTCCTAGTTGCATATTGAAATACCATATTTTAATGAATAAAAATAAATATTTTATTTTAGAAAAAGTACTTTACTTCTGGGTTAAACTGTATATCAATTTTCCCCCTTCAATACAATAAACAAACTGAACAACCAGGCAAAATACTTTCTGGAATTGAATATAATGCCCCTTGTCTACTTCTAGCCTACAAAAATTATTAACTAATACATTTTTAAGAGAAGGTTCTGTGACTACTACACAATTTCCATACACCCGAAATTATGTTTTTTTCTAAAAATTATACTGAACTATTGTATACCCCTAAGGCAAAATTATAACCCTAGGGAGAGTTTTAAGAATTCTTACTGAACCCTTCCATTGTTATGACAGAAGAGGATGGGAATGGGTATAAGAGTGCTGGGCAAGTACAAGAAAGGAAAATAATTCTGTTTTATTCCACAGGAAGTTGAAAAATAACAATATCTATTTTGACCAAAATTAAAAGGAGCCTGCCGATTTTTAACGAAAGAAGTTCCATACCATTGAACCTGCCAACTAGCAGCTGCATTAAGCACTTGGCTGCCACTGAATTCCTAAACTAAACTGCAGAAAAACACCTCCTCCTGGGTCTAATCAACTTCAGGGAGCTTCAAATAAACCTTAGTTTGTGGGGCCAGAGCAGGTCAAGTTTTTTAAGAGCCTCAGAATAGAGTCTTATGTTTGCTCTTGAGCTAAAAGGCACACCTGTACTTCGTAGAGAGCGTTTTCCGGGCCAGTTATGCTTAATCTATCAAGGATTTTCATCCGTTACTGGGTTTCCATTACCTTTTGTCAGATGTTTTCTCCAAGATCCCGCTGCTTCTTTTTAATCACCTAAGTAGCAACACTGATGTGACAAGCTCCAGAATAAGGCTCATCCTTTCTATTCTGCATCTTCAGCCTAATGATGAGAAATGGACTTCCATAAACTTGAAAAAGGCAGGGAAATGTTGCCAAAGTCATTATCCACTACTTTGAATTGGAAAGAAGAGATCTGTCCCTTTTAGAATATTAATAAAGTATAAAATAATTTTACAAAGCCTTCAGCATTTCGTATGTGAAATAAATGAAACTGCCCAGTGCTATTTCAAAAGAAAAACAAAATAACCTCATTTCCTACTCTCTGAAATCTACATCAGAATATATCCTCGATTTTGCATATCAAGCAGAGTGTTCAACTGCCTGACAGAAATGAGAGGATTACTGCCTGCATGAAAGCTAATATTAAAATAATCTCTCCCATTTAGATACCTTCTTCTTGTCTCTTTTTCCCTTTCTCATAGATGGAAGTGTTGTTGCCTAAATCAATACTTTGGCATCAAGGAGTAGCTTCTAAATCGCCAGCATGCTATTTGCCCGTGAGCAGGCTGTGGACTACAGCTCATGCCTGTCTGCCTGCTTGTGGCTAAGTCTCAGAGGGCAAAATTGCAGGCTTTCTCATACTCAAAACCACACCATCATTGACCATATTTGGTGATTCCATTACAGTAACAATTTGAAGGAGCACCAGGCTTAACAGCATTTTGGAGCAGACCTTAAGGAAGCTGCTACACATGGATCGTATTGACCTCTCCAGCCACTCTTAGACAATCCACAGCTGTTCCCAGATCTGCCGCCGGCGGAGGCAAGACACAGCGGCAGATCTGGGCGCCATCTAGTGGATTCTATTGATCTGGGGAGTCGTCAAGAGAATATGGAGGTTATAGAAAATTTGGACAACAATTACTAGAGCCAAACTATAAAATAAATTTTTCTTCAAACTACAATCGAAGCAGTAGGAAAGGAGGCATTTCTAAAGATAAAGGAAAAGAAGAATATAAACTCAAATGACTTATAGGAATTTCACAACTGGTTTTTCAATATGAATCTTAAGTCTTTGAAATGTCAAGTACTTCATTATTTATACACTTATTATGAAAAGGAAAATATGAAAAGTTTATTTTGCCAAAATATTACCATTTTCCTATAATCTGCCAAATTGGATACTGTACAGTTACATTTTACCTTAAGGGTTTATAGTTTAAGCCAATCCAAATGGAATTGAAACTTATTTTTCCTACTACCTAATATATAACATGAGTCCTAAAGATGCTGTTCATAAAATACTCCACCAAGTATTTCTCCCTTCTTCAGCCCAACATCACCGATTCCTAACACCTCAGAAAAGAGGTCTTACTGTTTCTCCTCTCTGTTCTTTGCACACAAATATTTTCTGGATGACAGAACTTCAACTTTCTCCTTGGCAAAGTTATGTCTACTACTCAGTTTAATATCAGATTCAAAATACAACTCCTGGAAAGCTGTACTCCTGACTGATCCACCATCACTTCCTACTTTATGTTTCCAAATGTATTTTATTTAGCGTTGCCGCTTGTCTCTGATTTCCTAATGCTTATCTCCACAAATCGTTCTTTTGTGTGACCCACAGCCTCTAGCACAGTAGAGGAGCCTATTAAATGTTGAATAATAGCTATGACATAAGTAGGTGACTATCTGTAAAGATCTGTTAATAAATCCTCTGGTTATTCTGCCCTTCTGGTAGGGTAAATGTATCAACAGTATCTAACATTTATTGAACTTTGCTAAAGTAGACACTATGGTAAGCAATTAATACATTTTCTTATTGGATGCTCACAACAGCCCTATGAAATAAGTACTGCTACTGTCCTTATTTTATAGCTCAGGAAAGCTGAGTCTAAAAGGTTGAGAAATTCACCCAGTTGTTATAGGTAGTAAAAAAGGGAGACCTAGAATCTGATCTCAGTCTGTCTCCAGAGCCTATATGCTGAACCACTCCACTATACTTTGCCTATTTTGTTATTTTGTTATTTGTCTATGTTATTAAATATATGATACACTGTTATCTTATTACTGGTTGTATTATATTTGGATGATTCATTTTGCAAAAATTAAGTAGTTATTTGATCCCATACAAAATCAGTTATTTTAGATAGTTACTGAAAATTATTCAAGTTGTTCGTATTTTTTACCATGTTTGTTCTTCAAAGAATGAGCTTACTATAATTAAAAGATCTGTACAGAGGAAGGAAAAGAAATTACTTTGCTGATCAAAGGACTGATGTAGGAAAATATGCAAGCTGACTGCATTTAGCTAAGATTGCAACAATGAAGTGGAAGAGCTAGGGGAAATGGGAGATCTGGTAATAACTGTTTCTTTGTTTTTTCAGTTCACCTGACCTCTTTAAACATTTTAATTTAGAAATGCCCCTCAGTCCTCAAGCTTGGCCGCATGAGTAAGAAATCAGGAACCCCACAGGAACCACCTGTGGGGTTTCATTTCAAGGGAATTGGAAAGGGCTCCCAACCTCCTAAAATATTTTAAAATGTTTAAAAGTGCGTTCTTAGAGCTTCTTGCCTTCAATTTAATCAAGAAAAGGACAGCATTGGTCTTAATTGCTCAAAACTAGAAAGAACTCACATGTCCCTAAACAATAAAATGGATAAATAACATGGTAAATTCATACAATGAAATATTATTCAGCATTGAAAATTAATGCAGTAATACCACACACAACATGGATGAATCTCAAAGTATAATTTTGAGCAACTGAAGCAAGACAGAATACACATAACTCCATTTACCTAAAGTGCCAAAACAGTCCAAGCTAAACTATGTTGCTTAGGGATGTATAACTAAGATGAGAAAACTACAGAGAAATACAAGGAAATAATGCCACAAAAGTTGGGCTAGTGGTTGCCTCTGAGAGGAGGGGGAATGGGATAAGGAAGGAGACCAGGAAATTTCTGGAGGTCTGGCAATACTTCAAATTGTACACTCATGCTGTGTTCACTTTTCTGTTTGTATATTTCCTACAATGTAACATATTAAATGTAAAATTAAAATTATACAATTAAAGTGTAAAATGAGCACATCCAATGATCATTCCAAAAATGCATCAGGAAAGAGAACACATTAAGCTTTATCTATTATTTGTACTTCTGTGAGAATAAGTTTATTAGTTCTATGACTGCAGGCAGATTTGGGAAGAAAGGAGAAAAGAGCAAGCACGAAGACAACTAAATTCTAGACAAATGCAGTGGTTGGAATGTGAGCTCTGGAATGAGACGTGAATTTGGCCTAGAGCCCTGCTACTTGCCAACTGTGGGCCTTGGTTTGGTGTATAAACCACTCAAATCCTCCATTCTCCACCTACAAAATGAAGACCATAGTTATATCACAGGGTCACTATGAAGCTTACACAATGTACTGCTTTCCAGTAATTGCCCAAGAAGTGTTTTTTTCTTTCCCTGAGATTGGAAGCAGAGGAAGAAATCACCACAGGGAATAGAAAAGGCGAAAATGCAGAGACTGCACTCACAGTATTTCCTTCCCACTCATCCCTGGTCACTCCTCAATCCCACTGGCTTCTTCCTGAACCATTCACCCAAAACTGCTCTAGCAAGTCACCAGGGACCTACCTTCTAGTTTCTAAATCCAGTGAACAACTTTTCTCTACATCATTTGACACTGTTGACTGTTCCTTACTCCTTGAAATTCTTCTCTTGGTTTGCTCTACCACTAACAGCTGTGGGAGACTCAGTAAGTCACTCAACCACAAGTTTGTTTTCTCACCTATTAAATGAGGGTAAAAGTAACCCATGGCTTTCTTGTGCGACTAAATGAACTAATGTACCTAAAGCACTTAGCACATTGCCTAGCACAAATAAGTATGCAATAAATATTAGCTATTACTATTAATGCACAATTAAGACAGTTACTCCACAGACTATAATTTATTATTCATTATAATGCTCTGTACTTTTCAGAACTAAGGGTCACCTAACCTTTAAGATTAAGACCTCAATGAGAGGAAGAGAGAGATTTTTTAAATATATAAATATACAGGGGAAAAAAGCTAAAGAATACACTTGTATACTTTAACAGTATAACTACCTTGCTTATTTTATAACTGAAAAATATCTGAACTAGAATAAATTAAGTGAAAATATAAGTAGATTCCAGTCAGCAAATGTTAGTGTTTTCACAGTGGAATCCATATCTTTTATTATTATTAAATAATAATATTAAATACTCATTAATCATATATGTCATTCACTGGTAAAATGTGCTTTCAGTAGATAACATGAAAAATCTGATACCACAAAACCTTTGCTATTCCTATTTTCTGTGCTTAATATTGCAATTCAAATTTTGTTAAATTTTAAATTATGGTTTTGGGCTTCCCTGGTGGTGCAGTGGTTAAGAATCCACCTGCCAATGCAGGGGACACGGGTTTGAGCCCTGGTCCGGGAAGATCCCACATGCCCCAGAGCAACTAAGCCTGTGCGCCACAACTACTGAGCCTGTGCTCTGGAGCCCACCAGCCACAACTACCGAGCCCACGTGCCACAGCTACTGAAGCCCGCGCACCTAGAGCCTGTGCTCCGCGAAAAGAGAAGCCATTGCAATGAGAAGCCTGCGCACCACAACGAAGAGTAGTCCCCGCTCGGCACAACCAGAGAAAAGCCCACGCACAGTAACGAAAACCCAACACAACCAAAAAAAAATAAAATTAAAATAGTTCTTAAAAATAAAATAAAATAAAATTATGGTTTTGAAGAATGCAGTAAGAACAGAAAAAAGGAAGTGAAAGAAAATAGAACTGATTAGATAGAATTGTATGAGGACACTGGTATGATCTTTGTAAATATGAGGACAAGATCTTAATTTATATTATAAATATATTTGTATTTTTAAATGTCATTAATCTAAAAGTAAAGGGTCTGTTTGTTTTAGCTACAAAACTTACTTTCCCTCTCTTAATTGCCCCCCACAAAAAAAAAGACACCAAACATAAACCACTTCATTCAAAAAGGAGACTCTCATGACAATAGGATTAATGTGACAACCATTTTCCACACTTTATTCTTCATGCCCAGAATGACATTGGTAAGATAAGACATTTTAAAAGTCAATAGCACTTATTTTGAAGTTTAAACTATCATGTTAAAAAAAAGTCATTTCCTTAAACAGGAAATGTATTAATAATGGCACAAAAGACAGTACAAGTCTCACTATAGAGTACAATGTTTCCCTTCAAAAAGAATATGATATCCTTATCCTCAAAGAGTAGTAACTCTTTAAGGAGTTGTTTAAAAAATAAATACAGGGGAAAAAATCTTGGCACCTTTCATCTCACATTTGCATATATTTTGCTGAGTTCTGATCATTTGATTTAACTGAAGATTTAAGTTG
This sequence comes from Tursiops truncatus, assembly GCF_011762595.2. Taxonomy (NCBI): domain Eukaryota; kingdom Metazoa; phylum Chordata; class Mammalia; order Artiodactyla; family Delphinidae; genus Tursiops; species Tursiops truncatus. The sequence continues at coordinate 55,813,600 of NC_047040.1, read as the reverse complement.
AGACTATCTGAAATTTAAAGTTGCATCAATATTCTCTAGTTCTCACCAATCAAACAAGTTCTACTTGCTTTATACCAACATGTCCCAAACCACCACATTTTTGCAGGTGATCCATTCTGTTAAGCATCATACCCCAGAAAGCTCTGCAAAGAATGACTTATTAAGATACATTTTTACAGACTCCTAAAGTTTTTAGACTTACTTATAGAACAAGATTTTAAGTTGGAAGCATTTGGGGCATTATTTAATTTGTATTTTATTTGCAATGACTTTGGATTAGATAGTATGGGGTGGGAGGATTCCAAGCCATGTAATTGTACCTGGATTCAAAGTTATGAGGTGTCACAAACAATATAGTTTAATTACCTATTAGCTAAAAGTACATAACCTTATACTCTGTTTCAATTCACTGCCTAACTCATTTTGCCAACAGGCCTGACTTCCCCACTCTTACCTAGATAAAATTTCCCCATTTGATTATAAAGCAAAACTTTAGTTTTAGTTTAGCCTATTGACTGAGGGTGTGTGTGTGTGTGCACGCGCATGTGTGTGTGTGTGTGTGTGTGTGTGTGTGTAGTCCTTTGTGTGTTGACCAGCTACTGTTCAATCAAAGGCATTGTCAAATACATCCTGAAATATAATAAACTAGATTCTGTCTGTCCACTTCAAAAAATCCATCTAGACACATAGAAATTAAGGAGTTTGGGTCAAACATTCCAAACTCTTTTTTCCAAAGTAGCGGACAAACAGATTTCCTGGAGCTAACGGAGGCTAGTATGGCCACTCTCTCCATGGATTGAGTCAATTCACTGAGTCAGCATGTTTGCGAGTATATGGTTACTTGAAGACTGTGAACCCAGTGGAAGCCCCTTATTTCCCAGGCTGAGGTTATAAGTTGGTCTCTGGAAAGAAATGGTTCTTGCTAATACTAACTTTCTAAGATGAGACATTCCCAAGTCTCCAAAATTGTTGTTTTGCTTTTGAATCAGCACTCTCAGGGTCCAGGATGTAGATTATTCCCTTGAAAATAACTTTTTACTAAAAACTGTTTTGAGTAGTGATTTAGAAATGCTTCTTCTTAAAGTCTCCTTTTTATGAACAAAGAGGATCTTTGTTGACCGAGTAACAGAAAGTGCAAAGATGGACTTTTTACTTTTCCATAAAGTTGAAGGCTGCAAAATACACCAACATGAAAGGCACATCTTTTTTAATGTGAATTACCTAAAAATGTGATTTTAACCAAACACTGAGCAAAAGAACACATGGTAACACCAAATCCACCTATCTACTAGACCTGGATTCATTTGAGTTGAGCGGGGGGAAAAAAATCACTCCATTAAGTTGATTTAATAAAAGCCAAGAAATAAGCCCTTGAGCAGAGCATGGGTGTAAGGATGACCCAGTCTTCCACTGCTTCTTGAACTGTTTCGTGGGCAAAGATGTTTGCTGTGATGGGGATTTAAGGAATCCAGGAGTTCCTTTTTCATTTAAAATACAAATAGACTCCCCAAAAAAGAATTTTTTCCTGTCCCCAAATATCTTCCCTACTAATGTGTGAAATTTCACCAGTATATTAAAGTAAATAAAAGAGCAAACCCATATTGTAAGGAGACAGAAGCCCTAACTGTCTCACAGTTATATCCCCAGGACAAGATCAGTGCCTGGCACAGAGGCTGATAAATATCTGTTGAATGAACATAGTTCCTGATATTTTTATGCAAAGGAGAGTTTTTAAATGTTATTTGTTATTTGTTCAGCCATATATGAGTATGGCTGAATTTGCAAGCTGTATAGGACAGGGGGAGGCCACATTTGGCCTATGGGCTGTAGTTTTTGGATGCTTGATCTAGACCTTAAGCTACTGGTGACCATTTCCCCCAGGGATGTTGATTTTAGTTGGTTTTTGAACCTCTGCCTCTCGAGTCATTTTTACTAACTTAAAACTCATACACACATCTCCCTGTGAGATGTGTGTATGAGTTTTACATCAATTCTCTTTCCAATTAGATTTATGCTAGAACTTAGAGAAATTACTGAAAAGCTAAGAAAGGGGGAACTTCAGGTTAAACAAAGTATACTTATTATTTCAGAAAAATGGAGATGAGGGCAAATTTCTGATTTGTAACAATTTTTTGGCCAGTCTGGCTACAATCTAATAAACGACAGGGAGAGAATAAGTGTTCTCTTATGAATTTGATTACATAATAATGGATAACATTCTTTACCACCAAAATTTTGCAATCCAAAAATCAGTGGGTGGTAGTGTGTCCTTGTCTTTATAAGTTCCTATAAATCCTAACTCCAACCTTATTTAATTAAGTGGTTGGGGTGGGAGTGGTGGGGAAACTGACAAAAAAATTAATCCAACACATAGATTTTCACTACCACTCCATATTATCAGATTTCACAGTAAGAATATTTATTATTGGCATTGAGCATTAATACACTAAAGAAGGACAAGTAACTGATGCCGGAGATATAGTTTAATCTTTATGAAAATTATTACAAGAATAAAGGTTTTTTCTTCCCCCAGGGGCCTGTGGGCCTGTGTTAATTTGCACAGTTTATAATCTAAAGTCTGAATAAGGCATCAGAATAAGTCAAATGGAGAGCTGTGTGCTGTAGTATTATGCCAACTATTAAATTACCTTTGAAAGAGGGAAAAAATATATGACAGGTTTCATTTCAACACTAGAAAGACAAGGCAGTAGGATTATGTTAAATTCAGAAAAGAAAATTGTTTGGTTGCATCTTTGTTAGCAATCTGAAAGCATCCATTGTGTTACTTCAGTAATGCTATTAAGCTAGTTTTATTAAGGCAAATTTATAGCAATGTTAGAAATTAATACCACTCTTATTTCCTCCACTGCCTGATTTTATTGAATGCCATGGGGCATATTAATCAGTAAAGCCAAGTAGTGCATGAAATAAAAGTATAAATTAACCTGTAACATGAATATAAAAGGGGCTTAATAAAATAGAAATAAATAACACTTTAATGATAATCAACCTGCCCTGTCTGAGCCAATCAAAAATTGTGATAACACCAAACACAGGGTCTAAAGAGCCCTATATATTTACATAAAGTTAGATGGAAGTACTCATTGACATGGAAGTCAAAGATGACAATTACGGCTCCATAAGCCAGAAATGATGTGTCGCTTGAATCGTGGTACTATTGGTTCAACAGATAAACACATGTACTGCATTAAAAGAGTATGAACACTAAGCACAGCTAATTATTCTAAGTTCTCATTCTTTGTCAAATGGTTTAGAAGAAAATGATGGTCTTATTGGGCTTTCCTCCCCACCCCCAAACATATTCTGATACTTTTTAAAGTATAGTATATGGCCTTTTAATTTATTGATATAAATTGTATTTTATATCAGTTTTTAAGTTTTTAAATATTATATTTTACTAAAATTTTTTAAATCTCTTCTCTGTCTGTAATTAGGACTCCCTTTAGCTTTTTTCATGTTATTGTACTTTCTTCTTTCTGGACAAAATAAAATACACTGTTAATATTAATATTAACATAGTATGTCTATAAACTATAAATTTTTTTTTTTTTTTTTTTTTTTTTGTGGTACGCGGGCCTCTCACTGCCGTGCCCTCTTCCGTTGTGGAGCACAGGCTCCGGACGCGCAGGCTCAGCGGCCATGGCCCACGGGCCCAGCCGTTCCGCGGCATGTGGGATCTTCCCGGACCGGGGCACGAACCCGCGTCCCCTGCATCGGCAGACGGACTCTCAACCACTGCACCACCAGGGAAGCCCCTATACATTTTTTTTAGAAAAAGAAAGTACTGAATACTTACATGTAACTGGATGACACTCTAATCTATTCCCCTCCGAAAAGTGTTTCCTATGAGTGCATATAATTGAATCAACTATGGTATCACAATGTAAGACACCTACAAAATAAAATCCAAACCTTACTTAAAACAAATAGAGCAATATTCTCAACTCCTGACAGAAAAACTGAAATAGCTATAAGCTTCAGTCTAATCTAGAACTCTGCATTTACATATGCAATCAAAAGGAGATCATGGAGGTAAAGGGAGGGGCTTACAAACCTGTTATTTTTATAAACATCTGCTAACGTTACCAGATCGATGGAAGAACAAAACAACCATTTGGAATAAAATACACTCCTCAAATGCACAATGTTGCTATTAATATTCATGGAACAAAAATACCCATACATAGCTCTACTCAGATTTGTTCTCCCAGACTTCAGCATTGACTGTATTAATCAAGGAAGATGATATAGAAACACTTTAAATCATGTTCTAAAATTACATGAACAATGACTTTTAAATTATAACTCATTTATGTTGCTTTCTAATGCTGATGCTAAATCAATTTGATTAAATCTTTAAGGGTCCTGTACCCTGTCACCAAATCAATCTCCCTGGAATCTTATTCCTATTATGTCTCCCTCTAAAACCCTCCCTGGCTCCCACTGCTTCCAGAATAAAGCCCTAACTAATTAGTTGCACACTGAAACTTCACAGATAGCCTCCTACTCCCCTGTAGTTACCCAAAGTTCCTATGTGCCAGTCTAACAGGGGCCCCTTTATGATCTTCTTTCTGCTTAAAGTATCTTTCTCTCTCATCACTACTATAGTCCCACCACCAACCCCATAAAGTTCTTTCCAACTTCAAAGCTCTGCTCAAATACTACTCCTCCCTAAAGTTTTCTGATCACTCTGAAATTGCAGATTTTAATTTCAACATGAGGGAGAACCAGAGATGTGGATCCACAGAATTGTCATCCCATCATAGTTTTTTTTTTTTTTTTCTGGCCACACAGGGCAGCTTGCTGGATCTTAGTTCCCTGACCAGTGATTGAACCCAGGCCCCGGCAGTTAAAGAGCCAAGTCCTAACCACTGGACCACCAGGGAACTCCCCATCATAGAATTTTAAGTCTTATACTGTTTTACAAAAAAAACTAATTCTTTCTTAATTTTTTAAAACTTGGGGCTTTCCTGGTGGCGCAGTGGTTAAGAATCTGCCTGCCAATGCAGGGGACATGGGTTTGAGCCACACATTAAGAGATAATTTTCCTGACAGTATGGGCAAAATCACCAATTCTGGTATGGGAGTATCACTCTTGAGTTCCTTCCCCTCCAATAGAGCAGAATAATATAGGAAGGGCTACAATATATAAAATGTATGTCCAGAGATATTACAATGGCTGATTTAGAAAGTAAAAAGTCATTCAGATATTGTGAATTATTTTACGGTAGTGAAAACCTACTAACCCAAGGACCTCATCAAGCATAAGAAAACAATATTAAAGACCACTGGGCTGGGACCTCCCTGGTGGCACAGTGGTTAAGAATCTACCTGCCAACGCAGGGTACAAGGGTTCGATCCCTGACCCGGGAAGATCTCACATGCCGCGGAGCAACTAAGCCCGTGTGCCACAACTACTGAGCCTGTGCTCTAGAGCCTGTGAGCCACAACTACTGAACCCATGTGCCACAACTACTGAAACCCGCGTGCCTAGAGCCCGCGCTCTGCAACAAGAGAAGCCACCGCAATGAGAAGCCCGTGCACTGCAACGAAGACCCAATGCAGCCAAAATAAATAAATGTTCCTTTGGAAAAAAAAAAAGAACACTGGGCTTTTGTATTTTATTAACTTACAAAGTGAAAATTAAGTCTGGGTCATATTAGAACACCCAGTGATTGTGGTGGGACCTCCCCTCATCATCACAATCTCAAAAATATGTCAGATGGGGCTTCCCTGGTGGCGCAGTGGTTGAGAGTCCGCCTGCCGATGCAGGGGACATGGGTTCGTGCCCCGGTCCAGGAAGATCCCACATGCCACGGAGCAGCTAGGCCCGTGAGCCATGGCCGCTGAGCCTGCGCGTCCGGAGCCTGTGCTCTGCAACGGGAGAGGCCACAACAGTGAGCGGCCCGCGTACCGCAAAAAAAAAAAAAAAAAAAAAATATATATATATATATATATATATATGTCAGATGGTATATTTTAACTTCTATGCTTTATTTCAGGGGGAAAAAAAGTTGGGGGGAGAGCTGTAAGGCCAGAGAAGAACCACAGAGATTACATAAAGATTTTAGCTGATTTCATTTTTCAAGAAATAAAAAATATTGTAGACAGAATCCTTCCCCGGATTAAAGACAGAAAAGAAAACTTACTGCCAAATTCTTGCCTATCAATTATTCTTAGCAGTATCCTAATAATTTCATATAATTAAAGAACAAAATTGGACTCTCTGTGACTTAAAATTGTAATAGTCTAGCACATGGAGATTATCTGTATTCTAACCATCTATGTTATAAATGTACATAGCTTGTAAACATCTTTGTTATAAATGTAAAACAACAACTATAATAATTATTATAATAATAATCCAGCCAGAGAAACTGCAGAGTATAAAACAGTATGGTCTTCCCCTGCTGTTTCTACTTCTAAACTTAACTAACACTTCCAGTTGCCAGGGCTTGGTGCCCTGACTTTAAGGCTGATTCATAAACAAAGAGTAAACAAAAAAAAATTAAAAGGCCATTATGCCAATAAATCAGTGGGTCGAGGGGAAGAGGAGAAATGAGACTGTCGATGCATTGAGTGTAATAAGCAAGCACGTACATGAAGATGAGCATTGCCTGGAATTCCAAAAGCTACGCTAATGAGCTTCTGGGGAGTGGCAAGGCTGTCCTGCCACCGCATTTAGATTAAGAAATTTTCCAAGTCTGACTTGCTGTGGAACTTTATCAAATCTGAAGATCATATAGTGCCCTTTGGCAAACTGGACACAGGGCTGCAATCTCAAATCTCTGCAAGTGAGACATGTAGACCAGCTCAAGCCCAAGAGGGCACACTACGGAGATTATTTTGGAAAACCATAATGACATTGAACAGGAGGCTAGCTTAACATCTTGTCCAAGTGAGGTCCCAGCCTCCTCCGTGATGGTTGCTTGGAGTTCTGAAAGCTAATGAGGGGAACCATCTGTAGTACTTTGCTGGCAGATGTGTCCCCCCTCATAATGTGTCCCCCCTCATACTGTGCCAACGTCTCCTAATGGGGAGGTCTGTAGAGGGCTCCAGTATCACTCTGTGAGGGAAGATGGTGCTATTTAGCAACCACGTTATCTAGAGGCCAAACCAACATTTAACCATTCGTAAATATGCATTTTAGTATGCCTTGTCTCTTCAAATATGAATATCAGAATGAGGTATGAGTGTATTTATTTGTAAATTTGTTTTCATGTCACATTCAGGGACACCCACGATTAAAAATGATATCCTACATTTATTCCTTTTGTAAAAATTTTAGACTATTTCAAATGAAAGGAGGATCCAAATTGAGTGAACTGGTTATTTGCTAATAGCACTGTTAAAAAGTCATCAGAGAAATCTCCAAAGATGAAAAATATATATATATTCAGGTATGTTTTCCTTCCTTCCTTCAAATATGTTCAATATAATATAATTTCTAATTTTATAATATCACAAAGTAATGAGAAATTAAATTCAAATGATAAATCAAAATATGAGTAAATTTTGAATTATGATGGAATGACATTTCAAAGCATTTATTTGGCAGCATATGGGAAGTTACATAAAGACTGTAGCAGGCATCAAAATATTTTAATGCAACCATTAACAGTTTTAAAGATAGACCTAATCACAAACTCAGCATTTAAAATAAGTACATACATACTTGCATACTACAAAGCTGTTTTAAAAGAGCATAAATTATTTTATCTTGCTGTAACTCTCAAAATTTTATGGCAGTTAAATTCTATCATTCTTTTCAGTTTCAGTTAATCTACTGCCATTGAAAGAGCCTTGTATATATTAATTTTCTTTTTCAAAAAAATAATAATGCTCCTTTTCAGATACTGATTTGAAACTCATTCAATTATACGAGCTCAGCTTCCATCTCAAGAAAAAGATAAAAGAGACACAGAGGAGACCAGATAAAATGAAAATTTTAAGATTGTTAACCAAGGCCTTATTATTCACCAAAAGTTACAAGATGCTTAAAACCAAAGAGAAAATACCTACATTTTAACTTGGCTAACAAGGTTAGGCGAATTTTTAATATGAAATATGCAGCTTTTAGGAAAAGTGTAAAATAAGCTTAAAATAGTAGTTTATGTAAATCTCACAGAGCAGAACCATGACCAGCTATTCTACCATCTATCTCACATAGAGAAGATCTTAAATGCATTTCCCCAACAGCAGAGTAACATAAATTAGACTGCCAGGTAAGACTGACAATTCTTCCTGCCTGAAACCTCCTCTTAAATTAGATCTGCCTTCCAAAAATATTATTATAAGAAATTCCAGTTCAGATTATTCTTATTCTCTATAACTGATACAGATATAGACATACAAATGATATCTAAAAAGGAAAGTTCTTCACAAGCTTCAGCTTGTTTTCATAATAAATTCCACACCGAATATTAGTACTAGTAATTGATTTTAGCAATAAGTAAAAGAGTAATAAACAGCTCCCGCTATTTAATGAAAGAAATGTCTCAGCTTCAGGTTTTATTTATTAGCATTTGAAGTCCCTCCATAACCCTAGTAAGATCAGTTATGGCTTAATTAAATGAGAAAGATGGCCTGCCAAAGATTCTTTGTTCTTAAAATAAATACTGTATGTTTTCAGTTTTCCTGTAAATCATCAGAACCTATTTCAACTGGAAGACAGACTGGGCTCAAGCCTAAACATACTTCATACAACCCAAATAAAGTGTCCTTTGCCTGGAATTTTTATATTTTTTTTCATAGTGTACCAGCTACAAATATCATCTTAAGAGGTTTCTGCTTTATTAACCATTTGAGAGTCATTCATCTTAAGAGTTGTACCAGTGAGAAGGTAGCAGAGCCTGTTCACAGCAGAAATATTTGCTACTTAAAAATGAACACAAATTTAGACTTACAACGTGTCTGTCCTCAGTGCTGTGTTTGTAGTGAAGTTCCATAGTTATTACATGTCCTAAGTATATATTCAAATATATCTATAAATGAAAAACAAAAGGCTAAACGTTCACTGGCAAAAGATTGAGTTGCTCCATCAACATGTCAGGAGTACTTCAAATAAATGATCTCTTCTAAAATCCTTTGGAAGAACGATTGCATATGTCTGGCTTTTCCTCTCTCCGCCCCTGCTCACCACTTTCCTCTACTTTCATCTGTAATCACGTCTGCCCCTCTCTGGCCACACTGCAATGATCCCCCATTATACTGACCGGAAAAAATGGGGAAGAACGATGGTTAAAGGGAGGCAACAAGATGACTGCCGCTTTCTCCGATTTGAGAGTGACAACGCCGCTCCCCTATTTGGCCACTAGCTGGCGCCAGAGCTCTAAAGATGCAGTGATACATTGCGTCACAGCTTGCTAATTAACAAAGATGTTTTTAAACTGACCATAGTTTTCCTAGGAAAACAGGAAATTACTTTAACTGTGAACAAACAGTAAAAACGATTAAAATAACCCAATTTTATGCCTCCAAGCTTTTGTCGTCAAAAAAGAAAGAAATGCATCATTAAAGAATTCGTGGGGTGTTTTTTTTTTCTTATTCAAATAATAAACCGAGGGGATGTCTTTTTTCCTCCACTAAGTATTCACTATACATATAAAATTAAAATTTTCCAGTTATATAATGCTCTGTTAACCTAAATAAAGTGTCTTTTTTATTATGCCTTTAGTCTAAGACAAATGTCCCATACAACAAGGTCACACACAGAGAGCGACTTTACTGGTTTAGCTCCTAATTAACTCCTACATCTTCCTCTCTTGTAACTAGCTTCAGCTTTACACTTCCTGGCTCCAAGAGACCAGATTTCGGTTCTTTCATCCTGCCCTTCCAGACACTTCCATGGCTGCAGGTCCATGGGGAGGAACGGGTCAGCCATCTAAATGCACACAACTGCTCATTTTTGGGAAAGCCAGCCCCTGGACAAAAGAGCAGGAAACAGTACATCGTTCACGACAGAAATTATCGTTATGCAAGTAAGATATGCTGAGATGTGGGTCTGGATGGGACAAAGTCGTACGCGGAAAATTCAAAGTATATGCTGACATGGAAAATATTTTTCATTTGGAAAAGTTTCATATATATATGTAGTACATTTTTACAATTAGAAAAATGACAGATACCGTTTATTTTGGCAAGAGAAGGTGAATACAGACAAAACTACAGTGAAATGTCATAATTTCAAAAAGAAATAATTTGTTTGACTTGCCAACGTTTTAAATAGCAGGTGATACTCATTCAAGTCACCGGCCGGCCTATTACCCACCCCTACCCCTCTTTTCCTCCTGCCACAGTAGAGGTGGGAGGCTTGGGAGAAAACTGGGAGGGAGGGGCTCGTCTCCCTGAGCTATCCTCTGGCTTTCATTGGCAGGAAAATGTCAAGCTTTCCTTCCCTCACCCTGATTTCTCAAAGAAAAAAATGCTAAGCTTTATATCTTGGGCGGGCTTGCTTTACCAACTACACTGTGAATGAGATAAACATGTTTTCTGTACTTACCAGCCGGTCCCTCCCTGAGTCAAACGTATACGTGTGGCACCTCACAGGGCTACAGGGCTAAATACCTTCCTGAGCTGAGTTTTCCCTTAGGATAGCGATGAATCATTGACCTTTAGTCTCCAAATAAGGTCCCAGAAATGAACCAGGACAGATTGTGGTTTATAATATCAACGGATATTTGTGTTGATGACTTTTAGGTTTTCTAACTGAAATCTTCATGAACGCTTATCTAAGGACACCTAGCTGACTTTGATGCAGGAGGGAACACTCAGAAGGTGAAAATAAAGTTTGAGGGACATGTCAAAAATTCTGTATAGCAAACACAGTGGAGGAACTCAGTGTATCTACAGTGTAATGGAGGGTTGGATTTAATCCTTTGTTATGAGTCATCATTTTGCTGGGGCTTTCCAGGAGACAAAATGACAAGGGAACTTTATTAACCACCATTTGAAATGCCCTGATCTTCAGGCTAACTGCGGTTATCTTTTGTTACTTACTGGCCTTGACCTATAGATGTAGGTCAGTGTAGCACAGGTTGCTACTGAAACCAGCAGGTCCTCTCCAAAGCCTAGTGCAGGCCTGAGTTTTATGCACAATTTAATTCATATTCCACTCAACATGCCCGTTTTATTTCCAGTGGAAATTGCTCATTTAATTGCACTTTAAGTTTTATGGGGTATGCCCCAGGCTGCGTTCTTTATGTTAGGCATTTCAGTATTTATAGGCAGAGCTATACCCAAAACTTCAAACATAAAGTAAAACCAGCAAAATATGCTCTCCTCTGGTTCCATAAATACTTTTTACCAGTTTCATTATTTTTTCCAATGAAATTAAATGAGTGTGTTAAACCTGTAATATAGACTATTGCTTTGTATTTCCAGGGCTGCTTTTGTCCTTCATATTCATATCTGATACGGCTCTGCTTTCCTGCTAAAGAATGAGACTGCAAAAGAGCAAGCGTGGTCCATTCTGTGTATGGGCTAGTTCTCCAGTAACCAAAACAAAAAGACTTCCTCTGTCAATAGTCTATAGAATTTTTATCCCTGCAACTAACCTGATTTTTTTTTTTAATGAAGTAGGCCTGCTTCTAGGTGACAGCTACACATAGCCAATAAGCACTGGATTACAGATCTAATGCATGTGTTACAGAATAGGGCTGGTTTAAAGAATAAATATCTTATGTCAGCCTTCTGCCACAGCCGGTTCCTGTGTTTGGGGGCAGGGAAAGTCAGATATACGATTTTACCTACAGCAGATCAAAATGCATTCCTAAACTACGCAATGCTAATGCGGTTCTACTGTGTTTTACTGCACTTATGATTGTTTTTATCTACTACTATTATCTCACTATATGAAATATATGAAAGCATGTTTCCAGGGAATTCCAGAGTTTTAGACAAACACTTCTTGATAAAGGCCATCAATGGCTTTTTAGAACAGTTTCAGTGGAGTGGAGCAAACAGAAGCCTCATCATGGGGGATTCAGAAAAGGTGAACAGGGAGAGAATAAAGGCAATAGTTATAAACAACCCATTTGTCCATGTATTTGGAAGGTGTAGTAGGGTCAAGTGAAGATGATTACCAAATTGAGGGAGGTAAGAACATTTTTTTTTTTTTTGGCCACATCACATGGCATGGGGGATCTTAGTTCCCTGACCAGGGATCATACCCACACCCCCTGCATTGGAAACGAGGAGTCTAACCACTGGACCACCAGAGAAGTCCCAGAACATATTTAGAGCCACTGGGAAAGATGACAGAACTCCAGGAGTAAAGTTTGAATACAGGAACAAGGCAGAATTGAGCAAGAATAGAGCTCTGTTTTACAAAAATTGGGAACATTTTCTAAACAGAAGGAGCTAGGCATGACAATGTAAACTGTAGGAGTAGGAATTCTTAGAGATTTGTCTCCAATGTACTAGATCTTAATGATTCATGGATGACTATAAATGAGATGGGAGGAGGAGGTGTTTCTCCCAGAAAACCCTGGGGAGAAAATGACCCCTGCAAATCCTGCAGAGAATAAGGGGGACGCTCAGCAACAACCTCTCTTATGGGACTTGGTTTAAACCTACTGATCACAGCATTGATGTGATCATTCCTGTATTGGTTGGGATTCAGTAAAGTTGAAAGTGACTGAAAACCCAAAATAATAGTGGCTTAAACAAAACAGAAATTGCAGTAGTCATTAGGACAGTTCACATAGTCTGGTCCTCCTCCCTTTGGGGCACATGGTAGGACTGTACTTCCATACCCTCTGAGATTAGGCATGGTAATGTGACTTGGATTAGCCCCCAAAATGAAATGTGTGTCATTTTCAGGTGAAAGTTTTAAGAGTATACAATTCACCACACTCTCTTTGCCTGTCTCAGCCATGGTGGAAGCGTTGCTTGAGGTGGAACACTTCAGCCTGGGCCTCTGAGTACCCACAATGAGCAGGGTCTCCCTGATGACCATCATTGGACGAGGTGATGTGATCAAGAAATAAACTTGTGTGGTGTTAAGCCACAGATTAAATTTCTTTCACATAGAAGTCTGGGTGGGAGGGCCAGAACTGACACAGTGATCCACAGTTTTAGGGACCCAAGCTCTTCTGTCTTGCTATTCAGGTAGGTGTGGCCCTGTGCTTAGGTTCTAGGATTCCAAGCAACAGGAAGCAGAAGCTCCCAGACGCAGACTTCCTTCCACTTAGATCACCCTGGCCAGAACTTGGTCACATGGCTACCCCTAGAGCTGCAAGAGAAGAGGAATGGACAAAGGCTGGATGAGGTTCAGCCCCAAAATGGACTGTTTCACTACAAAAGGGGAGACAGGTACTGCTGCTGTGCTTCCAACTCGCAAAAACTCCTTTTGCAAATGGAGGCTGGTGATGGGACTGCTCTGCCCCAACCACCGCCATTTTCATACAAATGCAGAAATCACTAGACTACAGATCAATGTGGATGATGAGAAACTGAGGCCACCTGAATTTAGTTTGCTGTTAGGGAGGGGCTCTTTTTCTTTCCCCTCTGTTAGTAAGAGGATTTGAGATAACAGTCCTCATTATAACCTTCAACAAGATTTGAAATGACACTGTTTGTATTAATTCCATGTACTTGTTCATCTGGCTACTTTTTAAAGAAAAAAAAAAACCACAAAAATCAAATTTATATTATCTGCTATGATATCTTACTAACAGTCCCAGAAATACAAAATATAGGGATAGTGAGTTTGGCTATACATTCATTGTTTCTTGCAAAGACCAGAACTAAAGAAAAATCAATCAAGGTGATTAGTTCTGACTTGGGGGAGTTGTTTTCCCACTGTGTCTGAGCTGAAGCTGGCCACAGGAGTTAGTGCTGCCATCTTTAAAGGTGCATACCACAACTGATCCAGCTCCCAAGATGCTCACTAAACAGACATGGTGAAAGTGGTCACGGCAAAACCATATCACACTGAAGAAAGAGCCTTGTTCTTTTCACAATGTACTCAGTTCAATGTAAAATAACAAGTTTTTTCATTGTTTTAGTCTCACATCTAAGTCCACTTTTGGTCACCGCTCCTTGTGTAGAAAAAAAATTTTTTTTAATTTTCAAAAATGTTTCTTAAGCATTTTTGGTGAGCACTACACCTAGGCCAGGAAGAAGCCTGACCCACAAAGTATTTATGGTCCAAGATGTAGAGAGAAGAAAGGCAGACCAGTGGGTATACCACAATTTTTGTTCCAAAAGAAACATCAAAATGCAAATCAAAAGGGGACCTGAGGCAGACAGTGATGCAGTGTCACGCTATCCTTTCATTCTCCTTTCTTTGACCTCTGCTTCTTTTCCTGCTTCCTTTCTTTATTTACATAGTGAGACAGCTATTGTCCATTGCTGGGTTTCAAGCATGCCTGAGCATGTTTGTCACTAACCTTGCAGAAGCCTGATGAGCCTCTGGCCGTGGACTCAGACTGGGTCTGCTACTTAAATTCAAACACATCCGGAAGAGTCTGGCAAATTAGTAGTGGGAGGAGAAGGGGTATGTGTGACATTCAGAAAAATCTCCCAACAAAAGAACTCATTCTCAGTGAAAAGAGAGAGCCTTATTTGCATGACACAAGGACTGATTTGTTTTCCCCTCTCAAAATATTTTTTTTAATTGAGGTATAATTGACATACAACATATTAGTTTCAGGTATATAACATAATGATTTATGTATATATTGGAAATGATCACCACAATGTCTAGTTAACATCCATCACTGTACATAGTTTCAGAATTCTATTTTGTAATGAGAACTTTTAAGATCTACTCTCTTAGCAACTTTCAAATATGCAGTTCAGTATTATTAACTATAGTCACCATGCTGTACTTTACAACCCCATGACATTTACTTTATAACTAGAAGTTTGTACCTTTTGACACCCTTCACTTATTTTGCTCAGTCCACCCCACCCTCACCACTGGCAACTATCAATTATGCTAATCTTTTCTGTATGGGTCAAATTTTAGTATATGTGCTGCCGAAGCAAGCACTCAAAATAATCCTTATGCTTGTTTTTCAGTCCTGGGATAGTGGGACACAATCTGTGTACCTAATGGAATCATCACTGTTAGAGGCTTAAGCAGGTTTTGGTACCAGGACAAAAAACAAGGCTGAAACAACCACGGCTTCTCCAGCTTAGATGCCCTGCATCAAACCTGGCTGAGGGACAGGCTGGGGCAGGTAACTGCAGTTCAAAACCAGACAGCCACTCATGAAGGCCCTCACTGGAATGATATTCATGCTATTAACTGAGGGACCCAAAAGTACCCAACTCCTGCATCAGTCCAGCCACTTCTCCTCCCCACAGGTCCTGGGAAAGGTATTTAGAAGAAATGAGAAATCAAAGGCCCATGTGCCCAAAATCCCCATGCAGAGCTCTCTAGTTAACAGGCCAAGAACAGGGTTTAGGCTTAAACTCAAAATGAGTTCTCTCCCTCCCCTTACGCCCAACTTGCATTTTGGCATCTTTCATCCCTTAAGCCAGCTAGTCTCATGGGATAAGAGGCCAAAGTAAAAATAGTCCAAATAATGACCTGACATTTGACCTAACAAAGCCTGAGAAAGGAGCAACAAGAGGAGTGGGGGTGGAGACATAGGGAAAGTGATCTAATGCTTAAATCGCCAACACTTGATGATAATGTGATTGACCTTATTAGTTCTCAAACTGCAATTCTAGGGAGCCACTTCAGCAAGCAGGAGAGGGAAAACAAATTAGGGAGCCAAAAGTAATGTGGAATAAATCAATATGGTATTTCAATACCATAATCCAAAAGGAACAAAAATGTTAACAAGAATTTAAATATTAACACTGCTCCCTGGCACATAATACCTAGAAGAGTGGCATTTTTCTGGAACACATCCATTTCTGTAATTACTTAACTGACTAATCCAATAAAAGCTAAATTTACTAAACTCCAAGCTCACAACCAAAGGTTTTTCTTTCTTTTGATGTATCTTAAAACATCTTAAAGTACTTTAAACTGTCGTTGTAGATTTATTAGAAAGCTAATGGTATGTAATGCAACTGCTATAGTTTTAGTAAATAATAAAATCAATGCAGTCACTTAAAACAAATACCGATGTAAATAGTAGAATAATCCATAGTTCTTCCAATTATAATTTTCACTATGTGTGTTGCTCAGAAAAAAGGAAAATTTCCAACTGAGGCATCGTTTTCAAACTTCTTTGTGGCCGTGAGACCTTTCTCAAAAGCTCTATTTTACACAGCCATTTCCTATAATTTACTCTTTTACAACAAGTAAAAGCAGACCTGCTACAGGGGTGTGCTAGTAAATATTTAACAAGGAGCATTCCAGGAGAAACTGATTTGGAGGCTTGCTGCTTTCTATGGGGTAAATGCTCCCACCATGGCCATCACTGAAGGAAGACTTGGGAAGAAACACTCCCTATCTGCTCCAATGAGCAGCCCCGCCTTGGAGACCTCTGCACCACCCCCAGCACTCATTCTCCTCCACATCAATAGCCCAGGGGGCCCAGTTTGAAAACTAAAAGTAAGATAACTTTGTAACAGGGAAACTTTTTGATGATTATCTCCAAGATTGCTAAATTGCTGCTTATCAATACTTAGAAATCTTATTTTCCTAGTCTTATGATTCAGTGATGGCGCTTTGAAAAAAAACAGTAGGAATTTAGTAACCACCAATAGACAACACCCCCTCTCCATTTAAATAACCTTTTGACCTTTATCCTATGACATTCCCAGTATATATTTTACTTACATTTTGTCTCAGATTTGGCATTATATGGAATTCTAAAGAGGGCACACAAGTTAATTCTTAAAAATTCATTCTTAAAATTATAAAAATCAGAGCACACAGACATCTAAGACCCACTTTCCCTCCCTCTCCTTTTCCTTATCTCTTTCTCTGAAATTCTCTCTCATCTCCCGCCCACCCCTCCCTCTCCTTCACTATCTTCTCTTGGAAAGTTACAATAAATTTGGAGCCAGTCAGCCTAGTTGAACGAGGAATTTGTACAGAATCCAGAGCACGTTCAATCCTTTACCCTCCCCAGCCTTAGATTGAAGGACATGGGCCTTTTGATTTGGGGGAGTACAGGGAGAAGGCCAGAAGCAAATTACCCTCCGTCTAGTGTTTCTGTCTCAGACAGCCCAGGAAGTCAGAACAGTCAGCTATAGTCACTTGACAGACAAATGCCCAGTTAGAGAATGCTGCCAGGGAGCATGACAGTCAGCTATGGATAAAAGGATCAAGGAGGAACTGATCAGGAATCCCACTTTTGCCATTTCTTAGCAATACCCATGTTTTCTCCCCTCCTTTCATGTGTTTGCTTTCTTGTTGGCAGACAACCATTCCATTTTCTTCTTCTTTTCATGGCTCTCTCTAGCCACTTTTTTTTTTTTTTAATATTGCTAGATGATGCTATCGGGGACAAGAAATAAACATTTCCTCACACTTGCTGGGAATCCACAGTGAAATACTTAGAGCTCTCTCGGCAGGCAGATCAAGAAAACCAACAATAGAAGGGGGTGGACAGAGTCCCAAGTAAAGTACAGACAGGAGCCCTGGAAGGCTGTCCTTCCCAGACTGCAGCCTGGCTGACAGGCTGAGCCAGCTCAGTATTCCACACATGTTTAAGGAGCTCCTACTGTGCACTAGGCACTTGCTAGGTGAAGAGGCTCTGCAAATCAGTTTTACTATCCAAGAGCCCCTGTTTGCCCTAATTTTATTGTTTTAGTTGTTTGCTTTTTGTGGGGGCAGGCAGCTAGGTAGTCTACTCTCATTCCTGGCAATATTTAAATACCTTGCATACAACCCGCAGGGACTTATCTAAGACTTTGAGCAAAAGCCTGCTGGAATGACTGTGCCCTCTGCCCCAGAGGGAGTGAGGGAAGGAAGGTGGGGAAGGAGGCAGATGTGTCCTCTGGATCAAGGCAGGCATATTAAGCTTGGGGAGAGGGGCTTGTGAAGAGCGGAAGACTTTCAAGAGAAACCATAAGAGAGGCTCCAGAATGTACTAATGTAGAAGAGAAGAGCTCCAGCAAGGAGCAAAGGCAGGAGAGGACACAAAGAGAATGCTTGCTGATAGGAAGCTCACCGCAGGGAAACTGATCAGAGGGTGAACTTTCATGACCAAGAAATACAGTCCAGGATATGCAGCTGACAAGCCAGTTAGGTGGCTGGGGAGAGAACAGTGTCAATACTGGAAGGCAAATCTGGTGAACTAGAGCAAAGTCAGGAAAAAGCCTCCTCCAGGAACCAGAGACCATTCATCCTAAACCTGGAAATAGAAGGATGATGCAATAACCAGTATAGGCTGAGCCAGGAAAGGAGCTAGCAAAAGAGCTAACACTCATACTGTGTGGCAGGCACTATTCTAAGCACTTTCATGCATTAGCTCATTTAACCATCAACAAGAGCTCTGTGCAGTGGTTATTATCATGCCCATTTTACAAATGAGAAAATTGAGAAACAAAACGGTTAATTTATTTCTGCACAGCTAGTAGGTAATGTAGTCTGGATTCACAACCAGGTAGTGTAGCTCTTCAGTTGTAGAGCCTGCCCCTTAATCACTATGCTATAGTCATAACCCAAAGAAGAAGAACAAAACTGGGAAGAACAAGCTAATATTTTCAAATGAGGAACATAAGATTGTGTTTTCACAACCTAATTCATTAGTAGAATGTGTCTCCAAATTCATATCATAGTAAAGATATTTGCTCACATGGCAGATTTTGAGCACAATGTACAACAACAGACACATACATTCACTTGGCAAATATTTATTTATCACCTCCTCTATTCCAGGCACTGGGGTAAATGATGGCAATTCCTGCTTTCCTGGAGTTTACAGTCAAGTGTGGGAACTCAGTGGTCATAGATTATTACTGGAGAACGTAAGAGAGAAAAACCCTCAGACTTTTAAAAACATATCAAAACTTTAATATTAAACACTACCAATTACTGATTCCCTATCTTGTACCAAAAACTTCACGTGTAATTACACAGTCCCTAAAGTAACTGTAACTACTTTACAAAGAAACTAAGGCAGTGAAAAGTTAAATTGGCAGTAGTCACAGAGCGAGCAAGTGGCAGAGACTCAAATCCAGATCCCTCTGCTTTAAAAGTCTGTGTTTCCTCTATTCTACACTGAAATATAGAAGTTCCATGAAAAGAATGAAAGTCAATGATAGTTAACTAACCCCCCATGGACTTTCTAAATAATAATCACAATTTTCTTACAGTTTGAATACGTGAATTTTTACAGTAAAATCCATGTGCGTATTGGGCAGGGAGTAGATTTGGGAGCAAGGGGATGTTAGATTAAAGTCCTGTTAGTTCTGAAGTAAAGTCTTTAAAGGAAATATCTTTAGTTTACGATGAAAAACATTTTGCCTTTACCTCTTTTTTTGAGGGTGTTGAAAGGTAATGGCATTCTCAGGACAGCCTTAAAGTATGGGGGCACCTTTACCTAACTTCTCACCTAGCGCTGGGGTAGAATAAAGTCCCCTTAGTAACTTAACCTACTCTGCATTTTTGTTATAAAGCTCCTAGCTGGCAAACTGATCTCAGCACACTCTTCCCTTACAGGTGGGGGAAAAGCCTGGGATGTTGAGAACAGCTGTAATTGAAACTCTGGAGATCCCAGTTCAAGTCGAGGATCCCCCATTTTGCCCTGTTTTAGTGGAGATACAAAGCAATCCAAGGCAAGTAAAAATAGCTCTACCCTCAAAATAGGTTTGCTCTGTTAACACACACACACACACCCCCATGGTCCAGTGGCTATCTGTAAGCATCTACCAAGAAGAGTGAAAAGTGAGAATAAGTACAGAACCAACATAACAAGAAAAGAGGACGAAAAATGGTGCAAGACCTTCATAAGGTGCCCCCATGATAATCTCTCTGGGATCCTCCAAGCAAGTGCCACTTTGTAGCAAGTCTTTATTTCCTTAGTCACAGGAGCATCCACTGAAGTAATCAAAGCCTATCCTTAAAAGATAAAAGTTAGGTGTTACCACTGGATTCTAATACAGCTGTCCGCAGTTAGGTTCTAATGCAGTAGCTCACAAACTTGGCTACATATTGGAATCACTTGGGGAGCCTGGATTCCACTCCCAAGGATTCTGATTGCATTGGTCTGGGGTACAACTTGGACATCAGGACGTTTAAAAGCTCCCCCAGCTGATTCCAATGTGCAGTCAAGGTTGAAAATTAGCATTAATGTTAGGTTTGAAATATGTGATGGGCTTTCATCTAACTACTTAAAAATAATGGGTGAATTATGTGTGTCCAGACAGGCCAGACCCAGAATCCCTGGCCACCCGTGTTTAAGAGTCTGGACTAGACCCCATTGGCCCCATTAAAAGGTGACTTTGATGGCCATCTTTTCTGGACGGCCTGAGGCAACAGGACACACACCTGATCTGTGTTCTTTCGTTGTCCTGCCTAGCCCAAGCATCAGACTCTCTGTTCCTCTCCTGACGTGACTGAGGGGAGTCACAGCTTCCAGGAGGTGAGAGCCACCCCCAACCCCACTATCTCTGCTTTGTATGTAGACTCTGGAAGGCTGAGTAGCAGTGACCCTTAACTCTAGAGGGCCAGACTCCCGACAAGAAGAGGAAACTTGCTCGAAATGCTCCTACACTCTTGTACGAAAGGAAAAGTGGTCTACCTTTACTTCTGAGAAAACAACTTTTCTGTAACGATTTCGGTTCGAAAGTTTGCCCCTTTCAAATACATTTATCATCATCTTACCCATTTGCTTTTGTATTTCATTCTAAAAATATTCCATACATTTTTATCAGAGGAGGTTCACACCTTTCATTCTATTTTAGTCAAAACATTTTGAGAGGGCTAAACGTTGTTCTAGGGGCAAATTCAAAAAACTTGGGAAAATCTTCTATAAATAACATTCACTTTACTTATTTCCACTCCTCAGACATACTGTACCTGTGGCATCTCTCTGTGCAGTTTTTATTACTATTGTACTTATTAATGTAAGGAAAATGATTTGATGTGTAGTCAAAAAATGAGGGGAATTTAAAGCATGTGTATTTCAAAAGCAATCAAGTCAAAAGGTTATATAGTGTCATAAATATTTATAGTGTTCATCAATTTCAAAGGCTTCTAGTTATTATTTGATTTACATTGTTTAAAACCTATATAGTCATTATTGTATTATCTCAAAATCATGAGATTTTTAAAAAATATTAGCGTATTAATATTAGTTGCTGTTTAAAAAAGCATTTCCATTTGACTCAAAGTAAAACATAAAAAAATGCTACACTACCAATGCTGTACTGTCCAATATTATACCAATACAATGCAGGAAAAAAGTCTGTGAGCTCATAATTTCTTTTTTTTTTTAATTTAATTTTATTTTTTGTTAATATAGCAGGTTCTTATTAGTTATCCATTTTTGTGAGCTCATAATTTCTAAGAAGGCAGGGACCAAGTCTGCGCTACTCACTGCTGTGTCTTCAGCACTTAGCACTGTGAAGAGCACATGGTAAATAATCAATCAATAAATGTTTAAAGAGACTAAACATGCAAGGAGAATAAAAGGAAAGGAAGGAGGAAGGAAGTGAGACTACATCATGGAAAGTAAATGGGAGAACATTTCACAAATTCTGGTATGGAACGCTTTTTGTTTTGACCACATCTTTTATTTATTTATTTATTTGTTTGTTTGTTTTATTTATTTATTTATTTTTGGCTGCATCGGGTCTTCGTTGCTGTGCGTGGGCTCGTGGGCTTTCTCTAGCTGTGGCAACCGCAACCGGGGGCTACTCTTCGTCCTGTTGCGCTGGCTTCTCATTATGGTGGCTTCTCTTGTCGTGGAGCACGGGCTCTAGGCACGTGGGATCTAGAGCTCAGACTCAGTAGTTGTGGTGCACGGGCTTAGTTGCTCTGTGGCATATGGGATCTTCCCGGACCAGGGCTAGAACCCGTGTCCCCTGCATTGGCAGGTGGCTTCTTAACCACTGCACCACCAGGGAAGTCCTGACCACATTTATTACCTTTGCTGTAAATAAGGTCTCTGCATAGAAAATCAAATATTTTAAAATGATGATTATTAAGACTATGCAATCACAGGCATATGGTCAGAACTTTTTGGTTGCAGGTGACAGAAACCCCACTCCACTATTTTAAGCAAATATTTTTGCTCACAAAACTATTATAAAGTTCCAGCTCTGAGCTGGCTTCAGCATGTCTATATCCAGATGCTCGAACAGTGTTTTCCGGAATCAATCTCTCTTTCTCCCCCACTCCCTTTCTCCCTCCCTCTCCCTTTCCTTATCCTCCCTTTCCTTATCTATATCCAGATGCTCGAACAGTGTTTTCCGGAATCAATCTCTCTTTCTCCCCCACTCCCTTTCTCCCTCCCTCTCCCTTTCCTTATCCTCCCTTTCCTTATCTATATCCAGATGCTCGAACAGTGTTTTCCGGAATCAATCTCTCTTTCTCCCCCACTCCCTTTCTCCCTCCCTCTCCCTTTCCTTATTAGCTTTATTCTCAGGCGGGGAATATGGCCCCTGGCAGTTCACAAAACTCTCCCTCTTTGAGAATTCATGTCAATCTCCCAAAACAGTTGCCCCTGCTTAGACAGGTCACAAGCCCATTCTTAGACCAATCTTTATTGCCAGAGGAGTAGGGTATTGCGGTTGGCCAACTATAATCACTCAGAGCAGGAGAAAGGCTATGGAACAAACAAAAAAACTAACCAATCTATGAAGCCATGCAAAGGACTCAAAATATAAAACTAAATTTTTAAAAAAGAGGCAAAATCATATGTTTGTTAAGGTGACAAGTATGTAAAAAGAAAAGGAAAAGGGGACGATGAAAAAAAAAAAAACCTAGGGGCTTCCCTGGTGGCGCAGTGGTTGAGAGTCCGCCTGTCGATGCAGGGGACACAGATTCGTGCCCCAGTCTGGGAAGATCCCACATGCTGCGTAGCGGCTGGGCCCGTGAGCCATGGCCGCTGAACCTGCGCGTCCAGAGCCTGTGCTCCACAACGGGAGAGGCCACAACAGTGAGAGGCCCATGTACTGCTAAAAAAAACAAAACAACAACAACAAAAAAAACTGGAGAAATTCCTCTAAAATATTAATAGTGGTTATTTTCAGGTGGTAGAATTCTGGATAATGTTTTTTCTAGTTTTCTCTTGTTCAAAATTTTCTTCACGGATCACCCATCATTTCTATTATTTAAAAAATTTATAATATTTAAAAGGACAGGTCTTGCATTATAGGTACCTGTGTAAATATTTTATTGATATTTCACTTCCAAATTGTGAAAGGACCAAGTTTTATGCAACTTGATTTCTTTCACAACACCTAATACATAGTACCTTGCCCTTACCAGAGATTCAGGAAATATTTGTTGCACAAATGTCAAAACTTAGTTCCTTTACCACTTGCCATCATGCCTAAAATCCCTGTACTTGTAAATTCTTTGCATTAAGACAATGAAGACTCCTGATAAACCAAAAATATGTATTCCAAGAAATGTAATACACTTAACACCTTAGTTGATCCAAAAAAGCAGCCTACATTCTTGTAAAATGCAGTAGGAAAGGGACAAGGAAAAAATAAGTTTTACTGAGGGTGGGAAAGGAGGGAGTTGAATTATTTTCAAGAATAAAGAAAGACATTCTCCTAATAGAGTTATTTTAGAGTCTGGGGGCCTACACAGTGGAAGCGTAAGGGAGAGACTTTCTTCAAACGATGTATATTTGTCCCTCCCCATTCTGACACATCCTACATGGTGTGTGGGGGAACACATCAGCGAGATGTTACTGAAGGAAGAGTGCTAGTAGACGTCTGTTTCCCAGATATTGAGCTTAGAGTAAGTTCCATGTGAAAGACCAGGGAAAGAGCAAACATTGTATTTTGTTGCCCTATAGGATATTAACCAGTTTTGTATCTATTCACAAATTCATTTCAGCATTCCTGTGTATGTGTAGATATATTTATCAACACAATACTGATATTTATTGATAAAAACATGTTTTCCAGTTCTGCTTTGAACTGGTCTTAACATCTTACTGGTTCCCTCATTAATTAACAAGGTAACGAAATCTTGGACACATCTTCATTTTATATTTGCACGAAAATTATGTTTTTTAACTTTTTAAAAATTATAATTTAGCACCACAGATACTTCCAGGAACATTTTTACTGGTTCATATGTCAGCAAGCTCAAAATTAAAGTTTTAACTTTCCAAGAGATATCATTCCACTTTTAAAATGATAACAGCTTTTCAATAAATATCCCAAATTTCAATAATTTTCCCAAAGTTGAATTTTAAAAATATACCCATCAGATAATTTCTAAGTGAGATTTGAAAACAAGAAATTATGTCAATTGCTTTAAAATCATACCTTTAAATAAAAAGACAGATTAAAAGCAGACAGAGGGCTTCCCTGGTGGCGCAGTGGTTGAGAATCTGCCTGCCAATGCAGGGGACACGGGTTCGAGCCCTGGTCTGGGAAGATCCCACATGCCGCGGAGCAACTAGGCCCGTGAGCCACAATTACTGAGCCTGCGCGTCTGGAGCCTGTGCTCCGCAACGAGAGGCCCGCGCACCGAAATGAAGAGTGGCCCGCACTTGCCGCAACTAGAGAAAGCCCTCGCACAGAAACGAAGACCCAACACAGCCATAAATAAATAAATAAATAAATAAATAAAAATTTAAAAAAAGTAGACAGAGCAGAATAGTGTAAAGAGAACAAAATTAAAGGGTGATCAATACTAAAGATGTATGGTTTTTTTTTTTTTTTTTTTGGCACTACGCGGGCCTCTCACTGTTGTGGCCTCTCCCGTTGCGGAGCACAGGCTCCGGACGCCCGGGCTCAGCGGCCATGGCTCACGGACCCAGCCGCTCCGCGGCATGTGGGATCCTTCCAGACCGGGGCACGAACCCGCGTCCTCTGCATCGACAGGCGGACTCTCAACCACTGCGCCACCAGGGAAGCCCAAGATGTATGATTTTAATACCAATCCTGGGCAAAGGTCAACAGTACAATTAGTTAAATAGATGCTTTGTGAGCATATACAAAAAAAAATATTGATTTTTAGCACAGACTTATTATTGAGTCAAGAATTACTGTGGAGTGTGATCCATACACTGACCTTGTTAACTCAATAAATACTTGTTTGATTGATCAATACCTTAGAGTAGATCATGTACAAAAATGCTCTATTATCCCCCAGATCATTTACATTTCTCCTTTAAAAGTTTGTCTTCAAACATCCCAGTATCTTGGCTCTTAAAAAAAGTTAAGGCATCAAGTTTTAAAAAAAAAAAAAGTATTTATTCTGCATTTCGCTTCCTAAATATTTTACAGTTGGATTTTATAGTGATTCAAAATGTCAGCGGAATAAAGCAGATCTTAAATTAGTATGTATTACTTAAGCCAAAGATAATGAATGTTTTAGAAACTACCCCAGGTAAAGTTCTAGGTAAAACTTGTTTTTGGTGCCCCGTTTTCTCAGTTTCAGCACCCATTTCTACCAGAGATCCTGTTCTTTGGGCTCCTCCTGGATGTGCAGGAATCCCACCACAGTGATCTACCCAGGCTTGTCATTCCACCTTTACTCCTGATACTCTCACCTATAAGCTTCCATCTTCACCAAAACCTTATTGTAATCTGTTTTCTTACATGTAGGAAAGTTGAGGTCCTTGCTCCTTTCTCCTAATTTCCTTTCTGTTTTTTGCCCAAACCAACTCTGAAGGGGAAACGCTATTAATGATTGGTCTGAGCCCAAGACATCAAGGTTATTACCTAATAAGTCCAATATTCACAAAAATCTTTCTCTGCAAGGAAGGCTGAAAAGATGCCTGGTTAGTTCTAGAAATTTGTCCTGGGATGGAGTGAAGAAGCTATCATACGTATATACATATGTTAAAATAATCTACTGAAGTTTGGTTTTTTAGCCTAGAAGATATGGGTTAATAGACTGAAGGGAAATGAGCAGAGAGGATATTCTGTTACTGGAAGAACTTGGTGAAGGTGCAATAGGAAAGGGAAGGAGCTATGGTTCTAGTCTCAGTTACATGGAGCTCAGCCGAGAAACACTACTTACAGGAACACACTACTGGTTCTTTCATGAATATGTTTTTATTATTTTATAACTACTGTGGAGATTTTTTTTTAAGATCAAGCAAAAGGAATAAGGAGTAAAAAGGTGCAGTTTTAACTTGGACTTTGCCTGTGGTTAGCACTTAGACTTTGGTCAAATTACTCAACCTACAATAAGGAGACAGCAATTTGACTGAGTTGGGAGGAAATGATAATAAATGGTTGTAAAGCTATTACTAAATACCAACAGGATCAAGGTTTGGTAGTTTTTTTTTGTGTGTGTGATTAAATGTAAATTAAATGTTTAATTTTTTAATCCTGAAAACATAACATTTTCTCAGCAACATGATGCTAGCCAAAGGTGCCTGAGGATGCCCACAGGCGACTGTGCAGACAAACCCATTAAAAGGAAGGATACCTCTGAAAATATCAAGGTGTAGTTCCTATCAAAAGGATTGTGATATTTTATTTCAACGTAAAAAACTGAAACATGCTCCTTGGGCAGAATACCCTTTAGCTGTTTCAAAATCAGCCCAGCCAAACCATGCTCTTAACATCTTTCTTCATCTCTCCTAAACCCCATCTTATCTCTACATTCTCAGGAGTTAGTGGTGCCATCATCTACTCAATTGTAGAAACTTCAACCCCCACCTCTATTCAAATCAGTTATCAACTCCTGTAAACTGTCTTCAAAGCTGCTTCTTGTTTTCCTTATATCTAACAATTCCAGCCCATCACCTCTCCTGCCAAACCTATCCCTTCCTCTGCCCTACTCACCCCTAATAACAGGATATATTTAGCTGAAACAAAATAATTAATGTATATTTATAAACCCCTTGAAGAAAACAAAGAAAATTTAGATGTGATTCATCAGTTGTAATCTACTGAAGATATATCAGATTTTATAAGAACTTTACATTATAAAAATTTCAAATATGTACAAAAGAAAGAGAAGGAATAATGGACCTTCATGACCTACCACCTATCACATGATCCTCATCTCTACTCCTCTCCCAACTTTTTTTCCCTGGAGTATTTTGAAGCAAATTCTTTCATCATATCAGTTTACCAGAGTATACTTCACATACTGAATTTTTGAAATTTTAATTACACTCAAGAAAAGAGAAGGAGATAGCTGATGGTCTGGGAACACAATCTATCCCCTTAATGATGAGAGTTTTTCATAGAGTCTTTAGGAATTTTTCTATTTTCCCTCCCTTCATAAATTGTTCTTTAGGGTTTCCCTGGTGGCGCAGTGGTTAAGAATCTGCCTGCCAATGCTGGGGACATGGGTTCGAGCCCTGGTCCAGGAAGATCCCACATGCCACAGAGCAACTAAGCCCGTGTGCCACAACTACTGAGCCTGTGTTTTAGAGCCCGTGCGCCACAACTACTGAAGCCCGTGAGCCACAACTACTGAGCCCACGAGCCACAACTACTGAAGCCCGCATGCCTAGGGCCTGTGCTCCACAACAAGAGAAGCCACCGCAATGAGAAGCCTGCGCACTGCAACAAAGAGTAGCCCCCGCTCGCCGCAACTAGAGAAAGGCTGTGCGCAGCTACGAAGCCCCAACTCAGCCAAAAATAAATAAAATTAAATTTTAAAAAAATGTTCTTTAAGTTTCATAATTATATTGAATTCAATGATTTAAATTCAAATAGGGTTTTTTATGCTGAATTGTGAGTTCTCAACTAATAAACTGTTCTCAAGTAAAATTAAATTCTTGAATTTTGCTCCCAGATCAACAAAAATTTATTAGGTCACATACTTGAATGTTAAATAACAGCCTAGACTATCTTTTGTCAAAAGTTCAATTCGCTTATTCTCAGAATATCCCATAATTCAATATTACTCTAATGTGAATTATTATCTCAGTTTTCACTTGTGTGTAAATTATCCTGTAAGTCTGACTGTGCTACTTAATATGTATTACTTTATTCACCCTTAAGCATCCAGGTTATCAAGAAGGTACCTTTCCATCAGAAATGTTTATTTTTATTAATAAAATTTAGAGGGCCCTTTTCAGAATTTATGCCTGTTTGAAGATCCAGATTTGGAGTTTAAATTCTGCTTCATTTTGTATTTTCTTGTTGTTACTGTTTTAAGAAAATTGTCAAGTTATGAATCTTTGTATATCATAGACTAACCTGGGTTCTAGAGGTGAGTTTTAGAGGGTCCATAACCCTCCAGGGATTCTGTTATGAAGAATGCAGGAGTAGTGAGTGCATCACAAGTGCCAGACACAGTCTGCATGCCTTAACTCAGATTTGAAATGCTCACCTCCTGGTCTCTGTCTCTCCTCTAACAATTCAGATATTATCAATTCTTTAAAATGTCATTCAAGTTTCATCTCCATCATGAAACCTTCCTAGATTGAAACCTTCAATTATTTCCCCATTTCTCTGAGGCACAGCACTTTAATCTAGACCACACAAGTCAGTACTTGTATATTATCTCCCTGTCCTAACTATATTATGAGGATAGAGGACAGATAAGGCTTCTGAAGAACTTTAAATGTTTCCAAAGCTTTGCATAGTGTTTCACATACACTAGATTCTCAATAAATTCTTGGTTAATTAGGATAAAAAGGAAAGGTCTTGGGTGTCTGAGGGAAAAAAAAAAAAAAAAAGAGATGAAATTTACATCTAAGTGCCATAGTGTCCCTAAAATCACATTGAAATAATTAGCTATCATACATGCAATTTGAAGATGTTGGTATAAAAATAGGTCTATATCAGTTATTCCTAAGACTACCTGCATTTGTACCTTACACATTCTCAGAATTTTATTTTTTCTGATTCATATAGCAGGCCTATGTTTTAGCCCAGTTTACTAGAAAACAGAGTCTGAGGGAAATTGAGTGCTCTTGCTTTATTTGGTAGGTGTAAACCCAGGGCAGTGAGAGTGAGAGAAAAGGGAGGAGAGGCAGGAAAGAATGGAAAGCTATGCATAGGAAGGCTGTATGGAAAAACTATGCCATGGGATAGTCAGTTAATGAAAGGGAGGAAGGAGGGTGTTGACTGATCTGCCACACTCTCCTATTTGTATCGATCAAAGTTCATCCCATGCGCATCAACATCCAGCCCATTGCATTGCATCATCCAGATTCTTTGGCAGCCATTTGGGAAGCCAGATACCATGCTCTTTAGTGTGGGTTTTCATCCAAGTCTCAAAGTGGTAGGAGGAGCCAGAAACTCCAAATGATTGGCACAGCAGCAGCCCGGAAGAGCCAATATCCCAGACAAGCGACTGGCCAGCCCCAGGCAGCAGACTCATGCAGGCCCCAGAGCAGTCAGTCACTTGTGTTTGTGGCTAAGATAAAGCAACCAGCTCTGCAGGGGCAGGGGGAATCTGAGGAGTTACATGTCTCTGACATAATCTATCATAAGGTTCAGAGGACAAGAAGACCATCTCCCATTTTCTCTGAGAAGTTTTTCACTGAATTCTCAAAAGCACCATGATATGTTAATTACAGTAATCAAATGGAATGCCCCAGCTTTCATTCTACTTGCGTAGCACAAGGATCTTTGCTCACTTAAATAGAATTACATTATAGTCTAAGATAAAGAGGCACCCCTTCTGGCCAGCTATACCATATAGGGATGAGTGAGCAGTGGGAACTGGCTTCTCTGTTTTCCATGTAATACGTTGTATATATATTGTATTACGTTTTATATATATATATATATATATACATGTAATTATTATATATAATGTATATATAATAAACGTAATGTGTATATATATGTAATTTTTATATATGTGTATATATAATGTGTATCTATAATTATTATATATAATGCATATATAATAATGTACATATAATTAAAAAGTAATACATTATATATATATTGTATTACATTATATATATATGCAATTATTATATATAATGTATATATAATAAAAGGTCCCAGGAAGCCAGAGCATGGTCTAGAAAGGGGGTTGTCCCCAGAAAATCCAGAATTGCAAATCTTGCTGTAGGTAGTTGAAGACAGCGGATTGGACCTTCTCTGTTTAGGCCTGAAGGCCTTCCAACAAGTTTCTAGGGGTGGTGTCAGTACTGCTTATTGACTGCAGATGACATACTGGCATTTGGGGTGAGTGGCTGCATATACTTCTGATGATGGATCAAAGGCTTTGTTGTGCAGCAACAAAGGCTTTGTTTTGTTATCCTATCATGTAATCTAGCCAAGGAATTGATTATTGACATTCATTGGCTTTTACTGCAGAGAATTTTTTGAGCAGAGAAGTATCAAAGCAGAAT
The DNA here is from genome assembly GCF_011762595.2 of Tursiops truncatus. Classification (NCBI taxonomy): domain Eukaryota; kingdom Metazoa; phylum Chordata; class Mammalia; order Artiodactyla; family Delphinidae; genus Tursiops; species Tursiops truncatus. The sequence goes on along the minus strand of NC_047040.1, from coordinate 55,783,241 downwards.
GGTGTGAAGAATTATATGGTAAGGAATGGTTAGAAATTACATGGTGAGAGGTACTAGGTGATAATTATAGCTTCACTTTAAACTGTGTACTGCAAAATACCTGTTTTGTTTCTCTTGTGGATGAGGAAGTAGAGAGAATTTGAGGATTTAGCCAATTTCCCAACCTAATTTCTCAGGGAGAGCCCTTGGAAGTAATTCATTCTTCTGGCATGAAGTGATATCGTACACTATTTTGATTACAATTTATGCCATTTTTCTTTTCAATTTGAGAGATTTATTGTATCTTGTGAGAAAGTAGCTAGTGGCTTATTTTATACCCTTTAACTCACACATCTAATTAGATGAGCAAAACACAATTAGCATCTAAATTTCACACCACTTTGGAAGAAAAACAATCTTTACTGAAAGCCAATTCTGAGTCTTAAGAAACGAGTTTCCTGTTAATTGAGAGAACCAAATGGAGAAAGGTTTGAAAGCACAAAAATAAGCCTGTAAGGCTTCTATGAGGTCACCAGAAGAGAAAGCAGCTGCGGTACAGGTGCCCCACATGGCCCTGGAGAATGAGCTAATATGGAGAATTTTCACTATAAAAGTGCTAATGAAAGAAGGAATTCAATATTATACCTTAAATTTTTTATGGCATTTTGCTCGAAGTATACTGGGCAAGCCATGGTGGCCTTTATTTCAAAAAACTGGGCAGTTGTCTTCATCCTGCACAGAGGTCCAGGGCTGCCTAAGTTATTACTACTGCTACTGTCCATGTGGCAGGACCAAGGAGAAAGACTGGGGTGAGCTGCTTATTGAGTGAGACATTTCACCACACACTCTCTGTGTCCCCAGTCAGATCTTTCTGCTCCTGTCTTACTCTTATTAGCTATATGATCTTAGGCAAATTACTTAGCTTCTCTGACCCATGGCATCCTAGTCTCTAAAATGGAGATAATAAACCTACTTATGGCCAATAAAAGGATTAATTGAAATAAGGTATGCAAGGACTGTTGTCAACTAGTAAGCTCTTAATCTACATAAGTTTCCACCCACCTCTGAGTTTTTAAATATGGGTGGAAATGAGAAGCCACCCTGTTCCTCCCTTATCTTTACTGCCTAGAAATTCAAGCTCACAGTACAGGAAATAGTATAGAATCTAAGGTTGAAACTGACAGGGAGCCAGTAATGGGGGAAATGGCTGTAATTTTCTTACCTGAGAATTACTTAACTCTAGCGAAACAGGTTCTCAAAGGAACGAGCAAAAAATTTTTTGAAATTTTAGATATTTATTTTAAAATTTTTTAATATTTAGGAATTTGACTTTATGAACACTATTTAAAAACAATCTTTGCTCCACACATTAAGGGATACTTTAATGACACCCTCAGACTTGGCTCATACTACCACGTAAAAAAATGTGTTGGCTAGAATATGATGTTCTTGGCAACTAAAAATAGCCTGGTGTCTGTCCTTTCCACCACTATGCTAAAAGACTCTTTTCAGTTCTCAAAGGTGTGCCATCACGAAAACATGAACAAAACTGAAGCGTTTGACATGGAACTCTAGCTTGAGGACTTCAGAACACACATTGTTTTTAGCTGAGATGGTGTCTTGTCCATCAGAGCACTGCAATATTAAGGAATGTATTATAGAAATACGCCTTTTGTTATCAAGTAGCATAAAGAATGTTCAAAAATTATAGTAAGACTTGGGTGGGATGAATTGGGAGATTGGGATTGACATATGAACACTACTGATACTATGTATAAAATAGATAACTAATGAGAACCTACTGTATAGCACAGGGAACTCTACTCAGTGTTCTGTGGTGACCTAAATGAGAAGGAAATCCAAAAAAGAGGGGATATATGTATATGTATAGCTGATTCATTTTGCTGTACAGTAGAAACTAACACACCATTGTAAAGCAACTATACTCCAATAAAAATTAAAACAAAAATCAAAGTCAAGCTTTAAAAAAAAATTATAGTAAGACTTAAGCAAGATTTCCAGATTTATATACAAAAAATATTCAACATCAATGATATATTTAATATCTATGAATATCCGAGGCTCATTATGAAGGTAGTAGAATCACCTGAAAGTTGCTTTTATTTGCTGTAATAGAAACTATAAACATGATCATCTTCTTATTTCATATCTGTGAATAGTATGATTTAAATAATACAAATTAAAACAAAAATCTATCCTGTATAAATATTCAGTTAATAATTACGGTGTAAATGCCTAAAGTTTCATCAATAAAGATGAGGCCTCACTTGAGTTTCATTCCTTCTCCGAAAAGTGCTTCATTTTACGTAGTCCCAGATTTTTCCTATTCCTTCTTGCCACCTCAGTAGTATATCAATAATCGAAAGAACAAAATATGGTATAAATTAATAAGGGAGTTGGACCACATAATTTCTAATATTTCTTCCAGATCTAATATTCTAAATTCTATTATAATAAAATTTCATAAATAATATAAAGGGAATTAGAGGAGAAAAATATCATCATAGCAACAGTGAATTAACTGAAACACCTGAGGTGTAGAATCCTTTCTGTAATCCAATCAGGCAATTCTTTTAGGATGGGTTTGAATATATATGGAACTTCATTATTACAAAGTAAATTATAGTAACTCAAAAGAACTGAGGCCCCTAGAGAGTAAGTAATACACTCATGGTTACACATCAATCCAATGCAAATTTGTTAAAATCATCAAATATCAAGGGAGAGAAATCTTTAAATAACATTGTTAGATTATGTTTGTCTGTCTTAGTTCAGGCTGCTATAACAAATACCAGAGACTGGTGGTGTTGGAGCTCGGGGCAGGTGGCCCCAAAATATGCCAAGGTGGCATACTGGTTATTTTGAATTAAAGTTACTTAAGAGACAGCCAATACAAGAAGGACACCTTGACCCTCTGAAAACAGAAAATAAATCTCCCATGTGAAAGGTATACTCCCTGCATCTGGAGGTAGAGAGACATCCTTATCACCAGAGATAGGGAATTCAGGGCTAAGAAGCCTATATAAACAAACCTTGTTACTTCTTTACTAATTTACTACCCCAAGCCCAAACTCAGATTCTTCACTAATTAAACACCCAAGCCTAAGTTTCTTTGTCTTGTCAACTCCTCACAAATTTGTTTCTTTGTCTAAAAAGTATAAAACCTTCTTGCTTTTAAACTTTTTGAGGATCCTATTTCTATGAGACCTCCATACAGTACAAATTAACATTTTTTCCTCCTGTTAATGTCTTGTGTCAATTTAATTATTAGACCAGCCAAAAGAACACAAGAAGGGTAGGACTGAGGCTAAAACCACTGAAGATAGCTCAAAACCACAGTGACTGCCTGTAGTGCTGGCTTGATCGATGACAGGCAGTTAGGAGAAAGCAGCACTGGAATGGATTTCATGGGCCACCCAAGGTATTGGTTTACAAGGCTCTATGTTGCTAGTTTACTGGGAACAATGATTTGAGTACCTAGCCTGGTATTAATTGACCCAAAGTGTTCCTGAGAGCAGACTGGAGACCCAGGAAGGCTGGGGGTCTGATTCAGTGGAGCACTGAGCACCCACCAGCTGAAGATGTGATTACCTACCCCATCATCTACACCTTGTAACACTGTTTTACCTGTCAGTAAATAGCAAAACTCATTGAAGGAGAGTCAGTTTTTTTACATTTTAGAAACTTAACTCGGGTTAACTATCTAATACAATTCTAACTTCAGTAGTTACACCAGTATGTGCCCAGTTTGTCTTTGTTACTTACTATAAGGTCTAGACTAAGGAATGTGTAATTTCAGAATTGAGAAATCAAGGTCATTTTTTAGCCAAAAGGAGAAGAACTCAAAATTATTTCAAATTGGGGGATCAAAATTTGTGACAATTCTTCCTCATACATGGAATCAAGTGTTCTGAACATGTTAGTACATTTTGAGGTTCTTAATGCTAATTGATTTTTTATTAGGCTGGTTGAGTCACTGCTTAGGTGTATTTGAACCTTCTCTTCCCCACACCCCCAAAACATTTTTATTGCTCTATTATTTAATAACAGTACTTTCTGCTTTTTAAATTGTCTTATCCCGGGACTTCCCTGGTGGTGCAGTGGTTAAGAATCCGCCTGCCAATGCAGGGGACACGGGTGCGAGCCCTGGTCCAGGAAGATCCCACATGCTGCAGAGCAACTAAGCCCGTATGCCACAACTACTGAGCCTGTGCTCTAGAGCCCACGAGCCACAACTACTGAGCCCACGTGCCACAACTACTGAAGCCCGCATGCCTAGAGCCCGTGCTCCGCAACAAGAGAAGCCACCGCAATGAGAAGCCCACGCACCACAACGAAGAGTAGCCCCTGCTCACTGCAACTAGAGAAAAGTCCGTACGCAGCAATGAAGACCCAACACAGCCAAAAATAATTTTTTAAAAATTCTAAAAAAAAAAATTGTCTTATCCCTAATAGTGCTAGTTAATGCTTAAGATAAATCCAAATTTAAAATAATATTAATGAAGCAATATACAAATTTTATTTCCAGAACTCATTAAAACTGCTTTAAATCTAAATCACAACATATTAGAATATTTATAATTACTCTTTTCATATGGTTCATATGATATTATCTGATTTAAGGGACATTACACCAAGACATAATTAACCTGCTGAAAAAAAGTACAGTAGGAATATAATTATAGTATGTAGATAATTAAAATAATAATAATTGAAGAAATCTGAATTATAAACTGAAAAAATTTAATCTGGCTTTACTAGTTTATCTAATAGATAGTGTTTAAAATATTCTAACTACAATTTTAAAAGACCACGGTAATACTTAGACTGAACATAATTCACAGTTGGTATTGTAAGCTTGAAGTAAACACACAGCATATGTTAGTTAGCATGCTTTATGAATAAGCTACAGGATGTAAACAAGACCAAAGATGTGGTATCATCATAGATTCAACAAGGTTAGCCCTACCAAATGCAGACCGCTTGTATACTACAAAAAGGAAAAGAGAGAGAGAGAGAGAGAAAGTGAGAGAGAGAGAGTGAAAGGGAGAGAGAGAGAGATCATTCAGGGTTCCTTCTACTTTGTTGCAACAACCCTTTACATTGTCTCTCCTATTATGTCAGATTTCTTCCGAGTAGTCTTGCTTTGTCCTGTTACATTTACTCCCAAGAACAATCAGAATTGCACTTTGTTTTCTACTTGCAATTTTGTGATTGTCATAATTGCTGCAAGGGACTAACCAAAAGCACGGATTTGTCATATATACAGCAGAGTAACATTGTTTGAATTTAATATTGCTCAACAGTAAAAAAAATTCATTGACTCAGCTTTCACCCATTTGTGTCTGTCATTTCCTATGGCTTTAAGGTTGTTTCCATTGTATGAACTGATAACACACTGAAAGCGTATTTATTCATCTACTAACTTTTGGGGGTTTTTTGTTTGTTTGTTTTGTTTTGTTTGCAGTACGCGGGCCTCTCACTGTAGTGGCCTCTCCCGTTGCGGAGCACAGGCTCCGGACGCGCAGGCTCAGCGGCCATGGCTCACGGGCCGAGCCGCTCCGCAGCATGTGGGATCCTCCCGGACCGGGGAACGAACCCGTGTCCCCTGCCCCCTGCATCGGCAGGCGGACTCTCAACCACTGCGCCACCAGGGAAGCCCTCATCTACTAACATTTAAAAATAGGTTACCACCATCTATATCATGCTACATCGACATCTATGAAGAATCAATAAACACCTATTTTCTATGCCCAAGTAGACTCTTTAGGGTTCCATTTTTCAGCCATTTTCTCCATTTTGTTCTATGACTCATAATAATATATAATAGCTAACTTTTTTTAGTTTTTTCTATATCATGTTTTAATTAATTTAATCCTTATTTTAAAACCTTGTAAAAAAAACCACAAAACAGGACTACTAGTAAGAAATCTGACATAAAGGAGAGACATTACACAAAGCTGTAGGGACAAAGTAGATAGAATGCCAAAGTCTTTTTTTTTTTTTTTTTGGTAAGATGCAGACAAACAATCTCCATTTGGTAGGACCAACCATATTGAACTTTATATTGATAATATATCTCTGGTCTTATTTACATCCTGTAGTCATGTAGTATGAGGGAGGTACTAGTACTATTGTCTCCTTTCATATTAAGAGTGATTAAGTAACTTTTCTCAGGTTACTTAAGGGATAGTAAAGGGTAGTGCTGGGGTTCAAATCTGGACAGTCTGGCTCCCAAATCCTTGCTGCAAATCACTACATGATGTGGCCTCTGTACCCATGTGTCATAAATTGAAGGCCAGAGCAAAGCAGAATCCCCTCTGAAACTGAACGCATCAGAGGTGCACACATCTCAAAGTATACACCCTCACCTGCCGCTACTCCCAAGAGGCAGATCCCTCAGCAGGCTACAGGTCCACATCCTGTATCAGATTCTGGTCAAGGCCTTTCCTACTCCCCTTATCCCTGTCTCCAGGCTCTTCAGGCAGCATGATGAAGAGAGATATACATCACACTCCCTCCTTGGGACTCATTTTCTGAAGGAAGAAGCCATTTCACAAGTAGTTTGTGGTGAAAACAGGATAGAACCAGTCTTCTTCCCAAGATTATAAGATTGAGAATACTCCTCTTTTTTTTTTTTGGCTGCGCTTCTTGGCTTATGGTATCTTAGCTCGCTGACCAGGGATTGAACCCGGACCCTCGGCAGCAAGAGCGTAGAGTCTTAACCACTGGTCCTGGTCCACCAGGGAATTCCCATCAAGAACACTTCTTTGTTACATTCTCAGCTAGCAAGACCCATTTCCGAGCCTCTTGATGTTCTCAGAACTAACCCACTTCTGACACTCAATAACCTCCCCTGGAGTTGCCCTTGGGCTACCCAGAGCCCCCCACTATGACTTTCCACTCAGTACTCCCCTCCATCTTAAAGTTGCATTCTTCAAACGACCTCTCTTTCTGTGGCAGAAAGTGTGAATTATCCCAAATATTTGAATGTCCCTTCTTCCATAATGACAGAGCTCCCATTTTCTGGCCCCCTTGCAGTTAGTTATGGCCATGTGACTAAGTCTTGCCCATATGATATGAACACACATTGTGTGTTTAATTTATAGGAAGTATCCTTAAAGGAAGGTGATGTATCCTTCTTTCCCCCTTTCCTCCTGCCTGCTGGCTGCAATGTAGATTTACTTTCTGGCATGAAGCACAGCAGACAGCAAGACAGAGGAGCCTAAGTCTCAAGTCTCATGAAATGCCATGCCAGTATTGGACTGACAACCTTGTGAACTAAAAAGACTTCAGGAACATGATAAAGAAATAAACTTCTCCCTCATCTACTATTATCTGGAGTATTTTTGTTACTTGCAGGCAACCTTAACCTAACTATTCCCTCTCTTTTTGCTATTGAGCAGAAAGACTCGTGGATTTGTTAATACGAACAGAAGAGTATCCTCTCTATACCGCAGAACTTTGTGAGCTGGTCCCTCCTGATTCAGTGAATATTAAAGAAATTTGGAAAAATCCTCTCTTAAGATAAAAACACAGTTTGCAAGGCCACCAACATGTATAACACTATTTTTGCTTTCAGAGGTGAATATCATGTAGCTTTTTCTTTTTGTGCCCTTTCCATTTCAAACCCTAATCTCCCAGTTCTGCCAGCTAGATCAGCACCTCTGCCAAGCAGAGCAGAAATTATGTTCTGAGAAAAGCAAAAGAGAAAGTCACAATAATGGTTTTCAAAATATTATTCCATTAAGTTACCTGAAGGAAAAGAGTTAAGTCTTGTTCTCGTGCATTCCTTAAGCCATTTCCCATCTACATAGCCACCAAAATTCATCTTTTTAAAATGACAGATAAAGTCATGGAGACAGAAAATAGATTAGAGGTTACCAGGGCTGGGAGGAGAAGGAAGGGGGAGTCATTGCTTAGTAGGTACAGAGTTCTGCTTGCAGTGATAGAAACTTTTTGGTAATAGGTAGCAGTGATAGTTACACAACATTGTGAATATAATTAATGTCAGTGAGTTGTACCTTAAAAACTGTTAAAATGGTATGTTTTATGTTATATATATTTTACCACAATAAAAATAAATAAACCAACAAATAAATAAAATGCCAGAAAAAATGTCCATTAAGGGAGTAGAGCATCATGCCCACCCCTAAAGCTTCATATGTCTCTTCCTACACTACTCCTTTTTATTTTGCTTTCTAATGTTTATGTATACTTTTGGAGGTTAAAGAATGTGCCTGAGACATGCTGCAGTGGTAACCAGCTTGTTTTGTTTGCTCAGCTGAATAGCTGTACATAAAAGCACTTTTCTTAGTACATGATTTCTCCCATGTATATTTAATAACGTGGGGGTAGGAGAAGTGACTTAGCCACTCACACCAAGATTCCTTTTACAGAGAGAGACTTTATTTGAGCAGAGCTCTGAGATGAAAGGGAACCAGAGCTGGGGAAGGCACCACTTCAGCTATTCCATACAGCAAAGGAGAGAGAGGGAACACCTGAATTACATTTGAGCCTGTCAAACCCACCTCCCTGATTAATTTACAAAGTATTTTCCTTCTAGGATTGTATATAATTTTTTTTAAATTTATTTTTGGCTGCGTTGGGTCTTCATTGCTAGATGCGGGCTTTCTCTAGTTGGGGCGAGAAGGGGCTACTCTTTGTTGCAGTGAGGGGGCTTCTCATTGCGGTGGCTTCTCTTGCTGCAGAGCACGGGCTCTAGGTGTGCGGGCTTCAGTAGTTGTGGCACGTGGGCTCAGTAGTTGTGGCTCGTAGGCTCTAGAGCGTGGACCCAGTAGTTGTGGTGCACGGGCTTAGTTGCTCCTCGGCATGTGGGATCTTCCCGGACCAGGGCTCAAACCCATGTCCCCTGCATTGGCAGGTGGATTCTTAACCACGGTGCCACCAGGGAAGTCCCAGGATTGTATATAATTTTATATAGTTGTAGGATTAGCAGAATCTCCTTCATATTTTTGTATCCTGGAAAGATTTATCTAAATCAAGAAACCCAAAGCTCCTTATTTAGGAGAACCAAAGCATATTTTTAAAAAGTTCATGGCTGGAAGCAAATGACAATACATTAACTAAGGCAATGATGGTAGAAGGACCAGATGAACCAGAAGAAAGGGAAATATGAGGAAATTAAAAGCAACAAATAAAGTAAACATATCTAAAATCTAAGTGGGGGGCTTCCATGGTGGCACAGTGGTTGAGAACCTGCCTGCTAATGCAGGGGACACGGGTTCGAGCCCTGGTCTGGGAAGATCCCACATGCCGCGGAGCAACTAGGCCCGTGAGCCACAACTACTGAGCCTGTGAGTCTGGAGCCCTATGCTCCACAACAAGAGAGGCCACGATAGTGAGAGGCCCACGCACCGTGATGAAGAGTGGCCCCCGCTTGCCACAACTAGAGAAAGTCCTCGCACAGAAACGAAGACCCAACACAGCAAAAATAAATAAATTAATTAATAATTTAAAAAAATAAAATAAAATCTAAGTGGGGATCTAAGCAAATAGAATGTAAAGAGGTTGGGGATTATTGAAAAAACAGGCAATCCTGAATGACTTTTCCATTCTTTAAGCCTTCACAGAGAGTTATTTAAATATCCTCCATCAACAATGTCTTGAGTATTACTATATTCACAGCAACATGAAAGTATTTGTCCTTGCTTCTACAAGGAAGGATATTTCATAACTGCCACTCAGGGTAATTGAATCTTCTCTACCTTTTACATGTTCAATGTGATAAGACTGTAGCCAGGGCCAGAGATAGGTAGCAGAATAGGAATAGCTATTATGGTGTGACTTGTTGAAAGAGCCGCTGTCAAAAATCAAATTCCTCCACTGACTTGCCTCAGTGGCCCAAATTCCCACCCTTTGAAAATGTTTGCTTTGAGTCAAGGTATTATTGTCACAAGAAATTTTCTTAAAATATAACTCTCTCATAACCCAAAGCCATGGGACTCATTTGTCAATGTGAGCTCAGAAGGCCATGAGGAATAAGGCACAGGACAGCTAAGTTTCTGTGTGCAGAGGGACCCATGGTCTGCTCTCTCCCGGTCTCAGTCAGAGGTCTCTCCTCACCATACACATTAACATGCTTTTCTAATTTAATAGCCCATATTTCTACTGATGAGTATCTCCCTTCAATTTTAATCATATTCATCCTCATTCTTCCTACAAAAATAAGCAGGCAGTTCTTAATTTACAAACAAGCAGTTCTTAATTTACAAATATAGTAATTTTGGCCTCCCGCTGCCAATAAATTCTGAAAAACAGTGGAGCTTTTGGTGAATCTGGGGCTCTGATGAAAGCAAGAGAAGGCTTTTCCAGTCAAGATGAGCCTAGGCTGGCTGAGTCCAAGGACAATCCCACTGGCCTACCTATATAGAGGCCACTTTCTCCCTCTCCTCATCCCCAAATCTTTTCCACATATTGCCTAAAATCCACTATAGAGTTTGCTTTGATTAATAAAATTCAAGTGTACCTGAGAGAGAGTTCAAGTAAGCTCTTTAAGACTAATGGGAGCATGACGAAAAGTACACAGACGCCAAATTGGAGGCAATTCAAATATCAAAAGGAATAATGACTGCAATTAACTATAAAACATTTAATAAATAAAAAACCCATGGTAATGTGATTATATAAGAGGATGTCCCTGTTTTTAGGTTATGCATGTTATATTAGGGGAAAAGTGTCATGATATTTGCAATGCATTTCTATACAGATAGATGAAGAATAAATGACAGATGGTTATCAATTGTTGAACCTAGTTGGTGGGTATAAAGGTGATTTTTGTACAATTCTTTCAACTTTTCGGTATTTTTTTTCTATAATAAAAAGATTGGGGGAAAGTAGCCCTGAGAAAAATTAAAGGTCTGTCAGTCAATTCGGGTGTTAATCTCATTTCTTTCCATCAGATGAAAGCTGAGACCAACTGTACTGACGGCAACACCACCCCCCCCCCAAAAAAATTCTTTTTCTTACAGTCTTACACTTCATACTATTTTCATTTTGTGTGTGCACTGACCTTTCTCAGCCACATAGAAGCCAGGTTGCTGCGTGTTGTTAAAATTAAAATAAATCAAAATTAGGGTGGTACGGGTAGTGGTGGTATTGGCAAGCTTGAGAAATAAAGATAAAACTGAGGGCTGGCCAGTGATAGCTACCAAGATATCACAGTAAGAAATGCCAGATCCAAGTTCTTACTTGGGGCACTCCCAGTTGCATGAAAGTAATCCTGTGCTGGGGAACCTGTCCACCAAAATTAAGTCCATCTTCTTTCTAGGGCTCCCATCTCTCCTTCCTCTCACTCCATCTGCCTAGTTCCTTCCTAACATTTGACTCCCATTTCATGTTGAGATTCCTCCCAGATCCATTCAAAACTCTGTGACTTGCTCCCAGGACTGGAGCTGACAATTCACCCTCAGCTTCTCCAGTTCTGAGCCCCTCTTGCCCTAGTATTGCAGTTCTACCTACCATTCATGTAGGATGGGATATGAATTTCATTAACCAGACATCAATATCCCATGCTTGAGGGTTCTCAGGCATGTATACCATTCACATTTTTCCCAGGGAAAGTGGCCACTCCAGGGAGAGCAATGGATACACTTCACAAAGTCCCTCCAGAGGTTCCATACCTCAGTGTTAACAAAACCTTATGGGAGGGAGAGGAGGAAATGAAAGAGGGAAGGCTCCAAAAGGAAGCAGGGACAGTACTGAAAAAGAGAATCAATGTTCTTAATAAAGACAAGAGAGGAGAACACCAAAAGGAGGGATAGGCAGTAATGTCAATCCCTGGGTTAGGGAGGTGTTAATGGACTGCATGCTTGTGTCTCCCCAAAATTCATTTGCTGAGATCCTAATCCCAATGTGGTGGGCCTTTAGCAGGTAATTAGGTCATGAAGGTAAAGTCCCCATAATGGGATTAGTGTCCTTATAAAGAAGAAACACAAGAGCTAGTGCTCATGCTCTCACTGGTTCTCTCTCTCTCTCCTTCTCTCTGCCATATGAAGACACAGTGAGAAGACAGCCATCTGCAAACCAGCAAGAGGGCTCTCACCAGAATCTGATCATGCTAGCATCCTGATAGGCTTCCCAGCCTCTCGAACTGTGACAAATAAATGTTTGTTTTTTAGTTCACCCAGTCAATGATATTTTGTTAAAGCAGCCTGAAATGACTAAAACAGGAGGATTAACATTGAGAATAGGGAAATTAATTTGACAGCTAGATAGTCTTTTGTGACTTTGGAGAAAGAATTTCCATAACCTGGGGCAGAAACTAGATTCTGAACACATAAGAAATGAGTGGCTGATGAGGAAGTGGAGGTAGATCACAAAATGAAAAATGAATAAATCATCCAAAAGAGACTGAGAGCCTGCTCTAGACAGGGCACTACACTAGGCACCAGGGCCAACATCAAGGTTGTACAGGGCCCTGCATTCATAAGGGTCCTGGCTTGGCTTAATGCTCAGGTGTCACTGTCTTGAAATTTTTAATAATTTTTGAGGAAGGGGCCCTGCATTTTCATTTTGCACTAGGCCCACAAATTATACAGTAGGTCCTGCAGAGCACTGAAGGGGACCCAAAAATTTCATTCATTGTTCATTCACTTATTTATTCAACAACAAATAAATGAATTGCTTACTATGAGCCATCCAGTCTCTGGAGACATGATGAAAAAAGGTAGCGAACATGACAGATGCATGACGGAAAATCTTTTAAGAAAATGTTGTTACTTCCAAGAATATTAAAATGTAAATACAGCTATGACATGACATTCTACCTCATCTCCTTAGTTGTAGAGGCTATATGGCCCCGGTCAATTTATTCAACTTCCTAAGCCCTAGTTTACTCACCTAAAAAAAATGACAATAATAATAAGGCCTACTCCTAAGGTTGCTATGGGAATTAAGTGAGATCAAGAACATAAGGTGCTTACAACAGTGCAAGGTACAGGGTAAGTGTTCAATAATGTGAGTGACCATGGTGAATTTCCAGCAGCCAGAATTTCCTGGCACATAGTAAGAGTTCAATAAATGAACTGGTTTGGTAAGTGGGTGGTAAAAAGGAAATTTCAGATCTAGATAGTTTTATATGTTCTGTAATGAAACAGATATGGCTATGTATACACATTTATATATATTTAAGGCTTTGATTAGGCCTAGAAGAGAACGTAAAAGTGTATGTACCAAGTTACATTGACTGCAGTCAAATCTGTGTAATAGGATTTGGGGGGAGAGATGTTTGTTTTGTTTTGTGTTTTACTTCATATACTCATTTAAAAACCAAGAATTTAGAAAAATAAACTATTAGCATGTTCTGAATATAGTGGCAGATAACAAAGCTTATAGTATATTACAATTCCTCCCTTCTAAGAATTACCCTCCTCCTGTCCAAAATATTTTCATTCAATTTCTCTTTTCTTTCTTTCAGTTCTGACTCTGTCATATTTGCTCTTAATTTTGGGGAAAAAAATCACCGCCTTGACCTGTAAAACAGCTTCCTCATTCATAAAATGAGGCACATAATACAGACAGAGCTTCCTAACTGGTGGACTTTGGTGTGCTGGTGTCCTGAATGTAAGTGAGAAATTGACCCCTCCTGCACGGGGCAGTTGAGAGCAGTCGGGGGCAGCCAGAGCCCTTTGGGCTACTACCTCTGGCCATGAGCAGCCTTGTTTAGGTCTCCTCAGGCACCTGTGCAGAGCAGTCTGAGGTGTATGCCAAAGAAGCAACCAGCACTTACAGTTCTGCTGTCTGCATGCGGCCAAGAAGATGCCACATCTGGCATCTATCTGCAAAGCATCCCACTGCCTGTCATGGACCGAAGATCCTGGAGCCAATGCAGGAGACCCATGGGGCACAGCACACAGCCTCAGGGGTAATCTGTCAGGGGATGAGAGAGGAGCCTTGGCAGAGTGTAGTTTTCTGGTGGGCTCAGCTCCAGGCAATGCCTTTAATATCTGTCTAAACATATACTGGCCATCTCTATCCCTTTGCAGCAGTACAGTCTTTGAATAGGGCCCAGGTTAGCTATTGACAATGCATGCATGTTCTGAAAGCTAGAGTTTCAATGTGGAAATCTTGATATAAAAATGTACTAAAAATGTACTATTGGGATTGAAATTCATTTGCATTATCTTATGAAATTGCAACATATTTGTTAATAAACTAAAAGGAAGAGTTGTAAGAATTGTTATTCTTTAAATATAATTACAATTGTACTTTTTTTTTTTTTTTTTTTTTTTTTTTTGCGGTATGCGGGCCTCTCACTCTTGTGGCCTCTCCCGTTGTGGAGCACAGGCTCCAGACGCACAGGCTCAGCAGCCATGGCACACGGGCCCAGCCGCTCCGCGGCATGTGGAATCTTCTCGGACCGGGGCACGAACCCGTGTCCCCTGCATCGGCAGGCGGACTCTCAACCACTGTGCCACCAGGGAAGCCCCCAATTGTACATTTTGAACGGTTGTATAAAATGGTTTTAAATATTTTATCACCCACTCTCTTAGGTGATCAGAGTCCCTCACTGATAATTACTATTCAGAATATGAGTTTATCATTAAAAAAGTCTAGATCATGGGCTTCCCTGGTGGCGCAGTGGTTAAGAGTCCGCCTGCCGATGCAGGGGACATGGGTTCATGCCCCAGTCCGGGAAGATTCCACATGCCACGGAGTGGCTGGGCCCATGAGCCATGGCCACTGAGCCTGCGCATCCGGAGCCTGTGCTCCGCAACGGGAGAGGCCACAACAGTGAGAGTCCCCCGTACCGCAAAACAAAAAAAAAAGTCTAGATCAGAAACTGAATAAAGTCATTTCAACCATAAAATCTAATATCAAAGTATATTCACAGGAACAAATTCAAGTCAATTATTAAAACATGTGGAAAATTTTTATTTGAAAGTTTTATCCAAATTCAATTTTTAATATCTTCCCTAATACACTGTATTTTACTTTATCATAATTATTTAATTTAAAGAAAATGTGATAATTTTTTTTTACCATCATTTAGATGCCTCTAAATCTCTTCTTTTATGTAACCTAGTGTGCTGTACAAAAATTAGCATTTTCTAGGACTCCCCTGGTGGTGAAGTGGTTAAGAATCCACCTGCTAATGCAGGGGACACGGGTTCAATCCCTGGTCTGTGAAGATCCCACATGCCGCGGAGCAACTAAGCCTGTGCGCCACAGCTACTGAGCCTGTGCTCTAGAGCCTGCGAGCCACAACTACTGAGCTCATGCGCCGCAACTACTGAAGCCCGCGTACCTAGAGCCCGTGCTTGGCAACAAGAGAAGCCACTGCAATGAGAAGCCCGCGCACCTCAACGAAGAGTAGCCCCCGCTCGCTGCAACTAGAGAAAGCCCGTGCACAGCAACATAGACCCAACGCAGCCAAAAATAAATACATAAAATAGATTTTTTTTTAAATTAGCATTTTCTCTATGTGTTGTGATGTGAAAGAAGTTGAGAGGCCCTGATATAGATTATTCATAAAATCAGTCTGCCACCCCATCCCACCCTAGGACCCTTGTCCTCTGCTCCCTACCCCATATACTCTCTGTCTCTCACATTTCAAAAACAGCCAGGGTTACAAGGATAGAAAACAGCCAAGGTTCAAGTCTGTGTCCAACAGGGTCAAGAACTCCAACAGGGATATTTGTACGAGATACCATGTGGCCCCGGAGCTGGAGAGGAGGCTTAGACAAAAGCATAAAAAATAGCTAATGTCTAAAAACTACAGAATCTGTGTGAACAACATATCTGGGAGGAATCCACATTTTACTGTAGGACAAAAGACCTGAACAAATGGACTGACATACTGTGTTCCTGGATGGAAGTACTTAGTATCCCATCCCCCACCATTTCTCAAATTAATATGAAAACTTCATACAATTCAAAGAAAGAATAACAGAAGTTATTGATTAGAAATAACTTGGTTAGAAAACAACTAGACAAACATGCACTAAAGTGAAGCCAAGTGATCAGTTTTCTTGCAGTTTCTCATAGGTACCTTGGTTTGAATACCATCTCCCTAAGGTCTTTAACGTCACGTTTTTCTACATACTCAGAAGTGACCAGGTTATTCAAGACTATTTCATAGTAATCAAACTCACAAAGCTTTTACATATTAACGAGACACTAAGAGTAGAAATTTTCCCAATATCTCAAATACTATTGTTGGCTATCAGGAGTACCTGATAAGCAGAATATGTAATAATTTGCTTCTGATAATAGAATCAGAGCAACCAGAGGAGGGTTACTTTGCTTGGAGGGTTGTTTTCATCCAAGATACAGTAAGGCCTGGTGACTGGTTTCTGCCCCAGAACAGAGTACCTTTTGTTCATGTCTCCCAAATCAAACACTATTCCACTTGGGCAATGCTAGATAAACATCAACAACTGTTATTCTTTGTGCTCATTTTCTTCCCCAAACTCTGAGCTGACCATTCCCCACTGGTTAACAACCTGCTTTTCAAACAACTTAGAATATAACTGATTAGATTTCTAATCTTTCCAAGGGAGGGCCTGATCAATTCTAAATGAGATGCTCGTATGGAATGCTACATTAAAATATAGGGCATTTCTTAGCATGGTAGGGAGACCTGTCAACTGTGGTCACTTTTACCAGCACCTTTGCTTCAATACGGATCCACAGATTATTACCTTACAGCTGTCATAGGTGTTGAAGATCACCAAATCTTATCCCCATTTTCATTAAAAAAAAATTCTAAAACTAAAGCTCAGTAAGGTCAAATGACGTAAAGTCACTTGGGAGGCCAAGAAAGAATTAGATCAACTCTTTGATCTTGTTTTACTTCACACGTGAAAATAATTAGGTAAAAATCACTCGCGAATAGGGAGTATATCTGGTGCTCTTACTTCTAGCAATCTTGTAAATCATTCCTTAAATCCAGTCCACGAGAACAGTTCCTTCGGCTCCTTCCACAGTAACTATAAGTGTAAGAAAATAGTGCCGACATATTTCTTGAGATATCAGTGAGTACCTAATTAACTGACCTCGACCGGTCTTGCCTCAGCTCATTAAGGGTGAAATTTCAGTGTTTCAGCCACGTTTTGAGGCCTTTCCAAGATGCCCATGATTCACATATGTCAGTGTCAGGGATTTTCAGTGCGGGCCCTCACAGTGGGCATCCCAGTCACGGACACCAGGCCCTGCCATTTGGAAACGTGCGAGGAGACGCCGAGGGGCCGAGAGGGCTTTCTTACAACCCTAAAGTACAAGAAGGGAAAATGTGGTTTTATCCAGGCGCCTGAATGAAATGAATTCGATAATGGAGACGGAAAGGCCCACGTGGGGGAGGGGAAAGAAGCGCGAGAAGAAAGGGAAACAGGCCTTTTTCTCCGGTGACGCGCGGTCACGAGGCATTCTCCCGACGTGGGCACCGACCATTGGCGAAAGCCTAGCTGACGTCCTTGCAGCCGCCCGGGCGCGAACGGCGGCAAGGGCGGTGCCGCACTGGAAGTTAGCGAGGCGCGCGCGCTCCCGGGGCCTGCCACGCCCCCGTCCTCTGCCAACCAACCCGCTCGTCCAGTCCCTCTTCGCGCCCAGCTGGCCACGCCCCTTCCCAACTCGCCCCTCCCCCATTAGGCCGGCGGCGCGCGAAAAGCGCGTCACGTGACGGCTAGCCCCGCCTCTTCCTCTCGGTCCCATATTGAACTCGAGTTGGAAGAGGCGAGTCCGGTCTCAAAATGGAGGTAAAACCGCCGCCCGGCCGCCCCCAGCCCGACTCCGGCCGTCGCCGTCGCCGCCGGGGGGAGGAGGTATTAGGGGGAGAGCGGGGGGTTGCTGGGTAGTGGCCGGCAATGGGGGGCCGGGCTCGGTGGGAGTGGGGAGGCCGGGTGGACTGGGTCGGCCCTCCCGCGCTCTGCGTTGAGACGGGCGGCGGGAGGGGGAGGGGAGCGGGCCTCGGAGGCTTCCTTGGGGCTTCTCGCCAGCCTTGCCGTCTCCTTGGGCTGCACAAGTGGTTCCTCGGAGGCGCGGTGTGGCTGGGGAGACCTCAGGAGGGGAGCTGGCCCGCCGGCCGCGCGGCCTCCCATTCGAGGCCGAGGGCGGCATGGCGGGCCTCGGCGGGAGCAGTTGGGAGGAGGCGGTGGGGGAGGGGAGGGGACGAGCAGGCACATCCGGGCGAGCGAGCAGGCGGGCGGCGGCCACATTGACATTGATCCGCTGCCGCGTTACGAAATGGCGCATTGGCACGCAATGGCCGCCGCCTGGCTCCGCCGCCGGGAGAGAGAGCGTGGGATTGGAAGGAAGAGGGAGGAGGCGGCCCAGCAGAGAATGCTGCAAACGGCCTCGAAGCTTGGGGCCTAGTGTTTTCAGTGATGTTCTCCCATCGCGTTTCCAGGCCTTAAAGATCGCTAAGGAGAATTTTACGTCCCGTTCTGTTCCTCGCAGCACTCGGTTGAAAATAATTTTTTTTTAAATTTTGCTGTTTTAAAGTACTTCTTGATCTGCCGTTTTTGCTAAAGTCCTTACGTAGCTTCGTTCCATGTGGGTGAAGTGCCCCATCTCATAGTGTGGATGTAAAATAGGAAGTTGAAATTTTTTCACCTTCGTTTTTCCTATTCTGATGGGTCGGCTCAGGTTGTACTTTCTTGTAATTTTGTTTCAGAGGACTGCAACCAGAGTCGAATTTTTCATTTGTTTGGGATAATTTCATGTGGGTTATTGTTTCTTTCTCTAAACTTTGTGTATTGTTAATTAGATGTATTTAACCGGGACTTGAAAAGATGAGACTAAGTGAATAAACGCTTTAGGCTATTAATCATTTAACATTTTTTCGTGGCATGTGACAGTCTCTTCATATTAAATGCCTTAACGTCTCTCCTTTTAGAAGACACAGGAAGATCTTAGAATGTAAATGTGAGTGCCTCTATTTAAGGACTTCGGATGAAAGTTGTCTTAATGCATATATGTATTAAGTGGTAGTTATGTGATTTGTTAAAGAACTAGTTAAGTTGTAAAACAGTTCAGGCCATATCTTAATTTTTTTTAAATCTCAATTTCTTTTTTACTGTGTTCCTTGTCAGACAGTATACCTAACATAAGTCCAAACTGCCCTTTTTGTGACCCAGTAAAATGTTGGTTTTGAAAACATTTTTGGCACGTGGTACAAATGCAAATAGAAAATTTTTGCGTGGCTGGTTTTTTCCATAGTTTTTTTGGGGGGAAATGCTGGTTTAGCCTTTCATTGAGAAACACTTATTTTCACCTTTTTATTTGCTTGAAGGTGGTGAATTTCTCCATTTTTAAGTTGTAGTTCACAGTCTTGTGGTTTATAATTATATGCTTTTGGGGGTGTAGACTCAGGAGGGAAGACGAGAGAAGAAATGGCATAGATGAAACACTGCATTTACAACACTTCTGGTTTCTTAGAAACTGGTTTCTCAGTAGCCACTTCTAAAATAATCTGTCCCCAGACACTTGTAGTTGTAGCTCAGAATTTCGGGACTTTTGATTCTGGAATTATCTTGGGCTTCAATTTAATTTTTAAGTGATGTTGGCATTTCAAAGTCTGGTTATAGGTTTTCTTGGTCCCTTTAATCAGTTGATGTGTGTGATCCTACTCCAGTTTTTAACTGGAGAAAGTGTTAATGGTACAGGAATTTGATGTTAAAAGTTTATTTGTAGGAGATTAAAAGGTTTGTGCATCTTTGCATTTACCTACTAAACGAAATAATTAAAATATATTGGTTTGTTTCCTCAGGGTCATGATCCAAAGGAACCAGAACAGTTGAGAAAACTGTTTATTGGTGGTCTGAGCTTTGAAACTACAGATGATAGCTTAAGAGAACATTTTGAGAAATGGGGCACACTTACAGATTGTGTGGTAAGTTATTAAGGGAACAAAAGGTTCTTGAAAGAGGGCAGAGGACCTGTTTAGGTGTGTTTCAGTGCTTTAAAATTTTTGTTTTGTAGGTGATGAGAGACCCCCAAACAAAACGTTCCAGGGGCTTTGGTTTTGTTACTTACTCTTGTGTTGAAGAGGTGGATGCAGCAATGTGTGCTCGACCACACAAGGTTGATGGGCGTGTAGTGGAACCAAAGAGAGCTGTTTCTAGAGAGGTATTTTAATAATACCATGTTGTGTGACGTGTGAAATTGTTGCAGAATTTTTGAGGGTTTTTTTTTAACTTACATATTTTTTATTTGTAGGATTCTGTAAAGCCTGGTGCCCATCTAACAGTGAAGAAAATTTTTGTTGGTGGTATTAAAGAAGATACAGAAGAATATAATTTGAGAGACTACTTTGAAAAGTATGGCAAGATTGAAACCATAGAAGTTATGGAAGACAGGCAGAGTGGAAAAAAGAGAGGATTTGCTTTTGTAACTTTTGATGATCATGATACAGTTGATAAAATTGTTGGTAAGTAGCAGTTTCTCAGAACTTGAATGGGAAAGCAGAAATGGCTTCTTAGCTCTCTACTAAACTTGCTAAATCGCTTATAACTTTTGTATTGTGCACAATAATAGCATATAAAGTGTATGGTTTAGTTTTCATGAAGTGATTATACGTGTGTAACCAGCATCTGGATCAAGAAATAAATGTTACTAACATCCCAGAACACTCCCTTATCACTACTCAAAGTCACTACCTTTTTGATGTTTTAATAAGTTATATAGTGATAAAGGATATCATTTATGTGTGCTTTTCCAAACATCAAATAACTTTTGTTTGTTTGTTTGATTAAACAAAATTTAGTTCAGAAATACCACACTATTAATGGTCATAATTGTGAAGTGA
This sequence comes from Tursiops truncatus, assembly GCF_011762595.2. Lineage (NCBI taxonomy): Eukaryota > Metazoa > Chordata > Mammalia > Artiodactyla > Delphinidae > Tursiops > Tursiops truncatus. The sequence continues at coordinate 55,762,474 of NC_047040.1, read as the reverse complement.
AAAAGGCCCTTTCTAAACAAGAAATGCAATCTGCTGGATCACAGAGAGGTGAGTAGTACCATATATACATACAAAATAGAGATGAGTAATGTTTGTAAGGTTCTTAAAGAACTTTCCTGCCTGTGTTGAAGGTCGTGGAGGTGGATCTGGCAACTTTATGGGTCGTGGAGGAAACTTTGGAGGTGGTGGAGGTAACTTTGGCCGTGGTGGAAACTTTGGTGGAAGAGGTAGGACAGTTACCTTATTTCTAAGAACATGTCTACCTAAGTGTTATTGGTAAGTTGAATATATTCATTTAATTCACACTTTGCTTTTTTTCAGGAGGGTATGGTGGTGGAGGTGGTGGCAGCAGAGGTAGTTATGGAGGAGGTGATGGTGGATATAATGGATTTGGAGGCGACGGTACGTTCTTTAATGTTTGATATTTTTATTTTGTTTCTATACTTTATTAAGAATGAAAGTGTTTGTTTACATTTTCCTAATTTAAAACTTGTGTGGCTTGACCATTAAAGTATGCTTTTAAACTAATATCATGGAAAAGTAGACCTTAAAGCCCTAAAGATTAAACATTACCTAGTTCTTTTTGGCTGATAAGATTTATTGTACTAGCAGTTGAGGTGGAATTATAGGTCTCAGAGGAGACTGTTCACTATTTTCCTTAGGGAGATTTTTTAAAATTGAGGCAATTTTTTAATATCAAAAGATTTAAGCATTCATCTTAATTGTTCCTAGCCCAGATTCTTGCTGTTCTATTAGCCAGGTATTACCAGGCTTTAGAGTGTTAAATCAATTTATTGACCTGTTTTCTGGGGGCTTAAAAGTATGGTAAACTAGCATTCAATAACTTGACCCTCTGTACATTTATATTTTTGTCTGACAACCCAATTTGTTGTTCTAGGTGGTAACTATGGCGGTGGTCCTGGTTACAGTAGTAGAGGAGGCTATGGTGGTGGTGGACCAGGATATGGAAACCAAGGTGGTGGATATGGTGGCGGTGGTGGAGGATATGATGGTTACAATGAAGGAGGAAATTTTGGAGGTGGTAGACTTTCACTTGTTTTGAATATTCAATAGTTTATTTATAGTTTCTTACAGGTGTTTAAAAACATGTTAAAACAGCATTTGGTCAAATTTGATGTTTTATAATAGAAAATACTCAAATGGTGAGAAATTAAACTGTTCTTATTTTGCTGGCAATTTAGTAAATTGGCAAAGTGTATTCAACTCTTATTTTTGTATTGAAATGGACATTTATCGGTAATGTTCGTTGCCTGAATTTTAGTTAACTCTAGGTACTTTTAAGCTGGACAGATGGGAACTGTAAATTGAATGTGCAGACATGTTGAATTGGGTGTCATCTGGAGTCTAGGTGACAAAAATACTTTGAGTCTTAATATGTCAGGTGTGTTGCAGACTCTTAAGCAGCTCTGCATCATTCCACGATGCTATAAAGAACTTCGTTATGAATGCACTGAGTTTTGTTGAACTGTATTGATGTATCAACAACAGGTTTTTCTTAACAGTCAACTTGAAATGCTTTTTTGTCATTGATTTAAAAGTTAAACGGTATCAGAATTACGGTGAATCAAACACAATTTTGATGGTATTTAGTGGTATGAAGGAGAGAATGTGTTAGCGTGTAACATCTAATACAAACAAAATACGGTAGCTGTCTAAATACATAGTGTTTTGAGCCAGCTTTCACTCTTTGTTTTTCCTCTCCTGCCTATGTTTGAGGCCTGCTAGTGGGCCTCTGTAGTGAAAAGAGTTTGGTAGCTCTGTAAAATCTCTTTTCAAAGCATTGTGTGTAAGTGTCAGAGCACATGCTGCCACGATTGTCAAAAGATGACGAGTACATGTATTAAAAAAGGAAAATAATTGTGTAGGTCAGCCACAAATAAAACCTTTGTAATTTCAGGTAACTATGGTGGTGGTGGGAGTTATAATGATTTTGGAAATTACAGTGGACAACAGCAATCAAATTATGGACCCATGAAAGGGGGCAGTTTTGGTGGAAGAAGCTCGGGAAGTCCCTATGGTGGTAAATAATTTTTTTTTCTATCAAAATTTTTCATAGCCTTTTAAATTAAAAACTCATGTGATTCTTTAAAATCTTTGTATGTTTCCAGGTGGTTATGGATCTGGTGGTGGAAGTGGTGGATATGGTAGCAGAAGGTTCTAAAAACTCAGAAGAAAAGGGTAGGTATCTTTAAATTTTTATCATGATGATAAAGAATATGTGGAACTGTTCACTGAGTGTAATAATTTTTTTATCCTGTATTATTCAACAGGCTACAGTTCTTAGCAGGAGAGAGAGCGAGGAGTTGTCAGGAAAGCTGCAGGTTACTTTGAGACAGTCGTCCCAAATGCATTAGAGGAACTGTAAAAATCTGCCACAGAAGGAACGATGATCCATAGTCAGAAAAGTTACTGCAGCTTAAACAGGAAACCCTTCTTGTTCAGGACTGTCATAGCCACAGTTTGCAAAAAGTGCAGCTATTGATTAATGCAATGTAGTGTCAATTAGATGTACATTCCTGAGGTCTTTTATCTGTTGTAGCTTTGTCTTTTTCTTTTTCTTTTCATTACATCAGGTATATTGCCCTGTAAATTGTGGTAGTGGTACCAGGAATAAAAAATTAAGGAATTTTTAACTTTTCAATATTTGTGTAGTTCAGTTTTTCTACATTTTAGTACAGAAACTTTAACAAAATGCAGTTTTGAAGGTGTTTCCTTGTGAGTTAACAAGTAAAGAAGATCATTGTTAATTACTATTTTGTATGAATTTTGCTAAAGTTAACTGTAAAGAAACACCTGCTGACTTGCAGTTTAAGGGGATCTATTCTCCCCATTTCCAAACCATGAAATGAATGGGCTCTGACATGTGGAGAGAATAGATATTTGTATGTTTGCAATGTGTGTTTTAGATAATAGAATTGGGTATTTAAATTAGCATATTTGTGAATTTAATAGCATTAAGATTTACTTCAAATGAAAAATCTCAAAATTCCTATTTGGTTTTTGTGCATTTTCTTTCAAAATGTAATCATATGATTTTAGTGTATTAGCTTTGCTGAGAGTCCTAGCTGTGTTTAGAACATCTCCATTCTACATTCACCTTGGTCACATGTGAACTGCTGCCATAGTTTTATTTGGGTGTAAAGAATGTCTCCTGCCCTCTGTTTAAATTCTGGAAAGGGATAGTGAATGTTTTCCGTTTCCTCCTACCTTAAGAAACATTCTTAAAATCTTCAAAATACAGGACCACTAAGCATACTCTATCTGAGCGAATTAGTGGCTACCTTTTTTTTTCCTTTTTAAAGCACAAGAGGCCCATAAATCTTCAGTTATTTTCCTCGGTTTAATATATATTTTTTTGATACAAGCTCTCAGAGCGAGAGAATAAAAATCATGCATTGTTGAACCCTTAACTGGCTGGCATGCTTTCCTGTTTGTACCCTCTGCATTATACTGGATGAAACCAAGGATAGTCTAGATATAATCATCCCAAGTGATTACTGCAGTAGAAGTGTAGCACAGTTGCTTAGTACAAACAAGCTTTTCACTTCCTCAAGACCTGAATTCAAATTTGGATAGTCAGAGTTTGTACTCACTAAAAATCCCAAAGAACACACTGTTATTTCCATGTGTATGCTTGAACCTAAGTCATGTTGGTATGAGTTTACAGTTTGTTTGGAAGACCCTGGTTGAGAAGAGTCTTCGATAACAAGGTCATATATATATATATATATATATAAACCAATGTCTACTGTTTTGCGCCAGCTAGTGCTTAAAATTTCATTCGAGCCCTAAGTATGTGCCCTGCTGTTATTATTTCTTCGGTAGTTGAACGTTAAATTTGAGATTCTTATTTTTGTTTTAAGAAGTACTAAGCAAAACAAGCAATAAAAGGGGGGATGGGGCGTGCTAGTGTTTGAATATGCTCTCGTTGCTCTAATTCTGTGCCTCTGTGCATTAATATTTGGATGCATGCAATGCCAGCATGGAAATCGGTCTTCACAGACACTGCAGTTTTCCAGAAAACACTCACAAACCAATAAATGTAACAGACAACATTCCATTTGTTAATGGACATATGTGAATAAGCAGTGTAGAAAATAGGCTAATTATTAGAAAATGGTTAAGTCTTTAACAACTTCAAGTGTTGGTTATATAAATGGACACTGTCAATGTTCATAACTTAAACCTGGGTACCTGGTCAAAATAATGCTTGGGAAACATTTTATTAAAATTAAGCTAAATTGTCTCAAGTTCTTTTATTCATATAATAAAGGTTGAAGGAATGGGGGAGATTAACATTTCCTGTTTCTATGTTTGTGAAATTGTTTGACACAACCTTGACAGTATCCTTTAATGGCATATGAGGTTAATTTGTACTGTTAACAAACTTTCTGTGTTCTGGAACTAGTTTAATAGTGAAAATATTGTCAGTAAGTTGATGTTTGCAACCTATAAGCAGGTGAAATCTGTGTATGTGACCTGTTTATAAGTTGTATTAGCTTAGTTCTTGTGAACAGTGTGGAAAAGTTAAGCCATGAGGAGAGCGATTTAACCAGCTTTAAAGGACCTAAGATGTGCTTTTTAAGCACAGTGTGGATCAAAGGAGACTCACTAAGACAGGACTTCAGCAGCCTTTTGAGTATGGACAAGTCAGCATAAATAAAGAATGACAAGGCAGCAGCAAGAGCTTCAACTACAGAGAAGTGAAGGCATAAGATACTATGGTGATAGTGAGCAACTTTCCAAAAGCTAGTTAAATCTGCTTATTACAACTGAAATATCGAAGAAAGTCTAGCAGGAAGGAGCTCTTCGCCTTTTGGAACACCAATGAGAGATAGTTGGCCACAGTCACTAGGTCTAGCATTTAGACCTGCAAGGAAGGGCAATAAGCATTAGGTAAGGCTTGAATTTGAATTTTTTCACTAATTAAAGAGTAATTTTTTGTAAAGCAAGGTAAGAGTAATTTTTTTGATTTGCAGGTTGAATGAGAACCCTACTTGCCTAAATGAGGAATGTCTTTCCTACCATCTTAAATACGAAGGTTTCTGGCTGGGTAAGGTTTGTAGCTTACACTAAAGCCTGATGACACCATTTGTTTCCCTATAAATTTATATTACATATTTTAAAACTATTAGATACATTGGCAAAATTGTTCAGCTGAAAAGTTTATCTTGGAACCACATTGAACACATTTTAAACAGTTTTAAAATTTTCCCTGCAGTAACCGTGAGTGTTCATCTTGAGTCAGATATATACAATTCATTGTTGGTGTCTTTAGGATAAAGTCAATTTTTGACAAGAGAAAGAGTGACCAGGTTTTTTTTAAAGAATTTTTGTAATAAGCATGACATGTAACAAGCATTACGCTTCATTACTCATTCTAGAGAAAAGAAAATCTTGGAATGAAATTTCAAAACTGTCAGATCATACAGATATAAAAATGGTCTTCGTTCAAGTGGCCTCATACATAAATAAGTTCTCTCACATACGACTTCAGGGAATTATTTGGACTAATAGGATAAACTTTTGGTTCTTTTTTAGGTTTCTTTGTGTTTAATCTGTTAATCAGAGGCAGTGGGGGCCTAATTCCACTAAAGCTCCTTTTTAAGACAACCTTTCCCAAAGAATAGTTAAAATATTACCCAATTACTACACAAATCAGATGCTGGTTGTTCATAAGGGCTATTATTGCTGCCCCAAAAGGGCTTGTTAAAATTTGAGGTTTGATGTTAATTCACTTTTTAAAAAATAACACTTTGGGGGGGACAGATGGTTAAAATAAAACTAGTTTCTAAATTATAGTAAGTCAAGTTATTTATATACAGGAGCAGTTAGGTTGCCACAGATTTTATTTTCAGAAAATAACTGGTTGGGTCTCTTTCTGTATCTATCTAAATCAGGACTGAATTTCTACACACCACCATAGAATGAAGTGTTGAATAAGGTAAATAGCCTTTTAATGATAATTTTTCTTTACAACATGGTTTTTAATGAAGCAAACTTCCTAAGATAGGAAATATTTTCTTTTTTAAAGGCATTGTTCTTTTGCAGTCCATCTCCTTTATGAAATAAAGTGATTTTACTTAAATGTAGTTCCACTGTCATTTCTGAAAAATACGATGCTCTTAAGTCATAACACCAGTAAACGAAGGAAGTTATACAAGGGAAAAATGGTCAAGGCAAACCTTAACTCATTTTGTCAAAGCAACTCATAGGTTACAGCTTCCCACACTACATTTCTTCTGAAAAAGCTCATTTTACACTCATGTCCTAAAGAACAAAAACTATCTGGTAACAAAGACCATTTGTTAAGGAACTGAACAGTTGAAATACACTTGGTTTTAAGAGTTCTAATATGTAAGTCACCATTTGAAACATTTCTAATTAAATGCCAGTATCTCTTGGAATTCCAGTAATTGATGTCACAAAGTAGTGAGTAAGCATGCTAATGTGCAGGGGTAATGTAAGGATTGTTAGCCTATATAAATATCCAAGATTACTTTTAAATCTCAATGTTTTACTCTGATTTATAAGACTTAAGAGGTGGTCTGTAATGGATTCAAATGTTTCATTTGTAGTATAATGAAATGTTTACAGAAAGAACTTTTTCATTAAAATATTTTTAGAAATGTGTGTGTTGTTTTGTCACTTCACAGTGTTCATGTGACTTAAATGCTGTATAGGTGGACATTGCATACTTTACCAGTAAGTAAAAAACAGGAAACTTGGCATGAGCCTTCACATTATCAGTTGATTTAAAGGATGTAGATTTTATTCAGTGGAAAACAGATCACATGAGAAGTAGGTGTGGGGAAAAAGCTTATTGCCATGTAAGGATTTAATTCTTAAAGGACAGAATACATGAGATACTTGGGTGATTGGTGAGTCAGTGAACTTTCTTTGGAGAAAAATTGTGGGTAAGGACAATTATGTGAACGGTAATTTGGGAGAATGGTGAAATGAGGGTTCAAAATGTTGGAAGGTACTGTGTGTTTTTTGTTTTTGGAGGTACTTGGTTTCTTAATCTTGAGAAGGGCAATTGAGCATTTTGTGGTGTGAAGGTGGGTCGGGGAAAACTTTAATAAAATTAAGTAGTAGTAAACTATCGTTATGCAGTTTAACCCAAGTGATAATGTGTCAGTTTGACAAATTGCGGGAATTCCCTGGCAGTCCAGTGGTTAGGATTCTATGCTTCCACTTCAGGGAGCCCCAGTTCAATCCCTAGTTGGGGAACTAAGATATTTTGGGCAGCACACCCCCAAAAAATATGACAAATTTGTGAGGTACGGTTTTGATGTGATTTTTTTTTTTTTTAATTTTCATACCATACTTATTTGGGTTCATAGCATTGATAGCTGTTAACATGTGAAATGCTTTGTGAATTGAAGCCATGTGAGGATTTTAGGATTTTGCTTGTATACATTTTGCTTGTATTCTGTGTAGCTGTAAGTGCCTTATAATTCCAGTTTAATGCTTGAGTTGTAAAATGTTTATCTTTATTTTCTCAGAGTGAAAATACATTAAATGAAACTGCAAAATGTTCAGGCAACAAGATAAATTTGGAATCTCCCGTGTACTCATTACAAACTGCAATTAAAATTTTTTTGGAGGATTAGTGTTTTGCGAAAGCGGGGTCCTGTAAATACACTAGGTTAATTAAACTTGCAACTGAATTAAAAGTACCAAGGGTTCCGGGAAGAGTAAGGTAATAGGTAATATATGCCATTTTTGCTTAATATATTTTCAATCAGGTAATGGTAAGGGTGCATTAAACTGCATTCACCTGGTAGAAGTTAAGTGGGCATGGTACTGAAAGCTAGGAAATAACGGATTTACCTGTATGTACTATTTTACTTCTGAAATTTACTGGTAATAAATGTGGATAGTGTTATGTATAAGGAAGTGGACAGCTTAATGAGAAATGGTTAAATTTCACTACATCTATGTGTATAGCCAATACAATTAATAAGGGTTTATCACAAAGATGAAAAATTGTATCACATATCAACTATATCTGAAAATCAGAATACACGGAATTTTCATTTTTAAAAATACATTGTATTAGTCTATTCCACCAACAAATGTTGAGTAAACTGCATCAAAAGAACTGATAGGTTATTTGGATTTAATCTCAGTTTTCTACTCAATATCCTTATTTAGTAGGTATCAGAAAAATGCAATCAGGATTTTGTTTGATTCTGAGATGCCAGATTTTGCCTATCGGGAAAAATTTTAAGTTCAGAACTAACACGGTGGTTTGTGACCTTGATCAGGTTGTCTGGGGTTTCCTTTTTTATGCCATGCTCCCCTTGGCAGTTTGGTGATGGTAGCAGACCTCTTAGAATGTTTTTTTTATACGCGTTAAATGTTACTTTTAAGGTAGTTAACCAAAAATCAGGTTTGATTCGGTAATATGTACTCTTAAGTATCAGGTAAGGTTAGTGGTGGGTCTGACTACTAACTTAGAAGTTGTGATGGTTAAGTGGTATTTTGAGATGCTTGGCAACAGTAACCTGATATTATCTGCTCATAAGTGTGAAGGTTGTTAAATGGGATAATGCGTTTAAAGAGCTTAAGCTGGCTCTTGGTCCATGGTCCCTAAAGATAGTATTCTTGGTAATAATGTGCTGAAGCGATGCCTAAATTTTAAAGAGTGACAAAGTTAATGCCAATGGGAGGTTTTTTCCTCCACATAGGATTAAAGTTCTTGTCTTTAATTTTTTTCCAGTTCTCAAAGTGTTAAAAAGCTGGAATTGGCCTGATAAATATCTTTAAAGTAAAAATGAGAATATTTTGTATATGTTCTGAGACTTAGAAGAATGGGTATGGAAGTATTATAAGGTACATTTGAGCAGCTACTCCACAGACTTCAAGAAAATCTCGGCAAGAATTTTATATAACAAATGCAGTGTCATGCAGTTAAGATTTCTAATAGGGTGTACCTCAATGTAAAAGGCATAGGTACACATTTTAAAATTAGGAACTGTTCAAGTAAGGTTTAACAGTTGGAGAGCCAAGTTTAATCTGAGGAGTCAGATAAACATTTCATGATCAAGAGGTGAAATCTACTTCTAGTCATGGGTCAGGATTTGTTAGATTTTAAAATTTTAGTTCTATGTAATGCAGCGTGTATAGTACTTCAGAGTAATTTTTAGGCACTGAAAGGTGGTGGTCAGTTATCTTCAACTTGCAAAGTTCTGAAGTTTGACTAACGAATGCGTGAGTGAAGGCATCTGGTTTCATGATAGTAGAAATCTGGTCTGCCTAGGTGTTCTTCGCCCTTGTGTGTGGGGGGGAGTAGATAGTAGTAGGTGCAAGTTAACTCCACATGCTCCAGATGGGGGCTGCTGTTAACAGATTGCCATCACTCCCACCCATAATTTTGTTTAAGGGCACTTTATTAGAAATGAGATTTTTGTCTTCTGAGGTTGGAAAAGTGATGTGTCTTCCAGGGATCTCTAAAACACCACTATGGGAAGGAATTCTTGACCACAGAGGACAGACCACAGAATCTCCACATTTGAATGCCTAGATAGTCCTTGAAGTCGTTTTCAACCCTGAACTTTACAGCCGGCTGAGTCAAATTCTTATTAAGCTGGTTTGACTTTAGTTTCTTTCACTTGCAACTAAAAGGCATGCTAATAAAAGGCTGAAGAAAAAAGTCTCATTTATAGCGTGCTTACTATTAGCTAGGGTCAGTGCTTCTTGTGGAGTAATTCGCTGCATACTTATCCCTGCTTTACAGATGAAGCAGCCTCGGTGCTTTGCCTCACTGGAGGTCATTCTTGGAAAATGGTAGCAGCCCAGGCAGTCTGGCTCTAGGGCCTGTGGACCTGTACACTGTATTGCGCCTGATGGATTGATAGGACTTTTGGTGAATAACCTGCACGTAGTGCTTATTTTAAACATGCTGAGCCCTCAGATGACTTCCATTTACCCACTTCAAAATGAAACCAAGCAAGACGTGAATATCTGACCAGATGAAGAAAATGATCAATGCTGTGAATGGTTTCTTGGGTAGCCTGCAGAGTCTCAAAATTTTGAGGGGCCTTGCTATTGTACCTGCTGTTTACATGTTTAATCACTGGATATGTCCCAAAGTGAACTGGTTTTCCCACCTAAATCTTCAAGCCACAGTCTTAACCATCTCTGGGCAACTCAGTTCTTTCAATGTTCAAGTCCTTGAGCCTACCTTCATCCTGCATCCATTCTATTGGAAAATCCTTTTAGTTCCTCCTTTGAAACATGCAGAATCCAGTGCCTTCTCACTACTGCTATCACTCTAAACCAAGACACCATACTCCATGTGACTATTTCAGAGCCTCCCCATTGGTCTCCTACCTTTACCCTTTAGACTACTGCCGACATACAAGGCAGAGGAAACCTTTAACTCAGATGTACCCCTACTTAACACTGCCAGTAGTTGTCCACAAGGTAAAAGCAAAGGTTATGAAGGCTTAACAAGGATCTGTGCCATGTGCTTTTCTACTCACCCACCCTTTTTCTCCCCCTCCATGTTCAGCCATATATTTTCTCAAACAGGCCTCAGAGCCTTCCAACTTCCTGTGTCTGTAATACTCTGTTAGTAGGATGGTTCTCCCACACCTTCAAATGTATGGCATATATCTTGATAGGAGTAAAAGAACCGGTGTTTTCATGTCAAAGTATATAGAGCATTTTTTTTTAGTTGAGATATACTTGCTGCTGAAGAGAAAGTGGTTTTTTTTGCGGTACGCGGGCCTCTCACCGTCGTGGCTTCTCCCGTTGCGGAGAACAGGCTTCAGACGCGCAGGCTCAGCGGCCGTGGCCCACGGGCCCAGCCGCTCCGCGGCATGCGGGATCTTCCCAGACCCAGGGCGTGAACCCGTGTCCCCTGCATCGTTAGGCGGACTCTCAACCACTGCGCCACCAGGGAAGCCCGAGAAAATCTTTTTGATATATTCCATTTCCCTGTATTTCCCGTACCAATTTAGTGTAGTGCTTTCCATATTATTGTCATAAAAGATTGTGAATGAACTTCAAAGAAATAATTTAACGGTCATAATATTCCTTTATTAGTACCAGCTTTTCAACTAAATTGTCTTTTGCTAGAGCTAAACAATTTAATATAAAAAATGCCATTTTTTTGTTCATACAGTATTTATTTAAAAAAGTACAGTGGTTAGTTTTGCAACAATTTGCTTTTAGCCAGATGTATCATATAAATCTATGAAAGTAACAAATGAGATAAGAACAGTATAAATAAGGAGTTTTTGTAGTATTTACATGTATATAGAAACTAGCCCCAATGGTGTTTTAAGAAATTAAGTTTGCAGTTAAAGTGAAACTACTGATTCAGCATACTGATAACTTATTTTAATGCTTCTTAAAGTTTTATATTTTCTACACTAGTTTTGACTATAATTTTGCATAGAATTACTTATAAAGTATATTTCTGCATTTCACATCACAGTAGGAGCTTTTAGTATAACAGTACAACAACAAAAAAACCCCACTAGCTCAGAAAAGGTCAGATCTGCTCAAATCTAGTTTTTCTTAGTATCTGGCTTCTTACTTTTGGGAACAAGGAATACATTGCCATCTCTCGTTTGCTGCAAGGAGTATTCACTTGGGGAGTACGGCTTTCCATCTTCATCACGTAGCATGCTGAAGACTTCAAGATACAAGGTGCTGAGTTGTTTTTTCAGTAGATGGAGGCTTTTGTCATTTTCTCCTTTTTCTTTGAGCAATTTTTCTTTTTCATCTTTTAAATGATCTAAATCTTGCTCCAGTTCCACTATATTTTCCAGTTTTCTTTTTCTGCAGTTCTGAGCAGCCACTTTATTCTTACCCCTCCTACGTATGTCTCTAATTAATGCAAGTTGAGCCTCGTTGAATTGCTCCTTGGACATCATTTCATTGAAGTCATCAACTGGGAGGTTAATGATTTTTTCTACAGGGAATGGGATATGGAGAGCTTTTGCCCGTAGCTCATCTCTTGTGAGATGAGCCTCCAAGCGGCTTGAATGTTTGTCTTTTGTGAATGGGGTTTTTCGATGACCAGGACTTACAGGCACTTCTTTCTTTGGTGTATTTTCACACTGGGCATCACACACTGGAGCACTGTTCCTCCGAGATGATGACAAGGGTTGGACTGTATCCCCAGAAGGCCTTACTGGCTGTGTTTTAGGACCCTTCTGTTTGACACTTCCAGGAGAACTATCTATTTCTTCCATTTCAGAATCACTGAAGCCAAGCAGTGTGTCTCCACAGATGGTAGATTCCACTGAGTGTTCAGGTGATGCCATGCTGGGACTTGTGTTCAGTGATATGCCAGAGTCAGAATCATTGAATTCTGCTGTTGCACTTTCAGGGTGGTTTTGGTTGAAGGCTTTACAAAGTGATAGATCAGAGATATCAATGGGCCCGTTTAGAAGTTCAGAGAGTGACTGGCTTAAAGTAGCAGAGGAGGGCATGCTGTTGCTGGTACTGGGCTCTGCTATGAAAGCGGAATAAAATTCATCACCAAAATCTGTATTTACTGTGGCATTTGAAGTTAATGAGTTCACTGTCAACTGGCTGGATTCTTCTGTGGAGAGGATGCTGCTGAAGGAATCCTCAAAAGCACTGAGAAAATGTGGACTGCAGTTACCTACTTCTTTTTCCAATGAGGGGATTGATGAATAGAAATGATAATTGTTGTTAATTTCCGCCAGTTTGGTTTCTGGACTTGGAACCATGCTAGTCTCAGCCAGTTTGTCACTTTGAATATTAAGACACTGCATGGAAAAGAAGTTTATACTATGTTAAGTCAAGGTTAAGTTATTTTTAATAGCTGATAATCCATATCTGATGGTAATCTCTCCCCACCCCCATTCACACCAGGCTCTTCTAGAATTCAGAGGTAATTCCCATTTCCAACAGATACTTATGCCTAAGCATATGTATTATTTTCAGAGTTCCCAGATCAGACTTCAGGTTTATAACCTGATCTGTCCCTCAAGACATCCAGTCCATTTAACTAACAAAAGTTCACTGAAGTGAGCATGGGCAGCTCTCATGACTAATTTAAAAGCACCCTCCAATCCTTCCTATAAGTAGGTGGCATATAAATAATAAATAACTGGAATGACTAATTTAAAGGGACTGAATATAAAATAGCATCTTTGGTATTTATTATATTAGATCTTAGTTACCTGTAATTCTGGAATGGATAATAGCTCCTCCCAAACTTGCTCAATATCCTGCTGCATATCGTCTAAATCAGCAGTGGCTAACTGAAGGACAGCAGTTTCAGGTGACTGAGCCTGATTAGGAGCAATAAAGACTGGGCTGTCGATGTGGCTGGGAATATCAGGAACAAGTGACTGAAACGTAGCTGAAGAAACCTAAAATTGAGAAGGCATTTATCTACATGAATCTGCCACCAGCAGTGGATGGGTATGCTCCAAGGCCATCACAACATCTTAGACTGGAATTGGCTGCAGTTCTGTATTTCTCTACTTATAATGGGGACTTACGACTCCTATTTCTATATAATGAAACAAATGTTTTTGTCCTGCCCAGCTGACTCCACATTTACTCATTTACTAGCTTGATTGCTTTATCCTATGCATTTGAAGGTAAACGTCAAAATGGGTAAGAAGAATCTTTAGTATTTAATTTGTATATATGTATGTAATACCTAGTATAGTGCTTCAGACAATAAACTTATTAAAATTGTTAACCGAAGAAGTCTTGGTTTACTACCCAGCTTGCTTTTTACTCACCAAAATTTCTAAGTACCTATAACAAGAGAGTTAACTTGTTTCCACGGTTATGCTCACCCATCCCTCTGGCTATGCAGGAGTAAACGTTTTTGGTTTTGTATTATGTGGGGGAAGGAGTTGTGTCTTTTTTTTTTTTCCAAATCATAAAGTTACCTATAGGCTAAGGTTTCCTTGATAAAATTTGCTCCTGAAATAGTTTTTCATTTTTTTTAAAAAAATGGAGATACATCAAAGGGACCAATATACGATATGTTATGTATAGTTGTGGAGATTTGCTGTTAACTAAATGTTAATACCTCATTGTCATCTACAAATGGGAATGTCTCTGTCAAAAGCTGCATGCAGTCATCGAAGTACAAATCATCTGGTTTGGGAATGTGGGCTACCTGCATAAAAGGGAAAGACACAAAGGAAGAAAAAAATTGTTCCGTGTTCATAAAATGTTTACAGTCTAGTTAGTCAAACATTCCTCTTGTTTCAGAAGTCAGTTTAGTATAGTAAAGAGCACAGAATCAAACCAGACTATCTAGTTTCAAATCTTGGCCCCCACCCCCCTATTTATTGCCCAGTTTCTGGGCAAGTTATTTAACCTCTTTGGGCTTCAACTGCTCATCTGTAGATAAAGTAGGATAATGGTAATTAACTCATAATTGTTGTGTTGATTAAATCAATCAATATTTCAAGTACTTTAGTAGAACAGTACCTGTCACAGTACATGAATAATCCCTACTACAACAGTCCTACTACTGTCACTACTGTTGCAGCTGTTTGATCCTTACAATTACATAATGTTTTTATAGCTTACAAAGCTCTTCCATGTAATTTATGTCCTCCTAATCCTTACACTGAGGTAAGTCAGTCAGGCACTGAACTCATCAGTAGGCTGAGGTTGGGAAGTTGACTTAATAAGTTCATGAAGTAAAAGGCAAAGCTGGAACTCAAATCCAGATGTTTTACCTTCCCAAGAACTGAGTACCCTGTACCTGGGAGTAGTTGGCAGATCCACTGGTTTCCGACGGGATGTGTTGTGCTGGCTGAACCGGGAGGAATTCACCTGTCTCTTCATCTAGTTGTAACTGAGCGAAAAAGGCTTTCTCTTGCTCCTTTTGCAGTTGTTCTTGTCTTTCCTTTTCAAGTTTTTTCTGTTTTTCCCGCTCATGCTCCTTCCGTCGTTGACTGAAGTCAAATACTTCTCGACTTACCCCGAGATCTATATCTTGCCTCCAAAGTATGTCAATCAAATCCATGTCCTATGTTTAAAACAAAAAAGGAAGGAGAGAGACCATGGTTAAAATAGTTTTAAAATGGCAGATACCACATAATTTACATTATGCCATTGCTGATGGTGGGGGGTAGGGAGATTACAAATAAAATCTGAATGGGAACACAGATCCAAAGTTCTGGAAGGGCACAGTTAATTCTATTCAACGTATGTATCTTTTTTTTTTTTTTTAAATCACCTACAAACAGCTATCCAATGTAATCACTCATTACTTGGATTATTAACAATTTGGGTGATGGTAGAGGTCACTAACAACAAAGTAACAAATGTTGCACATTAACATTCTTGAATTAAAAGAACTCCCACACTTGTTTAATGGAATAGAGAAATTAGAGCAAGCACTCCAAGCCAATGGTTTATTATAAGAAGTGGAGTTTGGAAAACATGATTGAGCATGTGGAATTTTTCCCTAAACTTGCTTAGCAAATACCAGTTTACAGGGGAAAAAAAAAACCCAAGTTAAACTGTCAACCTAGCAGTTGTGAAATATCACCTTTCATTTGGTCTTCGCTATAGTGGATTATCTTTTCCCCATCATTTCTCGCTACTTCTGTGTCTGTGGTTACTTATTAAAAGTTTCCTCTTTTTTTTTTTAATAAATTTATTTTATTTATTTATTTTTGGCTGAGTTGGGTCTTCGTTGCTGCGTGCGGGCTTTCTCTAGTTGCAGTGAGCGGGGGCTACTCTTCGTTGCGGTGCGCGGGCTTCTCGTTGTGGTGGCCCGAGCACGGGCTCTAGGCGCGTGGGCTTCAGTAGATGCGGCACACAGGCTCAGTAGTTGTGGCTCATGGGCTTAGTTGCTCTGCGGCATGTGGGATCTTCCCGGACCAGGGATCAAACCTGTGTCCCCTGCATTGGCAGGCGGATTCTCAACCACTGTGCCACCAGGGAAGCCCCAAAACAGTTTCCTCTTGACTTGAGTTTTAGCTCCTGAGGTATGAACAAATTAGTAAATTCAAGTCCTAGCAAATGGTAATCTTGTGTGGGTGAAGCAAGAGATTGCCAAAAGAACTGGGAAAGGGGTAGTGCCCACTAGGCTCATTCCTGAGAAATCGTAAATAACCCTCTTAATAACACAAACCAAAAAAAGGTGGCTCTAGGGAAAGATGGAAGGTAATATGTTCTAAGATATGGGGAGAATTGTACAATGAGGGAATGGTTATTTTGATTTATATTACACGGCTAGGCTTAGGTTACCATGTCCATATTTTCCTAACCACACATGTGTCAAAAGCAATTTTTCTGATTTACAACTTTAGTTTTTGTAAAAGTCTGAACAGGTAGGAAATGTAAATCAGTTTCCATTTAACAAATCATCTGTGTTGAAAATAATGAGATGGAGACTGGAAAAACTGACAGAGAAAGGGAATTGGGATCTGAAGGCCAGCAGACACAGTGTGTACAGACATCAAACTTTGTATTGCGGTTCAGACAGCAGTTGGCAGCACTGGGCTGCCCAGTGCATTTACGGCTCTACTACTTTCAGCCTCCAAAGGACAAAAAACAACATGGCTGTTGCTTCACTGAGCAGTCAGGCTATTTCACCCAACAAAGTACAAGCACAGACCACCCAGCCTAGAGGCAGCCCAGCTAACTGGATAGTAGAGGCCACCTCTAGCCTTGATTGAAAGTTGGTGTTAGAATCTTAAATGCTATGAAACCCTGCTCATGAGGTTCATTACTCTAGCTTTGAACAGTATAACTTTTAGTACAAAGCACACACAGTAGGTATAATTAAAGCAGTATCTGTAGCTCTTCAGAACTGGCTAGGGTATACCTGTTTGTAAGCCCACATCTATTAAGGGCTTTCTATATATGCCAAGCATTGTTCTAAGTACTTCAGATATACACAAACCAACCCTCAAAACCACATAAAGAGGACATGTATCCCTGTTTTACAGATAAGTATATTGAAGCTTAGAAAGAAGACGTACTACGATAAAGTGCCAGGACAGGGATATATACCCAGGCATGAGTACAATATGAGCCAATCCTGGACTCCTGATTTTTAACCACTAGCCCACACTAAAAATACGAAGTCTGATCACTGGACAGTGGTTCCTAAGTGGGGCAGGAAATAAAATCCATTGTTGTATATGTAGACTTTGCCTTGACGTATTGGTGGTGGGAAGAAGTGGCCATCACCACTTCAAAAGACTGGATTGAGCAAATGTCACCTGGATTATTTTCCTCACCACAAGCAACAAAATAGGAATCGTAGAGCATTCAGTCATACGTGGCTATCTTCTCAGGGGGCTCCCCACTAAAATAAAACATGAGAATTTCCATTTTAAAAATAATTTGTTTCCACTTTAATAGACATGTTTACACAAGGGTCATGTGAAAAGAGAAAGGCCCAAGATATAGAGAAACCTACTTTAAAATTCTAATTAGGTTGGGCCATATCTTCTGAGGGAATCTAGCTACAGCTGAGTATCCTGTCTGGGCCATTCTCCAAACTGGAGCTAACGACCAAGGTGCTAAGTCTCGTTCAGGGTGTTCACTACTAAATGCTAGCACTAAAAATTAAGGAAATGCATACTCATGCTATCTCAATTGAACTCTAGTTTCTCTATAAAATAAGCAGTACCTGTAGCCACCTCTCTCAAAAACTGACACGGAAAGTGCACTGAGCTCTTCAGAAGGTCAACAATAGAGAAACCCAAATACTTGTCCCTGCACCTGGGGGTCACTCTGCCACATCTGCCCTCACTTCCCCAGACTGCCCTAGGCCTGGGGCTTCTCCTTGTTCAGAGATCCCAGGATAAAAACCAGTACTCAGTTTTGACTTTTCCATGGAAGAACTGAAAGAGCACTGAAGAATTTACGTTGGAAACACCTCATAAATATGACTAGTCCAAAGTATTCCTAGAACCCAGAACTATGGGTGGGAGGAAAATTTCTAATGTAATTTACTCTAAAATTGTCAGTGGCAATCACACCAAGAGTTGATACAACTCTGTTCTTTCCTTTTCCCCCCTTTCCTCCCCATCAGATGTCTTGAGTGGGTTTAGGTGTTTTAGCTATAAATTTAGTGTAATTGTTCCATCCTACCCCTACCATATGGATGTTGGTCGATCAAATGAAATGTAGAAGAAATTTCTCTATAAATGTAAAGTATATGTAAATGTTGTTATGCATCCCAACAAGAAGTAGGATGGGCCCTACTACTTGCTGTAAGTGAGACCAAGCTCCAGGCCAAAGGATAATAATGAAGTTACAGATGGAACTGTAGTGGGAGCCTTGAAACAACACTCAGCCATAAAGCTACTTGGTTCCTCCTCAGGGAAGGTATGAAATTGACCACTAGGCATGTGAATCGTGTGTTGTAAATAAAAGTAAATAACATACACTTTTATGTAAACTTTTATGTACACACACAACACCCTCTCAATTCCTGACATGACTACCCTTCAATGCACAGCCCCAAACCAATTCAGTGTTTTAAAATTTCCCATAACATAATTAGACAAGGACACATTGATGGATCCTCATCAACAAACAGGAAAAATAAAACACAAAATGTCATTTGGATCAGCTCCTGAGCACCTGTTCTTGTTATCTGATCTGAAACAATGCTGGACACTGGGAGGTGGAGGGGCTCCTACAGCCAGAGCTGACCGTCTCCACCAGGAATGCCACCAAAAGATATTTCAAGTGACAACATCTAATTGTTCTTAATGAAGGCTGGGCAGCCTTCAATGAGATAATAGACCAAGACAGGTTTCAAAGTGTTCTCAGAGGTTTTCATTTTTAAGTTTATTTTTATATAATGTTTAATCTTGCCATGCGAGGTCTCTGAAAGAACACATCTGCTTAAAAAAAAAAAAAAAAGCTGAGTTTTAACCACTTTGAATTCCTTTAACACAGATGTTCTGATCAAATTCAGAATTCAGTAACAAGGGGTTGCTTGTCATGGCCTTGATGTATCATATACTGTGTTACTCAGATTTTCACATAAGTTTTGGAAGAAAAAACCTGCAGCGATTTGATATTGCATGAAATATTCAAAGCTTTATGTTGAAAATGAGAACAGCAGAAGTTTGTTGACCCACGACTCACTGGTGGGGAGCCCTGCAGGCCCAGGACTGTGTTCTGTGCTGACCTCAGGCAGTGAGCTGTCTTGAAGGAGCCCTGTGACTGGGCACATGACTTACTCCACAAATGACCCATCTCTCTGCAAAATTCCTGAACCATCTAAGAGGAGATAGCTGGGGTGGTGCCCATAACAAAACGGACAGTATGGAAGGACAATGCCAGTGGAAGAATTAAACTGCTCTCTCACACTTCAACCTGAGGCACTGGGGAAGCATGGCTGCCCTGCAAGAGGGCAGATAAAAAGGGTCTGGGGAGGGAGAGGAAATGTATGGCATTTCAACAGGTATTTCCTTAAGCTTCCCAAGGGCAACACAGGCACTGGCTGTGAGCCTTCACATGCCATATGGAGCAAATGCCGTCTGACATACTTGGTGTCTGAATTTTTGTTGTTGTCCTTTTGCAATTCCTGAGTGTATTCCACGTTATGTTGCTAGCTTGGCTTCGACAAAATAAGGCAATTTAATAAGAACGTAAATGTTTGACAATTCACGTTAAATCACCATCTGGCCCAATGGAAACAGTCATATTGAAAATGTCTCTCTCTATATATATATCATCATTTGCCATCTGGGTAATCTGTTACGCATTTTATGGGAAATCTGAAGTTGGACTATTAACTCGTACCACTTTAAAACAAATGTCTTTGTTCCAGGATAAACAGAAGAAAGCCCTTGAACACAGAATCCCATAATAATATGTCTTTTGCAAGCCAATTTTAGTGCTTTGAACAAACAAGCATTTATCATGCTCAGATGATCCCCCCAAATCAGAAAAGATAAAGCAAAGATATCATCTCTTCCTAAATTAAAGCAATTCAGTAAACTAAGGCTTTAGAAAAGTATTTGAAATGAAAAATAAAATGGTTTTTATTATATACATTCAAATGTATACATGAAGCTTGCACCTCCCAACCCCTTTCCCTACCTGCCCTCTCCCATCCTCTGTTTTGTCCAGAGGATGACGGGAAGGTCGTGGGAGGTTTCTTCTAAAAACAAATTTCACCAATAAACTTTTTAAAAAAATTGCACAGATAACTAACTTTGTAAACAGACAATGAAAACTGATCCTCACTTCCAATTTTACAGTATAAGTGTTAAGACAATGTCTCAAGTGATTCCTTTTTTTAAATTTTTAATTTTTTTTACATCTTTATTGGGGTATAATTGCTTTATACAGATTCCTTCTTAAAATCATGTATTTCCATTAAGAAAATAATAAATCTTCTTTTAAAGTTTCTTCTCCTGAAATCGATCTCTCCATCCAAATATTAACTACTGGCATTCAGAGTCTAAATTGCTTTTCTTTCATACATTTCAGTCTTTATATTATGCCCAAGTGGTTATATTATTCACCTAAAAGCTAAATCTGGTTTAATATTTTTTTCCATAGAAGCTGCTCAAATGTTTTTGGGCAAAACCGGATGGAACATGAATCTCATCCTACTGTCCGTTGAAGTATAAACCAAATTAAGAGCTATAGGAAAGTACAAAAACAACTGAGGGCATGCTCGAATTCTGAAGAATTGATTGAACAACAAAGATCTCCTTGATTCCCAAGGCTCTACTCTGCAGTCACAATCCTTACTCCTAAAGTAAAATGACACCAAGCAGGTGTGTTTTTAAAATACATCTCACTGATGACTATTCTATTTCATAAATATTTATCTGCCTATTTACTTCTCTCCTGCTTCATTACAAGAAGATACACAAGACAAGGCCAACTGTTTTCTCAGACTTCTAGAGAAGGCAGATGAGATGACAGGTTATTCTCTACAGTCTGCCCACATTCAGGTACTTTTTTTGAGTCTACTGGACTGATTTGCTAACTTCTGAATATATTGCTGTAATAATTATGGAGCAGGTGATAAAAAACAAAGATCACAAAAAAACATATTTATATAGAATCACAGAATGTTAGAGATGGAAGGGGACTTACAGCCACCTAGGCCAAGTGTAAATGTCACTGGGTTAATCTGTGTTAACTACAGCTCCATTTTTAAAAATAACTGGCCTAGCAACCAGTTTCTATGTCAGCAGAGACTCCTAACAGGTAAAAGTTACCACTAATCCAAGTTTTCCTTCTCGAGAAAACTTACCAGGGATTATTTCCTCAATCTTCAATAACTAGCAATTCTTTTTGTTTTGCTTTGTTTTTTAATTTATTTTTATTGGAGTATAGTTGCTTTACAATGTTGTGTTAGTTTCTGCTGTACAGCAAAGTCAATCAGCTATAAGTATACATATATCCCCTTCTTTTTGGATTTCCTTCCCATTTAGGTCACCACAGAGCACTGAGTAGAGTTCCCTGTGCTATACAGTAGGTTCTCATTAAAATAACTAGCAATTTTTAACAGCATAAAAAATCTCAAACACACATCAAGACATGAATTATTCAACAAGTTAAAACTCTAGGGACTTCCCTAGTGGCGCAGTGGTCAAGAATCTGCCTGCCAATGCAGGGGACACAGGTTTGAGCCCCGGTCCGGGAAGATCCCACATGCTGTGGAGCAACTAAGCCCGTGCGCCACAACTACTGAGCCTGTGCTCTAGAGCCCGCGAGCCACAACTACTGAGCCCACACACCTAGAGCCTGTGCTCTGCAACAAGAGAAGCCACGGCAATGAGAAGCCCGTGCACCACAACGAAGAGTAGCCCCCACTCGCCCCTGCTTGAAAGCCCGAGCACAGTAACGAAGACCCAACGCAGCCAAAAAAATAAATTAAAAAAAACCAAACTCTAGATCACAAATTTGCTATTCCCTGGATCACAGATGCATCCTTCTACCCTTTTGTCTTTCAGCTAAAAAATGGTCCAGTTTCCTCACAGTCCAGCTTGTTACTGTGTACAGACATTTTCATGGGCTGCTTCCTGTTCACAAACAAGTTTCTCAGCAATGACTCAATCTAAGAAATGTGATCCAGCCAGTTTACTGGAACTCTCACCCATTACGCTTGTCTGTACACTGTAAAGCATGATGCAAAGATAACAGCAAAACTGGAAAGTGAATAGACTAGGAACTTGGACTATTTTCTCAAGAGGCACATGTGTTTGGCCAAAAATAAATCATAAAGGACAGTTAATTTCCAAAATAGCAGGTGAGGCCACTGCTACGAAAAGTGGATGGATCCAACTTTCCCATGGGAAGTTTCATATCTGGGTGCCAGCAGAGTTAATTTCTGGTTGTCTGTATTTAAGCAGGATGCTGCTGCTGGGCCTCAATCAAAGGGCTTATGCAAGGGTCAGTCACTATGTCAAGAGAATGGCTTGGTTAGATAAGCAAACTTCAGGACATGTTTTTTCTCATCTCTTCCCCATTTTGAAGAAGCCATGAATGTATTCAGTCCTGGATGCTGTCCTCTGCACATGAAAGGAACTTTGTGACTTGGTCTTCCATCACTATTAGAATGAGTCTACAGGAAAACACACACACCCATCTTACCAATATAACCTTCAGGTGCACTGGCTCTAACTCCCTAACTCACTTTACCTAACATACACTGAAACTAACCTAGCGTGGACTAACCAGGTCGTCAGATGTCTACCTTGAGCTCAAACAGCCCTGTTTGCTCACCCTCCTGCCCCTCCTCCTAAAGGGCAGCCCCCATGAGGGAGGGCAGTACCCTAGCACACTGGAACTACTGGGGCTCTTTACTGCCACTTCTGAACTTCCTCAGTGATCCTTCACCCTCTGTGGATCCTGCATTTGTAAACAGAAATTATTTATTTCTATCTTAAAGCTCCTTTTCAGATTTAACTGCCTACAATTAAGCTTTAAAAGCTAAGAATTGGGACAGTCACCCAGGCCTGCTGTTTCTTGCCGGTAGCCAAAGACCTGTGTGCCTGTGCTGGTGGTGCCAGTGATGAATTTTAGATACATATGTATTATATACTGTAATATAGAAAGACTCTAAAACATTTAGACTTTTTTGTGCATCCTGTTAAAATACTTTCCAAAGGGGGGGGGGGTCTTTAATTTCTTTTTTAGTGTGAAATTTTTGAGTATGAAATATTTCATACTAATAGCTAAAAGATCACTTCAGAATGGTGATAGTTATAATAAAGGTGGTGGTCAAGATTAACAAGATTTAGTGTCCATACTAACCTAAATGGATCATTAATCCAGCAACCCATCTACTACATGCATATAGCTCGCCATTCAGGTGCCAGGAACTGCGCTAGGTGCTGGGGACACAGAGATAAACAGAGGACAGTCTCTGATCTCAGTTTAGAGACTCAAGGAGAAACATGTAGGAGCCAAGGCAGCACAGAGGAAGTGTCACTAAACTGCACAGAAAGACCTCACAGGAGTGACAACTGACTTAAGTACGCCAGTCACAACTGCATGAACATCACACCCGCTTAAACAAGGGGTAAGCCGGGTTTTTCCAAACATCTAGTCCACATGACTATCTGAAAGCAAAGGAGGTTTTGGAGTGGAGAACACAAACAACCCATCTCCACTCACTCTGCTTTCTTGGTCTCCCCTCTGGTGGCAGCAATCCCCCCACGCCTCCCCGTTTCCCCCCAGAGGCTCAGATCCTCCAGCACGAGGAAAATTCTCAGAGACTTCCTCCTCACATGTAGACTTCTCGGTCAGTATGACTCATCTCAGCTGAGATGGGAATTACTGCTAATGCCACAGTGTCACAGAATGCTGCGACTGAAGGGGCCCAGAGGACTCACAGCCCCTTCCATTTTTCAAATGGGGAAACAGGTCTAGAGGATGAAATGACTTGCCCCAAGGTCAGAGATCAAGGATTCCAAAACTACTATGGTCTACTTTTCTAATTTTACAAATCCTGCCAAGTTATTTGGCAGAGGGGGAAAAAGATACATTTTTGCTTCACTGTTTCAATTTGCACCTCTGGCCCCAGCTTGCCAGTCTGCAGGTGCCTCGCAGCTTCTATTTGAGCTGGCATTTGCCGAGCACTTCATGGTTTGCAGGGGTGTTCACTGCAGAGCAAGGGGGAGGTGGCTTATCTTCATCTACGAATGAGCACAATTAGGCTTTGGGCCTCGAGCATCCTTGCCCCAAATTGCATGCTTGGCAAGTGGCAGAGCCAGGACCCCAACCAAGAACTGATTCTGAGCCTGTGGGCTCTTCCCACCACTGCAGGACAAAGGCTGCAAACTGCTTTAGCCCCAGGTGGGACGCTAAGGCTTGGAAGCTGGCTCTGCTGAAGCTCAGACCCACCCTTCCTGATGACTCAGGGCAAATACAGTCAACGGCACACACAGAGCTTAGCATTTAAATCTTCCCATAAAGCCAATATTTACCCCGTACTTTGTATATCTTATGTTATCTGGTCTGACTAAACTGCAAACTCCTTCAAGGCATGACAATGTCTTTTTTTTTTTAATTTATTTATTATTATTTTATTTATTTATTGTTTCTGGCTGCATTGGGTCTTTGTTGCTGTGCACGGGCTTTTCTCTAGTTGCGGCGAGCAGGGGCTACTCCTGGTTGCGGTGCGCGGGCTTCTCCTTGCGGTGGCTTCTCTTGTTGCGGAGCACGGGCTCTAGGTGCGTGGGCTTCAGTAGTTGTGGCTCGTGGGCTCTACAGCGCAGGCTCAGTAGTTGTGGCGCACAGGCTTAGCTGCTCTGCAGCATGTGGGACCTTCCCGAACCAGGGCTCGAACCCATGTCCCCCTGCACTGGCAGGCAGATTCTCAGCCACTGCACCACCAGGGAAGCCCAACAATGTCTTTTCTTAATAGATGGTAGATGTACATAGTATAAAATTTAAAAGTTGCAAAAGTAATCTCCCAGTTATCCTTCCCCAAGGCAACCATTGGCATCAGTTTTCTGTGTTCTTAGGAAGATATTCTATTAAATACACACCCGTAGGCACACACACAAGTAGCATATAATCATAATGTTCCACACTTATTTCTCCCTTTTTAGAGATGGTTCTATATCAGGGCCTAGAGTTGTTCCATTATTTTTAATGGCTGAGTAGTATTTCATTATGAGGATGTACTATGTTATTTAATAATTACTTAATCAGCCCCTCATTGGGCTTTTAAGTTATTCCTAATCTTTTGCTATTACAAATGATGCTATAATGGCTACCTTTGTACATAAATCATTTCACGAATGTGTGAGGATTATCTGTGGGATAGATACTTAGAAGTGGAATTGCTGGTCAAAGAGTATATGCATTTTTATTTATGATACATATTGCCAAACAGCTCTCCACAGAGGCTGTACCTTTTACACCCCACCAGCAATGAGAAATGCTCATTTCCCCACTCTGTTCCCCACTCATGTGTCCTTCACACCTTGCGGCATATTGGCACGTGGTACCCACTCAATAAATACATTGTAATTGTTGATACAAGGTGTCCTATATTAATTCCAGAATCATTTCAAAATCAGCCCTCCCACTATTTTTAAAGATAACAAAATTAAGACTAAAGAAGAGAATATACTGTACATACATACAATCAGTTGTCCGGCAAACAGCATTTGTTTAATCAACAGTCTATGTCCAGCCAAGGTAACCTTGGTTGGTGCCTTTGGAGCTGGTAAAACATCTGCAGGGGCAAGAAATGTAAAGGCCACGGTGCACACAGATAGACAGAGGCTAGGCAAAGTCTCAACAGGTGAAACAGGCAAAATCAGCAACCTCAGCCCTTCTAACAGGCAAGGTAAACTCCAAAGAAAAACCAAGTCCAATTAAAAATGGAACTACCATATGATCTAGCAAATCCACACCTGGGCATATGTCTGAAGAAAACAAAATAATTTGAATTTGAAATAATTGAAATAATTTGAAAAGATATATGCACCCTGATGTTCACTGCAGCATTGTTTACAACAGCCAAGATATGGAAGCAACCAAAGTGTCCATCAAGAGATGAATGTTTAAAGAAGATGTGGTGTATATATATACAATGGAATATTAGCCACAAAGAATGCAATTTTGCCATTTGCAACAGCATAGATGGACCTGGAGGTATTAATGCTTGCTGAAATAAGTCCAATAGAGAAAGACAAATACTGTTATGTTTTCATTTTATATATGGAATCTAAAAAATAAAACAAATGACTATAGCAAAACAGAAACAGACTCACAGATACAGAGAACAAACTAGTGGTTACCAGTGAAGAGAGGCCTGGGGGAGAAGAGAATTAAGAAGTAACAAACTACTAGGTATAAAATAAATAAGATACAAAGATGCAATGTACAGCACAAGGAATATAACCAATATTTTATAACTTTAAATGGAGTATAATCTATAAAAGAAAAAGCAGGTTCAGCCAGGCTGACCCATCCACCAGCTCTCTAAAGACCAGGAAAAGGCATCCTTGTCTAGGGATGTGTCTCTCAGAAACCTATGTCTGTTGGCCATTAAATTACATTGAACACACAATTGACTAAGGGGAGCTGACAGTGATCTTGCAGATCACAGACCAAACCCCAGGTTTACAAATGAGAATCCCAGGGCCCAGAGATGCTAAATGGGTAAATGGCCCTAGGTCTCATTTGACTGAGCAGAACCCAGGAGGGGGCATCTGGTCAACTAACACAAATTAGATTTCAAACTAGACTTTCCTATTGCATGCACACATGCATTCATTCATTCATTTATTTGGCTGCGCCGGGTCTTAGTTGCGGCACTCAGGATCTTCATTGTGACACACGGGATCTTCGTTGCAGTATGTGAACCCCTAGTTATGGCATGTGGACTCTTAGTTGCAGCATGCATGCAGGATCTAGTTCCCCGACCAGGGGTCGAACCCAGGCCCCCTACACTGGGAGTGCAGAGTCTTAACTACTGGACCACCAGGGAAGTCCCCCTATTGCAATTTCTATTCCTTAAATTCATGAAATACTAGGAATTATTTT
This sequence comes from Tursiops truncatus, assembly GCF_011762595.2. Lineage (NCBI taxonomy): Eukaryota > Metazoa > Chordata > Mammalia > Artiodactyla > Delphinidae > Tursiops > Tursiops truncatus. Next base: position 55,735,474 of record NC_047040.1, on the reverse strand, counting down.
GAAAACAGACGTTTACAAAACTGTTGTATGGCATTTGACCCTGCAGCCAAATTAATGGCCTATAAAACTCTGTTACCTGACTGAAGTTTCTGCAGAGAACTTTCCTTTCCCTACTCTTAATCTCTAAATCCTGGGTGGTCTGTGTCCATGCTCAATACAATAGAGCTAAGAGCCTCCCAGTTCTAACCCTTACTTCAGGCAGATCGTCTCCACTACCAAGAGCAAAAGTCTAAAAAAAATTAAAAAAATTAAACTGGACCCCTGAGAACTCCCAAATCATGGGGTCAAAGCCTTGGACCCACTAAATGCACATTCCAAACGTGACTGACTCATCCAAGGCCTCACCAAGACCAAGTGTGACCTCGGAAATAGTTCTACAACTGCTTGGAGAAAGGAAGCCCTCAAGACACCAGTCCTTCCATTTGCAGTGCTTTCGGAGCACAAAATACTTTCACTTGCATGACTGTATCATTTAATCCTCATGCTACTCTGTGTGAAGATCAGTGGGATGAAGAAACAGGTTCAGAAAGGTTAAATATCAAAGGTTGCCCAGCTTGTCAGCTGCATCTGTAGCAGAAGCAGCCCTCTCTAAACCTGACGGACAGACCCATAAATCAAATCACCATTTAATAACTCGCAATGCCTCCCTTTCCTCCTCTATGCCTCAAAATAGAAATAAAATTCTGGTTTGCTCTAAGGGTGCCCATTGCAGTTGTTGGTGGCTTCTTCCTTTAAGTCAGTTTTGTTAATAAGAAAACAATACCATAAAACAGGCCTAAACTTTTACCGAATGATCTCAGGCAACCTACCTAAACAATAAACACATGAAGTCAAGCTCTCAGTCTTTTTCTCAAGGACAAAAGCTATGGGTCTGGTTTAAAATCTCTGGCTTTGGGAAAAGAACTCTCTAAATTAAAATATGAAAGCCAGATGTATGGAGTTTTCTAAAGTAAATGATCACACAAAGTGTGGGTATTATTTGTACCTTATTACTATTCCCCATGAAAGTATCATTATACTGCCCAACAAAAATACATGTCAAACATGGAATCAATCACCCTGTCTACTGGTAGGCACAGCACAAAAATTCCTTTCTCTCAGTGCCTAAAATAATTTCTTTTTAAAGGCCTTTTCTTTGGTCTGGATCTCGTGGAAGCTCTTTGCAGCCCTGACACCCACCATGTTTCCAATGCCGAGTAAACCCAGGACCCAAAGCAATAGGCTATAAAGAACATTAAGTTCAGTACCCGTCTAGAATTAGGGCATGCCATGTTACAGTAACTTTTAACCTCAGTTTCTCCATCTGCTGAAGGACAGGGTTGGCTTAAGTGACTCCTAAGATTCCTTCCTCTAAACACCTCTGATTATAAAAAGTCAAAAATACAAGTCTGAAAACTAATTTTGAACTTTAAAACAAGCTAATTTCATCTACCTATAACAGATGCTCTAAAGCAGTACTTTCCAGTAGAAATCTAATGCAAGCCACATGTGTAATTTAAACAATTTTAGTAGCCTTACTAAAAAAAAGTGAATTTAATTTAAACAATATATTTATTTCACCCATGTCAAAAAATTATTCTATCATGTAACCCAAATGTTTCAATTATTAACAAGCTATTAGAAGTGACAAAACACTCAACATACGTAACAAATCTCACCTGAAGGCATCACATGAAATGCTGTCCCCCCAGAATAAAGTTATATTCAACAGAAAAATATCTTATCCTGCTTCTGTCTTAAATTTTAAATAATTCATTAAGATTAAAAATGCGGATCCTCAGTTACACCAGCCCCATTTCAAGTGGTCAAAAGTGACCAATGGCAAGTGACAGTGCAGCTCTGGGGACCTACAGACTGAGTCCTCCACACTCCTTAGGGGGGAATTCTAATGAACCAAACTCCTCTGTTTCGCAACACCGTAACATTAACCCTTCCAAAGGACACTAGGCAGTATTTATACTGTTAGCAATTATTTGCAAAAAGCTACTTCAATGACCTGAAAGTGACAGTGTGAGTCTTAAGTTACTAAGAGGGCTCATAAGGACCACAGGGGATCACCCTGATGTTAATGAGCAATGTCTGGTCCAGAGGCCACACAATTACCAGATTATTGCAAAGGGCATATGAAGAATGGGTAGAAATAAGGGGCTTAGGTGCTAGGAAAATACTATCTGTTCCAACTAAGGATATGAATTAACCCTGAGTCTGGAAATGACATTTCAACTGCTTCAAATGTATACATTTGAACATGCACAGTATCCACTGTTGTCACCAACTGCCAGGCAGCAATTTGGACCTCTTAAAAAGTAATTGATAAGTATATATACCACATTTCATTCTCTTAAAATCAGTATAGAAGGGGCTTCCCTGGTGGCGTGGTGGTTAAGAATCCGCCTGCCAACGCAGGGGACATGCGTTTGAGCCCTGGTCCTGGAAGATCCTGCATGCGGCGGAGGAACTAAGCCCATGCGCCACAACTACTGAAGCCCGCACACCCGGAGCCCGTGCTCCGCAACAGGGGAAACCACCGCAATGAGAGGCCCGGGCACCACGGCCAGAAGGGACCCCAGCTCTATGCAACTGGAGAGGGCTCGCACGCGGCAGCAAGGACCCAACGCAGCCAAAAATAAATAAATAAACTTATTTTTTAAAAAATCAGTACAGGAATCTTTTACTTTCCTTAAGGTAAATCTTTTCAATTAACCCACTAAATAAATATGTAAGGACAATGGCTACCTGGTGAGCCTTTACATTAAGATTTGAAAACAAAAGATCACAGTGCCAACATGCTAAATCCAGGTAAAGGTAAGTATGACACAATCTAACAATAATAACAGTAAGTGCATTTACTGTGCGCTTTCTATGTGCTCAAGACTCTTCCAAGCACTTGTACCCATAAGCTCACTTGTACTCACACCAATTGGCAAGGAAGGTGGTATTAAGATCCACACCGTTTATATTACAGAAGAACTCACATAACAGAGGCTCTTACTCAGAATACCCAAGGCCTCTTTAGGGAGGCTGCACAGTGCAGTCCTGCCAGGGCTCTGCTGCTGACTAGCTGTACAGAGAGCTCTGGGCTGTAAGGAAAAACCGAGACATCATACCTGTCCTCACAGAACTGTTTTTCATGTGGGAAAAAGGTATGTGAATGCCACTTAAAAATACAGAAGACAAGCCAGGGGTGAGGTATTAATGCTATTAATAAGTTCAACACCTGTTGCAGATGTCAAAGGAACATGAGAAGCATCTAATTCTGAGGCTTCTGGGTCTAACCACTATACAAAAAATAGAAGGTGAGCTCCTGATGTATTTACATCAGACATCACATGGCAACACCGAAGGGCAGTGGGTGTAAAAAGTTTTCAGCTGTGTCATCTCCCCCATGGGTCTTATAGAAGGTCTTTCCCTTCACCACTCTGCCTTTCTAAAGAGTTACTTAGAGGTAGTTATTACAGAAGAAATATTTCAGTCTTTAAAGACTAAAAGATGGGCTGGGGCTGGGAAGAGGGCAAGGCCACAGGGGTCAGCTCAGGAAGGCTGGGTTTAGCCTTCCACTAACACATTTCCCCCCACCCCCCCACCACCAGCTCTTTCTGTTCATACAACCTGCCTGTGGACACTGCCCCATCTCTAGGCCCAGAACCCCAGAGTAAGAAATTCTGCTACCAGTGAAGGAGTGTGTCTGGCATGGGGTTCAAAGAGATGGCTCTTCAATCCACATAAGCAGGGGATCCAGCAGACAAGCTGGAGGATCCCACAGAGGAGACAGGGCACACATAAGGCCTTGCCATTGATCGGTTTTCTGTCTCCACAACAATCAGGTCCTCGCATGAGGCCAGGACAAGCCACAGGAGAATATGCAGCTTATAGCAAAGAGTGAAAAGGGGCGTGGATTACCAGAATTCAAGGAGGGATTTTTTTTTCAAGTGGGCCAAGGAAATCTCAGATGCCACACATTCAAACATTCCTGACAAAGAAAATGTATAAGTATGATAATAATCATCACAGCCACCAGTTGTTGTATGCTAGGTCTTGTGCCCAGTTCTTACTTAATCCTAAGAATGCTGTGACATACCTATCACCCACACCTAATGATGATAAAGCCAAGGCACATCCCACTGTATTATCACTCATTCAAGCTCCCTGGGCCTCGATTCTCTCTGTATAAGTCAGGGATAAGGCTCCTTACCTCACAGGGCGGAGTAAGGAGTACACAGGACAAAAATCAGTGTGTGAAAGCACCTGGCACCTGGCCGGCATGTGGAAGAGCCTGAGAGACTGCGGCTGCCTTCCCCAACACTGCTAGATGCCCACATCTGTTAGCTCAGGGCGCACAAGCAAAGCCTCTTTTCTGGGACAGAAAAGAGAGGATATTGTCTGTTTTTTCTCTCTTGGGTGAATTTTGCTAATCACTGAGGCCGGAAGCCAAGGATGAGATGGTCCCAGCTGAAGGAAGACGGTGAGAGCAAAGGGATCTTAGCGGAGGTCAGGAAGAGAGAAACTCTCCCTGTGCCACCACAGAGAAGAAAACAATTCATCCTAAAAGCAAACCGGCAACTTCTGGCTCGTTCTTCCTCTCCTTTCACCAATGGAGTGAATACCCTGGCGATGAGTTTCTGTTAAAACCCAGGAACAGCAGGACCTGCAAGCTTGAGCACAGATGGTTTCACAATGGGGCCAATAGGAGAAAAATCTACTCCCTCCTTGAAAAAGGGAGCTTAAAAAAATTTCTTCTTAAATGGCTAACAAAGGTGGTACAGATCAGAGTGACAGTTACAGATCTTCAATACTGCACTGGTGATGCCAAGGCGACGAAGCCACACCTGCACCACAGCCAGAGCCCCTCAGCATCTCTGCCGACATCTGCCCATCTTCTGATGCATGGGCCATAATAACTTCCTGTCCACATCCAGCTCATGTGTCTTGCCCTTTCCAAAACCTCCCATGATTTCCAAATGCCTTAGATAAACGTGAAACGCCACGCATGGGCACCGAAGGCCCTGTTCAGCCAGCCCCACATTAACCTTTTCACCCCGAGTGACCCTATATGCCGCCACAGGCCAGATCACGCCTGCACCCTTCCTCCAGCTTCCAAGTGAAGCTGAGCCAAGAGGAATCCTACCAGCTTAAAAAATCTAGATAGACTGCTACCTCCTCCAGGACGTCCTCTCTGAGCACCCCAGCTGGAAGTGACATTTTGTCCTCTGCGCTGTCATGTATCACCAATGAATATCACTTGTATATATACCAAGTTCCAAGAGGGCAGTAATGGATTCGCTCTCACATCTGCTGAGCAAGTACTATTAAATAAGCACCAGGCATGGTGCGAGCCACCAGAATTACAAAAATGACAAAAACATAGTCCCTATCCTAGAGGAAGTCATACCTTAAGCAGGGGAGATGGAGATGTAATTTATACTCATTATGATATGAAACATGCCCTATAATCCAGGTGTACAAAGAACAAAGGGACTGATTAATTAGGAGAAGGGGTAATTTGAGAAGCAAATCTCCTTCAAGGAGGATAATATATTTGCTACACTATCTATCTTAGAAGATTAAAACAACTTCATGCCCTGAAAGTTCCCTAGGGCGTGTTAATACCTAATAATACTTGTGGAATGAATAAGTTACATTTAGGCTTAGAACTCAGCATTTTCACTGTGTACCTAAGGTGTCTGGGGGGTTAAAGAATTCTAATTACTTAATAAAGGTATCATGTTTAGTATCAGTTATAGCCCAACTACTAGTCATAGAAAAATTATTTAACTTCATTCAAATTTTTCTTTGGGTACTCTACTAAAAACAAAATATTATACCTTAAGAATCATAAATGCACATTACTTCAGGTTAACAATAAAACTGATCTTTTGAGACAACAAATGTGATAGTATTTTCAAATACCCATTAAGGAATTTTGTAATCTGGATAATATAACAATTAGTCAATATAAATGCGGATTAACTGTATTTTCATAGAGGACACGTGCTATTTCCCTCAGGCTGATTGTCAGGAAAAGGACAAGAAAGTGGGCAACCTCATTTTCCTCCCTATTCTAGATTTTGTTTCTAAAGCATCAATCTATCACCAGAATAGCTCAACCTCTTCAGCTACCTTATAGCTTCCCTTACTATCTGTCCTCAGTACCCAAACTTCTTCAAAAAGTACCCGGTGGGCTTCCCTGGTGGCGCAGTGGTTGGGAGTCCGCCTGCCAATGCAGGGGACGCGGGTTCGTGCCGCGCTCTGGGAGGATCCCACATGCCGCAGAGCGGCCGGAGCCTGTGCTCCGCAACGGGAGAGGCCACAGCAGTGAGAGGCCCGCGTACCGCAAAAAAAAAAAAAAAAAAAAAAAAAAAAAAGTACCCGGTAGAAAAGGCAGTCAAGACCCAGAGAGGTGTGGCATATGACTTTTAACTTCACCCTGAAATTTAAAAAAATGTTTAGCTTATCTTTTTAGGACTAGTTCCCTGCAGCTATAGGCTGGAAAAATGGTAAATAGCAGCGGTAACAATCACCAGGTCAAATAAAACTGCTCTGTGTTAAAGGATCTGAAGGAGACACTCTACCTGAGTAAATGAAGTGTACTTGGTCCCTCTGGTTTCTAGAGTTTTCATCACGTTCTGTGTTCTCTCTCCCACTACCCCCTTCTGGTTTAGAATAAGAGGTATGAACAGGCTGCCATCGGAGGAGATGGTGGGCTACCCTGCAAAGAACAAGGAATATCCTGAGGTTTCCTGAGAACAAACAGTAATATCCCGGCTTCAAACTGTCTCTGGAAGTCACTGCATCACAGTGGTTCCACTGGGGCTGGGACCACCACCTAGAAGCAATTGGAACGGTGTCGGGACAGGGGAGGGCGGCCCTTTCTGGTCGTCACAGTGAAGCTAAATACCCTGTAATGTGGGACAACCCCCCATTCCAAAGAGAAGTCCAGCCCCTTTGCCAGCGGTACCCTCTTTGAGGAACACTGAGGGAGCTCCTTGAGGTAGAGACACTGTCTTAATGAATCTCTGTAAAGGAGCCCCTCATTCTTTAGCATCTAACCAAACACCCATAGTCATCAGACAAGGAAGGAAAGCAAGAAAGGAAGGGAGAGCAGTGATGACGGACTTTCTAAATCCCTGTTCTGCCATCAAGAGTGGCATGGCCATGGACAAGTTACTTTACCTCTTTGAATAGGTTTCCTAGTCTGTAAAAAGGGGGTAACAGCTGCCATCACCATAGCTTTATTGTCAAGATCAAGTAAGAGGGAACATGTCCAGGACCTAGTACAGTACTAGCAGCTGTTCAGTAAATGTTAGTTTTTCCCCTTTTTCTTCCCCCTGAAATTGCCAGTTGCCTGTATCCTGATGTCTTGTAACATCCAAAGGTTGGTTCTCTTTATAACGTTGCAAGCGAGTTGGTAATGCAAGAGAGTCGGTAATGTGAACAAAAATGAAAGAGTAATTGTTCCCTCCGCCTCCATTATTAGCTCCGCCAGCACACACACCGGTCACTGAAACCTGATGCCACAACGGTGCTGTTATCAAGTGAACTTTGGAAACCTGTAGCACAGGGCAATGCCATGCGCTCCGGAGCCGCAGGTTTCCAAGAGTCCCACAGGGACAGAGGAAAGGGGGGTCGTTTTTACCCACATCTCTCTGGGGAGAAAAGGCTTTATTTTTCAGGATCAACAGAAAAGATGTTCCCCCAGCTCTTCTTAAGATGCTTTTCCTCCTTTCTGAACCTCCCCCCAAGTTCAAGACCCAGAGGCCCAAGTCCTTCAGCAACACCAAAAACTTCTGTATATAATCAATCCTGCCCTGGCATCCCAGGGGCACCTCATGGGGGAAGGGGGCACAGAACCTACCAATAGTGGGGATGCTTATCGAATCTGGGAACTCCCCTAAGGGAATCTCCATCCGCGCACTCTTGAGAGGAATTCCTAACATTTCATTATTATTGAATCACTCTGTGGTCACATATGTGCACTCCGCTAACCAGAAGAAATATATAGCATAAAATGTGCCATGCAAGTCAGAATCAAGTAGGCACTGCGGTCTAATAGGATTCCCACGCAACCTGCCCCCAAGCAGGTGTGCCAAGTGCCCCAAAGGCAAAGCATCATGTCTGCTCTAAGATTCCTGAAAAGAAGATGGTTTGGAGAAAAGTGCCAGGACTCTGATGGCAGAGAATGCTCCAGTGCCAGCTCTAGCTCTTACCAGCTATGTGACTGCTTTGGTCATTTGCCCATGGCCCCCAGATCCCTTCCCCATCCATCCCCAGGCTCCCTTGCTATATGGCTTCCAGCTACATTCCAGCAGGGGTCTGCGAGAGGAGCGGGGGATGCTGGATGGTAGGAGGCAGAGCCCCTCTCTCAGTGGCCCCAGCTCCTCACTCGGTCCAGCTGCGGGAGGGCCGGTGAGGCCCTGGAATTCCACCTCCTCTCTCTGCCCCTCCAGCTCTAGGGCTGGCAAGTGGTTTCCAGAGGCTGCTAATCTCTGGGTTGTCTGTCTGGTTTCTCGGCTCTCCCATCACCTATATAATTAATTTCCTATATGAAATCCTTCTGCTTAAAATACCTCATGTGCTTTCCAGTTCCTAAACCGAACTCTGGACTGCTTCTTAACCTCTCCAAAGAATTTTCTCAATAATGACAAAACATACCTTAACAGGGTTGTTAAAAGAACTAAAGATAATGAGTGTAAACACAGCACAAGTAAATACTCCCCAAAATGCTTTCCCTTTTCTCACATGAAGGACCTAAGTACAAGCTGCATGTCAAGGAGCAAATCGAAGTGGTACAGAAGAGACCAAAAAGCTACATTCCTCCTGGGTTCATTAAAATGAATCCTTTAAACTAGTTTTCCTTTTCCTCCCAACCTCTCCCCCTTTACTTCTAGAACCCTTTTTCCAAGTGGAAGGTTACCTGGAATCTCCCCACTCTCAGTCCACTGCCCCAAGGATTCTCCCAAACGTGCAGCCTGGTAAAGAAGTGTCTAGCAGAGGGTGAACCTCTGTCTCTGGAGAAGAAAGAACCTGAACCCACAGTCTGGTTCTCATTCTTGGCCTCGTCTCAGCTTGGGAACCAGCAGAGAAAGAACATACAAGCTGGGGGTAGCACTAAGCACACCGGCCCCACCCCTGTCCTCTGGGGTTGGTTTCTCAATGTACATTTTAAACATGTTTCATTGAGAAGTACCAAGAACAAAATAACTTCTTCAAAAACTGGCAGTTTTTTCTATTACAAGAAAAAAAATGATAGTTTTTATTTTTGGTGGTTTTCATTACCAGGATTGTAATGATTAAAAGAATTTGATTTTATTTTTTTGGCTAGGTCAAAAAAATTCATGGTTCTTCAACACGCTCTAGCCACAGCAGCAAGACTCCCTGGCTCCAGGACTGTAAAACCCACCAGCAAAAAGCACAGGTTCTTAATAAGCCAACCCTCAGGCACCTGGAGAAGCAGTGCACGTCCACCTTGGGTCACACCCCTGTTCCGATTCTGTTCACAGAAGGCCTCAGAACCTGATCAATCATTGCTCCCTGTATTCTAATCCCTTAGAATTGCCGGGGGATAGGCTGGGTTCTGCATCCGTGTAATCCATACAGTTCTGTGCTGAAGCAGAGCACACACAAGAACGTCAAGTCTGGAGTAAAGCCAATTTCTATACCGTTTATCAGCAGGCCCCTTACATACACAGTTAATACTGTCCCTGCCTCCCAAACAGAATCGGGAGTGGGCACTAACCCACCCCAACATCGGCTACATCCAGAAAAGGGAAAGGGCATTTAATGCGAAGAATGATTCACTGAAATACAAGCATGCACTGCAAATACCGTTAACAGGTACTTTAAACACATAGGTACATCATTCAGCACAAAACAAGCGAAAGAACAGGACTGTTTTTTTAATCTTAAAACAATAATAGGAGGGACAGGTTAAAAGAATTTCAAACTACTGATGACTAGAATTAGAAAAGCAGGCAGCTTCCTGAGGGCAGACTAGATGTACCCCCCCATCACGTGATGGCCGGGGGAAGACTGGACCTGGGCCACACAAAGATGGGCCTGGCAACACTGGAGAGAGGTCACAGCTGGCTCGGGGCGCCCACGCCCTGCTGGCCCTGTTCCCACCCTGTCTGCAAGGCAGGGCTGAGGCAGCTTCAGAAGGCACTGAACCACACCCTCGAGTGTAGTGCACCACACACACACACACACACACACACACACACAAACAATTCAGAAGTTAGCCCCAGTTTCCAAAGTGTAAACCAGAAACCATCCAGGTTAAGTACAAACGATAACCACTGTGGTCAGAATATAAAGTTGACTTTGCCAAGCATATACAGAGAATCAAAAAGCTGAGTTGCTAAAAGTGGCCTTGTAGGTGTTAAGTTTTTTGTTTTTTAATGGAGGAAGATAGAGGCCCAGGAATGCAGAGCTCAGAGCTTCCTCTAGGAGGCAGTGTTGGGTCCTGGCCGCCAAGCTCTCCAGCCTCCCCAGTGCCCTGCATTGGTCCTCACTGCCTTTTCTATGTGATTGCCAAATAATCTACGCTGCAGGTTATCACTCGCCACACTCCTGACCAAACACACTTCTACTAACCCACTTGGGGAAAACCTTTTGATGACAAAATTATCACCCAAATCTCCATGAGGGATTAAAGAGCTCAAATTATATTTACTGAAGTTCAAACATTCACCAGGCATCTTAAACACATCTCCCAGATTTAGGTATTAATCTTAAGGCTGTGAAGGTCAGTGATCAAACATAAGAACACTTCCTTTCATGAATTAAGCAACATCCTAACCAGATTTTCTAAATCACTCTATAAATATAAATACCTTTCATGGGTACCAAGCACTGTGCCAGCTTCTCTAGGGTACTGGTTCTCAAACCTAATTGCACAAAGGAATTCCTTCCAAAGCTTGAAAAGATATTGATGCCTGGGTCCCACCCCCAGAGATTTTAATGTAATGAGGTGGTAAGGCCTGGGCATCAGTATTTTAAATATGATGGTGACTCTAATATACAGTGAATTTTAAGAACCATTACCACAGGGAACAAAAATATATACATAAAGTAGAACCACCCAAACGTCCATGCACTGATAAGTGGGTAAATAAAATGTGGTGTATCCATATAATGGAATAGTATTTGGCAATAAGAAGTACAAAGTCCTGATACATGCTACAATATGGTCAAACTGTGTAAACACATTAAGTGAAAGAAGCCAGTCACAGAGAACCACACATGCTATGATTCCATTTATATGAAATATCCAGGAGACAAATCCATAGAAAGAGAGAATAATGAGTGCTTACCAGGAGCTAAGGGAGTTTGGGGGAAATGGGATGTGATGACTGCTAATGGATATGGGTTTATTTTGGGGTGATGAAAATGTTCTAAAATTGATTGTGATGATGGCTGTACTACTCTGAATACACTCAGTCACTGAACTGTCCATTTTAAACGAGTGGACTGTATAGTATGCGGATTACATCTCATAAAGCTGTTTAAAAGAGGAGAGAAATATAAATTCTATGCCCAGCTCCCAAGGAACTTACAATCTAGCTGTAGAGGAAAAAAACATAGATACATACATAAGACAAGTATCAGAGATTTTAAAAAGCAATTAGAGAATTGCCTAATGCACAAAATAAAAACTCTAAGTTCAGAAGAAGGCTTCAAAGCCAAATGATCTGATAGTTTTCTTTTCTTACCCAACCATTCTTCTCTGATTTGAAGAAAAGCAATGGAGAGTTTGGATCTCATCAGTACGCTGCCGATATCAAAGGCCCCGAAGTTTCAATTTCCAAGTTTGTGAGAAATGGAATGACTAATTTAGCATTGCCAGGGAATTTTTTTAATCCTTCAGGATACAGGCTGTTGGGAGTTCCCTGATGGTCTAGTGGTTAGTATTCTGGGCTTTCACTGCCGTGGCCTGGGTTCAATCCCTGGTCAGGGAAGATCCCAGCAAGGCTTGCGGCATGGCCAAAAAAATAAACAACTAAAAAACCAGAATACAGGCTGTTGATGGATTACAGTGACTCTCAATTATCAACAGGGTCTTTGAAAGATGAATTTGGTGCTCTAAATACTTCTTACGTCCCGGGTTTGTCTTCACCTCTACCAGAGTTTGGGCCAAATAAACTTACATGCTCACACACAGAGGAAGATTTTCATATATAAGGCTCTGTGATACACAGGTGTTACAGGACATATACCATAAAAACGATATGTTAAAGTGCTTCCTATCCTCAGTGTTCCTAAAATTCTTCGTACTAATAGTTAAAAAGTGTTTACTGTGGGAGGGGCTGACCCAGAGAAAATTCCTACTTTAGGCAAGATAGGATTTTGTTTAGCAATCTTGTTTTGTCTTGGCGGGGAAAGTTACTGTAAGAACACCATTTGTATTTTTTCTAACACTTTTTGGGAACGTTATACATTTGAATATATGTTTTGCTTTCATTTCCAGAAAACATACCATTATCAATGAAAGAAGTCTTGGCCTGTATCTTAGAGCCTCTTTAATAAATGTTTGTTGGAGCATATTTAAAAGCAGGTGGTAATTACATTTTTAAAACTCCTAGAAATCTTATTATCAAAATATAAACTCTGTTCTCCATTTTTTTTTTTTTTTTTTTGCAGGACGCGGGCCTCTCACTGTTGTGGCCTCTCCGGTTGCGGCGCACAGGCTCCGGACGCGCAGGCTCAGCGGCCATGGCTCACGGGCCCAGCTGCTCCGCGGCATAGGGGATCTTCCCGGACCGGGGCACGAACCTGTGTCCCCTGCATCGGCAGGGGGACTCTCAACCACTGCGCCACCAGGGAAGCCCTGTTCTCCATTTTACAGTAAACTTAGAATAAACATACAGCCATTGGTGAAGGAAGCAGGTTGAATATTGCATTTAGTAAATCTGTTGAATACTGCATTTAGTAAATCTGTTGAATACTGCATTTAGTAAATACTGCATTTAGTAAATCTGTTGCATACCCGGGTGTGCAACAAGAGATTCCAGGAAACTTTCAGAAGTGACTTGACCACTGTTAAATAGCCTGGGATTAGTCAGACCAACTTTTAGGCAAATCATCCACTGAAACCTAAAAAATCCTGCAGCATCCTTAACTCAGACAAATAAGACAATAATTCTGAAAACAATTTGTTTAATAATAAGGACTAAGAAATAAAGTATTTAATTTTGAAATGTACCACACTCAAAACCCCAAGAAAACTTCAATTAGACAGACCTGAGCCCTTGTGCTTGCTTCAAATCAGAAATGCCAAAACAGCAGATTAGTGTTTAATTCGAGCCAACAGGTTTCTACTAGCTGTTTTCAACTCAAATTCTCCCCATTTTTCCCACTTTGCTTCAACCAGGTTTAACCCTGTCTGTCCCACTCTTTACCATATACATAAACATCTTCACTACCAAACTTATTTTTCAACACTATTTCAAAATAAAAAGAGCCAATGTCACTGTTTGCAGATGACATGATACTATACATAAAGAATCCTAAAGAGGCTACCAGAAAACTACTAGAGCTAATGAATGAATTTGGTAGAGGAGCAGGATACAAAATTAATGCACAGAAATCTCTTGCATTCCTATACACTAATGATGAAAAATCTGAAACAGAAATTAAGGAAACACTCCCATTTACCATTGCAACAAAAGAATAAAATACCTAGGAATAAACCTACCTAAGGAGACAAAAGACCTATATGCAGAAAACTATAAGACACTGATGAAAGAAATTAGAGATGATATGAACAGATGGAGACATATCCCATGTTCTTGGATTGGAAGAATCAACGCTGTGAAAATGACTATACTACCCAAAGCAATCTACAGATTCAATGCAATCCCTATCAAATTACCGATGGCATTTTTCACAGAACTACCACAAAAAACTGCACAATTTGTATGGAAACACAAAAGACCCCGAATAGCCAAAGCAATCTTGAGAAAAATGGAGCTGGAGGAATCAGGCTCCCTGACTTCAGCCTATACTACAAAGCTACAGTAATCAAGACAGTATGGTACTGGCAGAAAAACAGAAATATAGATCAATGGTACAGGATAGAGAGCCTAGAGATAAACCCACGCACCTATGGTCACCTTACCTTTGATAAAGGAGGCAAGAACATACAATGGAGGAAAGACAGTCTTTTCAATAAGTGGTGCTGGGAAAACTGGACAGCTACATGTAGAAGAATGAAATTAGAACACTCCCTAACACCATACACAAAAATAAACTCACAATGGATTAAAGACCTAAATGTAAGGCCAGACACTATAAAACTCTCAGAGGAAAACATAGGAAGAACACTCTATGACATAAATCACAACAAGATCCTTTGTGACCCATCTCCTAGAGAAATGGAAATAAAAACAAAAATAAACAAATGGGACCTAATGAAACTTAAAAGCTTTTGCACAGCAAAGGAAACCATAAAAGAGACAAAAAGACAATGCTCAGAATAGGAGAAAATATTTGCAAATGAAGCAACTGACAAAGGATTAATCTCCAAAATATACAAGCAGCTCATGCAGCTCAATATCTAAAAAACAACCTAATCCAAAAATGGGCAGAAGACGTAAATAGACATTTCTCCAAAGAAGATATACAGACTGCCAACAAACACATGAAAAGATGCTCAGCATCACTAATCATTAAAGAAATGCGAATCAAAACTACAATGAGGTATCACCTCACACCAGTCAGAATGGCCATCATCAAAAAATCTACAAACAATAAATGCTGGAGAGGGTGTGGAGAAAAGGGAACCCTCTTGCACTGCTGGCGGGAATGTAAATTGATACAGCCACTATGGAGAACAGGATGGAGGTTCCTTAAAAAGCTAAAAATAGAACTACTATATGACCTAGCAATCCCACTACTGGGTATATACCCTGAAAAAACCATAATTCAAAAAGAGTCATGTACCACAATGTTCATTACAGCACTATTTACAACAGCCAGGACATGGAAGCAATCTAAGTGTCCACTGACAGATGAATGGATAAAGAAGATGTGGCACATATATACAATGGAATATTACTCAGCCATGAAGAGAAACGAAATTGAGTTATTTGTAGTGAGGTGTATGGACCTAGAGTCTGTGTTACAGAGTGAAGAAAGTCATAAAGAGAAAAACAAATACTGTATGCTAACACATATATATAGACTCTAAAAATTTTTTTAAAAAATGGTTCTGATGAACCTAGGGGCAGGACAGGAAGAAAGATGGAGATGTAGAGAATAGACTTGAGGACACGGGAAGAGGGAATGGTAAGCTGGGACGAAGGGAGAGAGTAGCACTGATATATCTACACTACCAAATGTAAAATAGATAGCTAGTGGGAAGCAGCTGCATAACACAGGGAGAACAGCTCAGTGCTTTATGTCCACCTAGAGAGATGGGACAGGGAGGGTGGAAGGGAGATGCAAGAGGGAGGGGATATGGGGATATATGTATACGTATAGCTGATTCACTTTGTTATACAGCAGAAACTAACACAACATTGTAAAGCAATTATACTCCAATAAAGATGTTTAAAAAAAAAAAGAACCAACGGACCAGGAGAATGTACCAACTAACAAGGCAAATAAAAGTTAAACAAAGACTCCAGGAACTAAGAATTTTAATTAAGAAAAAGGAAAAGAGCCCCTGAAAAATATGAGGCAGAATCTTGGACACTGATGAAATACCAAGAATTTTAAAAACTATTATTATATTAAGAAATAGTCCTGTCTCTCTAAATTAAACCCCGCTAGGCCTCTGCAACTTGCTTAAAAGAACTCCATGTGGTAAGTCCAATTGATAGGTTGTATTTACCTTCACTGTATTCAAGGTCCACCTCCCGTCTCACAAACACAAAATATAAAGTTATGATACTTCTTGGTAACTAGAAAAGGTGCAGAGATTAACCTTTTAAATCCCTGCCTGTCCTTCTCTGAGTTTTTCTCAATTTATCCACTTTTTAAAGTGTAAGAGTTTCCTCCTGTTTAAAGTTTAACTAGTCTTGGTCCAGTTTGGAAGTGGAGTCATTCTACATAGGTTTGGAGTCAGACTACCTAGGTTTGAATCCCACCTTTGTCACTCAGTAGTTGGGTTACTTTAACCAGAACTCTGGGCGGCTGTATGCCTCTTTCCTCGCCTAGAAACTGGAGATAATAGTATTTCCCATGGGGTTACTGTGAAATTATGCACGTGAAGCAATTATCATGCTGCCTCGCACACAAGGAAATACTCAATAACTCATCTATGACCATGTTAGTGCCGAACTCTTCCTGAGCCCAAGAGTTTACACTGACGAGTTAACCGCAGATCAAGGAAAAATCAAAGAGGAAGCATTATTTATGCAAAACCCCCTTTAAATGCGTTCAGCCAATAGAGAGAAAATTCCCAGAAAAAAAATGTGCTTATAGTCCACAGAGGGTTCTTTTCTTCAGGCAGCTCTGTAAGTATAATTCATCCTGAATAATAATAAAGAAAGAAAACTAATGTATCTGGCTTTCAATTCTTCCTGGTTATCCTAAAGAAAGTCGGGTTTTGAGTTTTTTTCCCCCCAGCATTGTTTATAAAAACCCAAGTTAACAAGAAAGAAAGAGTCCCAAATGGCCCAAGTTATTTTTAATGCAGAAAGACTTATGTGAGTTATGTATTTACCCTCCTACAATCTTTCACAATCTCTCAAGAGATTTTATTCAAATATCTAAAAAGTCAAGTTGTTCTTTGCTCAACATTCATTCAGGAGATGAGAAACCTGTGCTATTTTTCTTTAAAAGTTATCTCATTGGTCTAGTCCAAGATCAACTTCATCCCTCATATACAAAAATACTTTCTCCAAGACACCCTTGAAAAGAGTAATGGATGGTTCCTTCCAGCTATTGGAAATAAAGAATATAAAACTCTCTTTACTGCTGTTCATCAACACCTCCTCCGCACAGAGGGTGAAAAACTGTATCCCAGTACCACTTCACACCTGGTTTTTCTTTGACAAAAGGTTAGAATCCACTTTTAACTCTTCAAATCTTTCTGGACTACAAAGATTTAATATGAATCATAGTTATAGGCATGAAATTGATTCCAAATTTTATTCCATTTTTTTATAGTCTTCAAATATGCAAACTGATGTCTGATTACAAAAGGTGGAAAAGCAGTTACCTTAACAAACATAATTGGAAAATTCACATTTAAAAGAGAAAGCAATATAGATGGAATCTTAAATCATATAGTAAAGAAAGAAAAAAAATTTTAATAACACTCTAGGCTACATTCCTGAATCTAGAAAAACTAAAGTCTATTAGCATTAAATGTCTTTGGGTCATACAGAGTATTAAAGAAATGACTATAGGGATTAGTCTTGAACAGCAGCTAAATCGGAAAGCACAATTTACTTCTTCGTACTAGTGGGGAGGGGGAATCCAATCCTAATCATTACTAGGGGAAAGTTCAAGACAAACAGCTTTAAAGAAAAAAAAAAAGCACAATTAGTACATTGTCAATAACTCAAAACCTTACTTTAGATCTTCAGGATTAGTCTAAAACGTGACGTTTCAGAGCATAAATGTATTTACCGTTCCTATTAAGTTACACATTTCCTTGAACCAAATATTTTTCCAAAGAACCCATTCACACACACAAAAAAATTGGAAATAAAAATATCTACTCCTTTAAAAGTCCCTACAAAGTATATACAGAAACTTGTTTTCACATTTGTGATAATTTACAGAACTTGTTAGCAAAGCCTTATGAAACACAGCTATCCCACCCTCTGCCCTCGCAAATGAAGCAACAAAATAAGAAATCGAGGCAAATTCTCAAACAGAAAAGGAAAACAAAATAAAGCACCCAAGGGAGAATCAATCTATGAAAAGAACAAAATTTAGTAACAGTCTAAAAACAAAAGAAATTCTAATCTACACTCGAAACTCTTACCCTTGACAGCACAGAACAGAATATCCTGCCTTACACATTTTGGAATTACAATTCCGAAACGCTAAATCCAAAAACAAAGCCGCCCGGGGGAAAATAACAATTGCGCAACAGATCAACAGCTCCAACTTTTCCCTTGGCCCCGGCGCGGCAAGGTTTGCACGCTATAAAGCACGAAAGGGCCAACTGAGGGCCGCCGTGACAGCCAACCGACCACTGTCACGGCGGCCGAGGCCAAGCTCGCCCCCCGGGAGGCACCACGCCGGGATCGAGAGGCCGGGGGCGCAGCCGCCTCTGACCCCAGAGTCCACTGCCCCGCCGCCACTTCCCGGCGTGTTGCACGGGGACAACTCCCGGTCTTCGAGCCCGAACCTTTCCCTCGGCTCCAGGGGCCGCGAGGGGGCGCGTGGGGCGGGGTTCGGTCGCTGTACGTCGGGGCAGCCTAGCGCGCTGGGTACTTTATGACCTCCTCCCGCCCCCACCCTGGGGACTGGGCATTCTCGCCAAGCTGCCTAAGGGAGATCCCATGGATGGACCGATCGATTACTTTGCACAGAAGCACCCTCAGACGGCCCAGCGGAGTGAGGGCGCCGCAGCCCGCGCCCTCGGAGGTCATGTGCCGAGGGGCAGCGGCAGAGGGGGGACTCCGGCTCCCAGCCCAAAGGAGACCTCAGTTCCCCCGAGAGCGGCCCCGTGACTAGGCACATTTTTGCCGGTTCCGAGGCTGGGGAGCCGCACAGCCCCGGAAGGGCCGGGCCGCGCCGGCTCAGACCGCCAGCGTCCGCCCCCTCCTGCCCCGCTGCCTCCGGGCCGCTCAAATTCGGGAGGGGGCCCGGCCGGGGCTCCAACGGCCCGGGGCGTGGTTAGAGACGCCCTTCGCCCCACGCGCGAGGGCGTAGCCCCCCAGCACCAACACAGTCTCCCTCGGGGGCTGCGGGCGCGCTGTCAGTCCCACCACCCGGCCGCGTCCCCACACCCCTCGCAAGCCCTCTGGTCCCAGCTCCCCTCCCCCGGCCCCAGCGCAAGCGCAGCGGCTCTGGTGTGCGCGCGGCCGCAGCAGTCCCGGCTCAGGCCACAGACGGGAAGAGAGGCCAGCTGCGGCTGTCCCTCCCGGGCCGCGGCTCCCTCGCGCCCCCGCCCCCGTCCTGGCACCACCTGCTGGGACGGCAGTCCCGGCGGCGGCAGCTCCAAGTCCATCATGCTGAGCTAGGGACGGTGCTCTGAGGCTCCCCGACGGCGGCCCTGTCCCGGCTGCCGAGGCGCGGTGAGGACAGGGCGGTACTGGCGGCGGCGGCGGCTGCTTGTCTAGGATCCTAGGAACTAGCTTCTCCGCGACTCGGC
This sequence comes from Tursiops truncatus, assembly GCF_011762595.2. Taxonomy (NCBI): domain Eukaryota; kingdom Metazoa; phylum Chordata; class Mammalia; order Artiodactyla; family Delphinidae; genus Tursiops; species Tursiops truncatus. Next base: position 55,716,201 of record NC_047040.1, on the reverse strand, counting down.
CCGACTCGCCGGCCGGGCTCCTGCCCGGCTCCGCCTCCCGACCCCCGAGGGCGGGGCAAGAGCCCAAGCCCTTCCTTCCCCCGCCGGCCGCGAGGTCTTAGCTTCCGAAAATCCCCCACCCCCGCTCCGGCTGACGCAAGAAGCTGGCGGTCCTGGGGCGGGAAAGGGCCGCGGGAGGGGGTAGCAGTGGGCGGCCGCGGGCGGGATGCCGGGAGGAGGGCCGCCTTAGGCCCCCGGTTCTCCGCTCTCAATTTACCCTTCCCGCAAATACAGCCAACGCTCTCCGCCCGCGGGATTAAGAGTTGTTTGCCGAAGGTCGCTGGGGTGCGGGTGCTTTGAAAGTTTAAACAGTTGGAACAAACACGCCTGGAGACCCCGTAAAGGCGCTGGTATCGGAGCTGCGCTTCCCTGATTTGGACTTGCAGAACCTTGCCCCGCTTTATCTCACCGCACCGCCCGAGAGTGGCGCCAGCCCCGGGGGCGGGGGCCGGAGGCTGGGACCCAGGCCGAGCGCACCGCGCGCCGCACTCTCTCCCCCGGCTCCCCTCCGGGGCTTGGGCCCGTTGGACTTGCCCGGGGTAAATGAGGACCGCGCGGGGAGTTCGTGCTCGCAGTCACCCTGAACGCCCTCCACTTACTCCCACGCCTTGCACTCTCGTCAGGCTCTAGTCGCCGAAGGCAAATGAAGTCTCTTTTGCTCGAGAGTGGTCGATGTTGCCCACCCGGAGCGTTCTTTTCCCGCCAGACCGTACACGCCACACCACAGATGGCGTCCTCTAACACCGTGCGATGCTACTACATGTCATAATCCTCAGAAGTTTTCTTTTCACGTACTCACAATATAATTTTTTAAATAAAAATCCAAAAGACCAAGTTATAAAACTGCAGTGTGGACCCGTCCTGTGAAAACATGTACCTAGAAAAAAAATTAAAAGTCGTTCCTCAAAATATTAATGGTTGTAGGATCATGAATGATTTTTATTTTTCTCTTTGTTACTTTAAGTATGTTTTAATTCTACGATGAGTATGTATTACGTTCCACATTAAAAACAATTATTTAAAAATTAATCATTGCCCAGAGAAAACTTCAAGTACTTGAAAACAGGAATATTGTGAAATCTTATGATTTAAAAGAGAATAGATGGTTTGATTTTGCTTTTTTCTCTTATGCAATAGCAATCTTTCTAACTCTTTAACAAGCCTGGTTTTCAGTTTCTAACTTCTTGGAATTATGCAAAACCAGGTGAAGTAGACAGTTCCTGGAACCGGTTTTACTATTTCATTCAAAAACCTGACGCCCCCCCCCACAAAAAAAAAAGCCTGACTACAGCCGACCAATGCCCCCAAAGCTGCACAGAACTTACTTTCTCTTGGTTGCATAATTTGACACTCCCAGGATTTATCTGTAAATTTACATGTTCGAATATTCCTTAAGGTAAGTGAAGCCCAAATTAATCGCTTGTAAATGAAGTAAGTTTCTTCAACTTGAATTAAACTCTTTCAGCTGTTATGTGAAAAGCCTACAAAATGATCTGCAGGCTAACAACAAGCTCAGGAGAAATGATTTACAATGAACTTGACATGAAACATGCGAAGACAAAATGAAATGACATTTGTGCGTCAAAGAAGGGCACAAGAGTATATTGTTAACAATTCAAGTTACTTATTAAAATTAGTACATCCGAGAAGGTAGACTGTGAGCCCAGGAGGCAGGAGATAACAAAGTCATATACGACATGGTTGCTGCCCTCCAGGAGTTTATAAAGTGTTTGGTATTTCCTTGTTAGGCAACAAATTTCCATGGAGTTTAGACTGAATGAAATAAACTCTACTTTTGCAAAACTGCAATTACTGGGAGTATATTATTTCAGGCACCTGCAGAGTATGTATTTTCAAGGGGAGGAGGACAATATGATAAGAGTCTGAACATGTTTAAGAAAAATAAAGGAAACAGCTAAGGAAAAGCTGTTTGGCATTGTATGGTGGTTCAGGATAAGAACAGTGAACCCCAGTCTCAGACCACCCACATCAAGGAGGTTCCTGGTCTTTGCAGAATTCTGAAGTAAGATCATATTCATGTGAGAACCTAGGCCTTGCCCTCTAAACTTATATATTGTGCTATGAGGGCACAGATACTATGGATTGAGAAGTTCCAGGAGAATGCTGACTTTTCTCTCTTATCCTGGTGTCATGGCAGTTCTTTTACTGTCTTTTACCTCTAAACTTATATATTGTGCTATGAGGGCACAGATACTATGGATTGAGAAGTTCCAGGAGAATGCTGACTTTTCTCTCTTATCCTGGTGTCATGGCAGTTCTTTTACTGTCTTTTACCTCTAAACTTATATATTGTGCTATGAGGGCACAGATACTATGGATTGAGAAGTTCCAGGAGAATGCTGACTTTTCTCTCTTATCCTGGTGCCATGGGAGTTCTTTTACTGTCAGGCTCTCCTTGCTATTTTATTTTTTCTCTCAACTAGTTTTACATTCTACTAACCCTTGTACATTTCCATTGCTGTCTGAGTTCTTTGCCATCTTTAGAAAGAGAACCTTCCATGTATGCTTGAGATAGGGCAGAATTGTAGTACTTTGCCCCAGAGTTTTCATGAAAAACAAGCATCATCAAGTAATCCTTCCAAGTATACAAAGTTTGGATAGTGATGCAGTGACCCATTTATTTCAGCTGCTTCTCCGTGATCTAATCTGCCAAATTTGCAAGGCCCAAGAAACTACCTACTATTTCAAAATCCTTCATCACCTTGAGGCTTCTTCCCTCTTCTTTTCACTTCCTTTTAACTGTACTCTATGTTTGAGCCAGAAAATATCCAAACTCCCTTGGAATTATCATTGAAATTCTAAATTTGTCCAGCTTACAATTTAAGCGTATTGGGTAGCTAGTTTCCACAGATGGCACCCAGTGAACCCCCCTCCTGATATTGACGTGCTTGTGTAGTCCCCCCACATTGCAGCAAGGCTGGCCCTGAGACTTGCTTTAACTTATAGAAGGAGGCTGGAAGTGACACTATGCCAAGTCTCCACCTAAGCTTTTTTTTTAATTAAAATTCTATTTTAATTACTTATTTTCTTGGCCATTTAATTATCACTTTTCTTCCACAAAAACTTTACTGTTGAACTCCAAATGTTTAACAGCTTCGAGTGAAACTAGGACCATAATTCACTACTTCTGTAGGTTTTAGAAAGTTATTTACAAATGTCAGGAATACCACAAATTTGACATCAAGAATCATCAGAAACTTTAAAAATCTTCAGTTCAAAAGTTCATGTGGACCAATTTTAGTAGGTTCATAAAGTTACATCTTGCTACCTGGGTGCCATAATATATAAAAAAAAAAAACACCGTAGAAATACACAAACAAAATTTTCCTTCATATTATAAAAATTACCTGTCTACAATCCTTAAAAAGTTGTAATGCACAAGAACCACTGAGCTCCAACTACCTTTCTTAATTTTATCACCACATCCTCTATGCAAATCATATGCCCTGGTCAAATTAGTCTTTTCATTTTTTTCCAACTATATCTATGATTTCCTACCTCTATATGTTTGTTCACATAGGTTTCCCACCCAAAAGTCCTCCTTTCACCCTTTCTCTTGCAATCTCATGCCCACTTAAAGACCTGATTCAAATAAACCATTCTCTATATAAAGATGTCCCTATCCTTCCCAACTGGAAATGATCTTCTACTATTTTTGGTGCCCTGTATCACTTACCATTGCCTGTCTATTCTATTTGTTACTTTTCCAATTAGATGTTAAGTTCTTTGGCATCTGTTGGCCACAACAGCTAGGTTGGTAAATACTTTATGCTATACTTGGCATTCTAGATGTTGAATGGGGATGAATATGATTTCACTTTCTGGGAGTAGTGGCATAAGCAGTGAAAGAGGTTGCATGGACTCGGGGGTCAACATCCAATTCCAGTTCCTCTGTGTTACTTTGAAAAGAATCACCCCCTCTGACATCAGTGTTCTTAGCTCTAAAAAGAACGGGATGCACTAAGTAAACTTCTAAGGCTCATCTTGCTCTAAGATTGCTTTGCTTGGTAATTACTTCCTCTTCCTTTTTACAAATGAAAATGCACATTGATTGCTTATCCATAACCATGTTAAATTTAAAAAATACTTTACATGCAGCATTTTACATTTGACAGGAAATTATTGTTAGCAACTGAGAACAACTACACTGAAGAGATGTATTTAAAAACAGAAGTATCAGAAGAATTTCATTTTACTGTCATCTGTTCCAAGACCTCAAAGATGCTGGTTTAGAAAGGAATCACTGAAACATTTAAAATATATATTAAATACCTCTAGCTTAGGTTTGTTGACTTTGAAATACGACTGGAGAAAGAAGTATTCATCTAGCCCACTAATTTAAAGAAACATGAAACATTCTTTTGATATTTTCTCAAAATTTGTCATATGTGTCTTCAAAAAGAAAGATTAAATTTAATTTCTGTTAGACTATTATTCACTTTTATTCCTTTTCCAATTGGAATATATTTTAATTCATGTGTTCAAAAAAATCAGGCAAGGAAATATAAAATTATGTTGATTTTTAAATAACATGTTAAGGTTTTGCCATATTTGAATTGCCTACTTCCATCCAAATTTAATTCTAAATCAGGGAAGTCATCTTAATTGCAATTAAATAGAATCTTAGGTCTTAATGAAAATAACGTTGAAGGTACGTTACCCAAATCACCTCAAATTCACAGAAATTAACATTTCAATGCATTTTGCTCTGAAATGAAATGAAACAGTTGTATATCACAAAAGCCAGTTTTAACTCGTATAGTTTCCTGCTCATAGTAGAAACCGTGCTCTACAGGAACTGCAATGCAGTGAGTAAAGAGAAAAACCCAGAAGTTTAAAAGAGTGCTTTTTAATTATGTATGTTGATACCTACGTAAAAATATATGCATAGGAAAAAAAAAGCCTGAACGTATACGCTCCAAAACGTTAACCACAATTATTCCGATTAGTTAGATTACTGATGATTTTTATTTTTCTCATTTTTGCCTGCCTATATTTTCCTAAATAAACATATATTACTTTTATAGTAATAAGCAAAAAAAAAAAAGTGGCAGTGGGGTGTAGGGGTAAGGGAGGAACACCTGCTTTTCTCCCAAGACAGTGGGTCCATCTCATTTTCATATTGAATTTTAACCACAAGCTTTACTAATCTTTCCATTCTGCATTTACTATAGTGGAACCTGGAGAACTTGACCACATCTTTAAGAGTAGTTGATGGTAAGGGTCTAAAGACCCTTTGCTCTTTCAATCTGCTGCTATATTTGCAAAGTTTCACTCAGCAGAATAGGAACCCCCAGATAAAGATGGAATTTTATGAGTACATAGAGACTAAGAACCACAGCTTCCTAGTGATATGCAAAGTTGCTCATACAGAATGTTGCTGTATGGGGACATTAAACAGAGTACAGAAAAACACTTACACCTAGAGCTGTGTCTCTAAGACCGGTTACCAAATATTAATAATGGATGTTGAATATCAGACACTTTTCACTTTCATCTTTGTACTTCTCTGCATTGTTCAAATTTTTACAGTATGCATTTTCAGAATTAGGGGGGAAATCCACTAAACTGTTTTCATTTTGGACAAAAAAAAGCAAAATGCAATGACGGGATAGCAGAGCATCCTCATGGACAGGGCTTGCAAAGTCTTTAACATTCAGAGGCTAGAATGTGAAAAAGGGAAGTAAGATTTGCCAACATATTTCTTTCTGGCACAGACTCTCATTTTGACCTTTGAGTAATACTGGAATTAAAAGAACCTTTAGAGATCTTCTGGCCCAAAGATGGCAAGTAAGTTTTACTTTGGTTGCTAACACTGGTTGATTGGTAGTAACTGCCTACAATGATTTGCTGAGAAGAAATCAGAAGCAGCTTCCTAGTTTGGTAGAAGAGTTTCAGTGATTGATTAACAGTGTCTGCCATGGGCACAGACAGATAGGAGTGATTATAGTATCAGGTGTTTCCCCTTCCTGATCTAGTCCAACTCTCTACTTTTACATTTGAGGAAATTGAGGGGTGAAGTGGTTAAAAATGATCACAGAACGAGCTTTTGGCAGAGCCAGGTGTAGAATAACATTTCCTGACCCCTGGTATTATGTTCTTCCAGCACAACAAATTGATTTGGACTTTTGAAAGCATATCTAGCACTGGGCCAGACCTAAAGCATCAGGTATAAATTTTATTTACATGTCAGCACCTTAGTTTTGGAAGAGATTTAATAACCCAGTTTATTAATGATAATAGTTATTTCATATATTTTATAAACATCCCCTACAAATCATGGCAATGTGACTAGGCCCAATATTATAAATCAAAAGACTGCAAAACAGGGCTTCCCTGGTGGGGCAGTGGTTGAGAGTCCGCCTGCCGATGCAGGGGACACGGGTTCGTGCCCCGGTCCGGGAAGATCCCACATGCCGCGGAGCGGCTGGGCCCGTGAGCCATGGCCGCTGAGCCTGCGCGTCCGGAGCCTGCGCTCTGCAACGGGAGAGGCCACAATAGTGAGAGGCCCGCGTACTGCAAAATAAATAAATAAATAACAGTTGATGAAGTGTACCATGCTGGGCGTTAGAGGGAAGACCAAGATGAGTTAAACTTGGATCCTGCTCTCAAAGTCCTTATAGTCCTGTAATAAAACATTACAATTGACCATAGCCAAGAAGTGGTGAATGCCACAGGGCCGACAGTCAATCTGCCGAACTTAACGGCAGACGGTCACAGTTGTCTCTTCAGTTTTAAAGAAAATTGACACAATGATTTTTGTAAAACAGCTTTATTGAGGTATAATTGACATGTAAAAAATGGCATATATTTAAATATACAATTTGATAAGTTTTGATATATATGTGTGAAGCCATCAACACAATCAAGATAATGAACCCACCCATCATCCCCCCAAATTTGCTTGTGCCTCATTTAACTCCTGTTTTTCCTTGTCCGCCAACCCATCCCCAGGCAACCTCTGATCTACTTTCTCTAACTATTAATTAGTTAGCATGTTCTAGAATATTATAAATGGACTGAGACGATATGTACTCTTTTTTTAATCTGGCTTCTTTCGCTCTGCATAACTGAGATTCATATATGTTGTTGCATGTAACAATAGCTAATTCCTTTTTATTGTAGAGTAGTATTCATCGTGGGGATATACCACAGTTTGTTTATCCATTCACATGTTGATAGATATTGGGTTGTTTCCATTTTTTAAGTTACTAAGCCTTCATGTATAAGTCTTTGTATGGATATACATTTCATTTCTTCTGGGTAAATATCTAGGAGTAGAATAGCTGGGTCATATGGTAGGAGTATGATTAACTTTATAAGAATCTGCCAGGCCTTTTTCAGTCCCACCAGCATTTTATACCATTTTACAGTCCCACCAGCAAACTATTAGAGTTTCAGTTCCTCCACATCCTTTCCAAGACTACTTGGTATAGTCATTCTAATATATATATATATATATATATAAAATCACTGTGGTTTTATTTTTAATTCACATCTCCTAATGACTAAAGATGCTGACTATCTTTACATGGCACAGCAATTTTAATGTGTAATATAATATTTTTTATATGTTGACTGAGAGGAAGGGATACATCCCTACAGTATGCTTCATTGTTAGTAACTTTGCTGTCAGATAAATCAAAGAGTTATGGTAAGAAAATATCATTAACTATTGATTTAAATGACATTTAAAAATCCAGAAAATATAGAATATGCATCTTAATGCAAATTTGAGTTATTAAAAAATAAGCTACAGAATACTAAGATTTTACTTTCACCTGGTGCCTGAGAATTTCTTCCACTTACCATGCATTGATGGACCCACTCGTGGTTCCTGAACTGCACTGAGAAGCAACAGGTATTATCGGTTTCTTTTTCCTCCTTGACTCCTCTCCTTTTGAAACCCTACTTGTTACCATGAACAATTTTAACCAAATTGGTTAAAATCATCTATTAACCATCCTGAAAAGGCACTGCAGTTTCATTATTTAGGGGTCCTAACACCAAATAAATAGATATTTTGTGACAATACTGATTTTTAAAATAGAGGAAGTTTTTTCTGCACACTATAGACTTCTCCTTAAAGGAACATTACAAAGACATTTTTTTACTAAAGTTTGCCTATTCTAGTCTCTTGGGGAAGTAAGACTGTATAGTCAGCAGCAAGAAATATGTCCTTTCAATTTCAATTGTCCACTCAAGGAAGAAGGACATATAATACCAACATTTAATCTCCTTATAATCAATTCAATTAAAAAATCATTGTGTGTACTGTGAGGTGCCCCATGCGAGACTTGCACTGACTGAGAACACACTATGTATGAGGCTCTACTTCCAGACACCTTATATGTGTTATTACTAATCTTTACAACAACCACTTTACAGAACTCAATCTGGTACAGTAACTTGGCCGAGCCACACAGTTCCATGATTCAGTAACTTGGCTAAGTTTCCACAGCAGAGTTCAGGTGAAATCTTAGGTTATTTTTACTTATTTATTTTGTGACCGCTCCTCGCAGCATGTGGGAACTTAGCTCCCCTACCAGAGTTCAAACCCATGTCCCCAGCATAGGAAGCACGGAGTTCTGACCACTGGACTGCCAGAGAATTCCTTGAAATCCTAGGTTTAACTCATTCCAAAACCTTTGTTCTTTTCACTGAGCCAAGCTAGTCCCAAGATACCACCCAATTCTTTGTGAATAATTAAACAGTGTAGGGACTGTGAGCTATACTATAATTTTTGCCATGGACCTCATTTAAGTGTATGACATACTTTGAAGGGTGAACCATAATTTTATGCTATGGGATATAATAAAGCCATAATTTTCACATTGAAATTCAATTTAAGATTTCCATGTATTTGTTTTCCTTTCTTGATTTCTGCTTACCAACCCTCTATTATTGATCTAAATCTGTAAATACATAAAAAGGAAATTATAAGGGCCCCTAGAAACCTGGATTTGATTGCTAGTGGCTCATAGGTGGATATGAAGAACATCGCTCTAAGGAATATGATTCAGATTTTATGGTTTGATACCATGGCCCAAGGTCTTCAAAGCCAACTGCCAATCAGTGTCAGATTCGATCATGGGACTGTATCAAAATTCTCTCTTTTACTACAGATCACCTTCATGATTGCAATAGTCTCTATTTTGTTTTGAGTGAGTTATGCATTAGTCCAGGGGTCCCCAACCCCCAGGTCGTGGGCTGATACCGGTCCATGGCCTGTTAGGAACCGGGCTGCACAGCAGGAGGTGAGCACCAGGTAAGCGAGCAAAGTTTCATCTGTATTTACAGCTGCTCCCCATCGCTCGCATTACTGCCTGAGCTCCTCCTCCTGTCAGCATTATGGTGAGTTGTGTAATTATTTCATTATATATTACAGTGTAATAATAATAGAAATAAAGCGCACAATAAATGTTATGAGCTTGAATCATCCTGAAACCATCCCCCCACCCTGGTCCGTGGAGAAATTGTCTTCCACGAAACCAGTCCTTGGTGCCAAAAAGGTTGGGGACTGCTGCATTAGTCACTCACTATAGAGTGAATGTCTTACTTCTCAGAAGGCTTAAGTTGAGAAGTGTAGTTATGAGGAAGAGATTGATATCAACGTGGCTAACAGAAGAAAAATCAGATACCACTTAATAAACGTAATAATAATATAAAAATATTGTAGGATCATTAAAAATATAGTAGATTTGATATGGGTATTCAAAAGATGTAGAGCAAAAAGTTCAAAAAAATGAAAGATAAGGCTATAGGAAAGTTCAAGGATAAAAGGGTAAAGGAATATAATGGGGAAAAAAGTAACTTTATTTAAACATTGATCATTTTAATGCAGAGTACTGTAATGATCGAAACTAACAATGACCCAGTGTAATTTCATGGTCTTCATGAACTGGCGTTAAGGTACCCAGAAGTACATTGTGTTTACCATTATAGAGTGCTTTTCTCTAAGAAATTCTCTGTGAAGCAGCAGAGGATTTAACAATCAAATAACAATCATGCACTCTTTTTTTAAAAAATAAATTTATTTTTATTTATTTATTTATTTTTGGCTGTATTGGGTCTTTGTTGCTGTCCGCAGGCTTTCTCTAGTTGCAGCGAGTGGGGGCTAGTCTTCGTTGCGGTGCGCGGGCTTATCGCGGTGGCTTCTTTTTTTGCGGAGCATGGGCTCTAGGCATACAGGCTTCAGTAGTTGTAGCACGTGGGCTCAGTAGTTGTGGCTCTTGGGCTCTAGAGGGCAGGCTCAGTAGTTGTGGTGCATGGCCTTAGTTGCTCCGCAGCATGTGGGATCTTCCTGGACCAGGGCTTGAACCCATGTCCCCTGCACTGGCAGGAGGATTCTTAACCACTGCGCCACCAGGGAAGTCCTACTCTTTTTTTTTTAATTGAAGATAGTTGATGTACAATATTATATAAGTTACAGGTGTACAATATAGTGATTCACAATTTTTAAAGGTTATACTCCATAATTATAATCATTATAGTTATAAAATATTGGCTATGTTCCTCATGCTGTACAATATACCTTGTAGCTTATTTTATACATAATAGTTCGTACCCAATCCCCTATCCCTATCTAGCCCCTCCCTCTTCCCTCTCCCCACTGGCAACCACTAGTTTGTTCTCTATACCTATGAGTCTGCTTCCTCTTATTTTGCTATATTCACTAGTTTGTTATATTTTTCAGATTCTACATATAAGTGATATCATACAGTATTTGTCTTGCTCTGACTTATTTCACTTAGCATAATACCCTCCAACTCCATCCATGTTGCTGCAAATGGCAAAATTTCATTCTTTTTTGTGGCTCAGTAGTATTCCATTGTGTATATATATATATATATATATATATATATATATATGCCACATCTTCTTTAACAATCATATGTTCTGAAAGCATTAGTACAAATTACACTTTCTCTAGCCTATATTTTGATAAATCCTGCTGGGTACTATGACACAGAGAATATAAGCACTAGAGACAGATCTGAGTTTGCTTACTTCCTAGCTGTGTGATCCTGGGAAAGTTGATTTATTCACTGAATCCATTTCCTCATTTGTGAAATGAAGGTTGTTGTGAGGTTAACTGGCATAACGTATATAAAGTTACTTGTGAAGATGAAGCAGTTAGATCCTCTGAAATGATAACCCCAAACCAAAAAATTAGGATGTGAAAAGCATTAAAGTAATAATAGACTACTGCCAATTCATAAATATAAACTGTTTACTTCTTCTCATAAACGCTTGATATTTGGCATAATGAAAAGAACAACTAGTCTGAACTTGGAAGACCTAGAGATTCTTCAAAATGAAAATAAAGGGGTTGGCTTAGACATAAGCTCCTCAGGGCCAGAGACTTTGTTATTTTGTTTTATCCCTATTGCTTTTTATTTAACTTGATATGGGAGACTCTTGATAAATATTTGTTAAATGAATAAATGATTGCATGAATAGACTTGTTGATTTCTAAATTTTCTTCCAACATCAACACACTGCTTTTATAAGAAGATGACAGGAAAGAGACTGCATTGTATAAACACTTTTGTTGTGTTGTATTAGGGCACATGCATTAAAAATATCAACTGCTGGTTTGGCTAAGACCTTGGTATTTATATTGTAATAGGGAGGCTGTGTATGTCATTTTGTACATTTTTTGCTAATAGATACTTATTCATTTTCTACTCATCAAGGAATTTTCTGAGTCAAAGGAACATGATCTTGAGGGAGACTGTAACATGAGGTTTGCTTTATTGTGATGAGGGAATGTCAGATTCCGAATAGAAAATATTTTAAATAATTTTTAATAATGGCAGTGGAAAATAAGGAATAATTCTTAATGTTCTCTGCAACTCTTTATGTTTGTAATTTAGGAGCCACTGCTGGCTGAATTCTCTGGTACTACTGCCAAGAATTTGAAGACTGCATAAACATTTTCATTTGCTGAAATGTTAATGTCTTAATTTCATAACCACATAATACTTAGTCCATTAGAGCTAATGACCCCTACCATTCACTTTTACATTGCTACCTAACTCAGAAATATTTTACAGTCCCAATTCTACATATGGGATTGAATGTGCTATTTAAGCCCAGTGGCTCACTGTGAGCCTGCAGAAGGAGATAAATATTGATCTCAGCTGCTTATCTTTGGTCTAAGTGGATTTGGCACTGTCACAACTGCATGATTTCAGGGACTCAGAAAATAATGCTTCCATTGCCTACTACATACTTTTTAAAAAGTTTCCTACTTGCTTCTCAATGACTAAATTGTTGGCACTGGTTTTCTCTGACTGGTAAATTTAGGAGTAGGGGAATGTTTACTTCCTACCTTATGTATTTCTAATTGATTTTTTTTAACAAGCACTATTTATATATTAATATTTGAATAAGTAACATATGCTCATAACTCAAATATTTAAAAACTATAAAAGGTAAAAGTTTCTCTTCCTTCCCTATCTCACATTCATTAGATCTCCTCCTTTTTTCTCTTCCCAATCCACTGTTACTGGTTTCTTGGATATTATTTCAGAATAGTTTATGTATATGCAAGCAAATACTTATACATATATATTTTTCTTTTTATCACACAAAATGTAGCAGATAGATAGTGCATACTGCTATGCATCTTGCATTTTTCATTAAATCTAGCTTAGAGATTTTCCCATGTTGGTACAATATATAGCACATCCTCACTATCTTCCTTTTTTTAATTTCTATCTTTTTATGGCTGTATAATATTCCATTAGTATATATAAGTGCATCATGATTTATTTCACAGGTTTTGTATTGATGGTCATTGGATTGTTTCCAACCTTGCTATTACAAGTAATGCTTTAATGAATAACCTGTACCTAGGTCATTTTATGTGTCAAATCTATTCATAGGATATATTCAATTAGAAGGGATTGTTGGGTCAAAGGGTATGTGCATTCATAAGATTGATTGATCTTGCCAAATTAACCTCTATGGACTTATTCCAATTTACAATCATACAAAGATAATCAAACTTTTAGATTTTTGAAAATCTGATATGTGAAAAATGATATATCAGCAGAGCTTTAATTTGCATTTCTTATGTGAATATCTTTTCATGTATTTATGGAATTTTCCATGAGTTGTTATGATATTGAGATTTATAATAAGAAATATATATTTGGTTTTCTGGCACAGAGCTCCAAAAACCCTTGGAATTTCCTAAGTGATGAGAGCAGTAAAGGTGTCTCATGTTAACTTTTGGAAAGCACCTCAGGTTGAGGGCTGGTTGACAGGGGAGCCAACGATGTGATTAGAGGGTTGGAACTTTCAGTCCCACCACCACCTCTCCACCTCCAGAGAGGGGAGATGGGCTGGAGATTAAGTTCAATCACCAAAGGCCAATAATTTAATCAATTATGCCTGTGTAACGAAGCCTCCTTACAAACCCAAAGGAAGAGGTTCAGAGATCTTTTTAGGGTGGTGACACATGGAGATTTAGGGAGAGTAGTGAGCCCAGAGAGGGTTTGGAAGCTCCTTAACCTTTCCGCATACCTTGCCCTATGCATCTCTTCCATCTGGTCGTTCCTGAGTTATATACTTTTATAATAAACTGGTAATCCAGTAAGTAAAACATTTCTCTGAATTCTGTAAGCCGCTCTAGCAAATGAATCAAAACCAAAGAGGGGTGTGATTGGAAACTCCAATCTATAGCCCTTCTTTAGAAGTACAAGTGACAACCTGGACTTGCTACTGATCTTTGAAGTGGAGGGTGGGCATTCTTGGACTGAACCCTTAACCTGTGGGATCTAATGGTATCTCTGGGTAGATAGTGTCAGAACTGAGTTGAATTGTAGGATAGCCAGCTTGTTGGCATGGCAAAACTCCCCCCACCCCACACCAGAACTCTTTAGTTGTTTATTCATTTCCATTACCCATTTTTCTATCCAGTTGTCAAAAAAAATTTGTTTTGGTCTTATTTATTTATAATAGTGCTTTGTATCGATATATAAGGGATATTTGTACTTTGTAATATAAGTTGAAAATACTTTTTCCTGGTTTGTCATTTATCTTTTCAGTTTAATTATATCTATAGATCTATATAGATATATATATCACCATGTGTATATATATATATATATATATATATATATCGCCACACAGATATTTTTTCATTTTTACATAACTGAATTTATCAATTTTCAAATGGCTTCTGGATTTTGAGTCACATTTATAAAGACCTTCCAAGGTTATAAAGAAATTCTTCCATAATTTTCTTCTAGTAATTTTAGTATTTTTTTACATTGAAATATACGATTTCTTTGTAATTTATTACACAGTGTGAAGTATGGATCCAGTTTTATTCCAGATGGCTATCCAGTTATACCAACACCATTTATTGAAAAGTTACTCTTTTCTCTGATGATTTGCAATGTCACCTTTTTTTTTTTTAATTTTATTTTTGGCTGCATTGGGTTTCATTGCTGCACGCTGGCTTTCTCTAGCTGTGGTGAGTGGGGGCTACTCTTCGTTGCGGTGTGCAGGTTTCTCATAGTGGTGGCTTTTCTTGTTGAAGAGTACAGGCTCTAGGCACATGGGCTCAGTAGCTGTGGCTCGCGGGCTCTAGAGTGCAGGCTCAGTAGTGGTGCAAGGGCTTAGTTGCTCCATGGTATGTGGGATCTTCCCGGACCAGGGCTTGAACCCATGTCCCCTGCAATGGCAGGTGGATTCTTAACAACTGCACCACCAGGGAAGCCCCGCAATGTCACCTTTATCATATACTAATTCCTTTATCTACTTGGGTCTGTATCAGAACATTCTCATTGGTTCCATTCATCTGTATGTTTATTTATGGACTAGTCCCACATTGTTTTAATTACTGAAGCTCTGTAGTGTGTTTTAGTATCTGGCAAGGCTAACCATACTACCTTTTCTCACACACAGATGTACGTATTTCTCTTCTTTTCAGAATTTTCCTGGCTATTCTACCCTTGTCTCCAATATAAATTGGAGGATTAGCTTGTCAACTTCAAAAGGAAAAATATCAGTATTTTTATTGGAATTGTGTTAAAATTTTAAATTAACTTTGAGATAAGTGACATTTTAACAATTTTTAATTTTCCTATCCAGTTATGTCTTCTACCTGTTAAAATCTATTTTGGGTCTTCTTTTTTTCCTTTTAACTTTTCTACATATAGGTCTTGTGCATAGTTGTTAAATTTATTCCTAGGTATTTTCTCTTTCTCGTTGCTACTTTAAATAAGATCTTTCATCCTTCTATCTTCTAATAGGTTATTGTTTGTGTATATATGAGATCAACTAATTTTGCATCCTTCTAATTTACTGAATTCTTTTTTTTTTTTTAAGTCTTTATTGAATTTCTTGTTTTATGTTCTGGTTTTTTGGGCTGTGAGGCATGTGGGATCTTAGCTCCCTGACCAGAGATCAAACCCACAACCCCTGCATTGGAAGGTGAAGTCTTAACCATTGGACTGACAGGGAAGTCCCCCTCTTATTGTTTTTTTGGTTTTGTTTTGTTTTTTTGTGGTTTTTTGAATTTTATTTTTTTTATATACAGCAGGTTCTTATTAGTTATCTATTTTATACATATTAGTGTATACATGTCAATCCCAATCTCCCAGTTCATCCCACCACCACCCACCCCCCGCCGCTTTCCCCCCTTGGTGTCCATACGTTTGTTCTCTACATTTGTGTATCTATTTCTGCCCTGCAAACACTTTCTTATTGTTTATAGTGATTTTTCTTGGGCTTATAGAGATAAAATCTTATCATCTGTACATAGTGACTATTTTTTCTTCCTTTCCCATTTTTATACTTGAAGTCTTTATCATGTCTGATTACGATTGCTAGTATCTTCAGTAAAATTTTAACTAATAATGGTGATAGCAAAGCACTCCTGTTTTATTCCTGCCTCTAGCATTTCCCTGTCAAGCAGCATGCTGGTTTGGGGGGATGATACAGATGTATTTTATCATATTAAAGAAGTATTCATCTGTTCCTATTTTGAGTGCTTTTTATCAAGTTGTTGAAACCATGAGCATTTTAATAAACGCCAACTACAGCAAAGTTATCCTTCTGACCTAACTGTCTTCCAACCTCCAATCTCTTGCTGATGTCTCCCATTGGCTGGTCATAATAGAAGACAGAAACGAAGGGAGTCCTAAGTGTCAGCTTCCCAGAGTACAGAGCATGGTAGAGAAGAAGGATAGAGGGTAGATCTGGAAGAGCAGACAGGGTATATCCCATACAGAAGCCAAAAACAGATAACAAAACAAAAACAAAAGATCAATTTCACTCTCTTCATTAATTGAAAACAAAAAGATTATTATAGGTGGCTAAAGCAATTCTCTTGAAGCTAGTAGCATTACCTTTGTTTATTAAAAAAGTAAAAGAAAAGTGTTGGGTCTCAGTCTTAGGCATTTTAACACAGAAAGTTGCTGGTACTAACCTTTTCTAGGTCTAATGTTAGCAGGCCCAGGGATTGCATTTCCCAGTCAGGATTGAGCTTCTTGAATGTAGTTTCCCTCTATATCTAGTACCTTATTTTTAAAACCTTGCCACTCCTTCCCCAGATCTAAAAATAATGTTCTAGTGTGATGGATATTAGATGGGTCAGTTGTCAGCACCGGAACCAGACACTGTATCTTCTGGGAAGGACCCAGCAGAACATGCCCTTTCTACCAGCACCTTGGCCAGGCTCCAGGGGTATTCCGTTCAGGCCTACCTCACATGCCCCTGCACATCAACAGGCCTGGCACTGGGGGCAGAGATTTCACCTGACTGTACCACATGATGCCCTCTCTGATGGACTTGCTTCCCTTCTGCCAGACATCTGGAAACTGTTCCAAATTCTGCAGCAATCCCGACCTCCTGCTGCAAAGGCTGCATATTCGGGAGACATTGTGGGTCAGAGGGTTGCCAGATAAAATACAAGATGCCCAGTTAAATTTGAATTTCAGATAAACAATGAATAATTTTTAGTATATCATGAATATTGCAAGGGACATCCTTATACTAAATTATAAAAAACGTATTTTTTTATGTGAAATTCAGACTCAACTGGGTGCCCAATTTTTCTCCGCTAAATCTGGCAACCCTTATCACAAATAATCCTTCACTATGCTTCCCATCCCCTCCCCCAATTTCAAAATCCCTCCACTGGCATCAGGTTCACTAAAGTGTTAAGACAACCTGAGAGGGGTATTAATTACACAGGTCATAGTTAGGATTCACTTTTGAGGCCTTGGCCTCTGACTTTAACTCCCATTAACAGTGACGAGTTTTTCTGATCAGTAAATTTGTAAATGTTATTTCGGCACTAAGAGAGACATTTCAGTGGTGGTGGAGAACAAGTGTGGGGCATGAAAAAAGTAGATCTCAGCAGGTGTGTGTAGGAATAGGGACGGGGGCAGGGGTGTCCAGGCATAGCTTAAGGGAATGCCCACAGGAAAGAGAATGTTGAAGTGAACGTGTACCATCTGACAATTTTGCCTGACTGGGATCCTTGCATTATTCCTTTCTTGCTCCCCCCTCTCCTTCTCGTCTCATCCCCACACACTCATCCCCAGGTGCAGGGCATGAGCTAGAGGCTGCATCCCAGCAGAACAGAAAGCAGGAGGCCTGGTGAAGGAAACAGCTACCAAGCAACCAAGGGCTGGGGGCAAAATAGGCCAGGAGGAGAAGTAAAACCAAGAAATATTTAAAAATTAGATGCCTGACATTTAAGGAAAAAGTCCAAAGTTAGCCAAGAATAACTGCCTACTGCAGGATTCAAAACCTCTGAATGACAAAACTTCTGAAAGAGGAAGCGATGGTAGCACGGGGCACCCTGCTGACCCTTCTCCCTGCCTGACCACTTCTCCATTCCACCCTCCACGCAGCCACATGGAGCACAGACAAGACAGAGCGGCCCTCTCCTAGCAGGCTCTGTGAACTGCATGGCTGAGGCAGACCCAGTGGCCCTCTCTAGGAAGTCAATAAAGCAGACCACGGCCTTATTTTCTGAGACTGACTCAATCCACCTGGCTTTCCCAAATGCAGTTGGCCCAAGAGGCTAAGAGTTCAGTCAGCCATGAGGCAGACACAACCTTACCTCACATGGCTGCTTCCACGTGGCATCCAAGTTCATGCCTGGATACTGACCGTTCAGGGGAGCGAGCCGGGGTTAAACTGTGCCGTGTAAGTTTGTGTTGCTGTCATTTCTCCACCTGGGGTTTTCGAGCTGTACCAAGCAGCCGTGGGGCCTTTGCTGTCAGGGCTTGCACAAATCTGACTTGCCCAGAGAATCAGAAGAGTTTGGGGCTCCCAAGCAAGGAGAGTGGTCAACTCGTCCTGGTTTGTCCAGGACTTTCCCAGTTTGAGCACTGCAAGTCTCACACTCCAGGAAACCCTTCGGTCCCAGGTAAAATGTGGTCATTCCACAATCAAGACACCAAAGCTTTGGCACCTGTATATCAGTTTCTACGGCTGTAAAATGCTGGGATCGGCCAACACAGCTTCTAACGTTCCTGCTGCATCTAATAGTCTATGATTCACCCTCACGCTCCTGACCTTACCCGCCAGCTCCAAACCAAATTCACTTGATCCAAGCCCCGAGCTCACATAATCTGATGATAAACTAATCATCAGTGTGTTAACAGGGGAAGTTGAGAGGAGTTTAACAATGGTTCTAGGAGGAAGGCATGTGGTCACAGGTGAGTGGTTCCAGCGGTGGGAGTTCAGCTGGGTAGATGGGGTGTATGCCTCTGTGCCATCCTGAGAGGAAGATACATTTAGGCAGGCAGGTTGGGAGGCAGCCAGCGTGACAGAGCTGGTTTGATGGGCTGGTTTCAGCTTCACAGCAAAAACAATAGCCACAGGCAGGGCAGTCTTGTCTGGCTCCAGCCAACTTTCACACTATGACGTGAATAAAGCCAGTAGTTGAAACCTCAGACTGGAGAAGAAAGGAAGTCATCTACTGATAGCACTGTTTATTTATTTATTTATTTTTTGCGGTACTTGGGCCTCTCACTGTTGTGGCCTCTCCCGTTGCGGAACACAGGCTCCGGACGCGCAGGCTCAGCGGCCATGGCTCACGGGCCCAGCCGCTCCGCGGCACGTGGGATCTTCCCGGACCGGGGCACGAACCTGTGTCCCCTGCATCGGAAGGCAGACTCTCAACCACTGCGCCACCAGGGAAGCCCTGTTTATTTATTTTTGAATGCATTTGCTCAGAGCCCTAGCCTGCCATCTGAAATACAGATATGCAGCTACCATTTTGGGGGTAGGTAAGAGTTCAAACTCTGGAATCACAACCTACTAACTGGGCAAATATTAGGTTGAATCATACGAACTTGCTGATATTAGACTTTTCTGACCTGCAAAAACAGGAATTCCACATGGCTCAGGTTAATAACTTATCTCTTTTCCTTGGTTTCCTCATGTGTGAAATGCAGATCGGCACCAACCTGGAGGGGACGCAGACAGAAGACAGGGAGGTGCTCAGATAGCCCCTGGCTCACACCCCCTGCTCAGTGATGTCCACTCTACCGCTGCCGCCGCCTCGGCCTCTGCCGCTATTGGTGAAGAAGAACGCGGGGTCCATCAGCTGAACCCCGGGGGACCCAGACTGTTTCTGAGACATGTGACACTGACAAACCAAAGCAGATTAGTCATCTTAGCTGAATGTGGACCTTCATTCTAATCCCAGGGTTAGGAAAGAAGAATAAGGTTCATACCACAGATTTTTCAGGTCATTCTGAGAACTGAAGATTTTGCCTTTCCTCTCAGTCCAGAACAATCAGTTCCAATACCTGGCAAAGGGCTTTTATGATGGGGTTTTGCTGTAACAAAACTGGGCCCCACCTTTAGCCTTACATCTGTGTTTCTAGCTACCACACACACGCATCCATCTTATCAATTTAATTATATAGGCACACAAACACACACATTGGGAAGCACATGCAAAACAAAGGAGAGAGCCTCTTCATTATCAGAGTACAAAAAAGTTACACTGGATTTCTTCTCTCGGTAACTAACAGGAAGCAATAAAGAGAGGAAACAAAACATTTTGCTGTGGTATTATCATCATAATTCAATAACATTTATTAACTTAAGCAAATTCACTTGGCTTTTTATAGCTCCAGGAATCTAGGAAATAGCTTCCTTTACACATAATGAGGAAGTGCATCTTTAGGTCTCTTAATATGTTTCTTCCCTGTAACATTCCTGCGTTTTGTCTGTTCTCTTCGAGTTCATTCCCTTGATGCTAAGGCAATCTGTTCACACAAGAACAGGGAACACTACAATCCTTAGGTCAAAGGATAGCTGGGGGAGACTTTGGATTCCAAAGCCAGCGCTTCCCTACTCTGTAGACCCCATAGTTATGATGTCACACATCTAAAAAAGAAAACCACCTTGGGCCTGGCTTGGTTTAAATTCTCTCTCAAGCAGGCCTCCTTTAAATGTGAGAAAGTTCAACTCTCAACATGTATTAACAAAAGGTGTTTACAACAGAACACCTGGTTGTGCCTTATAATGGCTTTGCTCTGTGAATTAATTCCTTTGTCCTTCCTGGTGACAAAGGTTGAGCTTTGGAACTTCTGGGTATGGCTAGGCAGGGCATTTTTGCTTGGCGTGGCTCTCTTAAATGGGTAGAAAAGGCTTGGTTGGGCACCTGGTATTTTGTGGCCAGTAATTATACAACAATTGTTACTGTGCATTACCGAAACTTCAGTTTTTGACCAGAGGCCAGTTGCACTCTAAAACAAACATCTTTTGAAAGCCTAGCGTGTTTTGAAATGATTCTAAAATCCACTTTGCAAATAGGATTTGGTACAAGTCAGATTTTTTTTTTACATGATGCTTTGCTTTAAGGCAGCATTTCTTTGCCTGTCAGTTGGTCTGACTTCTGCAGCTCTTACAAGTGATCTTTCCACTTAAGTCGTCTTAATGCTTCCTTTTCCCATCATCACTATGGATGACATGTACAATGACATGTCCTCCTGGGAACAGATTACCTCTATGGTGCATGCTCATAACTGAGGTAGGGGAAGTGATAAACATTTAAACACACAGAGAAACAAATCCCCTTTTCCACATTTAGAAGACTAGGGAATCATCTATAGACAGGCTTTCCCAGCTGTGGGTTTTCCTCTGAGAAGACCAGGTCCTCAGTTCTTAAGTGAAAACTTGATCACCAAGATTGTCAGATCAATCCTTTGCGGGTGGAGCCATAGGGGACAAGGTGGAGGAGGGGGAAGTGTACATTTAAAGACCAATCAGGCAGAAAGGGGTCTAACCTGCTAGTTCCCAAATATAATAACTTCCATCAATGCCTCTTTCCCTCACTGTTAGTTGCAGGAAAATGACACAGAGACTTCACTCCACCAGGACCTGCTGAAGTTACATGTGATACACATGTGATTGAGAAATGGTTTGTTTCTTGGTATTCCCTGTCCCCACCTCCACGCCTTGGACAGCAGGCCCTTGTTTCATTGCCTCAAGGTAGGGGAATGATGTGACAGGATAAAAAGCAAAACAAGGACGAGAAACTTCTCTGAGTTGCGTTTTGTGTTATAAATGCCCTCAGAGGACTGGAGAGGATTTGGTGTATAGCCAAATTTATTCAGAGGAAAAAGGTTTGGGGAGAGGGGGTTTTCCCTGGAAGATGAGGAAACACTTCCTCTCACTGGGGTGGGAGGAGAGATGGATGAAAAATGAGAGAGCAAAGGCCTGAGTGCGTCCTTCCCTCCTCCCCTCCCCTCCTTCCTCGGAAAGGCACAAGCCTGGAGAGAAGAATGGCTGTGGGGTGTGGGCCTACGAAGCTTCCCGGACCCTGGAGTGGCCCCAAAGTAGCAGGGAGCTGCTGGACACACATGGGCCGTGTGGGCAGGAAGGAGGCACAGATGCATCACTATCAGCGGGGAGACTAGAAGGAACTGTAGTCATCTGGGTTGGTGCCTTCTCAAAGAGCTGACTTAAGGAGCACATGGATCCCCCAGTACCTTGGCACTAACCCCTGCACCCCCGCCATGTCCCACCCCAAACCCAGACACGCCCTCGAAGGCAGAGAGATATTAAAATGATGGGACTCATTGCTGACACCTTCCAAGAGAGAGCAGGGGCTTAAAAGATAAATTAGGTTGATTTATAGTAGAATAAAAATATATTTCTTGCACACTTGGATCTGTGCCTAATCTAGTCTGAGCTTCTGGGGTAGACAGGGTGGTGTAGTGGAGAGACTGCCAACCTAAGAGAGAGCTCTGTCACAGTAGTGTGTGACTTTGGACAAGTCGTGTGACTACTCTGGGTCTCGAGGTCCTCAATCATTTCCCCTATTAAATCCATCCTGACAACTCACAGCGCTGTTGTGAGGAATGGGATGTTGCACGTGGATGTCACAGAATACAGTGCAAAGCAAGGAGGCAGCCTAAATGGTATCAAATGTAAAGCGTAATTAGAAGAAAAATGCTACATAATAACTCACCTTGGAGAAACTTGCAGGAAAGATTGGCGAGACACCCATCAATTTCGTTTTCTCTTCCTGGCACACAAAAGACAACATTTCCTGGCTCCCTTGCAGTTAGGATGGGACCCTGTGATTGGGTTCTGCCAGTGGGATGTGGCAGAAGTAGTAGACATAGCCACAGACTTTAACGTACTCCTCTCTCCCTTGGTGGCAACTGTTGAGGCCAAATGTTGAAGCATTTTTTGTTTGTTCGTTTTGTTTGTTTTTTAGGCCGCACCATGAGGCATGCGGGATCTTAGTTCTCCAACAAGGGATCAAACCCATGCTCCCTGCATTGGGAGCACGGAGTCTCAACCACAGGACCACCAGGGAATTCC
Organism: Tursiops truncatus; assembly: GCF_011762595.2. Classification (NCBI taxonomy): domain Eukaryota; kingdom Metazoa; phylum Chordata; class Mammalia; order Artiodactyla; family Delphinidae; genus Tursiops; species Tursiops truncatus. The sequence goes on along the minus strand of NC_047040.1, from coordinate 55,693,314 downwards.
CAAGCTGATGGCATTTTAAGATGAAAGGAGCCTGAATCCCAAAGTCACCACGAAGGAGTCACTCAGGAGAGCCCCCTACCTACACTGAATTGTGGTGTAAGATGTAAACTTTTATCATGTTAAGTCAATAATATTTGGGGGTTATGTGTTAATGAAGCCTATCTAGCCTCTCCTGACTGGCATAGTAATAGAATAATAGGATAATAATATAATGATTATTATATATATACACATATCATGTATAACATATATTATGAGATGTCTTAAGGCATGAAGAAGTGGCAAGTCTATATCTTTCCTTCCATATTATAAAGAACATAAAATTCAGGGCTTTCCTGGTGGCGCAGTGGTTGAGAGTCCACCTGCCGATGCAGGGGACACGGGTTCGTGCCCCGGTCCAGGAAGATCCTACATGCCGCGGAGCGGCTGGGCCCGTGAGCCATGGCCGCTGAGCCTGCACGTCCGGAGCCTGCGCTCCGCAACGGGAGAGGCCACAACAGTGAGAGGCCCGCGTACCGCAAAAAAAAAAAAAAAAAAAAAAAAGAACATAAAATTCAATCTGTGCTGTTCTTGGGCAAAGATGTCACAAGCACAAGTTACAATGACATTCCTGTCTATGGCTTGCTCAGAGGGAGCACATTCACCAATAGACCTGGGGGAAATCTCTCACCTGGAGTTGACAGACCCCAGGCCCTCTGCACCGCCTCACCACAGCTGCTGAGATTTTACCTGCATGACTGCTGCCCGGTCTTAGCTGGGAGACAGCACCCCCTCCCTCCTCGGCTCATATTCTCCATGGACACTCAGCATTCGAACAGGGAGGACCCAGAAGATGCTCTTGGATCCAGGCAATGAGGAAACCCATTCTGTAGGGAGCACAGCTGTTACAAAACATCTCAAAGCAGTAGGTTTTGTTTGTTTGCTTATTGTCATCTCCATTCCCCAAACAGTTCCAACATACACACATTTGTTGCTTAACTCCTGCTCAAGTCACCAAAGCAGGTGGTACTATTCACTGTACTCAGAGACCAAAATTTCCCTGCAGCCCGGGAGGCTGTCCAACTGCAGACAGCAGGACAGTCATGCTTTCTCCAGAAACCACACTCTCTTTGTCCAGGACTGGCAAGAGAGCCCAGTTATCCTGGAAGGTCCTGGGCTTCAAATTTCCTCTGCCTCAGGTCTGGTCACCACACCCTCTCTGGATAAGGTTTTATTCTAATGCCTTTGACCAGTGGGAATGATCTTTAGGGAGGGTTGGTTCCTTCATTCCTTAACAAAGACTACCCTCCTTTGGACCAGTTAGCTGTCTTTGATCCATAGCAGAGAATCCTGCCCAGTGGGCATGCATACTTGGGCCATTGGTCACACAGGGTGAATGAGGAACCATGAATACAATGGGAAATTTGTCAGCATAATAGAATGAAATCTCAATGCTGCTATCCTACTGAAGCCAGGTAAGTGCAACTGTACCATCATCTTTGAATAAATGGTACTGACCTTCAGAAAAAGAAAGCATTAATATACTTTCTCTAGGTATTATTATTATTGTTATTATTACTGATGTGCTGAGAATTGGTAACCTGAAGGGTAAAAATACTTTAGCTGTTTTTCATTGTTGCTTTCTAAAATAAACGCTTTAAAAAAACTAATATGCGCTTGTTGTGGTAAATTTTCTAAATACAGAAAGGTACACAAAATGTTTTAATAATGTCTATCAGCTTGTCTTGTGATACAGGGAGCTATGTACATGTCTATCTCCTTCTACATTATATAGTTCTTGAGGGAAGAAATCATAGATAGCATTTCTTCATCTTTGTGTAGCCCAGGACACCTGTTTGTGGAATGAGTGTCATTCAATGAATTTGGGAAAGTTGGTGTTCTCACCTACTTTTGTGGACCAGAGTCTCAATAGTTGAAAACAAAATTTAAAAAGATACCTGTAATAAAGACTACCTACACCCAGGTGGAGTGTTGCATGACTGTGGTCTCTGAAGTCAGACAGACATGGCCTGGAACCCATCTTCAATCTTAGCAGTGTGTCCCCCGGCAAGTTATTTCAATGCTCTGAGTCTTGTCTGATGAATTGCCCTCATTCCTGGACCCAAGCTTATGGAATGATCACTACTTGAAACATTAATCCCTGGAGGTGGCCCAATTTTAGCGCTTTAAATCCCACACCTTGGAAAATTCCTTAATCTCAGGCAACCAGGAAGGTTGGTCACCCTACGGAGAGGTAGGACAAATCACACACTGGCTCTTAAAGCTTTTGTGTAGAAGCAAAACACAACACTTCTACTTATTTCAGTGACCCAAGCAAGTCACACGGCCACAGAGAACTCCAAGGGGGTGGGGAAGTGCCATCCTACTATATTCCAGGGAGGAAACCTGGAAATATTTGATTGCCACCTGCTTCACCCTTCTCACTCCCATCGGGGTTTATAGTCCCCTTAGGGTGACATTCAGCTCTAGCACCTGATTTTAGCACACTTATTGTCAATGGATTTTTATTCCCCACACTCCACTCCAAGAACGGCATTGGTAGTAAGTTGGGCCGTGGATGCCAAAGACAGAATCCGCTTCTCCTTCAGTGACATCCATTCATTCATTTATTGATTAGTGGATTCACTGACTAGACAAAACGCTGATTGAACCCCTCTTTTGTTGGAGATGTGATATGATGTGATCTTCAGTACAAAATATTTAAGTACAAGAAATGGTGAGCTGGTAAAATTAGGTTTTTACTGTGCCATTTACAGATCTCATTTCCCCCATTAAATTATTTTGTGGATAATTTGATATTTTCTCTCCTGCCTCTTCTCAGTGTTCACTAAAGACTGAATTTGTAGGCTTAAAGTAAGTAACACTCGGGCTTCCCTGGTGGCGCAGTGGTTGAGAGTCCGCCTGCCAATGCAGGGAACACGGGTTCGTGCCCCGGTCCGGGAAGATCCCACATGCCGTGGAGCGGCTGGGCCTGTGAGCCATGGCCACTGAGTCTGTGCGTCCAGAGCCTGTGCTCCGCAGCGGAAGAGGCCACAACAGTGAGAGGCCCGCGTACCAAAAAAAAAAAGTAAGTAACACTACTAAAGGCCTCAAAGTAATAAGTTCATACCTGCTCAGCCAAAGAGCATTGCCCACCCATGGCTCTGCCTCCTGCGTTAGGTGCAGGGTTTGGGGAAGGGGGCAGGACTTAAAATTGGGAAGTTGTGATGCTCCTACATACTTATTAGTCTCTGCAGCTTGATTTTATGCTCTAACTGTGCCATTAGCCATTCCCAGATGCAGGGGACTGCTTCCAAAGGTCTAGGTCACAATGGTTTCAATCACCTGGGGAGCATTGAAAAACTCATGCCCAGGCTACATCCCAAACCAACTAGATCAGAATCTCTGGGGTGAGGTAAGACTCAGGCATTGGTATTTTTAATGTTTCCCAGGTGAGTCCATTGGCCTAGGACTGTGGTTCTAAATATGAAACATATATCGGAATCAGCTGGAGGGCTTGTTAAACCATATCCACTGGGTCACGCCCACAGAATTTGTGATTCAGTAGGCCTGGGGTGTAGCCTGAGAATTTGCATTTCTAACAAGTTCCCAGATGATAATTATGCTGCCATTTGGAGACCACATTTTGAGAACCACTGTTCTAAGAGACCTTCAGCATCCTTAACAACTGAATGGAATGGGCATGGGCTAGTGGCAGGGAGGCCTATTCTAGATGTTTATTACCTCTGGAGAATCCGCTCAGGTTGCACTCCCAGCTCAGGTCTGCTTGCGAGCAATCTCTATAAGAAAGAGGTGAAATAAAATGGCCTTGTAGATAGTTGTGAGGTTTAAGTGAGATAAGGCATACCAAGCCCTTAGTGCAAAAGTGGCCACAAAGTAAGCACTCAAACGATGCTAGCATGCAATGCTAAACCATTTTTCCCCAGAAACCCAGGAGTGAACAGGCACATCGGAGAAGGGGCTGAAACCTCCATACCTCCCACGAGTCTTTCTTCTTTTCTTGCCCGTTCTCTTTTAAAATAACTTTTGAAAAGGAAATAAACATTTATGATTTAAAATACATAATCGTACAAAAGGATGAGAAGTAATTTTGCCTCCCCCAGAAGATCTCTAATCCTCCAATTCTGCCCACAGAGATAAGCACTAGTTCCAGTTTCTTACATATGCCTCCGGACGCCAGGCTCAGCGGCCGTGGCTCACGGACCCAGCCGCTCCGCGGCATGTGGGATCTTCCCAGACCGGGGCACGAACCCGTGTTCCCCGCATCGGCAGGCGGACTCTCAACCACTGCGCCACCAGGGAAGCCCTAGGGGCATTTTTTTTTTAGCTAAAACTACAAGTAAGTATGTGTGTGTGTCCACCTCTTTTTTAAAAGTATTAATGATAGAGGGCCTCCCTGGTGGCACAATGGTTAAGAATCTGCCTGCCAATACAGGGTACACAGGTTCGAGCCCTGGGCTGGAAAGATCCCACATGCCGCGGAGCAACTAAGTCCGTGCGCCACAACTACTACACCTGCGCTCTAGAGCCAGTGAGCCACAACTACTGAAGCCCACATGCCACAACTACTGAAGCCCATGCGCCTAGAGCCCATGCTTCGCAACAAGAGAAGCCACTGCGATGAGAAGCCCGTGCACTGCAACGAAGAGTAGCCCCCACTCGCCACAACTAGAGAAAGCCCACGTGCCGCAACGAAGACCCAACGCAGACAAAAATAAATAAATAAAATTATTAAAAAAAGTATTAATGATAGCGTGTTATATACATTCCTTTTGCAATTCTTTTTTGTGTGTGTGTGTGGTACGCGGGCCTCTCACTGTTGTGGCCTCTCCCGTTGCGGAGCACAGGCTCCGGACGTGCAGGCTCAGCGGCCATGGCTCACGGACCCAGCCGCTCCGCGGTATGTGGGATCCTCCCGGACCGGGGCACGAACCCGTGTCCCCTGCATCGGCAGGCGGACTCTCAACCACTGCGCCACCAGGGAAGCCCTGCAATTTTTAAAAATATTTATTTGGCTGCATTGGGTCTTCGTTGCACCATGTGGGATCTTGGTTGCAGCACGGTGGCTCTCTAGTTGTGGCGCAGGGCTCTAGAGTGCACGGGCTTAGTTGCCCCACAGCATGTGGGATCTTAGTTCCGACCAGGGATTGAACCCACATCCCCTGCATTGGAAGGCAGATTCTTAACCACTGGACCACCAGGGAAGTCTCTGCAATCTTTTTTTAATGTACATACTTGTGCAAGCTTTTTTTTTTCACTTAGGACTACATCTTGGGGATAGTTTCATATTAATGCATATAAATCTACATTATTCTTTTTCATGAGTCTGCATCATCCCACTGCAACTATGTAGCGTAAATGACTTAAACAGTCTTCTATAAATGGATGTTTAGCTGTTTTCCTGTTTGTTTGTTTTTGCCATTATAAGCATTCAAACAGCCAGTCAAACAGACCTATCAGGTAAATTCATTAAGGTGAAATTGTCGCATCAAGATTACGTCCAATTTCCCTTTGGATCCAAACTGCCAAACTCCCTGGGAACTTCCAAGGGGTGGTATAGTAGCAAAGGTTCTGCTGCCAGGCTGCAAGCGTTCAGCCACTGGTTCAGCCACTTACTAGTTGTATAACCTGGGGCAAATGACTCTGCATCCCTGTGCCTCAGTTTCCTCATTCACAAAGTGATGAGAGTAACAGTTCTTTCCTCACAGGGCTGTTATGAGGACTAAATGAGAGAAGAGCTGTGAAACAGTACAACAACTGACAAAGCAAGTCCTTGGTAACTCCGACTCCAAACAGAAAAGGTCAGAACAAGATGAGTAGAATCCATGAGACAACGGTGGGTAACCCAGATTATCCCATCTTGGGTGGGCCTCTGCTTCCATGAGGCACCAATAGTTCCCAATGACCCCATATCTGGGGTTCAAGTAGGCTACACTGATAGGGCTTGTGTTAGAGGGCGTGACATGCCTAAGGGGTCAGGCAATTTCACAAGGACCATTGTGACTTCCCTGAGGATCAGGCCCCTGCCTTTGCTTTGGGTCCTGTCACAGCAACTAATACAACTAAGTGCGGGGTTCCAGCACTACAGCTTCCAAGGGAGTGATGTGCCAAGAGTGAGATTTAATGCTGACGACAGGTGTAGGAGGCTTACTTGGGGAAACCAATACTGCAAGAAGTGAAGCGACTTGCCCAAGATTACACAAAAGGAATGATGAAGGTGGAATTAGCAATTAGCATAGTAGAAAGCATTGTCTTTCAATGGTGCAAAACAGTCTCCAGCTCTCTCTCTCTCTCTCTCATTTAAGGCATGGTGTTGGCCATGTAAAGAAATGATGGTGGTGATAACGATGATGCCTATGACAACAGCAGTTAACTAACGTGGATTGAACACTATGGGCCAGGTGCTGTGCTAAGCATTTTATATGGATTATTTTACTTAATTCACTCAACCCTCCGGTTGAGTGTTCACTAGGTGCCAGGTGCTCTTCTAAGCACTTTATACGTTCAGATTCATTTCATTGTCACAACAATCTCATGAGGTAGGTACTAATACTATCTCATTTTACAGATGATGAGCTGTAGAAAGGTTAGCTAACTTCCAAAACGCTAGTGAACAGTGGATTTGCAGTTCTGACCCAGATATTCTGGCTGTTTTTTGTTTGTTTTTTAAAACTTCTGACGCAGGAGGTTGTATTAATCACACTCCTTAGTCTGTAGTACCCTCTCCTTATCAGTCTCTGCAATGCCCCCCTCTTGTTTTATCAATCAGTCATCTCACTTTATTTGGGTCTCCCCCCACCCTCCTCCTTTGGCCTACAAGCAACCATTCTACTGTACTTAATGTGTACCTTGCTGTTTGTGTGAGTTGCAAAATCTGTGTTGTAACACAGGTCGTGTTATGTTGTGTGCAGTTTCTTATTCACTGTTCCAAGGGCAGCAAAAGCCTGTGTCATCATTATGTAAGACCGCTGCTGCTAAAGGCTGCCCCCAAATGCTTGAACTACCATATTAGAAAAGTTAACTCACACACTGCCCTCTCTGCTGATGAGCATGAGCCAGAAAGTGAGTCTGAGAGCATGGAAATCATGTCGTCTTGGTTCCATTTTCAACTAACACATTAGGGTTACTACAGTTACAATACATCTGGAAAGGTCAGCACGATGAAAGGATAAACTAGAGATCAGTGAACGTCCAAAGGTTGGTTGGGAGTCTGGCCCCTCTTACTTCCAACAGCTCCCCTAACCCCAGGTCACCCCAAATAACAACAAACCATATAAATATGATGGGCTTGCCATAAAACATGGCTTAGGGCAAATCCCCTAGCCTCCCACTTGCAAACAGATAATCACCCCAAGTCTCTGCAGAGGGCTGGGTCCATCTATGCTGGAGCTTTAGGAAAGCACCCAACTCACATATCCAAGTCAATTCCTGATGGAAAAAAAATATTCTAAACCTAGAGGTGTAATTAAATGTGTATAAACCAATACAGTCACCTCAAACTCAGACTCATTTGCGGCGAAAAGCACTTCCACTGTTCTCTAGTGTTCAAAAATTCCACCTGCATCTCTACCACACTGACCAGCCCCCATTTCTCTCCTCCTCCCCCTACCTACACTACTTTCTTTCTTGCTATCAGGACTTTTATTGGTTGAATTGTATCCTCCCCAAAAGGAATGTGGAAGTCCTAACCCTTAGTACCTCAGAATGTGTCCTTATCCATAAATAGGGTCATTGCAGATGTAATCAGTTAAGATAAGGTCATTAATCCAACATGACTGGTGTCCTTATAAGAAGAAGGCCATGTGAAGGCACAGAGATACATGGAGAATGCAATGTGACAATGGAGACAGAGACTGGAGAGATGCATCTACAAGCCAGGGAACACCTAGGAATGCCAGTCATCACCAGAAGCTTGGAAAGAGGCATGAAACAGATTCTTCTACACAGTCCTCAGAAGGAACCAACCTTGCAAACACCCTGATTTTGGACTTCTAACCTCCAGAACTGGAGGAGTATAAATTTCTTTTGTTTTAAACCACCCAGTTTGTGGTACTTTGTTAATGGAACCCCTATAAAACCAAGACTGGACAGCCCTTTCTAAGCCTGAGATCCATAGGGAGACATTCTAGCAAGGCTTTGACCAGCACCCCTGGTTCCATCACCCCTGCCCTCCCTAGGCAGCCAATACTGCTGATCCCTACTCTGGATAGGACATACTGTCTAATTTCTCTGCTCCTGTCCACAGGCTATCAGGTGATAGTGAAATCTGATGAATTGGTTATGATGCAGAGTCATTGTCACCCTTTCCCCAATATGAGTGTACCCCAAGGACTCACCCTTGGTCATCTTTTGCCACTCTTTCTACTCTCCCTTGGTAATTTAATCCAGTCTTCTGTTTCTCCATCTACTGGTATAACTTTGCAGGTCATCTGAAAATCTTTCCAGTCCTGAGCTTTTCTCCCAAGGTCCACATTTCTAGCTGCCTCCTGGACATCACTGCCCAATTGTCTCACTACATTAAATTCCCTGCATCAACAAATGAACACACTGAGTTTCTCCCCCCAAACTTGCTAGGCCCTTACTTTTATCTGCCTACTCACCCAAGCCAGAGAGCCCCTCCTTGCCTTCCATATGCAACACCCATCAAATTCAGTAAACTCTAACCACCCCAATATCTCATATCTGTTCTTTCTCAGTTCTCACCACCACCTTTACCTTGTTACTCTCACCATACAAGTGGACTAATACATTAGCACTCAGGAAACGGCAGCTGTCACAATCACATTCATCTCTCTTCTAATACATGTCACACCTGGTTGCTGAGTTCTGAAAGCATGGTCGTGAGCACACCACTTTCCTGCTCAAAAACCTCCAATGGCTTCCTATTGCCCAAATTATAAAGGCTGAACTCCATTGCCTGATACAGTTATACCTTGTTTTATTGCTCTTTGCTTTATCATGCTTTGCAGATATTGCCTTTTTTTATTTTTACAAATTGAAGGTTTGTGGCAATCCTGCATCAAGGAAGTCTAACAGAGCCATTTTTCCAACAGCATTATTTTTTAATTAAGGTATGTACATTGTTGTTTTTTCCCCTTTTTTAGAAATAATGCTATTGCACACTTAACAGACTACAGTATAGCATATATATAACTTTTATATGCACTGGGAAACCAAATATTCGTGTGATTTGCTTTATTTCGATATTCGCTTTACTGTGGTGTTCTGAAACCAAGTATGCAATATCTTCAAGTATGCCTGTGTATGCCCTGTACATAAGTCCAACCTATTGTTACAGCTACATTTTCACCATCATTTTCTCTTCACATGTCCTTCATACCAGCTAAACTGAACTACTAACTACTTCTGCTACAAACAAACACTCCACACCTTCTGACCTCCTTTCCCATCACCTTTGTTCATAGTTCATCTTCCTGGGGCACTCTCCATTCCCCCATCTCTGCATTTCCAAATCCTACTTATTCTTCAAAGCTCAGTTACAATACCGCCTTCATAAAGCCATTATTAAAAAACAAAATTCAACTGAGTAAATTCCAAAGATCTTATTGTCTTTATTCAATGATTCATGAGTTGGGCAGTGTCCCATCTAGCAGATAGAAAGGAGCTCCAAGGAGCTGTACAAAATGGAAGACTTTTATAGGCAGAAGTGGGCAGGACAAGGAAAGAGCAAACTACCTCACATTTCTTTGGTGGATGGAAGGGGTCTATCAGGTGGATTACCTCACTAGTGCTGACCAGGAAATTCCAGACTGACTGGTTAAGATCACATTCCTGGGCGAAGTTGTAACTGCAATTAGGTTAGGTACCAAGTCTTGGTTTTTTGACATGGGCTTAGCACAGGTGACTCCATTTGGGGCCTGTTGTCTCTTTTTTAACAATTCCCATCCTTTGGGCAGCTTAACTGAGAGGTATGACAAGAAAAATTTAAGGTGTTAGTGCTATTCTCGGCTACTGCTCTGTAGTTCTCACAGCTTTTAGTGATCCTCTGTGTGGTATTCACAGGTCATGACTTCAGGCTCACAATTTTTTAGCTGGTCATTGTCTTCATTCATTTTCTGGCATTCCAGTCTTAGGGAGGTCATTTGCTTAGTGGTTAATGGCTGCAAACATGCATTTAAGGCTTTTGAGAGAATACAACATGCCAGGGAGACTACCATGACTATCATTAGTAGGATAATTCCCAATGTCTGGAGTGTACCTCAGAGCCACGGTCCCCAAGACTCGAACCAATGAAAATCAAATAAGTCAAAGAAAGAACTAGACGAAGGAGTCACCCTTTTAAGCCAGTGGCTTGATTAGTGATCGTATGTAACTGAGTTTCAAGTTCTGCAGAAGTGTTAATTCAGGTGCAGCAGGTGGTATTAGCTACAGAACAGGTATCTCCTTGTGCAGCTAAAAGATAATCAAGGGCTATCTTATTATCAAGAACCAACTTTGGCCAGAAAGTCCAAGGACTGTTGTTGGGCAGCTATTTTCTTAGCAGTAGATTCCACAATACTTTCAGAGTTAAGGAGACGTTCCTGATCATAGCCTCATTCCCATTTACTCCTAACCAGGGAAGTGGGGACCTGCCAAAGGAAGAGAATTCTGAATCATGAAAAATGCCTGGTAGGTCCTTTCTAACCCGATGATGCAAAATTCAGGGGTGTTGGCCAGTGAGGTTTCTCAGTTTGATTGTGGACTATTTAGGGACATGGTTAGATAACTTAAGAGGTGTGTTCCCAGTTATACACTAGCCATTTAGGCATCCATAGGCCAAAGGGGAATGATAACCACCACATACAAAGATAAATCTTGTTGGGGCACAAACCGCTTCCACTGAAGTGGCACTGTTAATGGCTTCATTTGCAGAAATTGTTGAATTTGCCCATTCAAGCCAGGGGTCAGTTAGGCTTTCAGTGCATTCAGGAAGTAAATCTCCTAGCCTGAAATAAAAAGTTTTTCCAGACTCTAGATACCCTCCTTAGCAATGGCTTGGGAGATGTGGACAATAGTGTTATCTTTCTAGGTCAATGCCAGAGTAAAGAGAAGAAGGAGAAGAAAGGGTTTCACGAAGTCTTGATCCAGCGCCTTGAGAGGAAGCAGTCTACCTCTAAGTCGGCTACCTCTCTTCCTAGTCCATTTGACTTGAATACAGCTGTGAGATGTATACCTAAGGTTCAAATCCCTGAAGTTTCGCTGCCATCTAGGTAGTTAGGAGGATCTGATATAGTTCAAGGGCATTCTATGTTCTTAGTGATTCCAAATCAGAAAAGGGGGAGAAAATTGGAAATGTAGCAAGATATTTGAGGAAACTATAAGACTTTGGAATCCAGACCAGTTTATAGGTATATAGCAAAACCTTAAAGACAATTAACAGAACTAGAATATAATAGCTACAAAGGTGCAAACATAATTTTTCTCTCTACAGTTTCCCCCATTAAAAAAAAGATAAAGTTAAACCAATTTGTCTGCATTAAACTTACAGTGACTGACCATATAAACTTTGGTCATATCTGAGTCCATGTATATCTCTCTCAAATATGACATTCCAGTCAAAGCCTTGGTAATATAGCCCATGTTTCCAATTGTGTCCTGTTACAAGGAGAACTGATTCATACTGAACTTACGCAAATAGCTAACTCTATTGCTGTGGAAGAATACTCAAGAATTTTCTAATTATAGAGGGATGAGGTAGGGAGAAAAAGTAAATGTTTCATCTGTGTTTACAAAGGTATACTTTACCAAATTGCTACATGTCATGTATAAATTAAGAGAAAAGGTTTCCTTAAATCTGGGGAAAAAAACCATTAAGGAACCAGCAATGTTTCAAACAAAAAGTCATAAAAAATTATAGTCATCCTCCTCAGTTCGTTCAGTCCCATGTAATTAACACTTATTTTGCTTGAATCCAGTTTTTCCATTAGTTCTGGAAGTTCTTACCCAGTTCAGTTTTATGATCTTATAGTTACTAGAAACCTGTACTTCAAAGTCCTTTCCATGAATCTCCTTAAAGGTGAAGCACTTTTGCAAGAACACTTTTGCAAAAGCATCAGAGTAAAACAATTACTCTGTAAGTGATAAAAGACATAAAAAATGGACATGGTTAAAGATCTAAAAAAGAAAAAAGAAGAAAAGAAAAAAAAAGATCTGATGAGAGTTTTTTACAACTTAATTGACAAGGAAATTTGGTTATTTCTGTGACATACACATTTTAAGATAATAATTGTGACTGGTTATATTAGACCAGAACATATCAGATTTCCAAGAATTTCTCTCAATTTCTGGAACACTTATAACATATACCTATACAAATACAACATAAAGAAGGCTTAATATTACTTCTTATTTGGCAACGCTTCTCATGTAATTTAACATATCAAATAAGCCTAATTAGTTTAACCTCTCCCTTTCTATAAGGAGAAAGAACAAATCTTTTGTGATTTTCCAGGGACCCTCTGGGAAATCCTAAAGTTAGTTATAAATCAAAAAGAATTTATTTAGAATTTGATTTTGGGAAGTCTGTAAACAAATATCAAAAGATTTTAAAACAATTGGTCATATAGGATCATAGGTCACTGTGAAACAATACTTAGCCATTTAACCATAGTGACAAAGACTTTGAATGCAAATACAGAAGGTTACATAGTTCTGAGCAAAACTTAGCTCTTTTAATAGCAAGAAGACTAGGTTTACTCAAGTAATCAAAGACCTGATAAAAACAACAAACACAGGAAATTATTTTGATAAGACACAGAATCTTTGCTCTCTAGACAGATCACTTAAAAGGTAAAAAAAACCTTTGTTTACAACGTCATATTAAGAGCAGACCAAAATCCAAAAAAATCCTGTCCTTTCAACAGTGAGAAAACCAAATTTTAATATTGTACCAGCTTACTTTTGATATTAAAACTCATTCACTTAAATAAATTCATTTTAATCTTAGCCAGCTTGACTACATGTAAAATTCTATCCCCAAGATTCCTTTTCCACAAACCTTTACAAGTTTGTCTTGTTTTTCCTCTTTCTCGTTCTGAAATAACCAGTCTCACTTTAGGACAAAATTACTTTCTTTTTCCTCAACAAAAATGCATCTCTATTCCTTATACCTTCTTTTACTGAAAACATACATCCTACTTTCCTTGCAGATGGAGATGTTTCCCTTATTATTTCTAGTAGCTTTAATTATATATATATGTAAACATATATAAATATATGTATATATATATATGTGTAAACAATTGTGAACTGTCTGTTATATTAGCATTCTAATGACAAATTTATAAATACTTTTTATAATTTCTAGAAACATATGCTTTCTCATAGTAAAGTTTTCAGTGTGGCATGAAACATGTTTACTAATAAATCCAAGTATCTTTAGTCCTCTGGGAAAGGAAGCAAATGTAGAAAAGCCTGTGCTCAGCAACTAATGTTTTAGCATTTTATCTCACTTGGAAATGATCTAGATATATAATAACTATCCATCATTTAATTTAACTTAGCAAAACCTTAAGGTTTCAGTTTACCAAAAAGATTTGGGGAAACTATTTTAAAAGTTCACCTAAAAACTTCTATCCTGTTTATATCTATTAAATTCACTTACTCGGGATAATTATGTTTAGACTACCTGCAGAAATTTCATGAGACATTAGACAAAGTCAGCTGTCATCCCAAGCTATTTTTCTTGCTGACAAATTGTGTAACAAAGATTACATGAACTTGTTTGACCAAGAAACCTAAGTAGAATAAGTATGCCTCCATTATTTTAATGCTGATAATTCTGAAGACATACTTCTTTTAATTAATCCAACAACCTTAAACTAGCTTTTATTTACCAAAAATTATTTCAAATCATGTGAACTTGAAAAAACAAGTAGAGTTCTTTTACAAATTAATTTTGGTACTACCATCCAAAGGTAGAAAATACTACACATCTATTACACACACACACGCAAACATATAGACAGATGAAAACAGAGATATTATAGCTTCTGTTTTAAAATTACTGCCATGGATCAGGTATAATAATACAAAACTTACTAGTTATAAAAGAAGTTGGATCGATGTTTTCTGGTAGATGAAATAAGTTAAGGTTACCTGCTCAGATGGCTAGAGCTTTTTACTAATATTTGTGGAGAAGAATATAAGAGATTTTTCATTTGCTTAAGTTTAAAATGACCTCCCCTTCCACTTTTTTGTTCTAATGAGAATTACCTCCCTGAAGTTTATATTTTAAAGAGATGACTTAGATAAGAGTTCTTGGAGCATTTCTGGTTTTGTAAAGGTTCATAAGAAAAGAACAGTTGTTTTTAATTCTTCAAGGAATTGGGTTGCAAGTTAAATGACATCATAGGCTGTTCCACCCATCTTTAGAAGGTTTTTCTTTTTCTTTGTGTACATAGTTTTATTTTAGCTTAGTGGAGGAGGCCTAAAAAAATTCCTATCAGGATCTGAATATCAGCTTTTAGACTGGCCAATTTCTGACCACAAAGCTGCTTAAAAATCCTTCTAACTATCTTGTCCATTTTCAGCCAGGACAAACAGTAGATATTTCTGGAAGTGCTAAACAACTCCTTTGTTGTCCCCAAAGAAGGTGCAAAAGATATTTTATTTTTCTCTCTCTATTGGGTGCTGTAGACAAAGATCTGGGAGAGCGCGCTCTGGTAAGTATTCTCACCCTTAGCAGGCTTGGCTTCTGCCAGTTTTTCCAGGACCACATCTGCAGGCTCTGAGTGGGGTTTAAAGTAGAGAGTGTAGCTCCAGTATTTACCAGAATTTGGCAAGGTTTTCCACTGATTTTAATTCTAGTTTCCCTTGGCTATTTAAGGGAATAACGTAACAGTTTACCAGAAAATCCCTCAGAGTCTCATCAACTCTGGGAGGGGCCCATACAGGGGCCCTCCTTTGAGGGTCGATATGAGGGCGCTCATACCTACAAGTCTGTTGAAAATTATTCATAGGCTGTTTGAGGACATTATCTTTTCCAGAGTCCCAAGTGACTATACAACTGAGACATCAACCCCTGAGTCAGCATTTAACGATAGACCCCCTCCTAGGAGACTGTGATGTAGTGGACCCAAGCATCCAAGCTGGCCTTGGAGCCGTTATAACTTTAAAGTCAATAGCTTTGGTGGATTTTTGTTTACAATCTTGTTCCAAAGTCCTTTCAAAGTGTTCAGCTACGG
This sequence comes from Tursiops truncatus, assembly GCF_011762595.2. Lineage (NCBI taxonomy): Eukaryota > Metazoa > Chordata > Mammalia > Artiodactyla > Delphinidae > Tursiops > Tursiops truncatus. Next base: position 55,678,129 of record NC_047040.1, on the reverse strand, counting down.
TCACAAGTTCAGTCAAACAGGTAGCCAGCCTCCCATCCCATTTTTTTGTCTTTTTATTAATCCACTCACCTCAGGACATAATCCATCTACAAATAGGGTAGCTAGAGCAGGTTGGGTGACCTCACCTATTGTATGAAACGCAGAAAGCTGTAGGAAGAGCGCTTCCAGATGAGCTTTAAAGTCTGTCACAGATTCATCTTTCTTTTGTTTGCATGTCTGAATAACAGACCAAAGAAGACTCTAGGAACGACTCTTAAAAGATCAGTTTCTAATTTGAGAGCATTTTATGGTCCATAGGGGACCATGCTGAAGATTGAGGATCTCAAATTATCATCCTCAGCATTTTGCATTTTGCTTCCTTCATTTTTGTGCTTCACCAGATTCTACCAGCATGTGCACGAGCTGATAAAGATCTGACAGACCAGGGTCATAGGCCCGATAATGACTCTAAATTCTTCAAAAAACTTTTGAAGTGCTTGTTTTTTAATCCTCTCTGGGTTTAGCAAATTCTTTAAGTGTGGCCCTTAGTTCAGTCTTTGACCAAGGAGTGAAAGATACCTGAGGAGAACTGCCTGCAACCTTGGGTGGTTTTATTTTAAACTGCTTAATAGCCTCTTCAGAATGGAAAAGCAGTTCAGACAGAGAATTAGTGGAACGTGAATACTCAGGTAAATGAGGACAGAGAGGAACAGTAGGAGCCATGCCAGTCTTACAGTCTTTTATTTTAGGTACCTCTTGTGTCTTGAATTTTTTATCAGCCTTTGCAATGAATCTTTCAATGAAGTTATTTTGGAATCATGAAGCCTTTTGGAGCCTTCTGCATACCCATTAAGATATGTATGTCATTCTGTTTAATTTGGGAACGCTTGCTTTCAAGTTCACTTCATTAGATCTTGTCTAACTGGAACATTCCCCATAATGGCCACTGTAATCCTAGCTTGTTTTTAGTAAGATTTTGCCATTTTTGTAAAAATCTACAGCTTCCAGGTCAATTTACTTAGACATAAAATAAGCAGGTGTGCTGGAAGGTGGTGTGCTTAACTCTTTAGAATTTAAGAGGTATTAATTAATTTTAAATTTTATTATTTTTTAATTATTTATTTATGTATTTATTTAGCTAAGCTTTTGGAGTCAAACTAATACTAAAAAGGGAATGTGCTGCTTGGTTGGGAATTGTGTGGTGTTTTACAGTGTACTTCATTGCCTGCAAATTTTCTTGAGGTTGGCTGGTGACCTAGTGTCCACCTACCCATTCTATGGCCAACTCATCCTAACACAGGAGTGTTAGAGTTTGGTGGCAAGTACTCTAATAGCTTTTAAGTGTTCAATCCATGCCCACCAATTTTTGTGGCTTTTAGGCTTCCAAGATCCTTGTCAATAATAGCCTTTCATACAAAACAAAACAAACATGTGAACCTTAATATACCACGCAGTAACCAAAGAAACGTTACTGCAGACTGGCCAACAGAAGGCACTGTGCACACTGCCAGCCATTCCCAATGTGGAACGGGGGTTGGGACCAAAGAATGGGGACTGCAAGCTGATTCCAAACAAATGGGAAACTGCAGACTAAATTGCCAACAGTTACCAATGTGGAATCTGGTCACAGAACAAAGGGCTAAGATTTCCAATCAAATGGGGAACTGAAAACTGAACCAAGGGCTAGGGGTTAGTTCTGGGTGGAACTGTCTGCTAGCTTAAACTGACCTGCCCTGGGCTGGAAAGCCAATTAAATCAGGAGCTCAATCCAAAGAGAGTGAAACTCAGAACCAAGAGGAACTTACCCATGGCCTTCGGAAATGGCAGGAAGACAGAGAACTCAGTGGGTTTGTGGAATACCATGCCTGTGTTTCTTGTTGTCTTGAAGCCATCAGAAGTTCACTTCAGATCCCACTGCTGCCACCAAATCTGTTAAAAAAAATATTCAACTGAGTAAATTTTATAGATTTTATTGGCTTTGTTCAGTGATTCATGAATTGGGTAGCATCCCATGTAGCGGACAGAAAGGAGATGTACAAAATGGAAGGCTTTTATAAGCAGAAGGGGGCAGGACAAGGAAAGAGCAGATTACCTCATCTTTCTCTGGAGGATGGAAGGGGTCTAACAAGTGGATTACCTCATTAGTGCTGACCAGGAAATTCCAGACTGACCAGTTAAGATTATATTCCTGGGGGAGGTTGAAACCTCAATTAAGTTAGGTATTAAGTCTTGATTCGTCACATGGCTTAACACAAGTGACTCCATTTGGGGTCTGTTGTCTCTTTTTTTTAAACACTAACAATGAATGCTTTGCTCTGCCCTGCCCTCCTAAGAAGTTCCTGCTCTAGCTCCTGAGTTTTCATAGGTCTTTATATATACCTCTCTTGTGACACTGAACATTTACTTTGTGTATTAAAGTTATTGGTATTAATAATAATAAACATTCTTTATTAAAAATGTAATGCATTATTTCACTTTATCTTCTTAATGACTCTATCCCCATTTTGCAAGTTAGGAAACTGAAGCATGAAAAGGTTAAATAACTTATCCAGGAATGTGTAAGTGGTGGAGTCCGAGTTCAAATGAATAGAGCCTAGAGCCCATACTTCTAACCACTACTACACAAGACACTACTGTGGTTACTAGATTAGGAGCTCCTGGATGGCAAAAATCCTTGTATGCTCCATCTTTGCATCTCCCAAAGTACCTAATGCCACTCATTGCCCTTTAACGTTGCTCAGTAAAAAGAAGCACATATTTGGTCAAATGTCCCTTTTCTTTCATCAGTAGGTGGATAAATTAGTGGCTGTTACATGGTGTTTAATGCAAATACTGCAGTTTCATTTCCCCACTGCTCCACCTCCCCCTTTCTCTGTTTTTTCTCCTTCTCTTCCCCCAGCCTGTGGAGAAGGTAATATTGTTGGGAAGAGCAGAAGGGGCTTCTTTCTACTCTAAGGAGAGCTTGGAGGAGCTCTCCTAGGGACTAGACACTTCCTGAGTAATATTCAGGCAGCAGACCTTTTTAGCTGGCAAATGCTCTACAGTTTGCAACCTCAGGTCATTCCAGAGAATGAACCTTTTGAAATAAACACAGAGGAATGGGACCTTTTATTATCTCCAGATGGGACTGTGCAGCCTTGGAAGCTGTAGAAGTAGTTCTGCTATGCCTGGATCGCACTTTTCTTATCTTCCAAAAGGAAAGAAAGTTCCTTTCACTGAGAAATGGTAAATAGTGTTAATTAAAAGCCAACTTGGATTAAATTCTGCAGATTGACCCCACCCTACTCAATCCATATTTTTCTAGTTTACGTTTTATTTAACTTAGCATCCCTCTCATCTTTTAAAAATATGATACTAGGTTGAGTTGAAAACACACACACACACTCACACACACACACACACGTAAAACTGTCGTTTTTGAGTTATCCAGGTTTAGATGTTATTTTATAGAACAAGGATGAAATCTGAAAGTGGAATGTCCTTTAGGGTATACTAGAAAAGGAAGTAGGTTAAAGCATATCTGTAGTAGTATTATTTTTCACTCTGTTAGTGGTGGCCAGCTGGGCAGCTTCCACATAGAAGATGCCCAATAAACATTTATTCAATGAACTCCATACTTAAAAATTTTGGGCTATAACATTATAAAATATAATTTCAAAATGGATGATGCCACCTATTGGTGAAGATAAAATATAAAACGATCACTAACATAATAAGTTACTTTATGTTTCCCGATCATTTGTTACTTACTCCCATAGAGATTATAAGAATAATTGAGGAGCTGGAAGGAATAAATTGCTTGGTCCATACAGACATGAATCACTAATGTTTTCATTTGGTTGCTCTCTACTGGGTGCCTATTAAGTGCACAATACTTAGGAAGATTCTAGAGAAGTGAAGACATAGCACCTGACTTCAAGGAGCATCTTATCTAGTTGGAAAGAAAAGACCTATCTCCTGAGAATAGTCAGCAAATAAAAAAAAAACAGTAAATAACCTGGGGCTTCCCTGGTGGCGCAGTGGTTGAGAGTCCGCCTGCCGATGCAGGGGACACGGGTTCGTGCCCCGGTCCGGGAAGATCCCATATGCTGCGGAGCGGTTGGGCCCGTGAGCCATGGCCGCTGAGCCTGCGCGTCCGGAGCCTGTGCTCCACAACGGGAGAGGCCCGCGTACCGCAAAAAATAAATAAATAAATAAATAAAAATAAAAAATAACCTGACATTAAAATGCATGATGTTCATTCCATGTATATGGTTATATTTTATTTATTATATGCTAAACGTACTTTTGAGACTCACAGGGAAGAAATAAGTCTGTTTTGCTTACCACTTACCCCAGGACTAGCACATCACTTAGAAGACAATTGATAAACACTATTGAATAATTGAATAATTTAGGTCTCATGGTTAAATACACGTAGTTTAGAGAATATTTTAAATCCTGACTAGCAAAATAGATCAGAAAATACATGTGAACACAGGAAGCCATATGGAGGAAGTGGGGTTTGAGTTCTGGAAAATCCCTCAAGGGATTTATAACCTAATACAGATGAAGCCATCAGTGTAGGGAGATCTCTTGTAATCTTGGATTTGTGTTTGAACTGGAGATTTTTTGTGGTTTGCTGTGTCAACCCACGCTTTTTCCTCAGTCGATGACTGAGTTTTTGCTCAATCCTGGTGAAGTCCAAAAGCAAAGGAAATAGTGGGTAGTTGCAAGGCTGTAAACATACATTTTACTCATGAAGTCTTACGGGCATTTGGCCTAGAAAGGTTTTTTCTTTCTCTCTTCCTCCAGCCCAGCTATGTGCTTCAAAGTATTCCTATAATATTTGGTAATATATATCAAGAGTCTTAAAATGGTCGAACCTTTTGATCTAGTATTTCTCCTTCTAAGAAAGTATGCTAAGGATATAATCAGGAATGTGAACAAATGCTTTCTGGAACAAAGGGAAAAATCTATAGTCAATATGGAAGCAGTTAAGTTTTGCTACAGATTTAAGTTCTCGCACGATATTAAAAAATATGGCGCATGTAGGTTATCCCTGAATGCAAGGATTACAGGTTGTTTTGATTTTACCCTAGTGTTAAGAAAGTCCTTGAAATTTAGTGGATGAAATTTAGCTCATCCATTCTGGTTATTTCTGCTTTCATTGTCTTTGACTAGACTACTTTACAACTCAGTAGAGAAAGAGGGTTAACATTTAGAAAATTGATAGTAGTGCAAATGTTTTCTGTCCATAGCTATGTAAACGATTTCTATTAATGTAATGCAAATGAATTTTGCCTGGTAGATAATATAAATCTCTGTATATCAAATCATTTGAACTGCCTATAACATCTTACTGGTTTCCTCAGTAATTGAGTTAAATAAAATCTTTAATATGTGTTAATTTGATATTTACATGAGTCATGATTTTACCTTTTACCTAGCTTTTCAAAAGCTATCCTTAACACTATATATTTCCTAGATTTTCTACAATAAACATGTGTTGCCAATTTTTTAAAAATATTTATTTATTTATTAATTATTTTTGGCTGTGTCGGTCTTCGTTGCGGCATGTAGACTTCTCTCTAGTTGTGGCGGGCGGGCTACAAAGCACATGGGCTCTGTAGTTGCAGCAAGCAGGCTTAGTTACCCCGCGGCATGTGGGAGCTTAGTTCCCTGACCAGAGATTGAACCCCTGTCACCTGCATTGGAAGGCGGATTCTTAACCACTGGACCACCAGGGAAGTCCCTGTGTTGCCAACTTTTAATTTAAGTACATTATACATGCATATCAAATTAAAACATGCATGTTTTAACGAAGTATGTATGCATGCATACATAAGTTTATAGCTCAACAAATTTTCACAAAATTAATACACGTATGTAACCAGTTTTCAGATCAAGGAACAGAACATTATTACCACTCCAGAAGTTGCCCTTGTGCCTCCCTCCTAGTCATCACTACTTCCCCACCAAAACAGACCTGACTTCTAACATCAGAGATTCATTTCCCCAAACAGGAATCGAACCTGGGGCCCCGGCAGTGAGAATGCAGAGTCCTAACCACTGGACCACCAGGGAATTCCCCGTTTAACTTTATATCCGGCAGTGAGAATGCAGAGTCCTAACCACTGGACTGCCAGGGAATTCCATGTTTAACTTTATATAAATGGAATCACATGGTGTATACTCATTTGTGCCTGGCTTCCTTTACTCACCACTATGTTCATGAGATTCATCCATGTTGTTGCATAAAGTTTTAGTTCCTTCATTCTCTCTGCTGTGTAGTGCTCCATTATGTGAACAGATTAAAATTTATCTATGGGCATTCAGATTGTTTCTGGTTTGGGGCTATTACAAATAGTGTTGCCATGAATATTTGTGTACATATTTTTTGGTGAAAATATGAATACATTTCTGCCAACTATCACATGTATTACTTTAAAAGTTGAAAAAATAAACCTAAACTACAAAAAAAATCAGTTTCCCTTTTTTCTCTACAGGTCATTCCATCTAGATAAAATTCTTTTGATTAACAAATTCTTTTAACATGTAAATGTATTCCAGAAGAATTAATCCTCATTTATGCCTTACTGTGAATTTCTATAATCCGATATTGAGATCAACAGCTAGTTGAGAAGTTTCCACTGGTGCTGAAGGGTGTAAGGAAATCTGGGGTGAGGAAGAGGGAGAGGGAGATTTGGGTCTTACAGAAGGCAGTGAGTGTTGGGCCAGGTGGGAAGATGCAGTGACTTCCATTCACTCGAGGTCTTGGCTGTTTCCCTTTGAAAAGAATTGCTACAATAATTGTTAATGTGATTTATTTTTTTTTAATAGTTTACAGCTGACAAAGTGCTTTTATATTCATTACGTTGTTTGATCTTGCTCTCACAAAAAGGTTGGTATTTTCATAACTGTTCTTGTTTTAGATGCTTAAATCTTAAAATTGGATATCATGGTTGGAGTGGTAGGTTAGGGTACATTTCTTCCCCACTGAGGCCAGGCTCCATAATCTAAGCACATCTAGTTCATGCTCTCCAGGTCAATTCGGTACTCTCCATTCAGTCCCCATCTCAGAAGTAAGGAAAGAAGGAGGAATTAAAAAGAAGGAAGAGCCGAAAATATGTCTTCACCATCCGTAAAGCACAGCAGCAATCCTGCTGGTCAGATGACAGAGGAGGAGGCTATGGTGCAGGCCTCTGGTGCACGGAGGCGGAATGGGATTCACCTGAAAACTCCTGACAGATACTCTCCAGTGCCTCTTGCTTCAGTGCCCTGAGAAAGGATTAAGGCTGATCCATGCCAACCCCGTCAGTGGGCTCATCTAACTTGGCAAGCATATTGTTGTTGACAGCTTCCAGGTGTGTGTTTTCTTAGACATGGATTCCATGCAAGAAAAATGCAATTTTTTTTAACATCTTTATTGGAGTATAATTGCTTTACAATGGTGTGTTAGTTTCTGCTTTATAACAAAGTGAATCAGTTATACATATACATATGTTCCCATATCTCTTCCCTCTTGCGTCTCCCTCCCTCCCACCCTCCCTATCCCACCCCTCTAGGTGGTCACAAACCACCGAGCTGATCTCCCTGTGCTATGCGGCTGCTTCTCACTAGCTATCTATTTTACGTTTGGTAGTGTACATATGTCCATGCCACTCTCTCGCTTTGTCACAGCTTACCCTTCCCCCTCCCCATATCCTCAAGTCCATTCTCTAGTAGGTCTGTGTCTTTATGCCTGTCTTACCCCTAGATTCTTCATGACATTTTTTTTTCTTACATTCCATATATATGTGTTAGCATGCGGTATTTGTCTTTCTCTTTCTGACTTACTTCACTCTGTATGACAGACTCTAGGTCCATCCACCTCATTACAAATAGCTCAATTTCGTTTCTTTTTATGGCTGAGTAATATTCCATTGTATATATGTGCCACATCTTCTTTATCCATTCATCCGATGATGGACACTTAGGTTGTTTCCATCTCCGGGCTATTGTAAATAGAGCTGCAATGAACATTTTGGTACATGACTCTTTTTGAATTATGGTTTTTTCAGGATATATGCCCAGTAGTGGGATTGCTGGGTCATATGGTAGTTCTATTTGTAGTTTTTTAAGGAACCTCCATACTGTTCTCCATAGTGGCTGTACCAATTCACGTCCCCACCAGCAGTGCAAGAGTGTTCCCTTTTCTCCACACCCTCTCCAGCATTTATTGTTTCTAGAGAAAAATGCAATTCTTGTTGCCAAGGTATTTAACAAGTAAACAAGCTGCAAAATGCTAAAGGGGAACATAAAGATGTCTCCAGGCTTCCCATTGGCCTCATCAGGAACTGCTTGTCTGCCACTTCCCACACTTCCCAAAAATTCTGCTGTAGATAGGGTGTGTTTTATCTTTTTTTCTTAATAAGTGTTTGAAAATTTATTCTTTTTAAAATTTTATTTATTTATTTATTTATTTATTTATTTTTGTCTGTGTTGGGTCTTCGTTTCTGTGCGAGGGCTTTCTCTAGTTGTGGCACGAGGGGGCCACTCTTCATCACGGTGTGCAGGCCTCTCACTGTCGTGGCCTCTCTTGTTGCGGAGCACAGGCTCCAGACGCGCAGGCTCAGTAGTTGTGGCTCACGGGCCTAGTTGCTCCGCGGCATGTGGGACCTTCCCGGACCAGGGCTCGAACCCGTGTCCCCTGCATTGGCAGGCAGATTCTCAACCACTGCGCCACCAGGGAAGCCCTGAAAATTTATTCTTATACGTTAGGAGCCAGCACTGTATACCCAAAAGGCGCCTCTCATTTAATTTGTGGATTAAACAAATAGTATGATTCCCATTTTAAATCTATAAAAATAAAGGAGTCCAGGAGATTAAATAAATTATTCTGCATCATATAATAAGTTATTAAAACTGTATTCCTAACTTGTAATTAGGTATCTATTCAAGTACCTATCCTCCACAGAGAACCCGTGGTCTTGAAGTCTCACTTTCTACAGATCAGAACCATTAACTGCAACCTGGTCAGGCTACCAGTTTTGGACACATTTCCACAGTGCTAGCCCTGCCTCAAGAGCAGGCAGCCCTCAGCTGCTTCTTATTCTCTACCTTTTAAGTATCCAAAGGATTTGGTTATTCCATAGGCCTCTGAGATAAATGCTTGATTATCCTTTCAGGATTTCAAAATTGTTCTTCGGGGACAGCCTAACCCTGATTGCTCAATTTTGCAGACAGAAACACAGATTAATCATCACTATGTGAGTTCCTTTTTACGCTATCTGAAGTTTCTTGGATGGCTTTTCAACTTATGTAATAAAGGGGTAGACTATTTAATGTTTCTTCTGCAAATGGCATTTTCTAAGTGTATTTCAAATTCTAAAAAAATTTTTTTTTTTTACTGATGAATATAAATTTGAGTTTCTTAAAATTTAATGAAGCACTTTACACAAAGAAAAAGAAAAAAAGTTGAAGGGCTAGTTATGAACAGCATCTGACACAGACTGGGACTGAGCGTTTTGTAAGGTAAAAAATTATGACGCTATGGTATCTTATCACTAAAAAGTGCTCCATGTGGGGCAGCAGGAGGGAATGAGATGCTTCTAAGAATAGAGTCATGAAATCTGCTTGCCTCTGTGAAAGACTAGGAGTTACTGGGTGCACCAGCCAGGTGAAGGTGGAATGAGAGCTACACATTCTGTTAAAAACATTTTTTTAAAATATAGTTGTCTTATTACAAAAGGAACACTTCCTCGTACTTCAAATAGAAAACATGACTAAGGAGAGAGGGGAAGAGAATAAAAAACATCTTAATACCACCACTGATTACTAATTTCTGCACTGGCTTTCCATAGTTTTGGGAATTAACTTCTAAATCAAGGGGGGAATGAGAATTACCCTTGAAAATACCTTACATCGCTCAGTGTCAGAGAATGTTGCTTCCTCAGTTGAGCCCTTATGAAGTAGTTGTGTTAATAAGCCATGTTATTTAAGTCTAAATAAACAAATAAAAATAAAAGAATCTGTTAATACTAGAATCACGTTCATCATGACCAGATACTACAAATATGAACAGTGCACGGGACCAGAAATGGATCAAATTTACATCACCTTTTTCGGATTAACTTCGGGTTAAGTTCAAGCTAACTGAAAGGCAAGTCAGGCAGAAGTCATCATACCATTTAAAACATTCTCTCTTGTTCTCCTCCTCCTCCTCTCTTTCTTCCCTTTCCCTCTTTCCTTTATTCTTTCTCTTTTGCCTTCTACCTTTACCAAATTTAGGTGAATCCTCATGAAGCTGAATGCAAAATGGTGTGGTGCTGCTGTATTAATACATTAGTATCTACCCTTTAATACCTTTAAAGTTACAAATATACGTACATACTAATTAAAAAATTCAACTAGTACAGAAAGTATAAAATAAAAAGTAAAAATCTTCTCTTTCTATTCTCGTGTCTCATTCCTTAGCTTTCTTTCCACTTGAAGAGATGTAGGCAAGACCCAGAGTTGGGTTGGGGGTGAAATCAGGGGGTGTTCCTTTTTGCACTTTTATAAACTGTGTCGTTTGTGAGTGGGTCTGACCTAAAATCATTTTAGTGGGATTTGGAGAGCAAGAGGAGATTAAATGCATGGGCTCATTCTACCATTTTGAGTTAGGAGCCCTTTAAGGGCTTTTAAAACCACACTTACATTCACACATTTATTTATTTCACAAAATTGGAATCAATTGGTTGATTGGCCAACTGTGTTTGTCCTTAATAAATTTTAAAATCTTATCATATGAATAAATATTTATCTATTACAATACTTTAAATATAAATAGTACACATTATATGGATGTATTTATTTAACTAAACTTTTATTGTTGGCTGCTTAGGTTGCTTTTACTATTTCTGTATGATGAACAGAGCTTGGATGATCTACCCAGTAGCTCAGTCTTTGCATTTATGCTTGATTACTCCCTAAGGATAGAGTTCTAAAATTGAAATTCCTCACCAGAAGATACATACATTTTTTCAGGCTTTTGAGTGTATGGGGGCACCTGCTGTTCTTCCATTTTAACTGTGTAGTCTAGAAGTTAACAATGAATTTAGCTTGTTTTGTAGGGTGGGCCACTACTTCAAACTGCTTTCATGTCAAGATCTGCTTCATCTTTCTACGTGGGAGTTCCTACCATCAGGCTTATGGAGGTGGAAACATAATCCTCTCCTCCTATAAACTGGAGTGAGTCACTATCAGCTTTCCTTCCTCCACCCTTACTGAGTCCATACATATCCGTGCTTTTTTTTTTTTTTTTTTTTTTTTTTTAGGTGGAATTCAGCCTAAGGGATCCATTGGAGTGGAATTGGAAAAAAGCATCTGTTCTAGGTCATTCTTGCTTCCAGGATGGAATTTACCTCATCTCTTAAACAAAGCCATCTTAAGATAAGCTATTACCTTAAGAGCTAACTTTAAAAATCTTAACCAATATAACAAAGTAAAAAACATCTACACAAGTCTTTGAAACTATTAGCAGTAAAAATGGTTATTATTTTTTTAAAAGTAATGACATGAACTTGGGATGGACAGTTATTTTGTCAGTTAGATCAATGTGGACTCTCTGACACCTGGGTAGATTCCCTACCTGATTTGTGTTCCTTCCCATTTGCACACTGGATGACTTTCACAGAACTTTTCGGAACATAAAGAAAACCCAGCACATGGGCATGCACACACCTACACCCACCACCTACCCACACTCCGCTTTCTGTTTGTCTTGCTATCGCTACTATCACACCACCAGCACCAAAGTCTAGCAATGGTTTTAAAATGTGTAATGTGGTCATTATGGCTGGTCACGGCACTTACTAGGTTAAAAAGCAAAGGAAAAAAAAAAAGCAAAGGCAATATAAAAATGAATTTTCAAAATCTGTAGTGGCATATACTGCTTTAAACATAAAGCACTTTCACACATCCGGTGCAATCTTATAATTCTCCTATTAAATAGTTATTAAGACCCCATTTCACAAATAACAAAATTGAGATGGATGGAGGTTTAAAAATTCCTCAAGACAAAGCTTGGAGTTATCTTCCATTTCAGTCCTCTCTCCTTCCTGCAGGTGCTGTGCCCAGGGATCTCATCCTACCGAAATTGCTCTTAATCTAAGGAGGAAGCGACAAGATAAACTGATCACTCTCTAGGGTTAGGGATTTTATGTTTCTTCTTACAAAGCCACGACATTCTGCCTTCCATCAGGACCATGGACTGTTTGATCAGGCTCCTACATTTCGTGATTACTACGTAACGAAATGGAGAAAGTGGTGCCGATTTACTTTTCTCTAGGACTAAACTCGTGGTCACAGAAATCTAGGATGAAATGTTCCAGTAAAACTAGTTCCCACAGTAGGTCATCTTACATTCAGCTAATTAGGGATTAATTTTCAGGAGATTCCAGATAAACAGGGTAATTAGAACTTTGTAAAACACTGCTGTAATGTCTTAAATGATCCCTACCAGAGATCTGTTTTCTCTGAAGTGGCTAGAGGCACTAATTTGCTCAAGTTGAGAACTGGTATCAGGACAGAGACATCTACCTCATTCTGAAAGAGTAAAGAATAGAGAAAACACCAGACATTCCACTTAAAACGGTCAGGTTTACAAGTTAAGGTACCCAAGAAATGCAAAGAATGTAACATGGTTCATAATCAAGGACTGCAGTCAGATTAGTTTACAAAATTGTCTTTTGGGGAACATGTAGATATTTTTCCATAAAAACCTTATATTTAGTGACTAGGTACCAGGTTCATCCATAAAATCTGTCAAGACTATATTGAGTCTACGGGACTTCCCTGGCGGTCCAGTGGTTGGGACTTCACCTTCCAGGGAGGTAAGATCCCACATGCCTCATGTCCAAAAGGCCAAAACATGAAACAGAAGCAATGTTGTAAAAAACTCAATAAAGACTTTAAAAATGGTCCACATCCGCAGTGGTTGAGAGTCCGCCTGCCGATGCAGGGGACACGGGTTCGTGCCCCGGTCCGGGAAGATCCCACATGCCGCGGAGCGGCTAGGCCCGTGAGCCATAGCCGCTGACCCTGCGCGTCGGGAGCCTGTGCTCCGCAACGGGAGAGACCACAACAGTGAGAGGCCCGCGTACCGCAAAACAAAAAAAAAAGTGGTCCACATCAGAAAAATCTTTTAAAAAATAAACTATGTTGAGTCTAACATGGCACTTTCAGTTTCCCAAAGATTCCATCCTTATCCTAATCCCTGTGGAAGCGTGAGTGAACGCTGGGAAATTGACACTTGAGACCCACTGAACCCTGAGGGGGACTGTGGGTGGAGGTGGGCCCCTCGGAAGGATCAGTAGTTCTCAGATGAGCATAAGAGGAAACATATGCTACTTCTGGGAAATGACCCAGATGAAAGGGCCATCAAAAACAATAGCTGTTCATATATCTGAGTTCCAAGTGTCAAATCAATGGTTAGTGATTGAAGCACTTAGGTTTCTTTCTAATTAAGTTAAATTCCGTTTGTGTTTCCTATGAAAGGGACTCTTGTATTTCTTTCCTCCCTATCCCATTCAGTCATCAGAACTTGTGTTGGACACATAGCTGGTGCCTACAAATACTCGCTTCATAAATTGAATAAGAAGATTAACTAAGATGACTGGCAAACCTTGGTGTGATGGATCTTTGCAAAGAAAAATTCTGGAGGCAAGTGGAGATGATAATAAGAGGTTTGTCTAAGATCTGAGAGGCAAAGCAAGGGTGGGCAAATGGATTATTAATGAGCATTCACACGAAAGAGTAAAGGGAATCAATCCACAGCAAAAGCTTCACCACTAACGAGAAGCGAGGGCTTTAGGCATGTTATCTAACCTCAATGTCCTCATTTATAAAATATAGATAATAACAGCAATTACCATACAGGGTTATTATGGAAATTAAGTAGGACAATACATACAGAATAATTAGAAGAGTGCCTGGCAAATAAGAATTGGGAGAACCGAGGGGCAATTGCTGCCAGGTGCATCTATGCAGATGGTCAGATCTCTAAGGAACCCAGAAACAACAGAAGACTCCTAGACATAAAGGGGCCAGGGGACCCCTACAATGTATATCAGTCTTGGCCTTATCACTGTGAACTAATTAAGGACCAGCTAAGACACTCACCCTGTTCCAGAAGCCTTGGCACTATGTAAGATCCTGAAATTGTATAGCATGGCTTGGAAATGACCATTTCAGTATGACCTGAAATGACCAGTGTTATTTTCCTAAGGACCCAGACATATAGGGACATGAAATAAAAATTGAGCTGAATAATAAAAAAGTCATATTTCACAACCCACTTCAGCTATTATTATTAGGGAACCAAAGGATACATCGAAATGTCAAAGGAAAGAGCAGGGATTCAGGCGCAAGGCAGTTGAGAAGAATTTTGCTCTAGATGCATGTTTTTGTTCCAGGGGCCACCCCGTAATTTCTAAAGGAGGATCCTATACAGAGAAATCTGGTTGTAGGGAGTTTGTTTCAAAACCTCCTTTGTATAATACCTTACATCAGATTGAGGCATCAGTTGTTCTATATGAAAAAAATTGCCTGAAGTGGTTGTGCCTCTAAGTGGGGAGAGGTAGGGTGATGGAGCTTGTTTAACCCACCTAGGAGAACTCGCTTTTTCCTCAAGCCTTTTATTTACTTTTTCCAGTTTTATTGAGATATAATGACATATATCTGTACAAGTTTAAGGTGTACTGCATGATGGTTTGACTTACATATATTGTGAAATGATTACCACAACACGTTTAGTCAGCATGCATCATCTCATGTAGATACAATCAAGGGAAAAAGCAGAAAAAAACTTATTTTCCTTGTGACACAAACTCTTAACTATTTTCCTATATATTATACAGCAGGGTTAACTATAGTCATCATATTGTACATTACATCCCTCATACTTATTTATCTTATAACTGAAAGTTTGTACCTTTTGACCACCTTCCTTAAATTTCTCCTCCCCCGGCTCAACCCGTTCTGGTAACCACAAGTCTGATCTCTTTTTCTAAGAGTTTTTTGTTTTTTTTTTTTAAGATTCCACATACAAGTGAGATCATACAGTTTTGTCTCTCTCTGACATATTTTACTTACCACAAAGCCTTCAAGGTCCATATTATTGTACATGGCAGGATTTCCTCTTTCTTATGGCTGAATAATATTCTGCTGTATACATATATATATATATATATATATACACACACACACACACACACACACACAAACACACACATATATATAATATATCTCACAACTTCTTTATCCATTCATCCACTGATGGACGCTGAGGTTGTTTCCACATCCTCAAGCCTTTTAGAACAATATTCCATACCTGACCCCAGTTCCTTAGATTGGATAATAAAACTACAAATCTTTAAAAGTATTCTAACATTCACATTTACTCACCAAGTCTAACCTTGGGCTTCTTTTCATTTATTTGAAAGCAGATCAATTCTTGCTATAAGTTTTGAAAAAGAACACAGTGCTCTTGCAAAAATGATGACATTCCAAGAGGTAGGGTAAGGAAGAAGAGGCGAAGCAAGTGCTTGAAGTGGACTGTTGCCATTAGGGAGGTGTGGAATCTGGAAAATCGCTATCACAGAAAGTCATATTGAAAAGAGGTTCAGTAAAATTCATGGTTTGTAGCTCCATGTTTTACGGTATAAAAACTCGCCTAGGTTAACTGTGTTAGATATAGCCTCTTGGCACTCAGCTTCATTTTCACCAACTTCTATAGATACCCCATTGCACAGCATTATAGGAGTTGGAAGGCTCAAAACTATATTTCCTACTTTTCATCATATACAGACATCAGTATCAGATGAATTATAAATCTAAATGTCAACAGTAAAACAAGCTTTTACAAGAAAACATAGGAGAATACCTTTACGACCGTGGAGTCAGCAGTCTTAAAACTGGACACTCACAAAATAGACCATAAAGGAGAACCTCTGATGAACTGAACTACATCAAAATTATGAACATCTTCATCAAAAGACACTACTAAAGGAGTGAAAAAACAAGCTGCAGAGAGGCAAAAGGTGCTTCCGATGCATATACCCAACAAAAGACTTATATTCAGAATAAAGAACCAAAAAGAACAAGAAAAAGTCAGACAAGCCAACAGAAAATTGGGTGAAAGACTTGGACAGGCACTTCATGGAAGAGGATATCCAAATGGCCAATAAATATAAGAAAAGGTGCTTCACTTGTTAGACATCAGGTAAATAAAAACTAAAACCACAATATGATTTCCATACATCACATTAGCCTTTCAACAGAATGGCTAAAATGTAAAAGATGGAAAATATAAATTTTGGTAAGGATGTGGCACATCCATTACTTTGGAAAACGGTTTGGCAATATATACTTGAGCTAAGTGTATGTATCTCCTATAACCCAGAAATTCCATTCTTATATATCTAACTGAAATGTATACATATGTTATTTTCATAGAATCACTATTTGTAATAACCAAACTGGAAACAATCCAAATGTCCATCTGCAGTAGAATACATAAATGTTGTTATATTCATCCAATGGAACACAATACAGCAACGAAAATGAAGGTACAATTGCTACACGCAACATGGATAAATCTCACAAAAATAATGCTGAGTGAAAAAAGTCAGTTATAAAAGAGTACATATCATATTATTCCACTTTGTATAAGGTTCAAAAATAGGCAAAACTGCTCTATGATGTTAGAAGCCAAGATTGCAGTTAACTTCAGGGAGGATAATGCTTAGAGAAGAGCATAAGGGGTGCTTCTGGGTGCTAGGAATTTCCATCTCCTCATCTGGGTGCTGGTTACATGGGTATGTTCACTTTAGGAAAGTTCATCAAGCTGACTAATTGTGATTTGTGCATTTTTCTGTGTGTATGTTATACTTCAATAAATATTGACTTATAGCTAAAAAACTATGACTATATAAACTAGATTTTGCCAGTCAGATATAATGAAGTGAGATGTAGAATGTAAAAGGAAGATGGGTGCTATTTTCCCTGCCTGTTAGTTTTCCCTGTTAGTTGCTGATGTGTATGCTGTATTAGAAATAATTTTCAGTGGCTAGACTTTCTCTGCCTCCATGTTGTCACCACCTCCATTGGTAAGAACTGGCTGTGGTATTGGCAGTGGTCTCCATAGCTTTCTTTTTTTTTTTAATTTAACCTATTTTATTTTATTTATTTTATCTTTGGCTGCGTTGGGTCTTCGTTGCGGTGCGCGGGCTTTTCTCTGGTTGCGGTGAGCAGGGGATAATCTTTGTTGCGGTGCACAGGCTTCTCATTGCGGTGGCTTCTCTTGTTGAGGAGCAAGGGCTCTAGGCACGTGGGCTTCAGTAGTTGTGGCACAGGGGCTCAGTAGTTGTGGCTTGTGGGCTCTAAAGCACAGGCTCAGTAGCTCAGTAGTTGTGGCACATGGACTTAGTTGCTCCGTGGCATGTGGGGTCCTCCTGGACCAGGGCTCAAACCTGTGTCGCCTGCATTGGCAGGTGGACTTTTAACCACTGCGCCACCAGGGAAGCCCTAGCTGTCCCTTTCTTTTGGTTATACTCCCAGGTTCACACTGGCTTATCTATCCAAAGCCCTGCACTGCTGACTCAAGTTTAGCTTATGGTCCGAGGCCAGTATCATGTTATTATTAGCCAAAATTTTCCATGGATTGAGGTAGACTTGTAGAAGATTGAAAAATAAAACTTTTCAGCCATAAGTAAGAGTTTTTACCTGGCCCTCCAATACACAATACCTAATACAACAGCTTAAACAGCATAAACAATGAGAATCAGCAGCCTAAAGAAAAATGAGCTAATAAGTGAAGAGAGATTATTGAATTGTGGAATTGTACAGTTAGAAGGGACTTAGAAATTGTCTATATATACGAGGAAGCTGAAGCTCAGATATGTACCCAGGCTTCTAGTCAGGGCTTATTCTGAATACTCTTGCTGCTCAAGGTATGGCCCTCAGACCAGCAGCATCAGCCCCAGCTGGGAACCTGTTAGAAACGCAGAATCTCAGGCCTCAAGACACGCGAAATCAGAATCTGCATTTTAACAAGACCCCCAGGTAATTGGTGTGCATGTTAAAATTTGAGGAGATACAGGCAAAAGCACCACGGGCTCTTGTTCTATTATTTAAAATCTTGCCTAAATTATATTGCATAGAAAAACCTGACCTCTTTTGGGCAAGACCTGTATTATTACAGGTCTTAGTCTAATAGATTATTTTGAATAGCTGGATTAAAGAAAAAGACAAGCTCTCTCTAATGATTTCTGCAAGAAGAGGGCATCTATTTGAGCTGGGTTAGTTTTTAATGTTCCCATGCAGATTTTAATCCACTAGAAAAATTAATAGCCTATTTGGTAGTAGCATGTCCTGCAAAAATAAGTGCAATGAAATGAAAGTATTTAAATGGATATTTAAACTATGCAGTCAACAGTGATTTAGTTTTCAATTACACAAAGGTAATTACACTAGAATCCACCTCATTCACCCTTCCGTGAGAAAATGCTGGAGTGTTGTAATAAGCTGATGCTTTCAGACAATGAGTGATCTCCACTCCTTGTTGGCTAGGACCTGAATTCATTTACTGTAAGCAGTTTAGGGTGTAAGCAAGAATATAAATGATGGAAACATCCTTTGTGACCCTTCTGACAAAGGAAGTCTCATCACTATTAAGGGTGCATGTGAGGCCACAGGCTCTCAGATTGGGGAGGGCTCACACGGCACGCAGATTTGGCTCGTGAGAAAGGAGCAGGACTGCGGCAAAGGGGAGTTCCCCAGCTGGGCTCTTCCTATGACACTGGTTCTCAAAGTTCGAGTGCAGAGGGCTTCTGGGGTTCTGGTCATGTTTTATTTCTTGATCTGGGTGTTGGTTTCATGAGTGTCTTCAGTTTATGAAAATTCACTGAGCTGTTCACTTATAATAAATACACTTTGCTATGTGTATGTTATACTGCAATAAAAAATTCAAAAGTGCAGAAAGTTACAGTTACATAAGAGCAGATTTCTCTCCTCTCTCCCTCCTATTCAGATGCAGGTGATCTATGTTCCTTACTTTGAGAAACACTGCATAGAGAAATCCAGGGGCTACAATCAGGGAAAACTGATGACCAAGCTTCATTTACCCAACATATTCATAGAGGTGGATAAGTAAAACCAAACAAGTTATAATGCCTAGTGCAGGGTGTAGTATTAATACATTCTTCTGGTCTTCATAACATCCTTGGGAGGACAATATTATCTCCACTGTACAGATGAGGCAAATGGCACCCATAGAGGAGGCTGAGCCAAGAGGCCATGTCAAGTCTCTAAGACCAAAGCCTATCTTATTCTCACCAGAACCACTGCTGGGCAGCTTGAAAGAGTAAATAAGTCACAAGGACAGCCTGAGGGAGTGAGAGTGACAGAGAAAGAACACTGAATTCTTCGCCAAGGTAGTGGATAGTCATTAAGGGCAGACTGCAAACAGGAACCTCTGGTCTTTTTAGAATCTTCTGGTAAGTAGATGGCAGTTTCTCAGAGGCAATGCCCTAAGGCCACACTCATGGGATCTCTAATTACATGGAGAGGGTCCTGGACCACGTCCCAAACTTGGCTGAATATCAGGATCACCTTGGGAAGATTTGAAACATACAGATTCATCAGCTCTACCCTAGAGATCCAGATTCAGTACATTTGGGATGAGGCCTAAAAAGCTCTTTAAATACCACCCCAGATAGTCTGATGATCAGCTGGGCTTGGGAACCACTATTGTAGTTAGAGTTAGACCTGAACTGACCTTGGTAGTAGTTCATCACAAGCCCACCAGGGGAAAGCAAAGGGCCCATTATGGTTGCCCTCAAGCTGAATAAATGTAACCAAATGTCAGGCCAAGAAGCAAAGCAGAATAAAAGGAACCTTGCTTCCATCTCCGGGCTATTGTAAATAGTGCTGCAATGAACATTTTGGTACATGACTCTTTTTGAATTATGGTTTTCTCAGGGTATATGCCCAGTAGTGGGATTGCTGGGTCATATGGTAGCTCTATTTGTAGTTTTTTAAGGAACCTCCATACTGTTCTCCATAGTGGCTGTACCAATTCACATTCCCACCAGCAGTGCAAGAGTGTTCCCTTTTCTCCACACCCTCTAAAGAAGATGTGGCACACATATACAATGGAATATTACTCAGCCATAAAAAGAAACAAAATTGAGCTATTTGTAATGAGGTGGATAGACCTAGAGTCTGTCATACAGAGTGAAGTAAGTCAGAAAGAGAAAGACAAATACCGCATGCTAACACATATATATGGAATTTAAGAAAAAAAAATGTCATGAAGAACCTAGCGGTAAGACAGGAATAAAGACACAGACCTACTAGAGAATGGACTTGAGGATATGGGGAGGGGGAAGGGTAAGCTGTGACAAAGTGAGAGAGAGGCATGGACATATATACACTACCAAACGTAAAATAGATAGCTAGTGGGAAGCAGCCGCATAGCACAGGGAGATCAGCTCGGTGCTTTGTGACCGCCTGGAGGGGTGGGATAGGGAGGGTGGGAGGGAGGGAGACGCAAGAGGGAAGAGGTATGGGAACATATGTATATGTATAACTGATTCACTTTGTTATAAAGCAGAAGCTAACACACCATTGTAAAGCAATTATACTCCAATAAAGATGTTAAAAAAAAAAAAAAAGGAACCTTGCTATCATGAGATGGAAAAATGTGTCTAGTTTAGGTTTGCAAATAAAAGGCCTGCACCTGTTGTGTCCCAGGTATTACACTTATCTAGAATTCTTCCCCCTAGCCTGTTCACAAGGAGAGCATCTAAAGGTTTAAAAATTTTTTTTAATTTTACCTTTTTAAAAAGTTGAGATATAACTGACATATATTAGTTTTTTTATATTATATTAGTTTTTAAAAGTATTATACAAAGGGAGTCAAAAGGTACAAACCTCCACTTATAAAATAAATTAGTCATGAGTATGTAATGTACAGCATGGTGACTATAGTTAATAATATTGCAAATAAAAGTAAAGCAATTTAATATCTGACCTCAATATGAAATACTCGGTCTAGGTTTTTACTTTAGAAATTTGAAAATTGTCAACAGAGTAAAAACAGACTTTGCAAAATTTCAGGAGACAGTATTGCAAAGGTGACAAGATCCAAGGGCACCTTCCCCCACCCCAGCAATCTGAACTGGTTTATTCTATATTTAAATTATGACCTTGAACAACCTAGACTTCCATTTGACCCCAGTGCTTACTGGTGAAAGTACAGAGGTGATTATGTGCAGTCAATAACTTCCCTATCTCGTCTGTCAACCAGAATAAATAGCTAAAACTGATAAGTTGATAAAGTGCTTTTTTTTTATTGGAGAGTTAATAACTTACTGTAAAGTAGACTTTAATTACTGGACCTTGCTAACAACTGACATATGAATTAATTACTTTAAATCACTGCCAAGTTTAATCCCCATACAAGTTTAAAGGAGAACTTCACAGCACTCAAACCTAGGGGAAATATTAATGATATAAATGATAGAGCACAATTAAATCTATTATTGATTACTATAAATGGGAACAAAATACAGTGAACAATAAAATAAGCCTACAATCAGAGCTAATCAGATTTATGAAAACCATCTCAATTCAAAACATGTTCTCATCCTAAATCCTTGTCTCATTTGAGGAAACAACCCTTGTTACTCATTTATGAGATTAGAGTCCCATGTTTTATTTCTTTCCACATGTGGAAGTGGGGTAGAGATCTTTTAGGCAAGAAATATATTCTGGGCCTGAACACTAGATAACTGATTGATTGCTATGAATTTTATTAAAAAGTTAATATTACTCTTCTGGATAAAAGAAAAAAAAAGAGGGCAAACAGGGGGAAATTAGAACACGTACCCAAGAGATTAAGGAAATCCTTTGTGTGACCTCAGTTTCTCAGTTTATCTAGTTTTCTGTTTTCTATCTGGGTGAAATACCTCTAATGGGAAAGAATGTTTTAGCTGCAAGTAGAATTTTCTAAATGGCTCTAGGGGAACAAAACAATTGTTAAAATGCTTCTATTCTGAACTTTTTGATTTAAAAGTGTCATAGTAACCAGAGATGTGACCTATTACTTATCCTTTTAGAAAAGAAATTATAGATATTAGGAAAAAATGTATTTTAAAAACTCTTACACACACTTATGGTCAGTTGTTTTTTTTTAATTTTTATTTTTTATGGTCAGTTGGTTTTTTGACAAGGGTTCCAAGATAATCCAATGAGGAAAGAATAGTCTTTTCAACAAAAGGTTTGGGACAACTGGATATCACATGCAAAAGGATATAATTAGACCTTTACCTCGCACCAAATACAAAAATTAACCCCCCAAAAGCAAAGACTGAAATGTAAAAGCTAAACCTATAAAAGTTTAGAAGGAAACCCAGGCATAAATCTGTAACTTTAGTCAACAGCTCATTAGATATAACACCAAAAGTACAAGCAAAAAAAGAAAACAGATAAATTTGACTTCATCAAAATTGAAAACTTTTGTGTTTCAAAGGACACCAGCAAGAAACCTATAGAAGACAAGAAAAGATTTGCAAGTCATATATCTGATATGAGATTTGTATCTAGAATACCTAAAAAAAATTTAAACGCAACAATAAAAAGACAACCCAATTTAAGAACGGGCAAAAGATCTGAATATACATTTCTCCAAAGAAGATATACAAATGGCCAATAAGCACATGAAAAGATGCACAATATCATTAGCCTTCAGGAAAATGGCAATCACAATCACAGTGATTTCCCTCACACCCACTAGGATGGCTATAATAAAAAAGACAGATAATAACAAGTGTTGGTGAGGGACTGGAGAAATTCGAACCTTCCTGCATTGCTAGTGGAAATGTAAAATGTAGCCAATTAGGAAAACAGTCTGGCTTTCTCAAAAGGCTAAACATAGAGTTACCCTGTGATCCAACAATTCCCTTTTTAGGTATATAACCCAAGGTAAATGAAATCAAATGTCCACACAAAAACTTGTACACAAATGTTCATAATAGCACTATTCATAACATCTAAAAAGTAGAAACAGCTCAAGTTCCATCAACAGATAAATGGATAAATAAAATATGTTATATTCATACAATGGAATATTATTCAGCAATAAAAAGGAAGTGCTGATACATACTGAAATATGAATGAACCTTGAAAACATTAAGCTAAGGGACTTCCCTGGTGGCGCAGTGGTTAAGAACCCTCCTGCCAATGCAGGGGACATGGGTTCAAGCCCTGGTCTGGGAAGATCCCACATGGCACAGAGCAACTAAGCCCATGAGCCACAACTACTGAGCCCGTGTACCACAACTACTGAAGCCTGCGTGCCTAGAGCCTGTGCTCTGCAACAAGAGAAGCCACCGCAATGAGAAGCCCACGCACCACAACGAACAGTAGCCCCTGCTCACCTCAACTAGAGAAAGCCCAGGTGCAGCAATGAAGACCCAATGCAGCCAAAAATAAATAAATGTTAATTAATTTTAAAAAAAGAAAAATTAGAGAAAGGGCTGAGGCTACCAAAACTTTTTAGAAATCCTGACAGGATTTTAAATGGATTTTTATTTTGCATCATCCTGGGATATGATTTGGACCTAACTAGATGTCAAATAAACTTAGAATAGTAATTTTGAAGAGCTGTTCTTCACAATGGGCAAATAATACATTGTTGGAGCCAGGACTACCCCTGACATTTGTGAAACCAAGGGAAAGTACAAATGGAGGTCTGCATCCCATGTCTAACTATGTAAAATTATAAATAAAATATGTTCTATTTTCCTAATTTGATAACTCTATCTTCCTAATGATCTGAAGACCAAGTCTGAATGTATAATTCTTGAACTCCTTGGAGTCCTGCAATAGGACATGGAGGCACGGGGTGAGCTGGGTCCCAGGCTGAAGCTGCCCCTCTTCTCTTCCCACCCCTGGCTCTGATGGAGAAGGGCCCCTCCTGCAGAAGTGTATATGCCCCGGCCCAAACATCCACACTGTGCACATCCCCTGGTGACCTTCAGGCTGAGGAGTGTACTAGTGGCATGGTCTGTCCTTGAGAGGATGGGACCGGGAAGGAAGTGTAGGCAGGCCTTGAAAGTGAGCTTGGGGCATTTGGGCAAGGAATTCTGAAATGGTCCAAGGTGCCCAGAGTGTGGTCTAGAGGGAATCAATGTGGGTTCTGAGAGGGGTACAGCCAGGGAGGGTTAGAGCAGGGCCCTCTAAAAGCTGAAAAGCTATATCAGCAGGAGTCCAGACCATTCTGGAATGTGATAAGTAGCCTAAAACACAGAATCCTGGCACATACCTCAGGCCTGCTTTAGCAGGAGGAGGGAGGCCAGATCAAGCTTGTTCAGACAGGGAAGATGGATCATGCCTCACTTGCCCTGGAGGGTTCACAGAAGCTTATTGATTCCTGGCAAAGCAGAACAGCCCAACCTGGGAGAGTCTGCCCAGATTTGAATGCTGGTTTAGTTAATGATTTAAAGGGGCATTCACCTTTTTATTTTATGGGGAAAATGTCTGGAAGATTCTGGTGTTATTTTTATCAGGGCCACTGAACTCTCTGTTTGTCCTTGTAGTGAGAGCCCTGCTACCTCACCACCGCTGTTCTCATAGCACCAAGGACCCATCAGCCCTGCTTGTCTTCCTCTCAGCTTGTTACCAGTGCTGATGATTTCAGCAATAATCCTGTTAAGTGCCCTTATCCCCTTGGTCCTTCAGCCACTCCTATCTTTGTACTCTCCATGCCAAATGAAATCCACCACGTGCTTTCTGTTTCTGCTGTAAAGCAGAAGATGTTGCTGCGGACAATTCAGAAATCTGGTCCAAGCCAGTGTCAGCTGACTGTTCCAGCTGAGCCCTCACTACCAACAGGAAATAGTCTGATTTTTTCAATCAGGACAGGTGTTTCCCCACCACATTTTCTTGATCTTTCCTGCAGTCCCACCTCCTGCAATATCACTCCCATCTTGCTTGACAGAAGAGATCAAGATTCTACAATGTCAGCTTCCTCTTTCTGATTTTTCTCTGCTAAGAAATATTTAAACAAGATATTTCCTTTTCTCCTTCCCTCTCATTTCAGAGGAAGAAGGGAGCCCTTTCCTTTCTACGTTTGTTTTCTTCTTGGGTCCTGGAGTCTGTGGATCCCTACTCCCTGCAAACATACATGGTCCCTTCTCTGTTCTATATCCTTTGTTTCTTAGCATGCTGGTTTTCTTACTTACTCTTCATTACATCAAAACATCCAATTCCTTGGGCCCTCTTCTACTCCTCCCCGCCCCCCGCAGTCTTATCAGTGCCTTCCTGGCTCACTTCTATCACTATTGAGCCTAGGTGCCATTGCCCGTCACTTTGAACGTTTTTTCATGGCATCATCAATCCCCTTGCCCCTTGGTCCTTCTGCCCCATCAGATCTTCCCAGCAAATTCCAAGTCTTGGATCAATCTACCACCAATTTTCTCAGCTCTTACCATTAATAACCCAAGTTATTAAAGAAAATCATGCAATTATGTGGACTAGTGCCAACAGCAATTTTGGTCTGTTACTTCAGTTATACTCTCAAGAGGTAATAATTCTTATAGTTGTCCTTCCTTGCTTAATTCCCTCTCTTACTTCTCTTGGTAATAAATCTAATCCTATGGCATTCTCAATTCTACACTTTCACTCACTGTCTTCCAATCATTTCTTTCCTTCCCTTCCCTACCTCCCTTCTTCCCTTCCTTCCTCTCACTTTCTCTTTCTTTCACATACACCAATACCTGGGATGTACCTTATATTCTTCTTTCTTTTCTCTTCTACCCCAATCTAATCAGTAACCACATCCTGTTTATCTTCCCTCCAAAACATTTCCTAAACTCACCCTCTCCTCTTTATTTTGTCATTTTCTTAGTTCAGGCCTTCACCATCTCTGCCTGGTCTTTTTCAATTGTCTCCTAAATGGCATTCACTTGATACTAGCCTCATCTCTCTCCAATTCATACCGAATAGTCTTCTCAGAGGGATAGTTTCTTAGGGAAGGGAAGGGTGAGTTGTGGCTGGGGAGGAAGGAAGAGTCAAAGGAGAGCGAGACCCAAAATTTGGAAGCCAAAGAAGGACACTGAGGAGAGAATAGAAATGCTTCCATTCAAACCCTCTCCTCTGTCTCTTCATAAAAATTTCAGTCAAATCTACATTGCTTACCTCTTCTTTGTGGAGCTGACTTGCCTTTATCTGGCTTGTGTTCAATTATTCTTCATTCATTCACTTATTTCTTATTTAACAATTATTTACTGAGCTCCTACCATATGCTAGGTGCTGGAGGGTGAACAGTGATCCAGACAGACACAGTCTTGCCTTGAAAGCATTTATAGTCTAGTGGGAGAGCAGACAAATAAAACAAACTAAAATGCGATAAGTGCTATGACATGAGAAGGTTATGGGAGTGCCTGGAAGGGACACATCAAAGTCAGGGGTAGGAGGGAGGTCAAATAGGATTTCCCTAGGGAGGTGGCATTTAACTGGAGACCACAGGAATGTGGAGGAATTAGCCAGGTGTAGGGAAAAGATGGAGAAAATCTTCTAGGAATGTGAGAAAGTCCAGAGGCAAAAGAGGGGATGGTGAGCCCAAGGAACTGAAAGAAGAGGGGAAATTGTGGGAAATAAGGTGGGAGAGGTAAACTGGGGACAGAGCTTAACTTTAAGTCAAGTTTAAAAGTTTACACTTTATTCTAAAAGCAATGGGAAACTACAGACGGTCTTTTAGCAGGTGAATGACCTGATAAGATTTATGATTTTGAAAGAATATGTGACAGGATGATATGTGAAGTATTAATGGAATGTACTCTCTCTGCTCATCTCTCTCCTTGGGCTCTGAGTTACCAGCCTGCACCTGTCACCTCACCAACACACACTCACCAGACTCTTTTGTTAGTAGAGTGAAAAGCACATTTGAGGAGGCAGTCTGCTGCTGAGAGAGACCAGACTCCACACTACAATACTCAAATACAAAAGGTTCTGCACTTTAATTCAGAGATTAAACTAATGAGATTAAACAATTCACACAAATGCATAAATGTGAATTTATTTTTTTCCCTCCGTGCTGGGAGGGGAGAAGAAATGACCTGTCTTGGAAAGGGGATGTGTTGGACAAAAGGAAGAAACGTTCCTGGATTGCCTGCTGGGGTTGCCGGAAAGTGGCTGACCCTTTGAGAGGTGAAGCTACATGGGACCTGCATGCGTACCCAGCCAACCCATCACCACCCATCAGAGCCAGCAGGGTCCAAAACCTAGAGGGCACAGGGGGCCCTGCTCATGTGGAGAGGCTAGAAAACAGCAGCGTTAGCAGCTGGCGCCAGCATGAGGACCACCCCAGATGAGACTAAATGGGTAGTTCCCACTCCATCGCCATATGCAGCCAATCAGACATGAACCACCATCCCCTTCTCCACTTCCCTTGGGTAGTCAACCCAAGGAGACCCAAGAGTAAGAGGCAGGAAGAGGGGAAAGAAGGTCTGAAATTGAATTCTAAACTGAAATACTTATATAATCTCAGTTTCTGCCAAATCACTGAATTTACTTGAGAGAATCTAGATTAAGTTGCCAGGAAGAAGGCTGGAGGTTCAGATTCAGACATTAAATTGACTCTAGGAAAAAATGTTTCATTTTTGCATACCTGAGTGTTTGGAGATTCTTGTGTCTGTGAAATTCCTTGCTTGTTACAATCACATGGCTACTGTGTGGGGAATGGTTTGAGAGGAAGAATAAAAACAGAGACAACAGGGTTAGGTGAGGCGTGATGGTGGCAGAGAGGAAGGAGATAAGCGAAAGCATAAGGGAAATAGAATCAAGAGTTCATGGTGACACAGTTGGACATGAGAGATGATAGAAAGAAAGTAGTGAGGATGATACACAAATTTCTGGCTGCATAAATGAGTCCGAGGTAGTGCTTTCCACTCAGGGGAAATTTAGGAGGAGATACGGGTTTGAAGAGGAAATTAGTTAAGTTTAAGATGCCCATGGAACTTATAGGTGGGGCTGACTAAAAGGTAGCTATCTGGGTCTGAAGCTCAAGAGAAAGGTCTGGTGTAGATAATCATATCTAGGAGCATGTAGATAGTGCCATAGATGCCCAGGAAAGAGAAAGTATCCAGAAGGAGGACATGCCAGAGGCCGCTTAAGGTCAAATAAAGAGAGAACTGAAAAGTGTCCCTTGAATTTAGATGCATGGAGATCACTGCTTATCTTGGAGAAAGTGATTTTTATAAAGTGAGTAGAGACAACTTCTACAAGAAGTTTAGCTGGCAAGGGGAAGAGAGGGCCGTGGATGGAGGGGAATGCGGCTTTTTTTAACCTGAGAAGGAAGGAGCCAATATGGAGGAAGAGGTTGACTATAAAGATAAGAGTGAGAAGGAATAACTGAGAGTGAGGTCAATGAGAAGTCAGGAGAAGATGGGATCCAGGGCACAGGTCAAGAGATCGGCCTTAGATGGGGAGGAGAACCTTTTTTATAATAAGAAGCAGGATGGGTAAAGATGCAAGTAAGTTTATAGGTTGCCATGGAAAACTGAGGCTGCTCACATCTGATAACTTTTATTTCCCCTCACCTTGAGAAGTGGGAAATAAAATCACAAACAGAGAATGTAGAGAGGGCAGGCATGGAGGTTTGGAGAGAGGAGAATTCCTGACATAGCCCCTCTGGGGACTCAGAAAGAAAGAGTAAGCAGGTCAGGGGAATGTGATAGGATCACAGGCCACACCAAAGTCCCACCTGATGTTGCCGAATATGAATTTAGGGCGTCTATGTGAGTATGTGGCTTTCTCCAGCAGTGTCCAGCAGCCCAAAGGAATGGTCAAAGCAGACAACTGGATTCAAGGTATATGTTCTAAGTCTTGTCAGGCAGATGAAACAGAAGAGTAATGGAGCAACAGAGTTGAGGACACTGGTCAAAGGCTAACGGTATGAAGCATGGTCCTTCCTGGGTAGAGAAGGAAAAGTAG
Organism: Tursiops truncatus; assembly: GCF_011762595.2. Taxonomy (NCBI): domain Eukaryota; kingdom Metazoa; phylum Chordata; class Mammalia; order Artiodactyla; family Delphinidae; genus Tursiops; species Tursiops truncatus. The sequence continues at coordinate 55,649,149 of NC_047040.1, read as the reverse complement.
ACAGCTAGTGGATGATAAATAAGGAGATAGAAAAAAACCAGAAGGATTCTACTTTTGGAAAACTGATAGAGTGACAATAACCAAGTGAGAAGAATTGGAGGAATAGAAAGTCATAGGTTCAGAGGTGTTGTGGTTTCTTTCTTTTTCTTTTGCTGCGCTGGACGGCTTGCAGGGATCTTAGTTCCCTGACCAGGGATCGAACCCCGGCCATGGCAGTGAAAGCACCAAGTCGTAACCACTGGACCACCAGGGAATTCCCGGTGCTGTGGTTTCTCGATGACAAAGTCTGGGAATGACCATGGGATTGAGTGATTGAAACAGAATGGAAAACGTAATTGGAGATGGAATCAAGGAACTGAGAGGTCAAGAATGCCTCATGGGGCTTCCCTGGTGGCGCAGTGGTTGGGAGTCCGCCTGCCGATGCAGGGGACGCGGGTTTGTGCCCCGGTCCGGGAGGATCCCGCATGCCGCGGAGAGGCTGGGCCCGTGAGCCGTGGCCAGTGGGCCTACGCGTCCGGAGCCTGTGCTCCGCAGCGGGAGAGGCCGTGGCAGTGAGAGGCCCGCGTACCACAAAAAAAAAAAAAAAAAAAAAAAAAAAAAAAAGTCTCATGGACATACCAAATGGGCCAGATTATTGGCAGAATTTGGAATGCAAAGGAATACTGTGGGCCAATTGCCAATGACTTCAATAAATAAAGGGTATGACCAGCCAGTCAGAAGATGACAGCTGGAGTAGAGAGTGTGGCATAATGGCTATGTTGCCTGGGTCTCAGAGGATAGAGAACTGAGACCCATGGAAATGGGTGTGTATGACAGAAAGGACCTAACCCGGCAGCCTCCACTTGTGAGAGCTGCAGAGGAAGTACTGTGCCTGGGGTAAAGCCAGCTTTCTAAGGGCAGAGGATGGGGGTATCTGGGGCTTTGTTGATGATGCAATCGGATTCCAGGAGTCACAGAGGAAAAATGAAGGAGAAAAGGGAGGAGTGGAACAGAGTCAGGTATAAGGATGAGCGTTCCTAAGAGGATAACTCATTGAAAGGGGCTCCCTCTTGGGCACACATCAGGGATATCAGGGGTCTGAGGGATGGTGGTTTGGCAGTGCATTGATGCAGGAGAATTAATAGGTCAGACCTCTCGGGATTCAGCTTTGTCCTGGGTGTGTCACACCTCCAAGATTCATGGGTTTCTGGAAGGAATGAGTTGGGTCTTGACTCCAGGAAAAGGCTAGAGTTGAGGGCTGCTGGTTGGCAGTTCTGGATGGTTTGGGATGGTAAGACCCTTGTGACCTATGTAAGCCGGTGGCTGGGTGATACTCAACATCCCAGCTTTCTTCACTCCCTCATATTCTGCACTGTCTCAGTGCCTCTATGCCTGTTCATTTTAGGGCTTGGTTTTGTTTCTAAACTTAGAGCCCAAGGAAAAGCATTCAGTAACCTTAGAGCACCTGGAGATGTTTTGGGAAAAGCAGATAGGCTGACTCATCATAGCACTAACTAATTTCAACCCAAGGAGTATCAAAGAGTACTCCTTCAAGGAAAGATACGGTGTTTAGAGTAATTTCCTAGAATGGTTGCTTTCATTAAACAAAAAAAAAAAAAAAAAAAGATTTGTTCAAGTTGGTGGAGTAGAAGGATGTGCACTCACTCCCTCTTGCGAGAACACCAGAATCACAACTGCTGAACAATAATCGACAGGAAGACACTGGAACTCACCAAAAAAGATACCCCACATCCAAACACAAAGGAGAAGCCACAATGAGAAGGTAGGAGGGGCGCAATCACAATAAAATCAAATCTCATAATTGCTGGGTGGGTGACTCACAAACTGGAGAACACTTTTACCAGAGAAGTCCACCCACTGGAGTGAAGGTTCTGAGCCCCACGTCAAGCTTCCCAACCTGAGGGTCCAGCAATGGGAGGAGGGATTCCTAGAGAATCAGACTATGAAACCTAACGGGATTTAATTGCAGGACTTCGACAGGACGGGGGCGGGGGACACACACACACACACACACACACACACACACACACACACAGAGACTTCACTCTTGGAGGGCACACACAAAGTAGTGTGTGCATCGGGACCCAGAGGAAGGAGCAGTGACCCCAAAGGAGACTGAACCAGACCTACCTGCTAGTGTTGGAGGGTCTTCTGCAGAGGAGGGGGGTGGCTGTGGCTCACCATGAGGACAAGGACACTGGCAGCAGAAGTTCTGGGAAGTACTCCTTGGCGTGAGCCCTCCCAGAGTCTGCCATTAGCCCCACCAAAGAGCCTGCAGGCCCCAGTGTTGGGTTGCCTCAGGCCAAACAACCAACAGGGAGGGAACCCAGCCCCACCCATCAGCAGACAAGCGGATTAAAGTTTTACTGAGCTCTGTACACCAGAGCAACAGCCAGCTCTACCCACCACCAGTCCCTCCCATCAGGAAACTTGCACAAGCCTCTTAGATAGCCTCACCCACCAGAGGGCAGACAGCAGAAGCAGGAAGAACTACAGTCCTGCAGTCTGTGGAAGAAAAATCACATTCACAGAAAGATAGACAAGATGTAAAGGCAGAGCGCTATGTACCAGATGAAGGAACAAGATAAAACCCCAGAAAAACAACTAAATGAAGTGGAGATAAGAAACCTTCCAGAGGGCTTCCCTGGTGGCGCAGTGGTTGAGAGTCCGCCTGCCAATGCAGGGGACACGGGTTTGTGCCCTGGTCCGGGAAGATCCCACATGCCGCGGAGCGTCTGGGCCAGTGAGCCATGGCCGCTGAGCCTGCACGTCCAGAGCCTGTGCTCTGCAATGGGAGGGGCTGCAGCAGTGAGAGGCCTGCATACCGCAAAAGAAAAAAAGAAAAAAAAAAGAAACCTTCCAGAAAGAGAATTCAGAATAATGATAGTGAAGATGATGATAGTGATAATGACAGATGATAGATAGATGATAGATGATAGATAATAATGACAGTGAAGATAGTGAAGATGATCAAGGACTTCGGAAAAAGAATGGAGGCAAAGATCGAGAAGCTGCAAGAAATGTTTAACAAAGACCTAGAAGAATTAAAGAACAAACACCTAGAAGAATTAAAGAACAAACAAACAGAGATGAACAATACAATAACTGAAATGAAAACTACACTAGAAGGAATCAATAGCAGAATAACATAGGCAGAAGAACGGATAAGTGACCTTGAAGACAGAATGGTGGAATTCACAGCTGCGGAACACAATAGAGAAAAAAGAATGTAAAGCAATGAAGACAGCCTAAGAGACCTCTGGGACAACATTTGCATTATAGGGGTCCCAGAAGGAGAAGAGAGAGAGAGAAAGGACCTGAGAAAATATTTGAAGACATTATAGTCAAAAACTTCCCTAACATGGGAAAGGAAATAGCCACCCAAGTCCAGGAAGCGCAGAGAGTCCCAGGCAGCATAAACCCAAGGAGAAACATGGCGAGACACATAGTAATCAAACAGACAAAAATTAAAGACAAAGAAAAATTATTGAAAGCAACAAGGGAAAAACAACAAATAACATACAAAGGAACTCCCATAAGGTTAAAGAAGGGAGTGGCATGATATATGTAAAGCGATGAAAGGGAAAAACCTACAACCAATATTACTCTACCCAGCAAGGATCTCATTCAGATTTGATGGAGAAATTAAAACCTTTACAGACAAGAAAAAACTAAGAGAATTCAGCACCACCAAACCAGCTCTACAACAAATGCTAAAGGAACTTCTCTAAGTGGGAAACACAAGAGAAGAAAAGGACCTACAAAAACAAACCCATAACAATTAAGAAAACGGTAATAGGAACATACATATCGATAATTACCTTAAATGTGAATGGATTAAATGCTCCAACCAAAAGACACAGGCTTGCTGAATGGATACAGAAACAAGACCCATATATATGCTGTCTACAAGAGACCCACTTCAGACCTAGGGACACATACAGACTGAAAGTGAGGGGATGGAAAAAGATATTCCATGCAAATGGAATTCAAAAGAAAGCTGAAGTAGCAATATTCATATCAGATAAAATAGACTTTAAAATAAAGAATGCTACAAGGGACAAGGAAGGACATTACATAATGATCAAGGGATCAATCCAATAAGAAGATATAACAATTATAAATATATATGCACCCAACATAGGAGCACCTCAATACATAAGGCAACTGCTAATAGCTATAAAAGAGGAAATCGAAAGTAACACAATAGTAGTGGGGGACTTTAACACCTCACTTACACCAATGGACAGATCATCCAAAAGAAAATTAATAAGGAAACACAAGCTTTAAATGATACAATAGACCAGATAGATTTAATTGATATTTATAGGACATTCCATCCCAAAACAGCAGATTACACTTTCTTCTCAAGTGCACATGGAACATTCTCCAGGATAGATCACATCTTGGGTCACAGATAAAGCCTCAGTAAATTTAAGAAAATTGAAATCGTATCAAGCATCTTTTCTGACCACAATGCTATGAGATTAGAAATCAATTACAAGGAAAAAATGTAAAAAACACAAACACATGGAGGCTAAACAAGATGTTACTAAGTAGCCAAGAGATCACTGAAGAAATCAAAGAGGAAAACAAAAAATACCTAGAGACAAATTACAATGAAAACACAACGATCCAAAACCTGTAGGATGCAGCAAAAGCAGTTCTAAGAGGGAAGTTTATAGCAATACAAGCCTACTTCAAGAAACAAGAAAAATCTCAAATAAGCAACAAATAGCAACAAATAAACAACAAATTCCTTTACACCTAAAGGAACTAGAGAAAGAAGAACAAACAAAACCCAACGTTAGTAGAAGGAAAGAAATCATAAAGATCAGAGAAGAAATAAATGAAATAGAAACAAAGAAGACAATAGCAAAGATCAATTAAACTAAAAGCTGGTTCTTTGAGAAGATAAACAATATTGATCAACAATTAGCCAGACTCATCAAGAAAAAGAGGGAGAGGACTCAAATCAATAAAATTAGAAATGAAAAAGGAGAAGTTACCACAGACACTGCAGAAATACAAAGCATCCTAAGAGACTACTACAAACAACTCTATGCCAATAAAATGGACAACCTGGAAGAAATGGACAAATTCTTAGAAAGGTGTAACCTTCCAAGACTGAACCAGGAAGAAATAGAAAATATGAACACACCAATCACAAGTAATGAAATTGAAACTCTGATTAAAAATCTTCCAACAAACAATAGTCCAGGACCAGATATGGCTACACAGGTGAATTCTATCAAACATTTAGAGAAGAGCTAACACCCATCTTTCTCAAACTCTTCCAAAAAACTGCAGAGGAAGGAACACTCCCAAACTCATTCTATGAGGCCACCATCACCCTGATACCAAAACCACCCTAATACCTGATACTACAAAAAACAGAAAATTACAGACCAATATCACTGATGAATATAGATGCAAAAATCCTCAACAAAATACTAGCAAACAGAATCCAACAACACACTGAAAGGATCATACACAATGATCAAGTGGGATTTATCCCAGGGATGCAAGGATTCTTCAATATACGCAAATCAATCAATGTGATACACCATATTAACAAATTGAAGAATAGAAACCATATGATCATCTCAATAGATGCAGGAAGAGCTTTTGACAAAATTCAACACCCATTTATGATAAAAACTCTCCAGAAAGTGGGCATAGAGGGAACCTACCTCAACATAATAGAGGCCATATACGATAGACCCACAGCAAACATCATTTTCAATGGTGAAAAACTGAAAGCATTTCCTCTAAGATCAGGAACAAGACAAGGATGTCCACTCTCACCACTATTATTCAGCATAGTTTTGGAAGTCCTAGTCACGGCAATCAGAGAAGAAAAAGAAATAAAAGGAATACAAATTGGAAAAGAAGAAGTAACACTGTCACTCTTTGCAGATGACATGACACTATACATCAAAAATCCTAAAGATGCCACCAGAAAACTACTAGAGTTAATCAATGAATTTGGTAAAGTTGCAGGACACAAAATTAATGCACAGAAATCTCTTGCATTCCTATACACTAACAACGAAAGATTGAAAAGAGAAATTAAGGAAACAATCCCATTTACCATCGCAACAAAAAGAATAAAATACCTAGGAATAAACCTACTTAAGAAAGCCAAAGACCTGTACTCAATAAACTATAAAACACTGATGAAAGAAATCAAAGATGACACAAACAGATGGAGAAATATACCATGTTCCTGGATTGGAAGAATCCATATTGTGAAAATGACTATATTACCCAAAGCATTCTACAGATACAATGCAATCCCTATCAAATTACCAATGGCATTCTTCACGGAATTAGAACAAAAAATTTTACAATTTTATGGAAACACAAAAGACTCCGAATGGCCAAAGCAACCTTGAGAAAGAAAAATGGAGCTGGAGGAATCAGGCTCCCAGACTCCAGACTATATTACAAAACTACAGTAATCAAGATAGTATGGTACTGGCACAAAAACAGAAATATAGATCAATAGTACAGAACAGAAAGCCCAGAGATAAACCCATGCACCTATGGTCACCTAATATATGACAAAGGTGGCAAGAATATACAGTAGAGGAAAGACAGCCTTTTCAATAAATGGTGCAGGGAAAACTGGACAGCTACATGTAAAAGAATGAAATTAGAACACTCCCTAACACCGTACACAAAAATAAACTCAAAATGGATTAAAGACCGGACACTATAAAACTCTTAGAGGAAAACATAGGAAGAACAATCTTTGACATAAATCACAGCAAGGTCTTTTTTGATCCACCTCCTAGAGTAATGGAAATAAAAACAAAAATAAACAAATGGGACCTAATGAAACTTAAAAGTTTTTGCAAAGCAAAGGAAAGTTCAAACAAGATGAAAAGACAACCCGCAGAATGGGAGAAAATATTTGCAAATGAATCAACAAAGGATTAATCTCCAAAGTATATAAACAGCTCATGCAGCTCAATATTAAAAAAATAAACAACCCAATCAAAAAATGGGCAGAAGACCTAAACAGACATTTCTCCAAAGAAGACATACAGATGGCCAGGAAGCACATGAAAAGCTGCTCAACATCACTAATTATTAGAGAAATGCAAATCAAAAGTACAATGAGGGGGCTTCCCTGGTGGCGCGGTGGTTGAGAGTCTGCCGCTGATGCAGGGGACACGGGTTCATGCCCCAGTCTGGGAAGATCCCACATGCCACTGAGTGGCTGGGCCCGTGAGCCATGGCCAGTGAGCCTGTGCGTCCGGAGACTGTGCTCTGCAACAAGAGAGGCCACAACAGCGAGAGGCCCGTGTACCACAAAAAAAAAAAAAAAAGTACAATGAGGTATTACCTCACACCAGTTAGAATAGGCATCATCAGAAAATCTGCAAACAACAAATGCTGGAGAGGGTGTGGAGAAAAGGGAACCCTCTTGCACTGCTGGTGGGAAAGTAAATTGATGCAGCCACTATGGAAAACAGTATGGAGGTTCCTTAAAAAACTAAAAATAGAATTACCATATGGCCCAGCAATCCCACTACTGGGCATATACCCTGAGAAAACCATAATTCAAAAAGACACATTCACCCCAATATTCATTGCAGCACTATTTACAATAGCCAGGTCATGGAAGCAACCTAAATGCCCATTGACAGATGAATGGATAAAGAAGAAGCGGTACATATATACAATGGAATATTACTCAGCCATAAAAAGGAACAATACTGGGTCATTTGTAGAGATGTGGATGGATCTAGAGACTATCATACAGATTGAAGTAAGTCAGAAAGAGAAAAACAAATATTGTATATTAACGCATATATGTGGAACCTAGAAAAGACATAAATACAGTAATATATATAAAATGGATAACTAATAAGAACCTGCTGTATAAAAAAATAAATTAAATAAATATCAATAATTCCAAAAAAACAATGTAATTGCTGATATTGAATAATAAAATATGTCAATATTTGGGAAAAAGAAAAGGAGAAAGAAAAAATTTATAAAGGAGTCTGATCACTGCAAATCGATTTTTTCTTAAATATGAACCACAATGCACTCTTGGCCTCAGGTTGGTTTATTTACACACTATATTTATTTTCACTCTCCATGGTGAGTTTTTTTGTTTGTTTAAAAGGCACAGGTTGCATTTTAGTGTCTGTCCAGTTCACTACACATGAACAATTTAGTGTTCTTTGGAGTACTCCTGAACCCTTGAAATGCCACAAGTTGAGGTCTTCATCTTCCTTACATTCTCTCTGTCAGCAGATTTTTTAGTGAACATCTTGCTGGTAGACCCCATTTTATTGTTTAATAAAGAGATTCAATGATCCCAGGAAAAGGGTGGTTTTAAGAAAATCCCAGTGGGGCTTTGATATAAAGATCTTCTAAGTCCATTCCACTCCTTTTTTTCTTGCCTTATTGAAGTAACTGTAACTTTCACCTTTTAATGCACTGTTCCCTTCATGCTAACTTCCTAAGCTCTAAGCTTGTGCAGCATCTGGTGACATGGCAATCACTTTACAGCACATTCAAAGCATTGGTTGACAAAAGAATCAGTAAAATAGCATTATGTATCTTAAATGAATCCAATACTTATAGCAAACCAAGTGGCTTGGAGTTTGGCTGTTTCACATGCCCAGTGTAATGATGCTTATATGCTTATATGGCAGGATGCATGACCTGCACATTGATGATATTAACTTTAAGATACAGAAAACACAACTAGCATGGGAGAGACGCTGCTAAGTAGTCAGTTTCCTCACTCACTGATATCACTTTGTCATTAATTCTTTCCATCCTCATATACCTGATTAAATCTATTTGAAAAAATTAAATGTCAACCATCATACCTCAGGTTCTGTGTTTATTTTTTTATGAAAAGGAAGGGTGAGCTGGGGGCAGGCTGTTGAGAGCTGTTTGCTGTGGTTGAGGCCAGTCTGCTCTGAGGTTTTCTGGCATTTTTTCATCTGTGCTGCCATCTAGAGAAGAGAATGAGAAACACTCATAAACTGGAAAAATAAACTGGAAGTCCCAGGACGGAGTTATGGGAAAATGGACACTGTATACTGATTTGTAGAAAACTGTAAGAAACATCAGGGAGATTTGGTGGTGATAATTTTGTGTTTTTCCCCCTCTCTCTCCGTCTCTCCCAGATACAAAACAGAATTTGGATATCTGTTACCGGTGTTTATGACAGGCATTCCTGCGGAGCCATTTCCTGTATTCAAATTGAACTCTTCTTACATAAATAAAGTTAAATTGTGTTAACTATCTGGGACCTCCAAAGTGGTGTAATTTCTCCATAGTTAAGATGTTGCTGGAAATGCTCATATTCTCAGTCCTGCAAGATTTGGAGATGAAATGGCAGGCGTGTGTGTGCGTGTGCGTGTGCGTGTGCGTGTGTGTGTGTGTGTGTGTGTGTGTGTGTGTGTGTGTTAACAAGATAAAGAGGTCCTTTGAAGACTCAGGGGCAGTTTCCTGAAGTCAGTGTGTTCCACAGAAGCTCTTAGTTCTGCAGAATGTTTATAGGTGAAACACTGGTCAAATAAATTTAGGGAATGCTAGGTAAAACCATTTTAAACAGTTTTCCTTATTACAGCCAGGACTTCTAACAGTCTTTAGTTTACCAATGTGCACTGTGAACTTGCAAGAGAGGAAAGTGCTGGGCAAAGTTTCCCAAACTTATTGGATCTTGAAACCCTGGGCTTTTCATAGGACCGGTGCTGTGTGGAGCAAGCTTTAGGAAATATTACAACAGGGAAAGGAAGTTGGCCTGCTGCATGCATGCCATGTGCAAACATACCAGTCCTCCATTCCTCTAGAAGGAATGTTATAGGAATGGAATTTGTTTGATAATTGCTACTTGCAGGTATGACAAAGTAAGTGTACCTATAACGTAGGCCAGATTTTCTCTCTCAGCTTACTTATCAAATAGCAAATAATAAGATATAGTCTTTTTACTTAGCACACATTTAGCATGCTCTAAATCTATGCAAGGTAGCATTGGGCAGGGAGGATAGTGAAAGTAAAACATGATTCTTGCCTTTGACAAACCATTAAATAGGTGGAGTGGTAAGTCAAGATACAATATACTAAAAAATCCTTTAAACAATGGTCATACCAGGTTTATTCATCATAACTGAGATAACAGGCTTTGTTTCTGTGGAGCAAGGCCATGTTCACCCATGGAAGAAAATAGCTTTTAGAAATGCTTTTGCAGGGGCTTTCCTGGTGGCACAGTGGTTAAGAATCTGCCTGCCAAGGCAGGGAACACGGGTTCGAGCCCAGGTCCCAGAGGATCCCACATGCCACGGAGCAACTAAGCCAGTGCACCGCAACTACTGAGCCTACGCTCTAGAGCTCGAGAGCCACAACTACTGAAGCCTGTGCACCTAGGGCCCGTGTTCCGCAACAAGAGAAGCCACCGCAATGAGAGGCCCGCGTGTCTGCCACAGCTAGGGAAAACCTGTGCACAGCAATAAAGACCCAATGCAGCCAAAAATAAATAAAACAAAATAAATAAATTTTTAAAAATTAAGAAATGCTTTTGTAATAGCAGCCATTGTTAGAGGATTTTACCTTTTTTTTTTTTAATTAAAATGTCAATGGCCATGAATATTTTCCTGTATTAATCCTGGAAAATGACATTCTTTGTGAAACTGAGTGAACAATATTAATGCTTCTCTTTTGATAATTTATCTGAACTTTAGGAAAAAGAATATATAATTCATGCTTTTGACTCAAGAAGTAATGTCTCTGTTTAGGAATTAATAAGGATAATGATAAAACATCATCTCTCCCAAAGGATAAATATTATTTTCATTTTATAGAAGCAACTAGGGCTTAGAGAAGTGAATCGGTTTGTCTAATAGCTTGTAAATGGTGGGACTGGGATTCAATTCCAGTCCTATCTGTTCCTAAATCTTTATTATTTATTTCCCTTATGGTGGAGGCAGAGTAATTTTAGAAAATATTTGCATACTACCTGATTTCCATAATATCAAAATAAGACTTCCCAAAGTGAAATGGGGAAAACAGTTTTCCTGGGATTTAGAGAATTACACACACACACACACACACACACACACACACACACACACACAGGAGACTGTAAGCTTTATGAGAGCAGAAACCATAGGACCATATCTGTTTTCTTTACCATACTAAACCTGGTGTTTAGTACATGCCTTGCATATAGGTCCTCAATAAGTATTTGCTCAGTGGAGTGCACTCAAATGATAATGTTTGGGATTAGGTGCTGGGCACACATAAAACCTTCAATATTCTATTGCCATTTTTTGCAATAGAATTCAGTTATAAATCTGTAAAGTCTTCTCTCTTCATGAAATGGTCTGAACCTGGTCAAGGGCACATTCCACATTTGCAAATGTGTTTTCCAGTCTAGTCTCAATAGTTAATCACATTGTGAGTCAATTTGTGGATGATTGAGAACCTTCGCCTACATGGTTGTTTGGTCATTCTCTGCAAATTCGTTCTCTGAAACGTGTTAAAAGAAGTAGGCTTGAAAGAAAACTAGACTTGAAGGCAAAGACTAAATATTTTTTATATTTGCATTCTTAGCACTCTGCTTCATAATAGGTGCATGGTACATGTTGAAAAAAGAAGGAAGAAAGAAAGGGGAGGGGAAAGGAAGAAAAGTGAGAGTTAAGAATCTTGGACTTTAGCCTTGGGTTGGCTATGTAAACTTGGGCCAATCATTTCTTTTTTGTTCCTCAGTTTCCTTTTCTGGAGCTAGGGATGTTGACCTACTTGATCACTAAGGCCCCTCCAGATTTTAAATGCCTGTGGAAGAGACTGGGGTCATTCTTGGCATAAACAAGACCATGTTTCTTTGTGTCCACTAGGGGGTACTGTAGTACTAGTACAGTGGCCACTGTCTTCCAATTTATCCAATTCTGATTTTTTTTTCTGAATTTACTCCCCTGAAAGACATTCCTTTTTCTTTTTTTTTGAAGTATATGTTTTTTTAAAAAAATTTTATTGGAGTATAGTTGATTTACAATGTTGTGTTAATTTCTGCAGTACAGCAAAGTGATGCAGTTATACATATACCTATACCCACACTTTTTTAGATTCTTTTCCCATATCCGTCATTACAGAGTACTGAGTAGAGTTCCTAATGTCTCAGTTACCAAGAATGAATTGGCAGCAGGAGTTCCTCAGTGACTGGGTGATGCTGAAGGTCATCTCTGACCAGTCCTCAGAAGGCTTCAAAGATCTTCCAAATGTTTTCTTAACTCTCTCCAGTGACTCCTTAAGTCATGGCTAAGGCCTGGGTTGTATTAGATTGAGCAGGGACTGGATAAGAAATCCTGCACCAGGCACACAGTTAATGTAATTTCTTTTACTCAGAATTTTGCTATCTGTCCAATCTGGTCGTTCATTCTGTTTTATCAGATTTGGCATCCATAGTGGAAAGAACATGTTAGGATGTCCCTCTTTTATGAGTGATTCACACCATGTTTACCAAAGAGAGCAATTGGTTTTTCCATTTCCTTTGACAATCTTCTGAATATTTTGACAATAGAACACCAAAATTATGTGAATAAATGGACATTCCTTACTTTTAACTTTCAAACTCAAATTTATACTACAAAGTATAAGATTTAATTCTATAATGGAAACTGGATAAACCTAGGAAGAATTTAGCTCAATGATGATTAATATAGCTTAGTAATCTTAGAACTATTTGCTTAGTAAGGTTATGAGATGTTAAGATTTTGCTTGGGCCAAAAAGAGGGCCTTGACACTCTTTTAACGGAAAACAAAATGGAGCAAATTCCATTTACCCTAACAACAAAAACATAAGTTTAAGAAATGTGCCAAATCTACATGAAGACAACTATATAACTAACCAAGAGTTTAAAAGAAGGCTTAAATAGAGAGCTATACCATGTTCTTGGATAAGAAGGTTCAACACTGTAAAAATTATAAATTATTCCCTCAAAGTATTCATAAATATAATAAAATTCCAATCAAAATTCTAATTAGATATTCTTGGAATCTTGATAAAAGAGTTCTGAAATTCATTGAGAAAAATGAAGCTAAGAAGAGCAAAGAAAAAAAATTTTAAACTTATGAGAGGGAAGGGGATTTGAATGATCAGATTTTAAAAGAAATTATAAAATGGCTGAAATTGAAACAATATCATAGTGGCAACAAAATAAACAGCCAATAAAATAGAATAGGAAGTCCAGAAATAAATCCAAGTATGATGGCCTGGATGTGTGTGTGTGTGTGTGTGTGTGTGTGTGTGTGTTTTGGTTACCTAGCATATGAATGTTTTTCCCAGTATGGAAACTGAAGAAGGGAAGATCTTCCTTCTAAATAGGAAGGGCATCAGCATATAACTGAGGTTTACCCAGTGCGATTCTGACATTGAATCCAGGAGTGATGCAAAGGTACAGGGACTGGCAAGTTATTTACAGAGAGAGTGGTGATGTCAATAACCCAGGAGGAGAATGCCTGGTGGTAGCAGTGTCACTGGAAGCATTCTGCCTAGACTCTTCCTTTAACAGGTCTTGGCCAAGTTCTGCAAGCATTCTAACCAGACTGTTCCAACAGAGGTCCTTGGCTGAGTTATCTGTTTCCAGCCTCTTTTGGCTTCTGTTTCTTGAGTTTGGTTTTTAACTTTCCCATAGATTTTGTGAGCTATTTGGCATCCTTCCAACAAATTCCATTCTGTTTAAGCTACCTAGAGTTGGTAGCTTGCAGTTATGACTCCTGAAGTGTACAGAGACTTGTATGAGGAGCTGATTACAGACAACAGACTCTTAGGGAAATGAGGAGACTCTAGTTATGCAGACTCATTATGTTTGAAGATAGATGGGATGCTGGAAGCCCATGGCCTGTTACAGTGAAACAGCTAAAGAAATTAGTGTCTGTGGGGACTTCCCTGGTGGTCTAGAGGTTAAGATTCCATGCTCCCCATTCAGGGGGCCCAGGTTCAATCCCTGGTCAGGGAACTAGATCTCGCAGGCTGCAACTAAGAGCCCGCATGCTGCAACTAAAAGATCCTGCATGCCGCAACTAAAGACCCCACATGCCACAACTAAAAAGATCCCGCATGCCACAATGAAGACCTTGCATGCCGCAATGAGGATCCCACGTGCCATAACTAAGATCCGGCATAGCCAAATAAATAAATATTTTTAAAAAAGAAATGAATGCCTGTGAATATTAGGACTAAGGTGGGCATTGAAGACAAGACCATGGAGGTCTTGTCCATGTTAGGTTAGGTCTTGTCCTAACTGTTGTTGCCATAGAACAATATGAGGGGTATGAGGAATTCAAGAGCTGTGTGCTGAAGTTAGCTGCTTCAGTTGATACGATCAACAAGTGGAAATCTCTAGATTCTCATTTTAAAATATGAACTGAAACCCAAACTGTGAATTATTAAAAGAAATTCTTATAGCCCTAGGATTGAGATAGCTATAAAACCAGCATTTGTTCTTGTTGATTGCTGACTTGCAAATCAGTTGAATTCACCTCTTTAACTGGGGTCTTATATGAACATATGTTAAGGTGCTAATCCAGACAGAGTTACAGCTTTGGAGGAGATCAAGGTAGTGGAGTAGAGGGATGCGGAACTCACCTCCTTGCTACGAACACATCAAAAATACATCTACATGTGGAGTAATTCTCACTGACAACTAACTGGAGACTGGCAGAAAAGACTCTTATATCACCAAGGTTATAAAGAAAGGTCCACACGGAGTCAGGTAAGAAGGGAAGAGAAGAGATCGGGTCGGGATCTGCATCCCTAGGAGGGGACACAGAAGAGGAGAGGGATATCATGGGCTCAGAGATCCTCCTAGAAGAGTGAGTAGTTTGAACTACATATTGAGTACCCTACCTCTGGGGTCTGACACTGGGAAGATGAATCCCCTTAGCTGGTTTGGAAACCAGGGGGACTAACAGGAGGGCTGTAAGAAACCTAGACTCCACTAGTAAAGAGCTGCACAAACTTGCTTACTCCCAGAAACAAGGTGGAAGTAACAGATTGAAACTTCCCGGTATTCTGGCTGGATTCCTGTGACTGCCCCAGAATGTGTCCCAGCCCATGCAAAGCACCTGCTCTGGGTCCTCTAGCTCCAGTGCAGCTCCCCACTAGGACAAAGGTTGTAGCTGCCAAGGAGAGTGTGCAGTTGTGGGGTACGGAGCCAGCTCAGACCTGACACTGCATCTGAATGAGATGGTGGCTGCCATTACTGGCATTCAAAAAGGCAGCAGATTGGGAGCTGTCTGAAACTCTTGATTCGTGTGTCAAGACCACCCCAGTTCACATTCTGGCCCACACTGAACACCCACACTGTCCTCTCTTGTTCTGCGGCAGCTCCACACTAGGGTGAAGTTTGCCATTGCCAAGGAGAGTGTGCGCTTCATGGGGACACAGTCAACTTGGACCTGGTACTGCATCTGAACAGGGTGGGGAAAGCCATTGCTGGCACTCACAGAGGCAGCATTTTGGGAGCAGTCTGGAACTCTGACTGGTGTACTGGGCTCACACCAGTGAGCACCCCAGCCCACACAGGGCACCAGTTCCAGCCCCTCTTGCTTCAGCACTGCTCCCCACTGGGGCAAAGGTGACCATGTTGGGAGAGGTGAGAACTCACATTTAGAGGGAACAGAACCAGCTCAGACCTCAATCTCAGGGCTTCTGCTCTAGCACCTTGGGACCTGTCCCTGCCCCCATGGGGCAGTTATGGTCACTGAGCATAGGAGAAGCGCACACCTGGCACTGACTCTAGCCCTTCCATCTCCAGCCCCACCTGCCACCAAGGTGATAACTGCCAGCACACCCTGGGGGAAGATGTGGCCTATGCTCACATCAGATTCAGCTCTCCCACCAAAGCCACTGGGCACACACAGACTGCATAGGAAAGCTCTCACACAAGGACACCCGTTCAAGACCACAATAGGTAACTGTTTCACCTACTTTCGTAGAGACAGAGAAAGTTCAGCAAAATGAGAAGAGAGAGGAATTTGTTTCAAGTGAAAGAACAAGGAAAAGAACCCTGAAAAAACAAAAATGAACCTGAGATAAATAATTATCAGATAAACAGTTCAGAGCATTAGTAATAAGAATGCTAACTGAATTAGGGAAAAGAATAGATGAACACAGTGAGCATTTTAACAAGGAACTAGAAAATAATAGAAAGAACCAGTCAGAGCTAAAGAATACAATAACTGAAATGAAAAACACACTAGGAGGAATTAACAACAGACTAGGTGATACAGAAGAACACATAAGTAGTCTGGAAGATAGAATAATGGAAATCACCCAATCAGAACAGCAAAAAGAAAAATAAATTTAAGAATGAGAATAGTTTAAGGGACCTCTAGGACAACAGCAACTGTACTAATATTCGGATTATAGAGGTCCCAGAAAGAGAAGACAGAAAGAAAAAGGATTAAAAATGTATTTGTTGAAGTTATGGCTGAAAACTTCCTGAACTTGAAGACAGAAACAGATATCCACGTACAGGAAGCACAGAGAGTCCAAAACAGATGCACCCAAAGAGACCACACCAAGACATAATTAAAATGGCAAAAGTTAAAGAGAGAATTTTAAAAGCAGCAAGAAAAAAAAAAAGAGTCACATACAGGGGAACCCCCATAAGTCTGTCAGCTGATTTTTCTGCAGAAACTTTGCAGGCCAGAAGGGAATGGTATGATATATGTAAAGTGTTGAAAGGAAAAATATCCTGCAACCTAGGATACTCTATCCTGCAAGGTTATCTTTCAGAATTAAAGGAGATAGAAAGAACTTCTCAGACAAGCAAAAAAGTAAAGAGTTAATCAATACTAAACCAACCCTAAAAGAAATGTTAAAGGTTTTTTTCTAAGTGGAAAAGAAAAGGCTACACAAAGTAGGAATTTTTAGGAAAGGAAAAATCCCACTAGTAAAAGCAAATATATAGTAAAGTCTGTTGATCAACCACTTAAATAAGCTAGTTAAATGATTAAAAGACAAAAATTGTAAAATCAACTAAAACTACACTAAACAGTTAAGGGATAAGAATGAAGATGTAAAATATGACATCAAAAACACAAAATGTTGGGGGAGAGGAGTAAAAGATATAGATCTTTTGAATGTGTTTCAACATAAATGACTATCCGTTTATAACAAGCAGATGTAGTTTTAGGTCAACATATATGAACCCCATAGTAACTACAAATCAAAAACCTACAATAGATTCACAAAAACTAGAGAGAAAGAAACATAAGCATACCACTAAAGAAAATTATCAAACCAAAAGGGAAGAAACTAAAAGGAGAAGAGGAGAACACAGAAGAACTACAAAACCAACCAGGAAACAAATGACAAAATGGCAATAAGTACATATACAACAATAATCACTTTAAATGTATGCCGATGGATTAAATGCTTCAATCAAAAGCCATAGGATGGCAGACTGAATTAAAAAAAAAAAGAAGACCCATATATATGCTGCTTAAAAGAGACTCACTTTAGAGCTAAAGACACACACAGACAGAAAGTGAGGGGTTGGAAAAAGATATTTCATGCAAATGGAAATGACAAGAAAGCTGGGGTAGCAATATTCATACAAGACAAAATAGACTTTACAACAAAAGACAATAACAAAAGACAAAGTAAGGCATTAAGTAATGATAAAAGGATCAACAGAAGAAGATATAACATTTGTTAACATATACATACCTATTATAGAAGCACCTAAATATATAAAGTAAATATAAATAGACATAAAGGGAGAAACTGACACCCCCTTTACATCAATTACAAATCATCCAGACAGAAAATCAACAAGGAAATAGTGGTCTTACATGACACATTAGACCAGTTGAACTTAATAGATAAATTGAAGACATTCCATCCAAAAACAGCAGAATACACATTCTTTTCAAGTACACATGGAACATTCTCTAGGATAGACCTACAAAACAAGACAGAGCTGCAGAATAGCCTATAAAACAAGTCTCAACACATTTAAAAGAATAGAAATTATATCAAGCATTTTTCCCAACCACAATGGTATGAAACTAGAAATCATTTATAGGAAGGAAAATGGGGAAAACACAAACACTTGGAGAATAAATAACATGCCAGTAAAAAGCCAATGGGTCAATGAAAAAATCAAAGAGGAAATCAGAAAATACCTCGAGACATATGAAAATAAAAACACAACTTTCCAAAAATCTATGAGATGAAGCAAAAGTAGTTCCAACTGGGAAATTTATTGCAATACAGGTCTACCTCAAGAAACAGGAAAATTCTCAAACAAACAATCTAACCTAACATCTAAAGGAATTAGAAAAAGAAGAACAAACAAAGCCCACAGTCAACAGGACAGAAATAATAAAGATCAGAGAGGAAACAGATAAAATTGAAACAAAAAAAAATACAAAAGATTAAAGAGGACTTCCCTGGCGGCGCAGTGGTTAAGAATCTGCCTGCCAATCAGGGGATACAGGTTCGATCCCTGGTCTGGGGAAGATCCCACATGCCGCAGAGCTACTAAGCCTGTGTGCCACAACTACTGAGCCTGCGCCCTATAGCCCACGAGCCACAACTACTGAGCCCACGTGCCACAACTACTGAAGCTCACATGCCTAGAGCCCGTGCTCCACAACAAGAGGGGCCACTGCAATGAGAAGCCTGCACACCACAACGAAGAGTAGCCCCTGCTCGCCACAACTAGAGAAAGTCCGTGCACAGCAAAGAAGACCCAACACAGCCATAAATAAATAAATTAATTAATTAATTAATTTTTTAAAAAAATCAAAGAAACCAAGAGCTTTTTTTTTTGAAAAGATAAACAAAGTTGATAAGCCTTTACTAGGATCACCATGGAAAAAAGAGACAGGACACAAACTAAATAAGAAATGAAAGAGGAGAAATTACAACTGATATCACAGAGACACAAAAAATCATAAGAGAATATTATGAACAGCTATATGCCAACAGATTGGACAACCTAGAAGAAATGGATAGATTTCTAGAAAAATATAATCTTCAAAGACAGAATCAGGAAGAAATAGATAATCTGAACAGGCCAATCACTAGTAGTGAAATTGAATCAGTAACCAAAAAATTCCATCAAACAAAAGTCCAAGACTGGATGGCTTCACAGGAGAATTCTACCAAATATATAAAGAAGACCCAATACCTATCCTTCTCAAACTGTTCCAAAAAATTGAAGAGGAGGGAACACTCCTAAATTCATTCTACAAGGCCACCATTACCCTCATACCAAAACCAGACAAAAACACAGCAAAAAAAGAAAATTACAGGCCAATATCTTCGATGAATATAGATGCAAAATCCTCAACAAATCTTAGCAAACCAGATTCAACAATATATAAAAAGGAAAAAATATATAAACAGCTCACGCAGCTCAATATTAAAAAAACAAAAACCCAATCAAAAAATGGGCAGAAGACCTAAATAGACATTTCTCCAAAGAAGACATACAGATGGCCAGGAAGCACATGAAAAGCTGCTCAACATCACTAATTACTAGAGAAATGCAAATCAAAACTACAAGGAGGTATCACCTCACACCAGTTAGAATGGGCATCATCAGAAAATCTATAATAATCTATAAACAACAAATGCTGGAGAGGGTGTGGATAAAAGGGAACCCTCTTGCACTGTTGGTTGGAATGTAAATTGATACAGCCACTATGGAGAACAGTATGGAGGTTCCTTAAAAAACTAAAAAGAGAATTACCATATGATCCAGCAATCCCACTACTGGGCATCTACCCAGAGAAAACCGTAATTCAAAAAGACTCATGCAACCCAATGTTCATTGCAGCACTATTTACAATAGCCAGGTCGTGGAAGCAACCTAAATGACCATCAACAGACGAATGGATAAAGAAGAAGTGGTACATATATACAATGGAATATTACTCAGCCATAAAAAGGAACGAAATTGGGTCGTTTGTTGAGATGCGGATGGATCTAGAGACTGTCATACAAAGTGAAGTAAGTCAGAAAGAGAAAAACAAATATCGTATATTAACGCATATATGTGGAACCTAGAAAAATGGTACAGATGAACCGGTTTGCAGGGCAGAAGTTGAGGGACAGATGTAGAGAACAAACGTATGGACACCAAGGGGGGAAAGCCGCGGGGGTGGGGGGGGGATGGTGGTGTGATGAATTGGTGATTGGGATTGACATGTATACACTGATGTGTATAAAACTGATGACTAATAAGAACCAGCTGTATAAAAAAATAAGTAAAATTAAATTTAAAAATTAAAAAAAAAAACCCAAATTCAACAATATATAAAGAGGACCATATACTATGATCAAGCAGGACTTATTCCAGGGATGCAAGGATGCTTCAGTATCTGCAAATCAGTGTGATACACCACATTAACAAAAGGAAGGATACAAATTACATGATCATTTCAATATACACAGAAAAAGCATTTGACAAAATTCAGCATCCATTTATTATAAAAACTCTCATCAAAGTTGGTATAGAGGGAACGTATCTCAACATAATTAAGACCATATAAGACAAACCCATAGTAAATATCATACTCAATGGTGAAAAGCTGAAAGCTTTTCCTCTAAAATCAGGAACAGGACAAGAATGCCTACTCTCACCACTTCCGTTTAACATAGTATTAGAAGGACTAACCACAGGAATCAGACAAGAAAAAGAAATAAAAGGCATCCAAATTGGAAAGAGAGAAGTAAAACTCACTATTTGCAGATGACATGATACTATATAGAGAAAACCTTAACATCTCCACCAAAAAACTATTGGAACTAGTAAATGAATTCAGTAAATTTGCAGGATACAAGATTAATATACAGAAATCTATGGCTCTTCTATACACTGATAATGAATTATCAGAAAGAAAAAGCAATCCCATTCAAAATCACACCAGAAAGAATAAAATACCTAAGAATAAACTTAACCAAGGAAATGAAAGACCTATAAGCTGAAAACTATTAAACACTGATGAAGGAAATTGAAGATGATACCAAGAAATGGAACGATATCCCATGTTTGTGAATTGGAAGAATTAATATTGTTAAAATGTTCATACTACCCAAAGCAATCTACAGATTTAATGCAATCCCTATTAAAATACCCATGACATTTTTCACAGAACTAGAAGAAATAGTCCTAAAATTTATATGGAACCACAAAAGACCCTAATAGCCAAAACAATCTTGAGGAAAAAGAATAAAGCTGGAGGTGTCATGCTCCCTGACTTTAGACTATGCTACAAAGCTACAGTAATTAAAACAGTATGGCACTGGCACAAAAACAGACACATAGATCAATGGAACAGAGACCAGAAATAAATGCATGCCCTTATGGTCAATAATCTGTGACAAAGGAAAGAATATATGATGGGAAAAGATAGTCTCTTCAATAAGTGGTGCTGGGAAAAACTGGGCAACATGTAAAATGACAAAATTAGAAGACTTTCTCACATCATATACAAAAATAAACTCAAAATGGATTACAGACCTAAATATAAGAGTAGAAAGTATAAAACTCCCAGAAGGAGATTTCCTGGTGGCGCAGTGGTTGAGAGTCTGCCTGCCGATGCAGGGGATGCGGGTTCGTGTCCCGGTCCGGGAAGATCCCACATGCCGCGGAGCAGCTGGGCCTGTGAGCCATGGCTGCTGAGCCTGCACATCCGGGGCCTGTGCTCCACAACGGGAGAGGCCACAAGAGTGAGAGGCCCACGTACCGCAAAAAACAAACAAACGAACAAACTCCCAGAAGAAAATGTAGGCAAAACATTCTCTGACACAAATCATAGCAATATTTTTTTGGATCGGTCTCCAAAGGCAAAGGAAACAAAAGAAAAAATAAAGAAATGGGACTTAGCTAAACTTAAGGGCTTTTGCACAGCAAAGGAAACCACTGACAAAATGAAAAAACAACATACTGAATGAAAGAAAACATTTGCAAATGATAAGACAAATAAGAGGTTAATATCCAAAATATATAAAGCATTCATGCAACTCAATATCAAAAAAACTAACAACTTGATCAAAAAATGGGCAGAAGAACTGAATAGACATTTGTCCAAAGAAAACACACACATGGCCAACAGGCACATGAAAGGCTGCTCAACATTGCTAATCATCAGGGAAATGTAAATCAAAACCATGAGATATCACCTCACACCTGTCAGAAATGCTGGCGAGGATGTAGAGAAAAGGGAAGCCTAGTACATTGTTGGTAGGAAAGTAAATTGGTTCAGCCACTATAGAAAACAATATGGAGATTTCTCAAAACTAAAAGCAGAACTACCATATGCTCTAGCAATTCTACTCCTGGTATATATCTGAAGAAACTGAAAACACTAATTCAAAAAGACATGCACCTAGTGTTCATAGCAGCATTATTTACTATAGCCAAGATATGGAAGCAACCTAAGTGTCCATCAATAGATGAATGGATAAAGAAAATATGGTATATATATTTATATATGTATACACACACACACAATAGAATATTACTCAGTGATAAAAAAGAATGAAATTTAGCAATTTGCAACCACATAGATGGACCTGGAAGGTATTATGCTTAGTGAAATAAGTCAGACAGAGAAAGAAAAATACTGTATACTATCACTTATATGTGGAATCTAAAAAATAAATGAATGAATAAAACAGAAACAGACTCACATAGAGAATAAACTAGTGGTGAAGGTAAGGGAAGAGGGGCAAGATAGAGGAAGGGGATTAAGAGGTACTATGTATGAAATAAATAAGCTACAAGAATATATTGTGCAGCACTGGAAATCTCACCAATATTTTATAATAACTTTAAATGGAGCATAATCTATAAAAATTTTGAATCACTATGTTGTACACCTAAAATTAACATAATATTGTAAGTCAACTATACTTCAATAAAAATAAATAAAATGCAAATCCTATCGCATCAATTAAAAAAAAAATTACAGCTTTAAGATTGAAATGCTATATAGGAGAGAATTTGGAGAAGTTAGAGGACTCCCACCCCCAAACTCCACTAAGCCTCCTTTGCCAGCTGAAGCAGTATCTCCTTTTGCTTACAAGAGTGTTTCTCCTTTGTCTGAAGATACCAAAGGGAGTTACCTTATAAGAGGAGGCCAGTTCTCTTATGCCCTTTTCTCACCCTGCACTATGTTCAGATCTTTAATCAGAGTCAAATTGTAATATGCTTCAAGGGACCAATTACAAAGTGAAATTCAGGAATAGATGGCTTCAGCACCAAAGGAATTAAGAACTTTGCTGATCAATCATGGAATGTCGGTTAGAATAGACTTTACAAATGTTGGATGAAAAAGAGAAGGACACAATTTTAGAGTGGGCTGATTTTACAGATTTCACAAGAGATTCTGGATTAACTGTTAGCTTGAGAAACTGGGCATAATTCTGTTTGTTCTGCTCACAGTTGATTTAAATCTGGACACAATGGTGACTCATGCAAAATGAAGTTGAGATGCAAATCTCTTTGGTAAAATGTAAAAGAAAAAATTAAAAAATTTCAGGAGATAGGAATGCAGGAGTGGATTTATAATTTCTGACCCAACGATTCACCTCAACTGTATCTTTCCAAGGGGTCCAGAAGATACTCTTCACAAAGGCTTTGAGAAACAAATCTACAAAGAGAAGTGCAGCACATTTTAAAGTGCTTTGGAGAATGTTCTCTTTAGACCAGGGATGATGATGAGAGAAGCTGGAGTTGAATTTGGCTTACAGAGTTACAAGAGGATCCCAGAGAGGCATGATCCGAGTAGCAGCATGTAACATTCATATGTGGCTAACTTGAAAGGTAGTAGGGTCAGTCTGAAAACCCAAATGGTCTGACCCATAGGTTCTTCAAGGTGACTAGCTGGTCATGGAGTCCCTAGGACTGAAATAGCAGTGCAGCCCACTAAGGTCCTACTTGCTTTATTTATCAAAGAATCAAACAAACAAAAAACCTTCAGGGCTAGAAAAGAGAAACATTATCTAGTCTCCAGATACAAATCAGTTCTTAGACACAGTTTAAGGAAATCTGAGTACTCTCGAGGCAGTGCCTACTCGAATCTTCCTTTCATCATGCAAAGGGACATGTGGCCATTTATTAGGATAATTGTTAATGACGAAGCAGAAATAGTTTGCTTTCATCTGGTATGAACAATAGCACACACAATTTCACCTTCTTGCCACAGGAGTATATCACCTTTCAGGCTCTGGGCCACAATCAAGCAGAAAACTTGCTATTTTCCTCATTATAGGACATCACATTGGCTCATTAGACTGTTAACACTACACAGATCGGGACAAAAGAGTAGAAAGTATATATACCTTTGAAACTTTGAAAAATGTTCAAGGGTTCAGTGGTGTAGAGAATATGTTTGGTCGTGATTCTAAAGTAAGGGTTAAACATTGTACTTGAGCCCTTTCCCATGAAGAAGAGACACTATTTTGGTGGACCTCTTTGAATTTTAGCGGTTTACTACTGGGTCCAAGCGGAGCATCTAACCCTGGAACACCAAACAACTGCAATCCCACTTGCTCATCGTGATCCAGGTGTTATCTGAGACTCCTACCTCAAGTTGAAAAGGTAAATATAGAACCAGGCCTGGACAGGTCCTGAAAGCAAGTAAGTTTAATGAACAAGGTGCTCGTATTCTCCTGTTGCCTATTCCTGTGAGCCTTGCTGTTCCTCTCCAACTTACATATATTGCCTCATGGGGGCTTTCATTATGACCAATTAACTTAGGAGGAAAAAATTAAAACCTCGGTTACAGATGTGTTTTACTGGCTTGGAGTGGATTGCTTTAGGATTTATAGCTCACTTAGAGACCAGATGGACGAGGGAAAAAGACAGTCCTTACAATGGGCAGATTTTGAACAAATATATCTCATTGTTCAATCTTCCTGGAATCAATAGTGGCTAATGATTTGGTAACTTGATGAGCAACTTGGAAGGGGTAAGATTAGTGACAAGGAAGTTTGAGAAAAAGGTATGTGAAAGGACCTTTAGGTATGGGCCAGAAGATGAGAATATCATATTGTATATTGTTGAAAAGTGGAGATGATTACATTTCCTGGTAACAGTATTTAAAATTTTAATTTGTTTTGGGGTTTACACTGAAGATTAATTTATAAAACAAATAAACTTGATCCTGCAGTGGCTGATTCTGGTGGAATGTGTGTGTGTGTGACAAAAATCCTACTTATTTCTTTCTCACTCTTCCCTTATAAACCCGTAGGCTACTCAGTATGAGTAAAGCTACTAATATAGTCCATCCTCATTTTAGAGATGAGAAAATGTTCAAAGAATTGACTTGACCTGTTGCGTGTCGTCCTGTTAGTGGCATAGACAGAATGAAAACTCAAGTCTGCCTCGTAAGCTAGTGCCCTCACCAGAATAGCATATTACTTCTGTAACTGGGAATAAATGCTATTTAATGGTAACTCCACCCTTCCTTGCTATCTAATCCATAACTCATGATGACAGAAAAGTAGCACAATTTTCTATTCTTCGAAACGTGGAAAAGAGAGTTGCAGGTATAGACACTAGAATAAAAAACATTAAATATTTGAATGTATATTTATAATCTGCATCATACATTTTCCCCTCAGACTTGGAATGGCCTTCGAGCTACAAGTGGTAAACATCGTGCTGAGAGTGTTGTACTCATCGTGTAATTTAAGGGGAAGGCAGCATAAATATCTGAAAGATGTGGCTGTCTCCAGCTGTGACTTTTATTTAAGGTTGCACTGTCCACATGAGGCATTTGAGCACTTGAAATTTGGCTAATCTGAATTGAGATGTGCTGTATAAAATATACACCAGACTTTGAAGACTTAGTACAAAAAAATAATGTAACATATTTCATTAGAAATTTTAAAATACTGACTGCATGTTAAAGTGATAACATTCTGGAAATTTTTGGTTAAATAAAACATATTATTAAAATTAATTTTACATGTTGTTTTACCTCAGCGTGGCTATTAGAAAGTGTAAAATGACATTTGTACTTTGCTTTCTATTTCCCTTAATCAGTGTTGATGAGAGAAAACCAAATCAAATTGAATGGAATTTGGACAAAGTTTCCTGTAGTTCATTAGAGCTGTCAAAATATTAAAGATGTCAGTTATTTCACCAGTCTTTGAGCTGCTGAGTTTTTACTTTTGACAAAATCACCATCCGCAAATTGGAATTTTTCATTTTTCAGAAAATATTGGAATGGCAGTAAGTCGGAACTGTGTCTAATTCTGCTTTTAACACAGAACAAGTTACATTGATGGTATTTGATAATTTTGCTTTAGAAATCAGGTGGACAAAAGCAATTTAGCTCCCCAGGGAAAGTATAGTGAAAAAGGGCTTACTGGTTAGTTGCTTTGAACATAGGAATATTTACTTTTAAAATCTGAGGCTTATAAGGGGAGGTTGCTACTTTTGAAAAGCTGCTACACTTAAAAGTTGTTAAAATGAAATTACTTCCCTTAAAGAATGAAAAAATAAATAAATAAATAAAAAGAAAATCTGAGGCTTATATCACTTTATCATATTATTTCTAATTTTATTTCACTATAAAATTTTAATTCCTCTATAATGAGATGATATTCTTTTTGATATATAAAATTTTAGGTTGGCTATAATCATTCTTTTACAATATTCATTAAATCAAACCCATAAATAAATAAAATATATCATTATATATATTACATATCTAATATATAAAACATATTATATTAGACTAATACACAACAGCATGACAAAACCACAACTAATGTCTTCCAAGTAGGAATGCTAACTTTCCAGAACTTAATGATTTCCTTGGTTTCCTACATTGCGGAGGCGTTCCAATAAAGTTCAAACAACCTTCCAAGATAGAATCATACTATGGCTGTCTTTGAAATGACAGAGACTGTGAGTACTACATGGAGGCACAGCACCATACCTGCTAAAATGGACCATAAAGGTCAGTGGTGATGCTCAGATTAGTGTCTTCTTCTCAAATCTGTTCCTCCTCCTTCTCCTGTGTTGATGGTATCACCATCTATTCACAGTCCTTCTATATTTCCTCACTTTCATTCCATGTGTCCAAGTGGTCATTAAATAGTGTCAAGTCTACCTTTGAAATATCTCTTGAATTCTTCCCCTCTCAACCATTTTCAGGATAACTTTCCTAGGTAAGCCTCTCATCAATTTGGCCTCTGATACCTGGAATAGCCTTCAAATGATTAAGTTTCCAAAATGAGGACCTGTCTTCAACTTTTTCCCACTTTAACTGAAGGTCCATATTGCCACCACAATGACCTATCCAAATATCCTAAAGATATTTCCGACTGGATCCTTGCCACCTACAGGATAAAGTCCAAACTCCTTAACATAACCTTAAGGCTCTATATGTTCTAATCTCAATTTACTTTTCTAGACTTACGTCCTGCCTCTCCCACTACATCCTTGACTATGAAACCTATGTTTTAAAAAAAAAAATCACATAATCAAAAATCCTTTAACATTTTGGATTTTTTATTGTTAATATTGGGGGAACTGAGGGGATTTATGTATTGTATAATAAAACAGACATTACTCAAATATAAATCTATTACTTATAGAAAATTTATTCTGTGTATTTCCCTTTGTCAATGAAGTGGGAATTCTTTTGATAGCAAGAGACAGAAATCAAATTTGAATTAGCTTTAGCAAAATTAGAAATTATTGGCTTATGGATTCCAAGGAAGCATTAAGAAAAACCAACCTAAGAGATGGGCAGGGCTGCAGTTGGGCCTCAGGAATGACTGCAGGAACTCCACTGCCATCAAAATTCCTTTTGACAGTTGGCTCAGCTCCTCTCTGCATGTTGCCTACATCTGCTCTCACTGCAGGATGTCCCCACAAAGTGGAAAACAAGGATAACAACAGTTCTTTGGGTCAGTGTTCTTTAATAACCACGTGGCTGCCTCTCTTTCTTGATTCCAACTTGAAAAATTCAGAGGAAAGCCTCTGACTGTACTGTCTTAGGCCAGGTGCCTATCCCTGGACCCAATAAGTGTTACCAGGGGAGTGGGGTCATGTAAGCAAGAAAAGTTCTGCCTACAACCATGTGGATGGTAGAGAGGGAGAGGGATACCACTTCTTAGGAAAGAGAGCTTTTAGGGAAGGCAGTATCACAGACAATCACTCAAGTAATTTTTTTTTTTTGCGGCACACGGGCCTCCCACTGCCGTGGCCCCTCCCGCTGCGGAGCACAGGCTCCAGACACGCAGGCCCAGCGGCCATGGCTCACTGGTCCAGCCGCTCCGCGGCATGTGGGATCCCCCCGGACTGGGGCACGAACCCGCGTCCCCTGCATCGGCAGGCAGACTCTCAACCACTGAGCCATCAGGGAAGCCCCCACTCAAGTAATTCTTAAATAATTTTAGTGATATTAGATAAAAACAGCTGCAAATTGTGTAATTTTTAATTATATTTAACTTCAATTTTAATTACTAATTGATCCAGGCCTGCTAACACTATAGCTGGCACCACTATAAGAGATTTTTAGGCCTGCTTGGCCTACAAATTTGTGCTCATAATTTGCTTTTTCTACTTAAGATTTTCTTGTTTGTTTTGTTTTAGGTTTCTAATGATATTGGTTCCAAATACTGTTAATTTAAGTTCCTAATAGTCATAACACATATTTCTGTATTTGCTTATTTTATTGGCCAGAACTTCAAGAATCATGTAAAATAATCATTTGTATCATTGTAAAATTTTTAGATAAGTGTATAAATAAAGGCTAGTAGGGTACGGAAGCAGGAAAAGGGTACCTCATCTGAGTGACTGTATAGGTTCCTGTTGGAGCTAGAAGGGAACTCAATGACAGCAAGACTTATAACAAGTTGGGATGCAGAGTATGGCATTCCCAGTTTTTAAAATATTGGAACAATACTAAATGGGTTGGTAAGCTGGGGCTGACCTGAGGTACTACCCTTCCTCCAGCTCTCCACAGTTCAACAACTAAAAGGTTAGATCTTGGCATAGTAGGGGTTGATTAGTTCCAACTGGTTGTTTAATATTTTGAGCATCAGTGATATTAAAACATAGTAATTTATGTAATTTGATTCCTAGTGGGATACACCCTCAGGACAAAAAAAAAAAAACTTACAAAAAAATCTTATGTCATCTTTGATCACCAAATTGTCAGTAAAAATTCTGAAAGTATTAAAGTAGTCTAAAAGAAGGGACCAAGATTTTTAGCAAAAAGAAATCCAACTACAAAACCAAAGAAGCAAAACTTTGTACTCAAGTTTGTATTGAAAATATGAGTATGAACTCATAATGCATTTTTATCCTTAAACTTCTATTTTCCTAGTTCTGTTCACTGAAAAGGGTCAGAAACAGTGAACAACCTTAGAGAAATAAATACTACCACAGCCTAGACTGTGGCCTCTAGGGCTTAGAGAAACGGCTACTTTGAGATCTGGAGCAAGAGATGTATAAGATGAGCCTGGAAATATTGTCATACAAACAGTGAAGAAGCTTGATAGCTTCTTCTTTGATACGACTACTACATGTAAAAGGACTCAGGAGCTAACTTGAGAAGGTTCCCACAATTTGAGCATCAATAAAAATAACTGCAATTGATTAAACATATCAAGTATGTTAAAATCCATGAGATCATAATGGTATTTTAAAAAGAATTTCATTGGTCACCTTTGGAGGTTGCTAGTAAACCAACTCATTACTCTGAAAACTGGTAAGTATAGGGAAAGAATCAAGCATTTAGCCTGCCTTTCCCTTATGAGCTATACCTCTTGGTAGTTAAATAGCTGAAGTCAGGGAAATTATACAAATAGATATTATAGAAGTAGTATAGCTAATAAATGAAGAAGAAAAGATAGAATATTACCATTTGGCAAACTCTTAATGGAAATAATGGAACTAGGCAATTATCACTGAGGGCTGTTAACATAAAAAGAAAAACACTAGATATCACTATCTCCTGATGGAAGAGCTTATTACCACTTATGAAATGTTTTTGTTTAAAAAAAAAGTTAAAGCTTAATAAGATCAAACCTCTAGATCTAACTGGAAGTTTGTAGATGATTAAAGGGAACAGAGAAACATGTTAATTGATGCCACAGGAATGCAATCAAGTCTACATGTGGGGAAACTCTTTAGGGTGAATGACAATAGCTGACACTCAGAACCTGACAGGAATTTTTTTTAGGCTTTCTCCCCTAAGCCAAAATGAAACTATGTACCCAGAGAAAAGAAGCAAATTGGAAAAAATGTAGTCGGAAGGGTGGGTCAGTCTCTTTATCATTCAGGCTGCAACCCAGTTCTTAGGAAAACCGGAAACAACTGTCTTTGCCTTGGAAATCTCTACAGGACCAGAGGTGTGGCTCTAGAAAGTGGTTCAAAGTTCACCTGTCCTTTTGCCAATCCCCAAAACCTCGCCTATTCATCTCAAAATGCTTGTAGTTACTGGGACATTGAACTGTGCCTTTGTGATGTAGATTTTCTACCCCTATCTTCTCTAGGACCTAAGAGCCATTCTTTGAAATGCAAACTTTAGGGAGATGTTTCTCATCCAACAAAACAAAACAAAAAGAAGGGTGGAAATATTTGGAAATGGGGCAAATGAGAAATCTTAAAAATCTTATCTATAAATATTAGTAAAAAGGCTTTAGTCATCTGAACAGATGAACACAATTTTTTCCAACTGCCAAAACAAAATTTGAATCCAACTATTCTTTTATAAACTAGTGAGTTTTTAAAAATGTTTTTTAAAAATGAGAGCTATAAGTTCTCTGCATCTGCCCATATGTTTGTGTGTATCTGTATACATATGTTGTAGATGTGTGATATTTTTCTACTTTCAGATGGTATTGTAAGCAGACAGGGTATGGGATCCGTGGAGAAAGAGAACCAGGCATGGCTTTCTTGACATAAGAGAAGCCATTTTGTGGCTTAAAGACTTAAACATAAGACATGACATTATAAAACTCCTAGAAGAGAACATAGGAAAAATGTTCTCTAAGGTTTTGTACCAATGCTTTCTTAGGTCAGTCTCCCAATGCAATAGAAATAAAAGCAAAAATAAACAAATGGGACCTAATCAAGCTTACAAGCTTTTGCACAGCAAAGGAAGCCATAAACAAATGAAAAGACAACCTATGGAATGGGAGAAATTTGCAAATGATGTTACCTACAAGGGCTTAATTTCCAAAATATACAAACAGCTCATACAACTCAACAACAAAAAACCAAACAACCCAATTGAAAAATGGGCAGAACTAAGTAGACATTTCTCCAAAGAAGACATACAGATGGCAAACAGGCACATGAAAAGATGCTCAACATCACTAATTATTAGATAAATGTAAATCAAAACTGAAATGAGGTACCACCTCACGCCAGTCAGAATGTCCATCATTAAAGTCTACAAAATAACAAATGCTAGAGAGCGTGTGGAGAAAAGGCAACCCTCCTACACTGTTAGTGGGAATGTAAGTTGGTGCAGTCAACATGGAACACAGTACGCAGGTTCCTCAAAAACTAAAAATAGAGTTGCCATACGATCTAGCAATCCCACTCCTGGACATATATCCAGACAAAACTATAATTTAAAAAGATACCTGCACCCCTATGTCCACAGCAGCACTATTCACAATAGCCAAGACATGAAAACAACCTAAATGTCCATCAACAGATGAATGGATAAAGAAGATGTGGTACATATATACAATGGAATACTACTCAGCCATAAAAAAGAATGAAATAATGTCATTTACAACAAAATGGATGGAACTAGAGATTATCATGCTAAGTGAAGTAAGTCAGAAAGAAAAGGACAAATACAACATGATATCACTTACATGTGGAATCTAAAATATGACACAAATGAACTTACCTACGAAACAGAGACAGGCTCACAGACATAGGGAACAGACTTGTGGTTGCCAAGGGGGAGGGGAGGTGGGGGATGGAGGGAGTGGGAGTATGGGGTTAGTAGATGCAAACCATTATATATAGAATGGATAAACAACAAGGTCCTACTGTATAGCACAGGGATCTAGGTTCAATATCCTGTGATAAACCATAATGAAAAAGAATATAAAAAAAGAATGAATATATGTGTATAACTGAATCACTTTGCTGTACAGCATCAACTATACTTCAATTAAAAGAAAAAAAAAAGGAAGCCATTTTGACCTAAGCCATTTTGTGATCTAAGTCTGGCCACAATGCTTGCCCTTGAATAGGTCTCAGTAATTAATGATCTTAAAGGAAGTGAGGGAATGCAGGAACAAAGGAAAAGCAGTCAAGAAACAACAGTACAGTGATAAAACAGAGTCCTAGTTCCTTCTCAAGGGATATATGTAACAATCTGATATATATCTTTGAGTTCTGCAAGAACTAAGGCCCCAACCCCGGTGGAGGATGAAATGACGATGTTGAACTTTTTTGGCCCTCGTGACTTCAATCAACTAAAACTGGGACTCTGTCAACCTTTGCCCCAATTCTATGCTGAATCGTCCTGTGTTCTAGCCCCTTCAAGAATATGCATGTAACCTTCACTTAAAACTTCCCCAGTTTTGCTGTTTGGGGAGATACTGCTTTGGGAAAGACCCCCGGTGTTCTCTTTACTTGTTGCAAGTAATAAATTCTTCCTTCTCCTGATCTTTGACTTGGTTGTGTTTTTTGACTTGACACCCACCAAGAGGCAAACCCAGTTTTCAGGTAACAGTATTGCCAAAATTAATTTTAAAACATCTCTATTTAACTGGTTTAGAATTAAATACTTATAAATTAAGTATTCCTAAAGTTCTCAGAAATATGATGAAAACTAACCCAAATGTTTTTCAAGTTTCCATGATCTGGGAAAATACTGAGTATTAAAGTTAATTTAAACTTGTTGGTTTAATAAAAATAGACATGCCTTAGAGTTATCAGCGTTAAATACAAAACTTTTATTCTACCTGGGTTTACTAATCAAATAAGCTCATTTTGAAACCCAGCAGGACCCTGTGGGGCTCCTGGGCACAGAAACCTTTCTGTACCATTTCTTGTTTGTAGGGAACAGACTCCAGCCTCCATGACCTTCCCTGAATTCCAAAGGGCAGATTCCAGCTGGTTGCAGTTGGGGAAGGGAGGGGATGGAGAGACAAGGGAGGAGCAGACAAGAAACCACCTGAGGCAAGATTAAAGGAACCAGAGAAGCTCATCAAGATTAGGAGACCACCTGAGATGAGATTAAAGGGGTGCAGGCCCTGCACACACCCCAATCTTATCAGCAAACCCACCCTTGAACCATTGCTATAAAAACTCACCAATTCCGCCTGGGTTGGGACACACAGTGTTTCAGGGCAGGAGTCTGCCGTGTCCCTCTTTGCCTGGCAAAGAAATAAAGTTATTCTTTTCTACTTCACCCAAAACTCTGTCTGTGAGATTCGATTTGGCCCTAGTGCACAGAGGTTAAGTTTTTGGCATCAAATTTACTTTTGTTACAAAATTCGCTAGCAAAAAAAAAAATGTGGTATGACAAAATTTTCATATCACAGTTGTTGAAAACTAATACATTACATAGATATAAGATAAGAGTTTTTAGGTATAATAATTCTGTTTTATTGTAGGTGTACTTAAAAATAGCTTTCAGGGCTTCCCTGGTGGCACAGTTGTTAAGAATCTGCCTGCCAACGAAGGGGACATAGATTCAAGCCTTGTTCCGAGAAGATCCCACATGCTGCAGAGCAACTAAGTCTGTGTACCACAACTACTGAGCCTGCACTCTAGAGCCTGAGAGCCACAACTACTGAAGCCTGCACATCACAACTACTGAAGCCTGTGCGCCTAGAGCCCATGCTCTGCAACAAGAGAAGCCCCAGCAATGAGAAGCCCATGCACTGCAACGAAGAGTAGCCCCCACTCACCACAACTAGAAAAAGCCTACATGCAGCAATGAAAACCCAACCCAGCCAAAAATAAATAAATAAATGAATTAATTAAAAAATAAAACCAGCTTCCAAAATCTTTTGGTAACTTGAAACTTTACAGTTTTGCTAAGTTAAATTATATGATGTAAATTTATTAAATAGCTAGATCATTTCCAAATAAGACAAAGTATGGTACATTAATTATTGAACATAGGTTTATCTACTTTTGGCTTCCTATTACAAAGGAATTAAAAGATAAATTTGTGTTTGTTAGTACACATGTCCTGTGCTTCGAAAAATGGTACAAGAAACATATTATGGAAATTATTAAAAAATATTAGTCTGCCAATTCACAAAAATGCTAATGTAAAAGACAGTTCATAATTGCTTACTTTCATTAAAAATTAAGGTTTCTAAGGGTTAAGAATTCGAATTAATATATGTAATTAATATTACTAAAAATAATAAGGGAAACAATTATGTATGCAAGGAAAATAAAATGAATTTTTGGGTATGAAAATTATGAGGTATGGAGATGCATTTTTACTGAGGGAAAACAAAGTGATTTTGTCCTAAAATATAGCTGGTATTCCAGAATGAGAAAGAGGAAAATAAAGGACAAACTCTGGACATAGAAAGTTGTAAAAGGTTTATGAAAAAAGAAATCTTGGAAAAGAAATTTTGTGTATGATCAAGCTGGACAAGATTGAATTGATTTATTATAAGGATTTTAGAAATAAGCTTTAACATCAATAGTGTATTTATGTAAAACTAAAACCTAGTTTTTTTCTGCCAAAAAACCAAAAAATTTTTGAACTATTGGTCTGCTCCTGATAAGATGTTATGAAAATTTTTTGCCTAGAAAGCAAAGATTTTAGGTCTTACCAACTGTGCTTCACACTGTGTCCATCAGGTCTTTGTTTGCTTAAAATTGAATCTTCCTAATATTAATATTACAAGAGTTGAATTTTATTTACAATTATTTAACTCTTTGTATTTACTTACAATGTCTTTAATTGTCGCCATGGTTAAATGGATATCTAAGTATTGTTTCATAGTGATCTATTTTCCTATTTGATCAAATGTTTTAAAGCCTTTTTTTTTTTTTTAAAAGCCTTTTAATATTTTTGACAAACTTCAACCAAATACTAGATGAGCTCTCTCTCTCTTTTTATCTTGAACTAACTTTAAAATTTCCCAGAGGGTCCCTGGGATTTGCTGGATTTGCTCTCTCTCTTTATAAAAGAGAGATATTAAACTAATTTGGCTTATTTGATATATTAAATTACATGAGGAGCATTGTCAAATAAGAAGTAATACTAGGCCTTCTTTATGTTGTGTGTGAATAGGCATATATTATAAATGTTCCAGAAATTATGTAAAATACCTAAAAATCTGATATGTTTTGTATAATGTCATCATAATGTCAGTTGTCATCTTAAAATGTCGTACATCACAAAAATAACTATACTTCCCTATCAAATGAACTCTAATAATGGGCATTTTAAGTCTTTTATTATTTATAGACAGTTATTGTCTTACTCAGATGTTTTTACAAAATCTGCCTGCAAATGTGTTTCATCTTCAGAAAAAATTATGGAAAGGAATCTAACAAGTACTCTAGAATACAAGAATTTACAGAACTCTAATGGAGAAACTTATGGCTTTATAAACTTCTAACATAGATGAAGAGCCACAATAATTAATCACATGGGAATGAATGAACTGATGAAGATGATTATAATTCTTTATGACCTTTTTGTTCGAAAGATTACTAATTTTTAAAAAAATGTTTGACTTTTCAGATTTAAGGAAATCTTTGTCTCTTTTCTCTTAAGCTATCAACAATTTGGTAAGATATGCCTTTGTGAATAAAGATGAAACTTTTACTTTTTCTCCCAGCCTGATTCCTCCAGAATTCAGAAACTCAGTAAGTATTCTTATTTTCATGGCAACTTAGCTATTTGCACAAGTTCAATAGGAATCTCTTCTCCTTGTAACAGAATACAATTGGAAACTGGTTATATTACCAAGGCTTTGACTGTAATGCATATTTGAGAGAGTCATGCATAGACTCAGATTTGATCAGATGGCTTTAAGGAAATGAGAATTGACTTTATGGAGTCAATAAAGTGCCTTAAGAAAACTACCTGCTATGTTGCTTACAGGGTTCTCAACAGCCTTAATGAGGTAATGAAGGTCACTTCCTGGCAGGTACAGGAACCTCAGGATATTTGGGGGACTTCAAGAAGAAAGAATTTCACCCAAATCTGTAGGTATTGCAGGCAAATCTGAGGATATATTCTTGGTTTGGCTTTCTAGCCTTAAGAGGACTTTAGACATTCAGTCCGAGATTCCTTACAAAAAGTTCCAACAAAGCAGATTGAAAAGAGCCTATAAGAGCAATTGCTATTCTTGCTACACTTATGTGATTATCAGGCCAAGTTTATTGAATCTAGACTTACTTTGCAAACAAATTAGTCTTC
Organism: Tursiops truncatus; assembly: GCF_011762595.2. Lineage (NCBI taxonomy): Eukaryota > Metazoa > Chordata > Mammalia > Artiodactyla > Delphinidae > Tursiops > Tursiops truncatus. Next base: position 55,612,744 of record NC_047040.1, on the reverse strand, counting down.
ATTTGACTTTCTTTGTAAAAATGGGGGTAATCTTAAAGAGAAAAACTATGTTTCAATAATACACCTTTGTGGATATTAGATTCTAGTTCTGTTTCTTTTCTTTTTTTTTTAAATTTATTTTTTTATACAGCAGATTCTTATTAGTCATCAATTTTATACACATCAGTGTATACATGTCAATCCCAATCGCCCAATTCAGCACACCACCATCCCCCCCCCCACGGCTTTCCCCCCTTGGTGTCCATAAGTTTGTTCTCTACATCTGTCCCTCAACTTCTGCCCTGCAAACCGGTTCACCTGTACCATTTTTCTAGGTTCCACATACATGAGTTAATATACGATATTTGTTTTTCTCTTTCTGACTTACTTCACTCTGTATGACAGTCTCTAGATCCATCTACGTCTCAACAAATGACTCAATTTCGTTCCTTTTTATGGCTGAGTAATATTCCATTGTATATATGTTCCACATCTTCTTTACCCATTCGTCTGTCGATGGGCATTTAGGCTGCTTCCATGACCTGGCTATTGTAAATAGTGCCGCAATGAATATTGGGGTGCATGTGTCTTTTTGAATTATGGTTTTCTCTGGGTATATGCCCAGTAGTGGGACTGCTGGATCATATGGTAATTCTATTTTTAGTTTCTTGAGGAACCTCCATACTGTTCTCCATAGTGGCTCTATCAATTTACATTCCCACCAACAGTTCAAGAGGGTTCCCTTTTCTCCACACCCTCTCCAGCATTTGTTGTTTGTAGATTTTCTGATGATGCCCATTCTAGCTGGTGTGAGGTGATACCTCATTGTAGTTTTGATTTGCATTTCTCTAATAATTAGAGATGTTGAGCAGCTTTTCATGTGCTTCTTGGCCATCTGTATGTCTTCCTTGGAGAAATGTCTATTTAGGTCTTCTGCCCATTTTTGGATTCTGTTGTTTGTTTCTTTAACATTGAGCTGCATGAGCTATTTATCTATTTTGGAGATTAATCCTTTGTCCGTTGAGTCGTGTGCAAATATTTTCTCCCATTCTGAGGACTGTCTTTTCGTTTTCTTTTTGGTTTCCGTTGCTGTGCAAAAGCTTTTACGTTTCATTAGGTCCCATTTGTTTATTTTTGTTTTTATTTCCATTACTCTTCCATTATTCATTAGGAGGTGGATGAAAAAAGATCTTGCTGTGATTTATGTCAAAGAGTGTTCTTCCTATGTTTTCCTCTAAGAGTTTTATAGTGTCCGGTCTTACACTTAGGTATTGAATCCATTTTGAGTTTATTTTTGTGTATGGTGTTAGGGAGTGTTCTAATTTCATTCTTTTACATGTAGCTGTGCAGTTTTCCCACTTATTGAAGATAATGTCTTCTCTCCTTTGTAAATCCTTGCCTGCTTTATCATAGATTGTTGACCATAGGTGCATGGGTTTATCTCTGGGCTTTGTATCTTGTTCCATTGATCTATGTTTCTGTTTTTGTGCCAGTACCATACTGTCTCAATTACTGTAGCTTTGTAGTATAGTCTGAAGTCAGGGAGTCTGATTCCTCCAGCTCTGTTTTTTTCCCTCAAGACTGCTTTAGCGAGGAACTTCCGGGAAGATGGCAGAAGAGTAAGACGCGGAGATCACCTTCCTCTCCACAGATACACCAGAAATACATCTACGCGTGGAGCAACTCCTACAAAACACCTACTGAACGCTGGCAGAAGACCTCAGACCTCCCAAAAGGCAAGGAACCCCCCACGTACCTGGTTAGGGCAAAAGAAAAAACTAAACAGAGACAAAAGGATAGGGACGGGTCCTGCACCAGCGGGAGAGAGCTGTGAAGGAGGAAAAGTGTCCACACACTAGGAAGCCCCTTCGCGGGTGGAGACTTCGGGAGGCGGAGTGGGGGAGCTTGGGAGCCGCGGAGGAGAGCACAGCAACAGGGGTGCGGAGGGCAAAGCGGACAGATTCCAGCGCAGAGGATCGGGCCGACCGGCACTCACCAGCCGAGAGGCTTGTCTGCTCGCCCGCCGGGGCGGCCGGGACTGGGAGCTGAGGCTCCGGCTTTTGTCGGAGCGCCGGGAGAGGACTGAGGTTGGCGGCGTGAACACAGCCTGCAGGGCGTTGGTGCGCCGCGGCTGGCCGGGAGAGAGTCCGGGGAGGGGTCTGGACCTGCCGAAGAGGCAAGAGACTTTTACGTCCCTCTTTGTTTCCTGGTGCACGAGGAGAGGGGATTAAGAACGCTGCTTGAGAGAGCTCCAGGGACGGGCGCGAGCCGCGGCTAAGAGTGCGGAGCCCAGAGACGGACATGGGACGCTAAGGCCGCTGCTGCCGCCGCCAGGAGGCCTGTGTGCGAACACAGGTCACTAGCCACACGCCCTTCCGGGGAGCCGGTGCAGCCCGCCACTGCCAGGGTCCCGGGATCCAGGGACGGCTCCCCGAGAGAGCGCACAGCGCGCCTCAGGCTGCAGCATCACGCCGGCCTCTGCCGCGGCAGGCCCGCCCCGCACTCCGTGACCCTCCCTACCCCCCGGCCTGGGTGAGCCAGAGCCTCCGAAGCAGCGGCTCCTTTAACCTCGTCCTGTCTGAGCAAATAACAGACGCCCTCCGGCGACCTACACGCACAGGCGGGGCCAAATCCAAAGCTGAGCCCCTGGGAACTGTCAGAACAAAGAAGAGAAAGGGAAATCTCTCCCAGCAGCCTCAGAAGCAGCGGATTAAAGCTCCACAATCAACTTGATATACCCTGCATCTGTGGAATACCTGAATAGACAACGAATCATCCCAAATTAAGGAGCCCTGTGGATGAAAGGCTCTTGGTGCTGCAGCCAGGACTCAGTGCTGTGCCTCTGAGGTGGGAGAGCCAACTTCAGGACACTGGTCCACAAGAGGCCTCCCAGCTGCACATAATATCAAACAAAAATCTCCGAGAGATCTCCATCTCAACGCCAGCACCCAGCTTCACTCAACGACCAGCAAGCTACAGTGCTGGACATCCTATGCCAAACAACTAGCAAGACAGGAACACAACCCCGCCCATTAGCAGAGAGGCTGCCCAAAATCATAGTAAGTCTACAGACACCCCAAAACACACCACCAGACGTGGACCTGCCCACCAGAAAGACAAGATCCAGCCTCATCCACCAGAACACAGGCACTAGTACCCTCCACCAGGAAGCCTACACAACCCACTGAACCAACCTTAGCCACTGGGGACAGACACAAAAAACAACAGGAACTACGAACCTTCAGCCTGCAAAAAAGGAGACCCCAAACACAGTAAGATAAGCAAAATGAGAAGACAGAAAAACACAGAGCAGATGAAGGAGCAAGATAAAAACCCACCAGACCTAACAAATGAAGAGGAAATAGGCAGTCTACCTGAAAAAGAATTCAGAATAATGATAGTAAGGTTGATCCGAAATCTTGGAGATAGAATGGACAATAGAATGGACAAATTGCAAGAATCAGTTAACAAGGACCTAGAAGAACTAAAGATGAAGCAAGCAACGATGAACAACACAATAAATGAAATTAAAAGTACTCTAGATGGGATCAATAGCAGAATAACTGAGGCAGAAGAACGGATAAGTGACCTGGAAGATAAAATAGTGGAAATAACTACTGCAGAGCAAAATAAAGAAAAAAGAATGAAAAGAACTGAGGACAGCCTCAGAGACCTCTGGGACAACATTAAACGCACCAACATTCGAATTATAGGGGTTCCAGAAGAAGAAGAGAAAAAGAAAGGGACTGAGAAAATATTTGAAGAGATTATAGTTGAAAACTTCCCTAATATGGGAAAAGAAATCGTTAATCAAGTCCAGGAAGCACAGAGAGTCCCATACAGGATAAATCCAAGGAGAAATACGCCAAGACACATATTAATCAAATTGTCAAAAATTAAATACAAAGAAAACATATTAAAAGCAGCAAGGGAAAAACAACAAATAACACACAAGGGAATCCCCATAAGGTTAACAGCTGATCTTTCAGCAGAAACCCTGCAAGCCAGAAGGGAGTGGCAGGACATATTGAAAGTGTTGAAGGAGAAAAACCTGCAACCAAGATTACTCTACCCAGCAAGGATCTCATTCAGATTTGATGGAGAAATTAAAACCTTTACAGACAAGCAAAAGCTGAGAGAGTTCAGCACCACCAAACCAGCTCTACAACAACTGCTAAAGGAACTTCTCTAGGCAAGAAACACAAAAGAAGGAAAGGACCTACAATAACGAACCCAAAACAATTAAGAAAATGGGAATAGGAACACACATATCAATAATTACCTTAAATGTAAATGGACTAAATGCTCCCACCAAAAGACACAGATTGGCTGAATGGATACAAAAACAAGACCCATATATTTGCTGTCTACAAGAGACCCACTTCAGACCTAGAGACACATACAGACTGAAAGTAAGGGGATGGAAAAAGGTATTTCATGCAAATGGAAACCAAAAGAAAGCTGGAGTAGCAATTCTCATATCAGACAAAATAGACTTTAAAACAAAGACTATTAGAAGAGACAAAGAAGGACACTACATAATGATCAAGGGATCGATCCAAGAAGAAGATATAACAATTGTAAATATTTATGCACCCAACATAGGTGCACCTCAATACATAAGGCAAATACTGACAACCATAAAAGGGGAAATCGACAGTAACACATTCATAGTAGGGGACTTTAACACCCCACTTTCACCAATGGACAGATCATCCAAAATGAAAATAAATAAGGAAACACAAGCTTTAAATGATACATTAAACGAGATGGAGTTAATTGATATTTATAGGACATTCCATCCAAAAACAACAGAATACACATTTTTCTCAAGTGCTCATGGAACATTCTCCAGGATAGATCATATCTTGGGTCACAAATCAAGCCTTGGTAAGTTTAAGAAAATTGAAATTGTATCAAGTATCTTTTCTGACCACAACGCCATGAGACTAGATATCAATTACAGGAAAAGATCTGTAAAAAATACAAACACATGGAGGCTAAACAATACACTACTTAATAATGAAGTGATCACTGAAGAAATCAAAGAGGAAATCAAAAAATACCTAGAAACAAATGACAATGGAGACACAACGACCCAAAACCTGTGGGATGCAGCAAAAGCAGTTCTAAGGGGGAAGTGTATAGCAATACAAGCCCACCTTAAGAAGCAGGAAACATCTCGAATAAACAACCTAACCTTGCACCTCAAGCAATTAGAGAAAGAAGAACAAAAAAACCCCAAAGCTAGCAGAAGGAAAGAAATCATAAAAATCAGATCAGAAATAAATGAAAAAGAAATGAAGGAAACAATAGCAAAGATCAATAAAACTAAAAGCTGGTTCTTTGAGAAGATAAACAAAATAGATAAACCACTAGCCAGACTCATTAAGAAAAAAAAGGGAGAAGACTCAAATCAATAGAATTAGAAATGAAAAAGGAGAGGTAACAACTGACACTGCAGAAATAAAAGAGATCATGAGAGATTACTACAAGCAACTCTATGCCAATAAAATGGACAATCTGGAAGAAATGGACAAATTCTTAGAAATGCACAACCTGCCAAGACTGAATCAGGAAGAAATAGAAAATATGAACAGACCAATCACAAGCACTGAAATTGAAACTGTGATTAAAAATCTTCCAACAAAGAAAAGCCCAGGACCAGATGGCTTCACAGGCGAATTCTATCAAACATTTAGAGAAGAGCTAACACCTATCCTTCTCAAACTCTTCCAAAATATAGCAGAGGGAGGAACACTCCCAAACTCCTTCTACGAGGCCACCATCACCTTGATACCAAAACCAGACAAGGATGTCACAAAGAAAGAAAACTACAGGCCAATATCACTGATGAACATAGATGCAAAAATCCTCAACAAAATACTAGCAAACAGAATCCAACAGCACATTAAAAGGATCATACACCATGATCAAGTGGGGTTTATTCCAGGAATGCAAGGATTCTTCAATATACGCAAATCTATCAATGTGATAAACCATATTAACAAACTGAAGGAGAAAAACCATATGATCATCTCAATAGATGCAGAGAAAGCTTTTGACAAAATTCAACACCCATTTATGATAAAAACCCTGCAGAAAGTAGGCATAGAGGGAACTTTCCTCAACATAATAAAGGCCATATATGACAAGCCCACAGCAAACATCATCCTCAATGGTGAAAAACTGAAAGCATTTCCACTAAGATCAGGAACAAGGCAAGGTTGCCCACTCTCACCACTCTTATTCAACATAGTTTTGGAAGTTTTAGCCACAGCAATCAGAGAAGAAAAGGAAATAAAAGGAATCCAAATCGGAAAAGAAGAAGTAAAGCTGTCACTGTTTGCAGATGACATGATCCTATACATAGAGAACCCTAAAGATGCTACCAGAAAACTACTAGAGCTAATCAATGAATTTGGTAAAGTGGCAGGATACAAAATTAATGCACAGAAATCTCTGGCATTCCTATATACTAATGACGAAAAAGCTGAAAGTGAAATCAAGAAAACACTCCCATTTACCATTGCAACAAAAAGAATAAAATATCTAGGAATAAACCTACCTAAGGAGACAAAAGATCTGTATGCAGAAAATTATAAGACACTGATGAAAGAAATTAAAGATGATACAAATAGATGGAGACATATACCATGTTCTTGGATTGGAAGAATCAACATTGTGAAAATGACTCTACTACCGAAAGCAATCTATAGATTCAATGCAATCCCTATCAAACTACCACTGGCATTTTTCACAGAACTAGAACAAAAAATTTTGCAATTTGTATGGAAACACAAAAGACCCCGAATAGCCAAAGCAATCTTGAGAACGAAAGAAGGAACTGGAGGAATCAGGCTCCCAGACTTCAGACTATACTACAAAGCTACAGTTATCAAAACGGTATGGTACTGGCACAAAAACAGAAAGATAGATCAATGGAACAGGATAGAAAGCCCAGAGATAAACCCACGCACATATGGTCAACTTATCTTTGACAAAGGAGGCAGAAATGTACCGTGGAGAACGGACAGCCTATTCAATAAGTGGTGCTGGGAAAACTGGACAGCTACATGTAAAAGTATGAAGTTAGATCACTCCCTAACACCATACACAAAAATAAGCTCAAAATGGATTAAAGACCTAATTGTAAGGCCAGAAACTATCAAACTCTTAGAGGAAAACATAGGCAGAACACTCTATGACATAAATCACAGCAAGATTCTTTCTGACCCACCTCCTAGAGTAATGGAAATAAAAACAAGAGTAAACAAATGGGACCTAATGAAACTTAAAAGCTTTTGCGCAGCAAAGGAAACCATGAAGAAGACCAAAAGACAACCCTCAGAATGGGAGAAAATATTTGCAAATGAAGCAACTGACAAAGGATTGATCTCCAAAATTTATAAGCAGCTCATGCAGCTTAATAACAAAAAAACAAACAACCCAATCCAAAAATGGGCAGAAGACCTAAATAGACATTTCTCCAAAGAAGATATACAGAGTGCCAACAAACACATGAAAGAATGCTCAACATCACTAATCATGAGAGAAATGCAAATCAAAACTACAATGAGATATCATCTCACACCAGTCAGAATGGCCATCATCAAAAAATCTAGAAACAATAAATGCTGGAGAGGGTGTGGAGAAAAGGGAACACTCTTGCACTGTTGGTGGGAATGTAAATTGATACAGCCACTGTGGAGAACAGTATGGAGGTTCCTTAAAAAGCTACAAATAGAACTACCATATGACCCAGCAATCCCACTACTGGGCATATACCCTGAGAAAACCATAATTCAAAAAGAGTCATGTACCAAAATGTTCATTGCAGCTCTATTTACAATAGCCCAGAGATGGAAACAACCTAAGTGTCCATCATCGGATGAATGGATAAAGAAGATGTGGCACATATATACAATGGAATATTACTCAGCCATAAAAAGAGACGAAATTGAGCTATTTGTAATGAGGTGGATAGACCTAGAGTCTGTCATACAGAGTGAAGTAAGTCAGAAAGAGAGAGACAAATACCGTATGCTAACACATATATATGGAATTTAAAAAAAAAAAAAAAATGTCATGAAAAACCTAGGGGTGAAACAGGAATAAAGACACAGACTTACTAGAGAATGGACTTGAGGCTATGGGGAGGGGGAAGTGTAAACGGTGACAAAGCGATAAAGAGGCATGGACATATATACACTACCAAACGTAAGGTAGATAGCTAGTGGGAAGCAGCCGCATAGCACAGGGAGATCAGCTCGGTGCTTTGTGACCGCCTGGAGGGGTGGGATAGGGAGGGTGGGAGGGAGGGAGACGCAAGCGGGAAGAGATATGGGAATATATGTATATATATAACTGATTCATTTTGTTGTGAAGCTGAAACTAACATACCATTGTAAAGCAATTATACTCCAATAAAGATGTTAAAAAAAAAAAAAAAAAAAAAAAAAAAGACTGCTTTAGCTATTCGGGGTCTTTTGTGTCTCCATACAAATTTTAAGAATTTTTGTTCTAGTTCCATAAAAAATGCCATTGGTAATTTGATAGGGATTGCATTGAATATGTAGATTGCTTTGGGTAGTACAGTCATTTTCACAATATTGATTCTTCCAATCCAAGAACATGGTATATCTCTCCATCTGTTGGTATCATCTTTAATTTCTTTCATCAGTGTCTTATAGTTTTCTGCATACAGGTCTTTTGTCTCCCTAGGTAGGTTTATTTCTAGGTATTTTATTCTTTTTGTTGCAATGGTAAATGGGAGTGTTTCCTTAATTTCTCTTTCAGATTTTTCATTATTATTGTATAGGAATGCAAGAGATTTCTGTGCATTAATTTTGTATCCTGCAACTTTACCAGATTCATTGATTAGCTCTAGTAGTTTTCTGGTGGCATTTTTAGGATTCTTGATGTATAGTATCATGTCATATGCAAACAGTGACAGTTTTACTACTTCTTTTCCAATTTGTATTCCTTTTATTTCTCTTTCTTCTCTGATTGCTGTGGCTAGGACTTCCAAAACTATGTTGAATAATAGTGGTGAGAGTGGACATCCTTGTCTTGTTCCTGAACTTAGAGGAAATGCTTTCAGTTTTTCACCATTGAGAATGATGTTTGCTGTGGGTTTGTCGTATATGGCCTCTATTATGTTGAGGTAGGTTCCCTCTATGCCCACTTTCTGGAGAGTTTTTATCATAAATGGGTGTTGAATTTTGTCAAAAGCTCTTTCTGCATCTATTGAGATGATCATATTGTTTCTATTCTTCAATTTGTTAATATGGTGTATCACATTGATTGATTTGTGTATATTGAAGAATCCTTGCAACTCTGGGATAAATCCCACTTGAACATGGTATATGATCCTTTTAATATGTTGTTGGATTCTGTTTGCTAGTATTTTGTTGAGGATTTTTGCAGCTATATTCATCAGTGATATTGGTCTGTAATGTTCTTTTTTTGTAGTATCAGGTATCAGGGTGGTTTTGGTGTCAGGGTGATGGTGGCCTCATAGAATGAGTTTTGGAGTGTTCCTTCCTCTGCAGCTTTTTGGAAGAGTTTGAGAGGATGCGTGTTAGCTCTTCTCTAAATGTTTGGTAGAATTTACCTGTGAAGCCATCTGGTCCTGGACTATTGATTGTTGGAAGATTTTTAATCACAGTTTCAATTTCATTATTTGTTATTGGTGTGTTCATATTTTCTATTTCTTCCTGGTTCAGTCTTGGAAGGTTATACCTTTCTAAGAATTTGTCCATTTCTTCCAGGTTGTCCATTTTGTTGGCATAGAGTTGCTTGTAGTAGTCTCTTAGGATGCTTTGAATTTCTGCAGTTTCTGTTGTAACTTCTCCTTTTTCATTTCTAATTTTATTGATTTGAGTCATTTCCCTCTTTTTCTTGATGAGTCTGGCTAATGGTTTCGCAGTTTTGTTTATCTTCTCAAAGAACCAGCTTTTAGTTTTATTGATCTTTGCTATTGTTTTCTTTGTTTCTATTTCATTTATATCTGCTCTGATCTTTATGATGTCTTTCCTTCTGCTAACTTTGGATTTTGTTTGTTCTTCTTTCTCTCGTTCCTTTAGGTGTAAGGTTAAATTGTTTATTTGAGATTTTTCTTGTTTCTTGAGGTAGGCTTTATGGCTATAAACTTCCCTCTTAGAACTGCTTTTGCTGCATCCTACAGGTTTTGGATCATCGTGTTTTTATTGTCATTTGTCTATAGGTATTCTTTGATTTCCTTTTTGATTTCTTCAGTGATCTCTTGGTTATTTAGTAACGTATTGTTTAGCCTTCAGGTGTTTGTGTTTTTAACGTTTTTTTCCCCTGTAGTTCATTTCTAATCTCATTGTATTGTGGTCAGAAAAGATGCTTGATATTATTTCAATATTCTTAAATTTACTGAGGCTTGATTTGTTACCCAAGGTGTGATCTATCCTGGAGAATGTTTCATGCACACTTGAGAAGAAAGTGTAATCTGCTGTTTTTGGATGGAATGTCCTATAAATATCAATTAAATCTATCTTGTTTAATGTGTCATTTAAAGCTTATGTTTCCTTATTTATTTTCATTTTGGATGATTTGTCCATTGGTGTAAGTGAGGTGTTAAAGTCCTTCACTGTTATTGTGTTACTGTCAATTTCCTCTTTCCTAGCTGTTAGCAGTTGCCTTATGTATTGAGGTGCTCCTATGTTGGGTGCATATATATTTATAATTGTTATATCTTCTTCTTGGATTGATCCCTTGATCATTATGTAGTGTTCTTCCTTGTCTCTTGTAACATTCTTTATTTTAAAATCTATTTTATCTGATATGAGTATTGCTACTTCAGCTTTCTTTTGATTTCCATTTGCATGGAATATCCTTTTCCATTCCCTCACTTTCAGTCTGTATGTGTCCCTAGGTCTGAAGTGGGTCTCTTGTAGACAGCATATATATGGGTCTTGTTTTTGTATCCATTCAGCAAGCGTGTGTCTTTTGGTTGGAGCATTTAATCCATTCACGTTTAAGGTAATTATAGATATGTATGTTCCTATGACCATTTTTTAAATTGTTTTGAGTTAGTTTCTGTAGGTCCTTTTCTTCTCTTGTGTTTCCCACTTAGAGAAGTTCCTTTAGCATTTGTTGTAGAGCTGGTTTGGTGGTGCTGAATTCTCTTAGCTTTTGCTTGTCTGTAAAGCTTTTGCTTTCTCCATCGAATCTGAATGAGATCCTTGCAGGGTAGAGTAATATTGGTTGTAGGTTCTTCCCTTTCATCACCTTAAGTATATCATGCAGCTCCCTTCTGGCTTGTAGAGTTTCTCCTGAGAAATCAGCTGTTAACCTTATGGGAGTTCCCTTGTATGTTATTTGTCATTTTTCCATTGCTGCTTTCAATAATTTTTCTTTGTCTTTAATTTTTGTCAATTTGATTATTATGTGTCTCTGTGTGTTTCTCCTTGGGTTTATCCTGTATGGGACTCGCTGCACTTCCTGGACTTGGGTGGCTATTTCCTTTCCCATGTTAGGTAAGTTTTTGACTATAATATCTTCAAATATTTTCTCTCGCCCTTCCTTGCGCTCTTCTCCTTCTGGGACCCCTATAATGCGAATGTTGTTGCATTTAATGTTGTTCCAGAGGTCTCTTAGGCTGTCTTCATTTCTTTTCATTCTCTTTTCTTTATTCTGTTCCGTAGCAGTGAATTCCACCATTCTGTCTTCCAGGTCACTTATCCGTTCTTCTGCCTCAGTTATTCTGCTATTGATTCCTGCTAATGTATTTTTCATTTCAGTTATTGTATGGTTCATCTCTGTTTGTTTGTTCTTTAATTCTTCTAGGTCTTTGTTAAATATTTCTTGCATCTTCTCGATCTTTGCCTCCATTGTTTTTCTGAGGTCCTTGATCATCTTCACTATCATTATTCTTAATTCTTTTTCTGGAAGGTTGCCTATCTCCACTTCATTTATTTGTTTTTCTGGGGTTTTATCTTGTTCCTTCATCTGGTACATAGCCCTCTGCCTTTTCATCTTGTCTGTCTTTCTGTGAATGTTGTTTTTGTTCCACAGGCTGCAGGTTTGTAGTTCTTCTTGCTTCTGCTGTCTGCCCTCTGGTGGATGAAGTTATCTAATCTAGTGCTGTTTATTGTCTTTTAAGACTTCTTCTTTTCTCCTACGTCTAAACTGGACTGGATCCTGAATTCTTCTAGCTTCCTCCACTATCTAGCTACAACTCTCGGAACTAACATTTCTTAAATTTTCTCTCACACTCTGACTTGGAATAATAAAGGACTAAATTTGCCCTTTTTCTGAAGTCATGTAAGCTAAAATGGGACAACTTGATATAAACTTCAGAGAAATCACAATAGCTCAAGTATAGATAATCTTCATGCCTGTTACTGTATGGGCCACTCAAAAAGATCACCAGAGATATTCAAACTGAAAACTAGAAAAATCTACCAGATTGTCATTGCCTGCCCTCATTCCTTCTAAAATTACTTTGAGCTGGACATCTAAAAATCTTCTGGACTGGTTGCCTTTAGAACTCAGAAACTGGGATTATGGTCTGCTCCAATCATTAACCATTGTTTTTATTTTGTCTCCATAGAAATGCCTCTTATTAAACACCTGATTATTTACACCATAGGCTTAACTTTGAGAAGCCCACCTGCATCACTGCCTTCTGAAATGAGTTTAACTGAACTGCCTTACTGTTAAGACTAAGACACTGGTTCAGTGCGATGGAACAGTCTACCAACTCAACTTCTAGACTATGGAACTTCTTGGGGAAGTTTCAAAGGCAGGACTGTAGGGGAACAAACACTGCCACCCCAAAATATGTCTCTTTAACTTGAGGATTATTTGGGGCTGATTATTTTTAAGAAACAGAAGACTCAGGATGTCCTTCTTTTTACCTCTCCCTTAACTGCCTAAAAGAATTTAGATAAAGCCTTGGTCCAGGAAAAGTACTATCACCAGAGATGTTTACAAAGAATATGGGCTAGGTGTGGTAGGGAAAAATCCTTGGCAGGGCTTAGAAATCAAAGTCTCTGTGTCCCATTGTCTCTACATCGTATAACAAACAACTGTTTACCAAACGTTTGTTTTTCTATCTCCCTGTGAATTGTCTTCCTCCCCTTTGAAGTCCCAACCCCCTACCCACCCTCTCCTCTTTCTCTCAGATGGCATATAAGCCTCAATTGTCTATCTTGCCCTGGGGTCTCATTTTTCTCACTGGGGCCCCGTACATATGTAATTACATTTGATTTTCCCCTGTTAATCTGTCTCATTTCAATTTACTTCTTAGACCAGCCAGAAGAACCTAGAAATGGTAGAGGGAAATTTTTTCCTCCCCCAACAGAATCAACAATACAGCATGTTCGATTTATCAGCACACTATTTTTTTTTTTTTTGATATCAGTTTCATGTCCCTGGCGTTTTAAAATTCTTATCATCTGATTGAGAAAGAGTTGTGCAACTTTAAACATGCACTATATCCTTATGTGTATTTATTGGCATTACTTGGTTTTTATATATTTTTATAAGCTTCTTCTTTCTTCTTCTTCAGGAATTTTGGAAAACTTTCATAGGAATGAAAAAGAGAACAGGATGTTTCTATTATCTGTACTTCTTCATGGAAGTAGGAGACAATACATGATGAAATTGATAAATGGAACTGATAAGACTAAAGGACTTTTCCCTAGTCACTCTTGTACTATACCTATGGAAAAAATCAATTTAGTTTAATGAATGCTTAACACTGTGTTAGATGTTGAGATATAAAGATGATTCAGATAATATATCAGTTCAGTCCCTGTCCTCAGGGAGTTCAGTAGGTTAGGTAGATGGGTATCAAACAACTATGATAAAAAGCCAGAACATAACTGCCAAATGGGTAAAAGCAAAATGCTTTGGCAAGAGGAGAGAAACTCTGACAAGAACAGGCAGGCTGTCAGAGGGAAAGTGGCATGTGATTGGGCCCTTAAGGGATCTTATTTCAACTGACTGAGAATCAGTAGACTTGTCACCCAAAACTGTTGGTGGTTTCAGTATATAAAGGAAACAGGAAAGGATAGCATGTGTTCTGAAAACATTGGTGTGGCTGCAACTGCTAGCTACAATTCTACCTAAGAGTTCCTTTTCACCTTTTGGAAATAAAATGTAAAAGCACAGAGGACAAAAATAATCAAGCCAAATCAAAGTTAAAAGAATAATAGAACAGAGGATACAATAAGAACTGGATGGTTTCTCTATACTGCAGAACCAGTGTGTCAGGGGAAGGGGCTGTGTGCATCTCTAGAACGCAAGTGTTGCCACATAACAAATATTTAACACCCCCCCAGCCCCTGGCCCCCTCCACTTGTGCTGGACACGGTGATAGATGCTGGGGATAAAACAGTGAACAAGACAGCCACGGTCTCTGACTTCACTAAGTTTATATTCTGACTTGGGAGAGAGTCTTTAAACAACAACTAATTATACAATTGCAACTAAAATAAGCATTGTGAAAGAGAAGTGTGAGATGCTAGGGGAACTTCTGATGGGGCCCTGGCTTAGTCTGGCGTATTAGGTAAGTTGGCCATAAAGAAGTGATATTTGAGCTGAGTTCTGAAGGAAAAGTAGGGGTGCAGGGGCTGGGGTTAGGGTTGAAGGCAGAGGAAACAAGGCTGGTGGTAGCACCAGTGTGGGTGCCCCACAAAGAGTGAGAAGGCTAAGGATGGATGAGTGAAAGCCTCTTTGTGCACGGCCTTGTAGGCCTCATTGGTGATTTGAGTCTGTACCCTTGCACACAGGGAAGCAACATATTTTTTTGTTGTTGTTTTAACACCTTTATTGGAGTATAATTGCTTTACAATGTTGTGTTAGTTTCTGCTGTGTAACAAAGTGAATCGGCTATATGTATACAGATATCCCCATATCCCTTCCCTCTTGCATCTCCCTCCCAACCTCCCTATCCCACCCCTCTAGATGGTCACAAAGCACTGAGCTGATCCCCCTGTGCTATGTAGCTGCTTCCCACTAGTTATCTATTTTACATTTGGTAGTGTAGATACGTCAGTGCTATTCTCTCACTTCGTCCCAGCTTACCCTTCCCACTCCCCATGTCCTCAAGTCCATTCTCTACGTCTGTGTCTTTATTCCTGCCCTGCCCTTAGGTTCATCAGAACCATTTGTTTTTAGATTCCATATATATGTGTTAGCATACGGTATTTGTTTTTCTCTTTCTGACTTACATCACTCTGTATGACAGTCTATAGGTCCATCCACATCGCTGCAAATAACCCAATTTCATTCTTTTTTATGGCTGAGTAATATTGCATTGTATATATGTACCACATCTTCTTTATCCATTCATCTGTCGATGGGCATTTAGGTTGCTTCCATGACGTGGCTATTGTAAATAGTGCCGCAATGAACATTGGGGTGCATGTGTCTTTTTGAATTATGGTTTTCTCTGGGTATATGCCCAGTAATGGGATTGCTGGGTCGTATGGTAATTCTATTTTTAGTTTTCTAAGGAACCTCCATATTGTTCTCCATAGTGGCTGTATCAATTTACATTCCCACCAACAGTGCAGGAGGGTTCCCTTTTCTGCACACCCTCTCCAGCATTTGTTGTTTGTAGATTTTCTGATGATGTCCATTCTAACTGGTGTGAGGTGATAACTCGTAGTTTTGATTTGCATTTCTCTAATGATTAGTGATATTACGCAGTTTTTCATGTACCTCTTGGCCATTTGTGTGTCTTCTTTGGAGAAATGTCTGTTTAGGCCTTCTGCCCATTTTTTGTTGTTTTGTTTTTTTTGCGGTACACGGGCCTCTCACTGTTGTGGCCTCTTCCGTTGCGGAGCTCAGGCTCTGGATGAGCAGGCTCAGCGGCCATGGCTCACGGGCCCAGCTGCTCTGCAGCATGTGGGATCTTCCCAGACCGGGGCATGAACCCGTGTCCCCTGCATCGGCAGGCGGACTCTCAACCAGTGCGCCACCAGGGAAGCCCTCTGCCCATTTTTTGATTGGGTTGTTTGTTTTTTTAATTGAGCTGCATAAGCTATTTATATATTTTAGAGATTAATCCTTTGTCCATTGATTCGTTTGCAAATATTTTCTCCTGTTCTGAGGGTTGTCTTTTCATCTTGTTTGTACTTTCCTTTGCTTTGCAAAAACTTTTAAGTTTCATTAGGTCCCATTTGTTTATTTTTAATTCCATTACTCTAGGAGGTGTATCAAAAAAGAGCTTTCTGTGATTTACGTCAGAGGTTGCTCTTCCTATGTTTTCCTCTAAGAGTTTTATAGTGTCCAGTCTTACATTTAGGTCTCTAATCCATTTTGAGTTTATTTTTGTGTATCGTGTTAGGTAGTGTTCTAATTTCATTCTTTTACATGTAGCTGTCCAGTTTTCCCAGACCACTTATTGAAGAGACTGTCTTTTCTCCATTGTATATCCTTGTCTCCTTTGTCATAGATTAGTTGACCATAGGTGTGTGGGTGGGAAGCAACATATTTTTGAAGGGTCATTCTGAGGGTGGAATGGAGAAAGGATCAAAGTGAGACAAATATAGGTGTGGAAAGGCCAGTCAGCAGGTTATAGGCCTGCCTAGAGTTTGGGCAAAGAAATGAGGGTGACTTGCATTAGGGTAGAGACAGTGGGGCTGGAGAGAGTCCAGAAGAAAGGCTGGGAGAAGGAGCGCACAATCTGAAGAGAGAGCATGGGTTGACAAGATCAAATGTGTGCCTGCATGCGCATGTGTGTGTGTTCCATAGGAGTGAGAGGGATCAGATTATTTCTGTAAGCAGGAACTAGACGTTATCTTAACAATTCTGCACCGTTTTTAGTTATACTCTCTTTTCCTTCTCGCCATAATCCGCACACTCCCAAGCCAGGCCCAAAGTGAGACCAGAACTTCAAGAATCATTCTTTTCCTTATCCCTATTTACAGAAACTGTACACGATTTGGCTTGTGGGGTCACACCCTTGGTTTTCTCACTCCCTTCCTAGAACCTTGTGCTCAACCTTAAACAGGGATAACAGTCAAGGATGCTAGGAAACTGTAAGGGGAAAGAGGAAACCTGTAATTAGCTAGAAAGAAAAGGAAGATGAGTAAATATGTGTTAATTGTACTGAGTCAGAAATATGCTTTGAAACAAGTCCCCCAGGCCTTCCTGTTTTGGGTGGAGATAAAGTCACTCTTTCATTTGAGGCTCTTATCTGCTGGAACAACACATAGTACTAGGGTTTGGGCCTTGCAATCACTCAGTAAATATTTGTTGAATTGAATCATAATGAAGGGTAAGACAGGCTGCTCCAAGATCTGGAGGGCTCTATATTCTCAGCACAATTTAGAGTCTCCAACTTCTATCATTTCGTTGGAAAGGAGAAGGAAATAGGGAACAGATAGGGGCTTGGTTACTGCTGTAGAAACAGGAACAGGAACTTTGTGGCATACGAAGTAAGTTCTGGGCCAAGAGTTCTAGTAATAACTAGTTGACCCTTGACAAGTCTCTGTCTCTGTTTTCTGTTTTAAAGTAGGGGGATTATTTAACATGGGCTCCAAGTGTAATTTTTGGTCTAAGGAAAGTAAAGTCTATGGAAAGTAAAGCCCAAAATCTTATTTAGATTCAGGTGGAGAAAGAAAAGAAAGCAAGTCAATTACTGAAGGCAGTTAGGGAGGCTTCTCTACTCTGTTTCAATCTTAAACTGAGACAGGATCCAAATGTGTATTCTTCTCTCTGGGCTCCTGACTAGGAAGTGATTCCTGTCATGTTTTTATTCATACCAGCAGCTATTATTGTCTGAAACAAGTATTCTCCATTCATTAAAGTCCTCAGTTTCCCAGCAACTTTCTTCACAACATAGGAAGCCCAGCAGCCTTGCCAAGGACTTGGTTTCATCTAAGATTCTTCAACCCCAGCCTCCTAGGGTCCTTACCCAGGGTGGCTAAGCCTCAGGTCTCCTTTACAGGCCCCTTAATTTTTCATAGCTAAGGAAAAAGTTATTTTTAAAACCCTAGAAATAAATAAAATTTTATAACTTCTAATGAATTCTATTCTCTGCATGTGGCAGTGAGGGTAGGTATGGAGAGGCTAGCTGGGATCTCCATGTGTATCTGCTCTTGCAAACAGTGATCTCTGAAGCTTGTGGAGCTCACTGGGCTTTGGGCTACAAGTCACAGGTAACTGAGACCCTGGCAAGCTTAACCGTTCCAAAAGGGGTAGGGGAAATGGTTGGAATCCCTTAATGTTTTAATCATGATAGAAATTAAAGACCAGTGGTAACATCTTATCATAATCTTAAATTATTTGAAACACTGATGTGCAAGCTTTTCCTTTATCTTTTCTTTTTTAAATAGAAACTCATATCAGAGGATGGAGCAAGCATATTCTCAAAGAGGAATTTTTGACAAAGAACCTTTAGATAAAAACATAATTATCAATAGACAAAATTTCAACAAAGGGCCTTTAGACACTGTATAAGTCTCCTTCCTTATAACAGATATTCAAGTTACTTCTTCAAAGGGCCTCAAAGGTCTTGCTTATGAACAACAGACAATAGTCATAGTCTCCTAATTCCATTAGTTAAAAAAATTGTGATTTGAAGGAATCTTTGGTCATAGGAGATCTTTTCAAGGTATCCTGTAAAAAGGCTTAACATAGAAACATGAAAAACTTCCAGTAGACACAAATTTAAGGAAAAAAAAAGCATTGAGTTGGCATTATTTGGATCACTCTGAGGGACAGGCTCAGTTAAACTGCAATATGCTAGCTTGTCCTATGTTTCTCCAGTAGGGTTTCCATGGCAGTTCTGTAGATTTTCTGGTTTTTCAATAACAACTGTCTTTGCCTGGGCAACTAATATAATTACAGTAGACCTGAAATTCTAAAGACATATTCACCTTACTTGGATGAAGTTCCCTTGTCAGGTTCAGAATGGGGTATCTGGCACCCAACCAGCTTCCATAAAGAATCATCTAGAGCTGTTCTGCCTAAAATGATATCTACTAGCCACATGAGGCTATTTAAATTTAAATTAATAAAAATTAAAAATTCAGTTTCTTAATCTCAAGTGCCATATTTCAAGCACTCAATAACCACATGGAGCTAGTGGCTACCTATTGGACAGTGCGATTATAGAGCATTTCCATCAACATAGAAGTTCTGTTGGAAAGCACTGATTTAGAAGAGTCATTTATTTATAAATATATCAATTACTAATTCAATTTCTAATTCATTTAAATTGAGACACCTCCCTAAATTCTTTCAGCCTCACTACAAAAAGCAGAAAAAAACCAAGCAATCTTCTTTCTATTTCTTGAAATGATTCTTTGATATTACATTTCTTTTAAGGCTTGTCGTAATTGGGGTGGTCTTTCTGTAAGTTGTTAAAAAGTTGAAACTATGTTTAAATGTAGCTCCAAGTGGGGGGTGGGGGAAGAAAAAGTCCTTATTAGTGAATTTTGGGGACTGACCATATTAAAGACATATTGTTCCTGAATTTGAAAGACTCTTGGACAAAGGCTCCCCATATCTGGTATGAATTTAGGGAACTGAAGAAAGTCCTTTTGTCTTACCTCTACATATACCTTCTCCACCTACTCATTGATATATGAAATTCCTTCAACAGGGAAAAAAACCTTTTATTAAGCAATTACATACAAAAATTTAGTACAAATATCCTTGGGAGAAACACACTAAGCTGTAAATGACTCATATTTACCACTTTCCAATAAGTTTTCATAGGAAATGGAAGAGAAAATTAAAAGTTGCCGAATTCCTAGATTAAGGTGGAACTGGTTGAGGAGAGAAGGATCAGAGGAAAAAGGTTTGGAGTAAGGGTAGATTTTTACTACCCTATTTTGTGAAAGCCTGGCCTTTGGTAATATTTAGGGAATATATAATGACAATTGAATTGACAGAATATTCACCTCTGGTTTCTGTTTGCTTTGAAAGTAGGGTTCTTCTAGACTCTCAATAAATTTACTGATTATTCTCGGTGTGAGAATGGTCAGTATTGGTTCAGGGTTGTATCTTAAAGGTGCACTTGACTTTTGGTGACACTATATTACAGAATTTTGGAGCCTGAGGAACTTTGAGTAGCATCTGGTCCATTCCACTAAACAAAGAATTAGAAAATTATCTTCCTTTAAATTTCAGGGGGCATCTCAGGGACATAACAAAATTTTACCTGAATTTCATTTCAAAGTTGCAAAACCCAGTAGATTAAATTAGAACCTTCTTGCCTGCCATCTCTGGCTTGCAGCACAGGGCAAAATACCTTATAAAGTTTGCAGAACTGCTGAGCTGCAGGCCCCTATTTTAAAGATGAAGAAAATGAAGGCTAGAGAAGGAAAATGATTTTCCCAAGGTCATGGAGTGAGGTAACAGTCAGACAGTACTAGGACAGAATCTTCTGTGCATTCTTTCCACTGCACTCTGCTGATTTCTCACAACTGCCTTCTTTCTTGGAATACTTAGCTCTGGAGGCTGGTACAGCTTCCCACAGTTCAACTGCATGCAATTATTGTTTCTCTTTTATTTTTGTGTTTTTTATTCATTTCTTGTCCACCTGTGCTGAAAGCATCCAATGACAGTATTTTTCTTGTATTAAGCAAAGACAGTCTAGCATTAAAGAAAAAAAATACTAGGAAGAAATACAAGAAAATACTCTCAGCACATCTTTCTTGGTGTGGAATTAGAAACTATTTTAAATTTTTTTCCTTATCTTTTTTGGTACATTCCAATTTTTCTACGATGAACATTAATTTAATTTTTTAATTAAATTTTTTCTCATGAATTACTTTAAAATCAGGAAAGAACATTTTATACCCTTTTAAAAAATGAACTTATTTACAAAACAGAAGTAGAGTCACAGATGTAGAAAACAAACTTACGGTTGCCAGGGCATAAGAGGGGGAGGGATAAATTGGGAGATTGGGATTGACATATATATACTACTATATATAAAATAGATAACTAACAAGAACCTGCTGTATAGCATAGGGAACTCTACTCAGTACTCTGTAATGGTCTATGTGGGAAAAGAACCTAAAAAAGGAGTATATGTATATACGTATATATATAACTGATTCACTTTGCTGTACACCTGAAACTATTCTCCAATAAAAATTAAAAAAAGAAAAGATTATATATATATATATAAAACATTCTTCTCCCCCTGTTTCTAATGGTTGAAAGGATCCTGCCTTCATTTAAATAGAATGGAGCAGTGGGCTCCTGTGAATCAAGGTGAGGGGCACATTAATTATCCTGCAGATACTTGGGGCAATCAAGGAGGACACTCACTTGTGCCACTCCATTTTCCACATTTTCAGCTGAAAGGAAAGACTGTTATCTGAAATGACTGCTGGTCTTTCAGCTGAAACAGCTCAGTTCCCTTTTTAATTTTTGGCAGGTGTCTTAGTTCTCTGTAAAGGGTAGCCTTGCTTCATTCTCACCAATCTATTGATTTTCATATATATATAATATATGGATAGTTTTTTTTTTTAAGGAAAAAAACTCCCTCACTTACCCACATAATTCAAGCCAACAAGAAAGCGTAAACTATTCATCCTAGGGGTAGACTTTTTACTTCACTTGGCAGATAAAAGGTTATTAATTTAAATTCCTTAATATTGCACCTAAACCTTCTTTCATAACACATAAAGAGGAGGAGTATAATCCTAGGTTGCTGTACATGAGAAACAAAAATAAATTAAAAACAAGGTTCAGAAACTATTGAATATTAATGATGTGAGTGTATGTGTGTGTGTGTGTGTGTGTGTGAGAGAGAGAGAGAGAGAGAGAGAGAGAGAGAAGGAATGGGTCTTACTCCTCTATGAGTCAGTCTGGGTATATATGTTTTAAGGTGTTTTTCTGGATCCACCAACCACCAATCAAAAAAAAAAAAAAAAGTTGATGAAATCTCACAAAAGTTAAACTCTGAGTTTCTTCCAAACAGAGGAAACATGGGAAAATTAAATCTTTCAATACCTATTTGATGCATTTGTCTCCTTCCCCCCTTTTCCTTTTCTGAACCCCAGCCAGCCTCACCATACCAGTTCTCCCACGCGGCTAAGCAAAAGAAGAAATCCGACAATGGGATCTGCTTTGCTACTTTTCATTAGCAGTTAAAGTCCCAAGAAGCTGTGCCAATTTGCTAACTGACATTTTAAAATTTAATAGATAGGGAATATATATTGTAAAATATACATTTTCCCTAAGCGACTTAATAGAAGAAAGATATTTCATTTAGTTTGAAAAATGCAACCATAAATATTTTCCTCCAAGCTGGGTCTCACTGAAAATAGTGGCTCACCCTGAGCCCGATTATTTCCTTGCTCATTTAAATATTTTTTTTATTTTTTGCCATCAAAACTGCCCTCTTTGGTATCTCTTTCTCCAGGGGCCAGGTAGAAGACCAGAACCTATCCAAAACACAATGGATTAGTAGGTCATGATTTTGATGACCTCTTATGGAAAAATCCCTTCTGAAAACCACCTCTTAGTAACTCTGATAAAGGGGGTTTCAGGAGGCCAAAGGAAGGCCTTCCTTCTCATCCTCCCTATTTCTCTGGATTCCCTTTGCCCCTTTCTCGCCATCTGCTCTGTCACCCTTCTTCCTTCTCTCTCTTCTTCCTCCTCATCCTTTCCCTACCCCCCTCCCTTTTTCTTTTTACTACACTTTTTTTCTCCTTGTCTCTCTCCCTGCCCTTTACTGAACTTAATGATGTACCACATGGATGGGCCTTTTAATGCTCGCTAAGATCCTAGTACATAACCCTTGGGAATTATGCCATGAGACTGTGTGAAAATAATTTCCTCATATTTCCTACTGTTATTAATAATAACAATTATTACTATGACTAATAAAATTATTATAACTATAATGATACCTTATTTTTGTATCATGATAGTCACCTTATAAAATAATGTTCCCATCTAGTATCAATCTGGTTTGATTCAGTGCCACCATGTGAAGAAGGGGAGCAGGTATATTACTTCTATTTTTTACATGAAGAAATAAGGCTCCGAGAGATTGACCTGTTTATGATAGCATAGGTAGCTAACAATGAGTTTGAGACTAGAATTTAAGAGTTCTGGTGGCTGTGTTCTCTTAGATGGAGTTGAAAGTGGATTATGGTAGCTAATTTTAAGTTACAGCAAGTAGTGTCCAATAAAAAAAGTTTGTGCTCAGGGATAAGTGCAAATGTAGATAAAGTAAGTGGTGTCTAACCAGCAATTTGTTACGTACTTGGCAGATGTGATTGAGGGGGCTTTTGCCTAATCTGACTTCCAGGGGCTATTCCTAAAGAGTTCTTTTGTTGCTGCTGTGCTTTTGAATTTTAAGATTCCAGCTCAGGATTTAACCAGACAGAAACATACACAGGGTTTGGAACTTATTACAAAACAGTAAAATAATTTTCTTTTACAAATTTGTTACTTTTGGGTTTCTTTACATTTAAAATAGATTTTAGGGTCAAGAGGGATATGTGAGACGACGTGAGTGAGACTGGGAGAGCATTGTATGTGAAGTTCAATGACGATAGCAGAGGACATCATGAAAAAAGTTAGAAGACAGTATTGGTGCCTTGGGGCCTTACCCAATCATCCTGACCTAGCTATCGAACCCAGAATATTTTTGCTATAATTTCCTGTACAGCTGGATTCAGGCAAGCTTGTGAAAGAAGCTTTTGCAATTGCTCCAGGTGCCACTTCCCTCTGCATAATGTTAAATCTTTCATATACCCCTTATGCAATCTCTCATTCACTTTAAAGGGCCATATCACTCTACCCACTCCATGCCCCACAGGTTACCAAGATTTTTTTCTCCTCTTCCATCTTGGTCTCATTGCCGGAGAACTCTGCTCTGGTGCTTGGCAGTACCGTTATATTACTCTGATCATAGTCAGGTGGCCACATTATCTTTCTGCCCTTTGTGATACTTTTTCACTCTCTCTGTGAGCCAGCAACTTGGTGTGTGAAATCTTGAACTATTATCTTTAGGTGATAACTTCCAAGTCCAAACATTTCCATGTGGTGAAACTGTAGGCATTTCAAAATCAACACATCTGAAAGCTGAACTTACAGTTTTCCCCCAAGCTTGCTCTTCTTTTTATGCTATGTCAGTTCATTTCTCAGGAAATCAGGCTTGAAATTTGCTCAGTTTTATATGGCAAGACCTAGTTTAAATTTCCGCCACACCCTCAGATTTCTCCAGTTCCCTCAATCGGAGCCAATCCCTCTGTACCCTGGCAGCCCTTTGCTTATATCTATAGGAGGGAAAGCACCTTCAGTCTATGGGTGGTCACTTCTGAGGATGTGTGTGTCTCTTCTCAAAGAGCCTCCAAGTCTCAGCCTATCTTTTCCCTGTCTTCTTACCCAGGCTCCGGCATAGCAGGTGGAGGTGGGGTGGAGGTCACAAACCACAGGAACTGAAGTCTCTAATAGAGCACGCTCCTCAGCTTCAGCTACGCTCACTCACGTGCCCCTGGTTGGCTCTCTCCCATTCTTCTCCACAGCTATTCCAGTCAAGAGTGCCCCATTCCTCAGCTCCCTTACCTTGCCACCACCCTGGCTCACTCTCAGGAAACAGCCATACCGTCCACTTAATCCCGAACAGTTGAGGACACTTAAAGAAGAACTTCCTCCCTAGAAAGTATTCATTAGGCAAGAGATCTTTTTTTTTTTTTCCCTGACTCTGCATCCTGAATCCACCATGTGACAAGGTACTTACTCACTCCATACTGCAATTTCTTCCTCTGCAAAATTGGGATAATATTAGTGTGATGCTAAAGGGTTACTGTAAGGATTAAATGAGACAACTTATATGTAAGCCACTTATGCCTGGCACAAAGTAGGTCCTCAATGAATATTAATGTTATTAATAACTTTCTCTCTCACCACTTACAACTTTCTCTCTCTCTCAGCCTGTTTTGTCTTTCTTTTTTTTGCCCAGCAGAAAAGGTCACCCTTTTCCTGTCAGTGGCTAATTTCACCTCACCTGTGATTCGTCCCCTCCTCCCTGTTTCTCAGCTCTCTAGCCTTAGGCTATCTAGCCTTATCTAGCCTCTATCAAGCACCTCTCACCCCAATTCCCCATATCTTAACCTTTCCTACTTGGCTCTTTTCCCTTAGCGTACAAAGCGGTTCATATCTTCTCAGTGTAAAATAACACTCCTTCAACACTCTTACTCTCTTCTTATATTAATCCCAACCCTTCACAGCCAAATTTCTCAAAAGGCTAGTCTATACTTACTGTCTCTACTTCCTCACAGCCTCAGTCCACTGCAATCCCCCTTCCTTCCAATGTTCCCTTGATAACACTCTTGCCAATGTCCCTAATAACCACTTGATTGCTAAGTCTAGGGTACACTCTAACGTCTTCATGTGGGGCTTTGACGTTTCTGGCCAACCCTTCCTTGAATTCTCTCCTCTCCCTCTGCTCCTGGTATTCCACTTTGTTTTGGGATGTTTCCACATCCCTGGCCAGTTCATCTTAATCTCCCTGTGGGCTACTCCATGCTTAAATGTTGGTATTCTCCTTGACCTTGGCCCCAGCCCACTGTTCTTCTCTGTCAGTCCTTCAGTGACCTTATTCAGATGGTTTCAACCACCACTTTTCTCTTGATAACTGGGAAATCTCTATCCCACAACTGGGGTTTCCCACAGGTTTCTTTACATTAGTGTGCTAATGGGCTTTGTGATTGACGCTTTGGGAAACGAAGTCACAGTGTCCAGGGTTTCCCACATTTACTTGACCATAGACTTGTATTTTTTTTTCATGGAGAATTTTTCAGGACTAGTGCTCTGAGAAACACACTTTGGACAATAACGTTCCCTTCCTTACTACTCCCAGTCTGATTTAGTTGTGTTTCCTCTGGGTCCCCATAAGCACCCACACATACTTCGATTCTAATCCTCACCACACTGTACTTGTCTGATTCTCCCACAAGCTCCTTCAAGACAAGTCTTACATCTCTTGTATCCATTGCACTGTGATTGGCATACAGAGTTTGCTTGAAAATGTCTGATGAGTGAATTAATACAGTAAGGTATGGTAACCTACCTCTTCCAAGCACAGCACAGAATATTCTATGGCACATTTAAAGTATTAATAATTGGGGACTTCCCTGGTGATGCAGTGGTTAAGAATCCACCTGCCAATGCAGGGGACATGGGTTCGAGCCCTGGTCTGGGAAGATCCCACATGCCACGGAGCAACTAAGCCCATGCACCACAACTACTGAGCCTGCGCTCTAGAGCCCGTGAGCCACAACTACTGAGACCGTGTGCCACAACTACTGAAGCTCTTATGCCTAGAGCCCGTGCTCCACAACAAGAGAAGCCACTGCAATGAGAAGCCCGTGCATTGCAAGGAAGAGTAGTCCCTGCTGGCTGCAACTAGAGAAAGCCTGCACACAGCAACCAAGACCCAACACAGCCAAAAATAAATAAATAAAATAAAATAATTTAAAAAATAAAGTATTAATAATTGGGTAGGATTTGACCCTGAGGATTGATCTTGAATAAGTCTTATGTTAGGGCTATAGTAGCTGAAAAGAAACACAAGACACTCCTCAAGGAAGACAAAACGGATTCAAATGAAACCACCTGGGAATACTTAAGCATTAAGACGTATGGGCCTGACTATAAGTACTATGGGTAGTCTGAGGTTACCAAGGTCTGGAGTAGTCAGATTTACTACAGGGTTTTATAAATGGTACTTTACTAAGATTATTCTGGCAGGAATGTATATAAGAGTAATTCAAAAGTGGGAACCTGGAGAAGGTTAGATTGGCCAGGAGTGAGGAGATTTGGCCTGGCATAGGCTATGGTAGTGGGAATAGTGAGGAAAAGGTGATTCCTTTTCGGGTGTAACTTGGTGATGGTTGAAATAGAAGTGGAAGGTCAGGAGACAAGTCAGGGAGAGCTTTCGGGTTTCTTTAGAGACTGGGAGAACTGTGGCAACACCAGCAAATTTGAAGAAATTTGTTACTAGAGGTGCCACCAATACAAGCTCTTGGAAGTTAGAACTCTAGAATACATTGGGAAGACTGTAAAACTAATTATTATGTAAGTTATAGACTATACAGACACTTTGGTTGGAAATTTAAAGAATGTATCTAACAAGTGAGCTGACATCATTGACTTGAGGAGCCTTGTAGATAATAATGACTAAATACATTTCAGGCCAGGCTTGGTAAAAATGTTATGCCTGCCAGACCATGAAAACAGTAACGAGAAGTTCGTGATTTCGCATGAGTGAGTAGTAATTCATTTTGTGATCCACTAATCCTGCTATGCTGTAGCAAGTCCTCTTTCTCCCCAGCCAAGAGAAAGGTAATAGAGCAAAACTTGTCTTTGACTGTACATGCCTTCAAAATATTTGGTCCTTCCACAATAATTCAGCACAATGAAACTTGCTAGCACTGCAAGTCAACACTTAACAGAGCTACTTGAGTAAATTACCCTAAGGAAACAAAATCAATATGCTTTAAAACCCGGTTTAAAAGTGATGTGAGAGCTGGTTTTGCAGGAATCTCAGGCATTAAGTATCCTGAATTGGACCTTATTAACTTTCTGACTTTGTGCTCTTCATTTAAGCTTCTTTATCATTATTTGCTGAACACCCCCAGGATGCTTACACCCACCCAGAACATGCCAAAGATGCAGTCCTAGAAGGTCACTTTCTAAACAAATGGACAAATGCACAAAGATGATTCTCTTCTTTTTCTGGACAAAAAAAGCTGAAAGAGGATAATGAGGATTATTCATGGAATTTAGGGTAGGAGATAATCTCTCCATTTTATACAAACATGACACTTTATCTGAACCCCATTCTGTCTATAATACTGTTGCTAATTCAAGTGGAATATCAAAGACAGAGCTGCTAATCTCATCCCCCACCATATACAACTGTCCTATCACAGCAAACATTATCCTCTCAAATAAGAACACAGGAATACATTTGGAAGTATCACGATACTTTCTGTGTGCTTAGATATTGTTAAATCTCTTCCTTTTCTTTTTACAACATTTTTCTAAATCTGCACCTCTTCCTTCATTGTAACTAAGAAATACTAGACTCTTTGTTTCTTCTACACCACCATTTGTTGAGTGTTTCAATATCGCTTGAATTCTTTTTCTTTCACCCAGGAAATTAGCAAACTCACAGACCTTGGTCACCCATCTTGATTATGGCTTTAATGTATAAAAACATTGAATTTATATGTGTACATGTGTTTGTGTGTGCAATAAGCTTTCTAGGTTTGTCTAAAAGGCTCAATTCTGTACAACTGGCTGAACTTAACCTTATAGCTATGAAAAAAAGTTTTCATTACATAGATTTAGTCTTAGTATCATCTTCAAATGTTAAAAATATGCTCCCATGACCATCATCCAGGATGTTAATAATTTAAATTTTGGACCGACAACTTTGGCCCACCATTCACAAAATGATTCATCAATGATCATAGTGCTTTGGGTGCTGGCTTTGGTTATTCATATCTAGAGCACTTGCTCTGTAGGACCTTGTAATTTAAGCCAACGCATCCCAAAGGGATATAAATAGGTGTTAGGGGAAAAGCATTCTGTGGCTTTCTCTGTAAAGCGCACTGTTACAAAGAATTTTCAGAACCTTTAATAAGCTAATAGGTAATGTGACTTCAAGGGGGCAGAGTTATAGTGGGAAGTGTTTTCCAAATTTATGACAGCAGAACCGCAGAAACATGCCCGGCCCCCAGAAGAACTAGCATCTTACAGAATTTACACTGGGGACTCTCAAACTAGCTAAATTTCCAAAGTGGCAGATTTCTGCAATCCATATTCTTCTTTTCTCTTCTCCCCAAGGGAAAATTGCAGAATATTCCATAGGTCTCTGGAAAGTGCCCAATTGAATTTTGGGGTTAGAGCAACTCCTGGTAGAACATCAGAACCAGATGTACAGCTACCAGACTAACGTGTGGTCACTTAATGAGTCCTAGGGTAGAACGTAAGAATCCTGATCCTTAATGTAAACAGTTCTTCCTGTTACATTACACTTGTTTTTTCGGTGTGTGTGTGTTTGTATGTGTTTGTGTACATACTTTACAATTGTACTGAAACTTCAATTTTAAAAAATATTTAATTTCACATTTATCACCCTAGATACCCCAACACTCCAGCTCAAGGTTAAAGCCAAAAGTTTTGCCTACACTGATAAGCTATTATTAGTCATAGAGTAAGAAATAGAATGTGAAACAGAGTGAAAGCTTTATTAGTTTTTCTCCAATCATATTAACTATTTGTGAGCATTTGAACTGTGGCTTGAAGCAGACTTACCTGTTATTTTTTCCTTATGTGGATGGTCTGTTATTATGTTATAAAATAAACTTACTTAGCATCATTACTCTTTAAGAAACCATATTAATTGCTATCCGAGCTGGGGATTGGTACTTTCCTAAAGAATTAATAATATTACTTTATTGATTTGTTTTAGTATTTTTATGTATATGAAAACTAAAGTAAATTGGAGTTGTCCTCTCCCTTCTTTTTAGCATTAGGTATTCTATTTAGACTTTTGCTATCTTTTAAGAGGTTTTATTTCTCTTCCAAGGTGTAAAATAGAATGACAGGGAATTCCCTGGCAGTCCAGTGGTTAGGACTCAGTGCTTCCACTGCCGGGGCCTGGGTTCAATCCCTGGTCAGGGAACTAAGATCCCACAAGCCACACAGTGTGGCCAAAAAAAAAAAAAAAAAAATTGAATGACAAATGACAACATGTATTTAGGAATACTGATATTTTTACAGGACTCAACTTTGAAAAGTACGTTTATATGCATTATTTCATTTGACCCTAACAATATCTCAATAGGCGAACCAGGAATGACACCTCTCCAAAGGTTAATAGGAATTAAGACCTCTACTCAAAAGGTAAACTAGGTGAACAAAGTTAAGGAAATGAAGAAATAGAACAAAAGTTTGCCTAAGGTCATATACTTTTTAAGCGGCACAACCAGAACTTCAATCCAGGTCTTCTGACTCATGATTTTGAGTTATTTCTATAAGAGCAGGAGGTTTTTCTCTCTCTCTCTAGTACAGTGAGGTATATCCCATTCAGGTCCTCATACTAAATATATTCAATAACTAAAAATATTTACCAGCCATTTCCATCCCTGACCCAATGTTTGGCTTTCTACTTTACTTCACCAAGACCAACTATTTTACCAAATAAATTATCTTATAAAATATGGGGATAAACAACCACAACCCAGAAACCATTAAAAAAAAGGAAAACAATTATCTTTACACGGTCAATTGTAAGCACTTTCCTTTCCTGTTTCGGAGTATGTGTAAGATTTTCCTCTTTCTTTAATATGTATAACTGAAGAATGCTTTTCTGTTAAACTTTATATCCATTTTAGATTGCAGCTCATTTCTTATTTATCTTTCTCTCATCTTTCCCTATAAAATGAAGACCATCTGTCATGTTACTCTTATGCAATTTAGCCTCAAGGAGTCTTGTCTGGATATCAGGGACAATTCCCTGAAACATGAGAGTAATTGTGAAATTTGTTTTTTTTAATGAAAAAATAAGGAAAAGAGTTTTACTGAGTAGACAGTAGTTTTGAAGTCATAGGGTGAAGGAATATTTGCATATATTCATTTTAATTTCGAAGGAAAATTTTTAAAATTCCAAATATTTGGAAGTCATTGGGAAGGTCTGGCCAGAGGCAGAACTTGGAGAGAAGGACAGATGACTAATCTTGGCTGTAGCTTTGTTCTGCCTGATCTCTCCTAACCCTGTTTCAGGTGCCTGTTTTCTTGTGGTATCTCTATTCCCGGACTATCAAAACTTGCTCTTAGGAAAGAATCTGACATTAATCATTTATTCTTTGGTGAGAAATTATCTAGAGTATTTGAGGGTTCTATTACATGTTTGCATAAAACAAGATTTATTTCCTACACTACCCTTGTTGCCCCTTACTTCACACACACAGGCAAAGCCTACAGAAGAAACGTCTATCTGTGTCTGAGGCCAAGCCAGTCTGTGGGAGTTCTTCAAAAATAAACATATGAGAAAGGAATTAGACCTGCTGCTGTGATCAACAACACTGTTTTTCCTGAGGAGAAAGTGTCTGTTAAAGCGAACCTAAAAAGAAAACCCACATAATTTGGCTGTATAAATATAATAACTCATAGAGAATGAACCAGAGAGGAGAGCCTCTTCATCCTAAACTATTTTATTCTCTGTTAAAGAATAAAATATTTTATTTTAATTTTGGTGGGGGAGGGGATGTAGTATAGATGCTTTATGCTTTAGAGTGGAACCAAAAAAAATCTCCTTTCAAGAGGTAGCAATGAATTATCTTGACAAGGAGAAAATACCTGACAACAATATAATTCGACATGTTTTGATAACATCAAGAGAGGGCTCAAAAAGCAATCTGCACCTCAGAATTGCAGGGTATTGAGAGTACTATTGGGTTGGAAGGAGATAATGATTAATAGTGACTATTAGACTCAGAATGCATGGTCATTGCATCAAACTCTTTTCATTGAAGAGAGTTAATTTATTATTCAACTAATTGTAAAAATGATTAAATCTCATTTTTACCAAAGAGTAAAATTATTATAAAGCCTATTTCTTCCATGATAGCTATTATGAAAGTGAAAAGATGTCACTCATCTTTCCCTTTCCCTTCTACTATATCTGTATAACACTCTTTAGTTTCCACAGTTTACCAAGTATAGAGCTACTTTGGAGTATGTTGTTAGTCTCTATTTTTGATGAGCAGATATCTGCTTGCCAGTAGATCACATGCCTTATTATAAACTGGTCAATATCACAGTTGAAAAAATATGATTCTCTGGATGGACTGTGGAATTTACGACTTCAATTGTTTACCCATATCAATTATTAAGTTATTGGGTCAAGTTATTTGCAGTGATGATTTGCATTCTGAAAGTACAGTAGGAAACCCTGAAATTACTATTTTTTAAAACTACTGGTGCTAGAAATCAATACATAGGTGTGGATTTAGAGAGGAATACAGAGAAAGAGACTGAAGTATAACTTTTAATTTGGTATATATAAACTGAGGCTTAAGGATAGCTAGGGACTATCAGTTTATAAAGTTTCTCATGCTTTTTTCAAGGACTCTAGTTGTGGGTACAGTGATTATTTTCTTCTTTTGTTGAGATTTTAAGTTAAAGGCAAAAACCATATGCTGCGTTTTCTTTCTCTTCTAACATGATTCTTTGGTTGGGATGGTTAAGACTAAGAATCAACAAGCAGCCAGGCTAGAACACTTATGCCAAGTCAGACTGAAGTCTGTCAGGAAGGCAACCAGAAACTAGGGACTGAACTGTGGCAGAGGCATGTGCATATCCGCATTTGGGAATAGTGGGGATAAAACAGACTTCAGCAGAAGTTGCCACTGCTATTCTCTTCAGCTCTGAAGGCAGATAAACTTAGCACTCCTCTAGATTGTTTGATAGGGTACTCTGCTTTTGTACATGGAGATTTACAGGCTTAAGGTATTTTGAAAGTTTTAAATAACTGGAAGTTATTGTTTGGCTCCCTCTTTACTTCAGTAATATAACCATCCCAGATGGATTGGGGCCCAACTATACTTCACTTAAAGACAACCCCTGCAAATCCATTTTTATATATCTTATCTCTAATATTTAAGGGTTATTTCTCTTCTTCTATCTTCCATGTAGTAGACAACCTCCAAAATGGTCCCCAGTGACTCCTGCCTCCTGGTACTCACATCCTTGTGTTTCCCCTCCCACGATGTACTAGGGTTGGTCTGTATGACCAACAGAATAAGGCAGAAATGATGGTGTGTTACTTCTAGGACTAGATTATAAAAGACTGTGGCTTCTATCTTGGGCACTCTCACTTGGTGCTCTTTTCTTTCTCTTTCTCTTTCTTACTTTCTCTGATAACTTACTCTCTCGGAAACCAGCTGCCATGTCATGAGGACTCAGGCAGCCTATGGAGAGATCCTTGTGGTGAGGAACTGAGGCTGGCTAATCTTGTGAGTAAACTTGGAAGTGGCTCTGAAGCTCTAGTTAAACCTTACGATGACTGCAGCTCTGGCCAACAACTTGGTCAAAACTTGTTACAAGATCCTAAGCTAGAGCCACCTATGTAAGCCACTCCTGGATTCTTAACCCTCAGAAAAGGTGTGAGATGATAAACATTTATTGTTTTAAGCTGCTAAATTTTGGCGTGGTTTGTTAGCCAGCAAGAGATAACCAGTATATAACTGTATTGGAATATGAAATACTGGTTTTATGTTAGGTTGAAGAAATAACCTCTCTTGCTGTTTCTGCAGGTGGCAGTTAACTGCTCACCAGTGCTTTTTTCAAGGTACTTTGCAAAGCTATTGCAGACAGTAATTGACCTGATGATGTCTTGGTTCCCTGACAGAGTTCCTTCAAATCGTGGAGGATAAACACGTTACTCTAAGATATTTGTTCACTCACATTGGTTCACCAGTGGTCCTGACCTTGTAATTATCACAACTGCTGTGTGGTTAAGTAGCACAATGTATTTTACGCTGCTTTTATCATCTCTCACTTTCAGAAATGTGGGAAATATCAATTTCAGTCAATACTGGAAAAATCACAGCATTAAAGTTAAGGACTAGTTGAGGCTACTAGGATCAGTGATCAGCTTACATTTATGGAATGATATTATTATCATATTTGATTTTTGAATGTTGGGAAAGGTCATGCATGCTAAAATTTTTTTCTCCTTCTTTACACTTTACTATCCCGTCTAGATGTTTTGCAATCGGCATTGTTTTTGAAAGAGTAATAAAAAAGATAAAGTTAAAAATTTTCAATATAATTCTTAAAGTTTTTATTGTGGAAAATTTGAAACATATACAAAAGCAGAGAGTATATGAATCCCTGTGTAGCCTTTAACACGTCCAATTTTATTTGATCTGTTCTCCAGACCTCTTACTGCCTCCCCTGCTTGCCCCCTGCATTGGATTATTCGGATGCAAATCCAAAACATCATATTCCTCCAGAAGACAAGGTAATTTTAATAATCTTATTTCAAATCTGCGAAGCAGAAGTTTACCTGTTGCTTTCATGGATTGGTTCTAAGGAAAATGTTATTTAGCAGAAATATGTTTTTATTCTAGGCAAGTTGCATAACTGGTCATCATCCTCTAGTGCATGATTTCTTCTAAGGTAAAACTGAATTTTCACACATTTTTGTGGTGATTTTATGTATTCATATACTGAATTCTGAGTTTCTGCAATTTTTTCTTTGACATTTTAAGATCTGCTGGAGAGCTGGAAGATCTGTAGATTAGTTATAATAAACAAGCTCTCTCAGTGATGGATTCTTAGAAAATTGTAGCTAGAACTTGGGATGGTGCTTCCCATGACTGCAAATGTACTTGTAGCTAAGGCACAAAAGGGCAGGTTGGTGCATAGCCACTGAAGGCTGATTTTCTTGACCCCTAGTGCTTTATAAGTTACACCCAGAACGAACATGAAAAGTGGCTCATTCACTCAAATATCTTCCCCTCCCTTTTGTAGAACCCCTGGCTGCAGTAGGGCCTAGATCTCTTCATTATTATTGCATCTGGTGTCATGTTTTTCCAGCAGGTGCACTGCTTCCCTGTAGGAGGCTTCTTGATATTTAACCCTCTACCAGCCTCCTGCCTGCTCTATGGGGGCTCATCCTATGACCCTACGCTACACAGACAACCTCTGCTTCTAACCTGAACTGTGATTAAATGGATGGGTTTAAAAGCTGCTTATGGATCATATGGCTCATCACAAAAATAGTGTTAGAACTGACTATAATGAAAATTCCAGTTATATGAATCTCAACTCTGTCCTCCTCCTACCACATACAAGCAAATCAGAATATTATCAATACTTTTGATCCAGTAGCTTTGGCATTTTTTTTTAAGAAATAAGCAGTGAATGTGCTGATAGTACCTGATATTTGAATGCCTTCAAAACAGAAATGAAAAATTATCTAGTACTTCAAACACATTATTTTGCATACAAGCTTAAAGTAAGCTGGATCAAGAATCTATTCTGAGGTCTATATTCAGAGGGTCAGACAATGTCCTTGAAGAGCATATTTAAAAAAGGACTCCCTTTAGCAGAATTAGTCAGCTTCCTAATGACCATCTTCACACTCCTGCTTTGTGGTCTGGCTATCAGTGGCTCTATGCACGGGCTCTACTTTGAGGTGTGTTTCCTGCTTTGTCTTCTCCTAGGGGGACCTCTTGGCATTAGCCTTGGGTGTCTTCCTATGATTTTGTCATGGATCGATTTTATTGCTCATTTTACTGACCCTGAATACTTACTTTTGTCACCTTTCTCTAGTCTTGCACTATATTGACCCAAGTGGAAAAAAACAGAAGAGAGATAGGTTTAAAAGAAAGAAAAAATAGGAAGGGGAGGGGGTGTTTAAAAAAATAAGGAAAAAAAAGTAAGAAGAGCATGAAGAAGTTACCATATATCTTGATTGAAAAATAGTCATTTAAGATGTCAACATTTAAAAAAGCAGATTGCAAAAGACAAAATAATCAAGTGTATCACGTTTATCATTTCTCCAGTAAAAACAGTATTTTGCAACACTTTGATTCCATTTATCCCTCTGCCTTTTGCATTGTTGTGGTCATGTGTTTTAACTATACAAATACTGTTTAACTCAAAAAAAATAAATAAATAAGTAGATTGCAAAACCAGATATTGCTACTCTAAATGGTAGATGTAGGGCTGCAGTGGAAACACTACATGGGTGGTTAATAGGTCATGCTAAACACCTAATTCAGGGACTTCCCTGGTGGTCCAGTGGTTAAGACTCTGTGCTTCCACTGCAGGGGATCCCGGGTTCAATCCCTGGTCTGGGAACTAAGATCCTGCATGCCGCATGGTGCAGCCAAAAAAAAAAAAAAAAACAACAAACCAAAACCCCACACCTAATTCAAAGTAGCTTATATACCTCCTCAGGCTTCAAAGAGATGTGATTGTTGGAGTAGTGGGAGGTAGCGCCATGGTTCAGTTAGACTAGAGAGAAAACTTCACTTTCTGCAAAAGCATAAGGATGGGATGACCATTAGAGGTGTGTATATACCCCAAATATACTCACAGTAGCTTCTTACACTATAACCCTCTAACCAAAATTAGTGGGGTCCCCTTTCAGAAGTCAGTTTCTTATTTCAAAGAAAATAATGGGAAATGTAGAGTAGAGATAATGCTTGAGGGCCACTTGGTAGGGTTAAGCAGGTAAATTACTTCCTTAGTAAATTCTTCTGAATATGGAGTAGGGATTTCTAAAAGAGTCTACCGTCCTGAAGCAGATTTAGCCAGATTTAGCATTTGGTATAGGCCCCTGGAGATCCCTGACTTATGCCACAATATCCTCAAACCTGGCTCTCTCTGGTGCTCTGGAGGAGTCCTAGTGTACTCAAAGATACTTCCTCTTCTTACCCACAAAGCATACTTCTGATCAATGGGAAGAAAACAATTCTGCTGGGAGTTGTCCTGCATTAGCACAGAAGAGACTTGCCTCTGAGAATATCACTTGCTGCTAGGAGCTCCACTGCTGCTGGCCCCACACATAAAGGGACTGCCGAGTGGGGCTAAGGAACCTAGACATATGAAAAGTCCAAATGCTAGGATTTGTGAATGAATAATTTCCAAACTCCCATCTCCAAAGCAGTAAAAAAATGACCTTGGGAACAACTGGTCCAGGACATCCTTCTAACTATTTACCACTAATCTAAATGCAGTGATAAAAATAACATTGTAAGACTAACACTGAAGTGAGCCTGATTTTACAAAATAGCTTAAATCATGTTATGGCACAAAAGTCACACTACATTCAGCTACCCCAGTTATAAGAATTAAGTTTCTGTTCATATATGAATTGGATTTGGAAATTTGATTTTTAAAGTTGATTTTTAAGAATCTGCCTGCCAATGCAGGGGACAGGGGTTCGAGCCCTGGTCTGGGAAGATCCCACATGCTGCGGAGCAACTAAGCCCATGCGCCATAACTACTGAGCCTGTGCTCTGGAGCCCGCGAGCCACAACTACTGAGCCTGCGTGCCACAACTACTGAAGTCTGTGCACCTAGAACCCATGATCTGCAATAAGAGAATCCACCACAATAAGAAGCCCGTGCACCACAACGAAGAATAGCTCCGCTCGCCACAACTAGAGAAAGCCCGCATCATGCAGCAACAAAGACCCAGCAAGGCCAAAAGCAAATAAATTAATTAATTTAAAAAAGTGCAGGAATCACTTTTAAAATGTGATTGTATGAAATTTAAAAATATGTATTTCATATAGAATGTATCAAAATATGAAATTACACCTTAAATGTTTTTGACAACTTTGTTTTATCAATAGTGGCATTTCATACTACGTAGTGGCAAGAACATTAACTACTTTTAGCATTCAGTTGTCTAGAGCTTACCCAGCAAACGTTTTAGTAGACTTCTATAGAAATACTTTAGAGTAGCAGTTCTCAAGTTGTAGTATGGAAAACTTCGTTGGGTCCTCCAAACCCTTTCAGGGGGTCAGCAAGGTCAAAACTATTTTCATAATAAGACTAAGACATTATTTGTCTTTTTCATTCTGATTCTCTCATGAGTATAACACAGAGTTTTTCAGTAGTTACATGGCATGTGGTATCTCAACAGATTGAATTCAGAAGCAGATATGAGAATCCAACTGTCTTTTATTAAGACATTAAAGATTTTGCAAAAATGTACTTGAATGCTATTTTTCTTGTGTTTTCTTCTGCCCCCGCCCCGGAAAACATAGTCATTTTTAGTAAAATATTTTATTTATATAAATATGTATAGGTTTCTCATTATTATTTTAAAATAAATTGATAAAGGAATACCTTAAATATTTTTAAATTTTAATTTCTAATATGGTATAGATAGGCAGGTAGGTACATATAAACATAAACAAAAGCTCCGGGGTGGAGTCAAGATGGCAGAGTAGAACAGGGAGTTCACATCTACTCACAACTAGGGCACTTCCAGGCACTGGTGGGGGACCTCGGACACCTAAGGGGACGGGAGGAACCCCCGAGCGACTGGGGAGGTAGCAAGGGGGGAGGAGAAGTGGAGGTGGGGCAGGACTGGTGTCTTTGAGGGGCGGCTGGGTGAGGGGAGGGGTTCCTACACTTGGGAGGGGCCCACCCACAGTGAGGGGATCAGTGGGGATGGGGAGAGGCCCGTAGAGGACTGGAGGATGAGAAGGGAACGTGTGCAGCATTTCCCCCGCCCACTTGGGTCTCGACAAGCCTACTGGGGTTCCAGGCCTAAACCTCCACACTCTGAGGCCCCCTCTGGCTGTGCTGAGCTTAAGCCCCACACCCCACAGGGCCTTTTCCAGCTACACAGGTCCTGAGCCTAGGCCCCGCCCCTGCTTAAACCCCACCCTGCCTAAGCCCTGCTCCCACCTAAGCTCTGCCACCACAGACAAGGCCTTTTATTTATTTATTTATTTTTGCTATTGTGGTTCTGTATTACCTTGCTGTTGTTTCATTTATATTTTTACTAATATATTTTTTATTTTTCTAATTTTATTTTATTTTGTATTCTTTGTTATTGTTCTGCTCTTTTTTTTTTGCCATGCTGTGCAGCTTGTGGGGTCTTGGTTCACAGGCTGAGGGTCAGGCCTGAGCTCCTGTGGTGGAAGCACCAAGGAAGCAACCTCAGACCACAGGGAATATTAATCGGAGTGAGGTCTCCCAGAGGTCCTCATCTCAGTGCCAAGACCTGGCTCTACCCAACTGCCTCCAAACTCCAGTGCTGGAAGCCTCAGGCCAAACAACCAGTAAGACAGGAACACAGCCCCACCCATCAAAAAAAATGAGACGACAAAAAAATATGTTACAGACAAAGGAGCAAGGTGAAAACCTACAAGACCAAATAAATGAAGAGGAAATAGGCAACCTACCTGAAAAAGAATTCAGAGTAATGATAGTAAAGATGATCCAAAATCTCAGAAATAGGATGGAGGCGTGGATCGAGAAAACACAAGAAATGTTTAACAAAGACCTAGAGGAACTAAAGAACAAACAAGCAGTGGTGAACAGCACAATAACTGAAATGAAAAATACACTAGAAGGAGTCTCTAGCAGAATAACTGAGGCAGAAGAATGAATAAGTGAGCCAGAAGATGAAATGGTGGAAATAACTGCCAAGGAGCAGAATAAAGAAAAAAAGAGTGAAAAGAATTGAGAACAGTCTCAGAGACCTCTGGGACAACATCAAACACACCAACATTCGAATTATAGGGGTCCCAGAAGAAGAAGAGAAAAAGAAAGAGTCTGAGAAAATATTTGAAGAGATTATACTCGAAAACTTCCTTAACATGGGAAAGGAAATAGCCACCCAAGTCCAGGAAGTGCAGAGAGTCCCATACAGGATAAACACTAGGAGAAACACACCAAGACACATATTAATCAAACTAACAAAAATTAAATTCAAAGAAAAAATATTAAAAGCAGCAAGGGAAAAGCAACAAATAACATACAAGGGAATCCCCATAAGGTTATCAGCTGATTTTTCAGCAGAAACTCTGCAGGCCAGGAGGGAGTGGTAGGATAAACTTAAAGAGATGAAAGGGAAAATCTTACAACCAAGATTACTCTACCCAGCAAGGATCCATTCAAATTTGAAAGAGAAATCAAAAGTTTTACAGACAAGCAAGAGCTAAGAGAATTCAGCACCAACAAAAGAGCTTTACAACAATGCTAAAGGAACTTCTCTAAGTGGGAAACACAAGAGAAGAAAAAGACCCACAAAAACAAACCCAAAACAATTAAGAACATGGTAATAGGAACATGCATATTGATAATTACCTTGAATGTAAATGGATTAAATGCTCCAACCAAAAGACACAGACTGGCTGAATGCATACAAAAACAAGACCCGTATATATGTTGTCTACAAGAGACCCACTTCAGACCTAGGGACACATACAGAATGAAAGTGAGGGGATGGAAGAAGCTATTCCACACAAATGGAAATCAAAAGAAAGCTGGAGTAGCAACACTCATATCAGACAAAATAGACTTTAAAATAAAGACTGTTATAAGAGATAAGGAAGGACCTACATAATAATCAAGGGAACAATCAAAGAAGAAGGTATAACAATTATATATATTTATACACCCAACATAGGAGCACCTCAATACATAAGGCAAATGCTAACAGCCATAAAAAGGGAAATCGACAAAAACACAATAATAGTGGGGGACCTTAACACCTCACTTACACCAATGGACAGATCATCCAGACAGAAAATAAATAAGGAAACACAAGCTTTAAATGACACAATAGACCAGATAGACTTAATTGATATTTATAGGACATTCCACCCAAAAGTGGCAGAATACACTTTCTTCTCAAGTGCACACGGAACATTCTCCAGTATAGATAACATCTTGAGTCACAAATCAAGCCTTGGAAAATTTAAGAAAATTGAAATCATATCAAGCATCTTTTCCTATCACAATGCTATGAGATTAGAAATCAATTACAGGAAAAAAAACTGTAAAAAACACAAACACATGGAGGCTAAACAGTGCACTGTTAAATAACCAAGAGATCACTGAAGAAATCAAAGAGGAAATTAAAAAAATACATAGAAACAAATGACAATGAAAACACGACAACCCAAAGCCTATGGGATGCAGCAAAAGCAGTTCTAAGATGGAAGTATACAGCAATTCAATCTCACCTCAAGAAGCAAGAAAAATCTCAAATAAACAATCTAACCTTACAGCTAAAGCAACTAGAGAAAGAAGAACAAAGAGAACTCAAAGTTACTAGAAGGAAAGAAATCATAAATATCAGAGCACAAATAAATGAAATAGAAACGAAGAAAATGATAGCAAAGATCAATAAAACTAAAAGTTGGTTCTTTGAGAAGATAAACAAAATTGATAAACCTTTAGCCAGACTCACCAAGGAAAAGAGAGGACTCAAATCAATAAAATTAGAAATGAAAAAAGGGAAATTATAACTGACAGTGCAGAAATACAAAGGATCATAAGAGACTACTACAAGCAACTTTATGCCAATAAAATGGACAACCTGGAAGAAATGGACAAATTCTTGGAAAGGTACAACTTTCCACAACTGAACCAGGAGGAATGAGAAAATATAAACAGACCAATCACAAGTAATGAAATTGAAACTGTAATTTAAAATCTTCAAAAAAACAAAAGTCCAAGACCAGATGGTTTCACAGGTGAATTCTATCAAACATTTAAAGAAGAGCTAACACCTATCCTTTTTAAGCCCTTCCAAAAAATTGCAGAGGGAGGAACACTCCCAAACTCATTCTACGAGGCCACCATCACCCTGATACCAAAATCAGACAAAGATATCACAAAAAAAGAAAATCACAGACCAATATCACTGATGAGGATAACAAAATACTAGCAAACAGAATCCAACAGCACATTAAAAGGATCATATACCGTGATCAAGTGGGATTTATCCCAGGAATGCAAGGATTCTTCCGTATACACAAATCAATCAATATGATACACAATTTTAACAAATTAAAAAATAAAAACCATACGATCATCCTAACAGATGTAGAAAACGCTTCTGACAAAATTCAACACCCATTTATGATAAAAAACTTTCCAGGAAGTGGGCAGAGAGGGAACCTACCTCAATATAATAAAGGCCATATACAACAAGCCCACAGCAAACATCATTCTCAATGGTGAAAAACTGAAAGCATTTCCTCTAAGA
Source organism: Tursiops truncatus (assembly GCF_011762595.2). Taxonomy (NCBI): domain Eukaryota; kingdom Metazoa; phylum Chordata; class Mammalia; order Artiodactyla; family Delphinidae; genus Tursiops; species Tursiops truncatus. The sequence continues at coordinate 55,571,028 of NC_047040.1, read as the reverse complement.
ACAGGAATAAGACAAAGATGTCTACTCTTGCCACTATTATTCAACATAGTTTTGGAAGTCCTAGCCATGGCAATCAGAGAAGAAAAAGAAATAAAAGGAATCCAAACTGGAAAAGAAGAAGTAAACCTGTCACTGTTTGCAGATGACATGACACTATACATCAAAAATCCTAAAGATGCCACCAGAAAACTACTAGAGCTAATCAATGAATCTGGTAAAGTTGCAGGATACAAAATTAATGCACAGAAATCTCTTGCATTCCCATACACTAACAACAAAAGATCAGAAAGAGAAATTAAGGAAACAATCCCATTTACCATCATAACAAAAAGAATAAAATACCTAGGAATAAACCTACCTAAGGAGACAAAAGACCTGTACTCAGAAAACTATAAAACACTGATGACAGAAATCAAAGATGACACAAACAGGTGGAGAAGTATACCATGTTCCTGGATTGGAAGAATCAATATTATGAAAATGATTATACTACCCAAAGTAATCTACATATTCAATGCAATTCCTATCAAATTAGCAATGGCATTCTTCACAGAATTAGAACAAGAAATTTTACAATTTGTATGGAAGCACAAAAGACCCCGAATAGTCAAAACAATCTTGAGAAAGAAAAAACAGAGCTGGAGGAATCAGGCTCCCCAACTTCAGACTATACTTCAAAGCTACAGTAATCAAGACAGTATGGTACTGGCACAAAAACAGAAATATAGATCAATAGTACAGGATAGAAAGTACAGAGATAAACCCATGCACCTATGGTCACCTAATCTATGACAAAGGGGGCAAGAATAAACAATGGAGGAAAAATAGCCTCTTCAATAAGTAGTCCTGGCAGGGAGATCAGCTCAGTGCTTTGTGACCACCTAAAGGGGTGGGATAGGGAGAGTGGGAGGGAGTCACAAGAACGAGGAGATATGGGGATATATGTATATGTATTGCTGATTCACTTTGTTATAAAGCAGAAATTTAACACACCATTGTAAAGCAATTATACTCCAATAAAGATGTTAAAAAAAAAGTGGTGCTGGGAAAACTGAACAGCTACATGTAAGAGGATGAAATTAGAACACTCCCTAACACCATACACAAAAATAAACTCAAAATGGATTAAAGACCTAAATGTAAGACGATACACTATAAAACTCTTAGAGGAATACATAGGAAAAACACTCTTTGATAAACCACAGCAAGATCTTTTATTTATTTTTTTTTTGTGGTACACGGGCCTCTCGCCACTGTGGCCTCTCCCGTTGAGGAGCACAAGCTCCGGATGCACAGGCCCAGCAGCCATGGCCCACGGGCCCAGCCACTCCGCGGCACGTGGGATACTCCCGGACCTGGGCACGAACCCGCGTCCCCTGCATTGGCAGGCGGACGCCCAACCACTGCGCCACCAGGGAAGCCTGCAAGATCTTTTTTGACCCACCTCCTAGAGTAATGAAAATAAAAACAAAAATATACAAATGGGACCTAATGAACTTAAAAGTTTTTGCACAGCAAAGGAAACCATAAACAAGATAAAAAGACAACCCTCAGAATTGGAGAAAATATTTGCAAACAAAGCAATGGACAAAGGATTAATCTCCAATATATATAAACAGCTCATGGAGCTCAATATCAAAAAAAACAACCCAATCAAAAAATGGGCAGAAGACCTAAATAGACATTTCTCCAAAGAAGACATACAGATGGCCAGGAGGCACATGAAAATATGCTCAACATCACTAGTTATTAGAGAAATGCAAATCAAAACTACAATGAGGTATCACCTCACACTGGTCAGAATGGCCACCATCAAAAAATCTACAAACAGTAAATGCTGGAGAGGGTGTGGAGAAAAGGGAACCCTCTCGCACTGTTGGTGGGAATGTAAATTGATACAGTCACTATGGAGAACAGTATGGAGGTTCCTTAAAAAAACTAAAAATAGAACTACCATATGACCCAGCAATCCCACTACTGGGCATATACCCTGAGAAAACCATAATTCAAAATGACACATGTACCCCAATGTTCATTGTAGCACTATTTACAATAGCCAGGACATGGAATCAACCTAAATGTCCAACGACAGATGAATGGATAAAGAAGATGTGGTACATATATACAATGGACTATTACTCAGGCATAAAAAGGAATGAAATTGGGTCATTTATAGAGATGTGGCTGGACCTAGAGTTTGTCACACAGAGTGAAGTAAGTCAGAAAGAGAAAAATATTGTATATTAATGCATATATGTGGAATCTAGAAAAATGGTACAGATGAACCCATTTTTAGGGCAGGAATAGAGACACAGATGTAGAGAACTGACATGTGGACACGGCGGGGGTGGGGGAGTGGCGGGGAAGGGGAGGGTGGGACGAATTGGGAGATTAGGATTGACATATATACACTACCATGTGTGAAACAGATAGCTAGTGGGAACCTGTTGTATAGCACAGGGAGCTCAGCTCGGTGCTCTGTGGTGACCTACATGGCTGGGATGGGGGTGGGGGTGGAAGGGAGGTCCAAGAGGGAGGGGATATATGTATACATATAGCTGATTCCCTTCACTGTATAGCAGAAACTAACAGAACATTGTAAAGCAATTATACTCCAATTAAAAAAAAAAGATGCATGGGGGGAAAAATAAATGAAAGCTCTTTAGGAGTTCTCAGTTTTTAAGATTATAAAGAAGTCCTAGAGACGAAAGAGTTTAAGTTTGCCTAAAAGCAAAAGTTTAAAAGTTTACTGGTTTAGAGTATTAATTGATAAAGAGCAAATATTGATTTTATATGTTCTAAAGAAAATAATTATTTTAAAGTAACTTTTGACTTTGGTTTCCAAAGTCCTTGCACATTTATCATTTTGCAGTAAATGTGAGAGGCAGGCAGGCCAGAAATTATTCTTACCTAAAGTACAAAGAAATGAAGAAACAGAGTTTTAGATCACATAGCAAGTTAGTAGCAGAGCAGCAAGAAAACATAAAGTATTTTCAACTCCAGCCCAACAATTTGGCTAATTAATGCAGCTCCTCCTTACCCTACATAGGGTGATTGTGACATCCTGAAATAGAATGGTATTGCAATAGAATGCGTTACCACCTGTAGCCACTTTCACATTAAACATCTTCATTTCTTGAGCTAACTCAGTGCTCTTTACTGGAGCAGACAGCTAAGCACAGTTCAATGCTTTCCGTTCATTCAAAAACAGTACTAACTTCTTTTGTAGGAGTTCTTTTTTTTTTCCTGGCTGCATTGGGTCTTCGTTGCTGCGTGCAGGCTTTCTCTAGTTGCGGGGAGTGGGGCTACTCTTTGTTGTGGTGCGCGGGCTTCTCATTGCCGTGGCTTCTCATTGCCGTGGCTTCTCTTGTTGTGGCCCGTGGGCCCTAGAGCAAAGGCTCAGTAGTTGTGGCGCATGGGCTTAGTTGCTCCGTGGCATATGGGATCTTCCTGGACCAGGGATCGAAACCCTGTCCCCTGCATTGGCAGGAGGATTCTTAACCACTGTGCCACCAGGGAAGTCCCTGTAAGAGTTCTTTATGTCTTCATCATTTGCTGGTAGAGCTTCTTTTTACAACTGTGGACAGCTTCTCAGGTATATCTGATAGGCTGACTTCCACTTGAGAATGAATTCCAAAGTAGTGGTCTTTCTAGGATTGTCATGATAATTCCCTGCTCAAGAACTTAACTTCTACCAGATCAAGTGTTTACTCTTCTGCTAAGTTTTCAATGCTCCCCAGATTTGGTCTCACATTTCTTGTTCAACCTTACTTCTTTTCCCTCTAGCATGCATTATCTTATGCAGGAGGGCTGTTATCCTTATACCAGCCTCATTCCCACTTCCATAAGAGCAGTTAGAATTTACTATATTTTTGCTCATTAATCCTTTAATACCCCTGGGAATTAGCTATTACTATCCTAATTTTACAGACAAGGAGCCGAGCCCAAAGATATTAATGTGACAAGCTTAAGACAACACATCTGATCAATGGTGGAGCCAACATTCAAACCCAAGTCTGTCTGGCAATGAGGCTAGTGCTCTTAGCCATTACACCAAATATATTGGTAAGTGAATTAAATTTAAATAGGCTAAATGATCCAAGATTTTGTGCTAATACTTCCTAAAAGAAAACAACTAAATGCTGTTTACAAGAGACACATCTAAAATATATGAATACAAGAAGATTAAAAGTCATAGGTTAAGACCACCACTGACCTGCACACACACATACAAGTTGGTGTAGATAAACTTTAAGACAAAAATCAGTATTAGAAAAAAGAGAGGGATATCTGATAATTATAAAATGTTCAATTAATCAGGAAAATATAATAATTTTGACATATCTGATATATAGCTTCAAAGTACAGAAAACAAAGATTAGCTGTACAAGGAAAAAGATATAAATCCATAATGATAGTGGGAGATCTTAACATACTTCAATAATTGATAAAATAATTAAATAAAATATCAGAATATAAAAGACTTAACAATACAGTCAAGTCATTAGGTCAAATTTGTATTTGGGGAACACTGCACCCCTAAACAAGAGAGAATACAAATTATTCTTTTCAAATACAAAAGAAAACTATTTGGAACTGAATAATAATGAAAATAATGTTATTGAAACTTGAAGTTAATTGCTTATAGAGAAATTTATAGTCCTAAATGCATATATCAGGAAAAAAACACAACAAAAGGCTGAGAAACCAATGAGCTAAGCATTCATTTCAAAAAATTAGAAAAAAAGGGGAAGATAGGAAATGATAAGCAATATTAACAGAAATTAATAAAAAATAAAGCATACATATAATAGGATCAACGAAGTCAAAGGTTGGTCCTTTAAAAAAGTAATAAAATTGCTAAATGCCTGGCAAACTGATTTTAAGAAAAAAGAGAGAGATAGCAAAATAACCAATGTTGGGAATAAAAAAATGGGACATTACCAAAGATCCTATAGACATTAAATGATAATAGAAGATACTACGAAAAACTTTGTCAATAAATTTGAAAATGTAAATGAAGTAGACAATGTGCTAGAAAAACACTGTTAAAAACTGAAACAAGCAGAAACAGAAAATCTGAATAGCATTAAACTACTTAATCTTTTTTTTTTTTTTTTTTGCAATACGCGGGTCTCTCACTGTTGTGGCCTCTCCCGTTGCGGAGCACAGGCTCTGGACGCGCAGGCTCAGTGGCCATGGCTCACGGGCCCAGCCGCTCCGCGGCATGTGGGATCTTCCCGGACCGGGGCACGAACCCGCGTCCCCTGCATGGGCAGGCGGACTCTCAACCACTGCGCCACCAGGGAAGCCCTACTTAATCTTTTAATGAAAAACTTCCCATGAAGAAAACTTTAGGTTCAGATTGTTTCTTTGGTGAATTCTAGCAAACACTTAAGGAAGAAATAATGATCAATCTTATACAAACTCTTCCTGAGCCTTGAAAACAAAGAAGTACTCACTAGCGTATTTCATGAGGCCAGCAAAACCTGACATGTTTCTATTAGAAGAAGGAAAATAATAGACCAACCTTACTTGTAAACATAGACACAAAATATTAAACAAAATTTTAATACTACTCTATATCCAGTAATACATAAAAAGGCCAACATATCATGATCAGGTTGGGTTTATGCCAGCATTGCAAGGTTGGTTGAACAGTGGAAAACCAATCCATGCAATTTACCATACTAACAGAATAAAAGAGAAAAATCCTATGATCATCTCAACTAGTGCAGAAAAAACATCTGATAAAACTCAATATCCAATCATGATAAAAACTCTCAGCAAACTAGGATTAGAAGGGGAATTCCTTAACCTGTGAAAACGTTTGTTAAAAAACAAAACAAAACAAAAACTCAGCAACCCACTTCAAACAATGGTGAAGTGTTGAGAGATTTCCCTTTGAAATCAGGAACAACATAAAGGTGCCACTACTACTACTTCTCTTCAACACTGTACTGGAGGTCCTAGCCAATTGGCTAAAGCAAGAAAAAGAAGTACAAGGTATAAGGATGGAAAGGAAGAAATCAACTGTTACTATTCACAAATGATATAATTGTATGTAGAAGATCTAAAAGAATATACAGTAGCTAAGCCAGTGTGATACTGGCATAAGGTAGATAAATAGACCAATGGAATAGAATACAGAGCCCAGAAACAGACTAATGCTATATGGACACTTGATTTGTGGCAATGTATTATAGAACAACATATTTTCAACAAGTGGTGCTGAAACAACTGGATACTCATATCGGAAAAAAAAAAAAAAGAAACCTGATCTCTCCACCATAAATAAAAATCAATTCCAGGTAAATTGTAGGTGTAAATGTGAAAGGACAAACTGTAAGGCTTCTAGAAGGTAATACAGGAGATCTATCTTTATTACACATTCACAAACGATGATATCCAAATGGCCAATAAACACACACAAAAAGGCACTTGATCTCATTAGTAACTAGGGAAACACAAATTAAAACCATAACAAGATAATAGTATATAATAGCTGAAACTAAATAGGCTGACAATAACATGTCAGAACTCTCATATGGGAACTCTCCCATGCTGCTGGAATCAATTTTATACAATCCCTTTGGAAGAGTTTGGCATTTCATTATCTATTAAATATATGCATACTTGATGACCTAGAAATTCCACTCTTAGATGGGTATGTTACAGAAATTCATCTACATGTCCACCTAGAGACATATTCAAGAATGTTTATAGCAACCTAATCCACAGTAGTCCCAAACTGGAAACAACTCCATTAATTTTAAGTAATGAAAGTAATACGATAAGTAATGAAAGTCAGTGCAATAAAGAAATTTGGTGCATGTTTCAGGAGTTAATTTCACTTTTTTTGTGAGCCTTATATTAGAAGAGATGTTGTAAATACAAATAAAGGCCACTCCATTTAAATTCCACATGTTATGGGTTCACACTTTGAATCTGTACTTATGGTCTCCTCTCCACGGGGATCTAGGTTATTAAGGGCCAAGTGTTCCAGGACTCAGAAGGAATAAGTTTGCAGAGATGGCCCTCCTGAATGTGATATCACTGAGGTTTTGCCTTTGGTGGGAATCTCAATGGACCATGCTTCATGTGAAACATTTGTTCCTCTTAGGTAGCATGAAACAAGTATCAGGGCACTCTGCTTGGGCTTTGCTCTTGTAAGGAGAGGGGTTAGGAAATCCTTCACCATGGTCACCTACATCACACTTATTCCACCTGATAGTATCACACAGTTTGTTTCCCACATATATCCTAACTCCTAACTAGCTAATTCTACCATGTAGATGAAGCATAGGCTTAAATACTTTTGCATCTCATAGCACATGAGTTAGTTACATAATAGGCTCTCAACAAGTGTTTTTACTGCCTACATGTGTTTCATTACTGTACACATATTTGAAATATATATAATCAGCAGTTTTTCCACAGCTATAATGGTTTACACCAAAACTGTAATTTTGGTTCACATCAAGTTTTCCATCACCCAGGAGAAAAGGCTTTTTGTTATTCTGTTGATATCGGCAAAATTTATAAATTTTGTCTCCTGAGAGTTGGCAAGAAGCATGTTCAACCTCAATATGGAAAAGGAAGACTGTGGAAGTCAGTTAACTACATTTACATTTAAGGCATGCAAATAGTATTAGACTGAGCTCTCTGGGAGTCAAGCAAAAATTAATAGATCTGTTTTATTCCAAAAGGATTCTGAGGAAGTTGTTGCTTATACAGCATTTTGGCTAGAAATCTATGAATTTTACATGATTGCAAGCAAATGTGCTAGCTGGTGTTTCAATGTTGTTCTAGAAACATCTAGATAGGGTGTGAGAAGCTCAAAGACTAGAGTTGCTGAACTCTCAGACTTGAGTTTTTTTCCTTAGAGCACTCAGCAATTTACTAGTGCTGCCCCCTTTTTTCACTCCTAGTCTATCTGAAATAGTCAATGGTTTGCAGCAGCAGCTAAACAGGAGTGGGGCTCAGTGATTCTGTAGTTAGACTGGACGTTTAACATTGAACTCTCTTTTAAGATCTGGAGATCAGGCATACAAACCAAGTCCTCTTCACTGTTGCCTGAATTGTCTCAGAACTATTAAATAGTTCTTTTCTATCAGTCAAATAACTCCTGGAATATCTTAACTCTCACAGAGACTGTGTTAGCAAGAAGGTGGCTCTTCAGAAAGGAGGTGACTTCACTGGGCTTAGAATGCTTATGGCAATCCTTTCTCTTGCCATTCCCAAGACTTATCTTTTACACATTATGCAAAAAGGAACTCTACTTCTGATGGCTGAGGTCTGCAAGGCGGCTTATAAAAGTGTATCTAATGAACTGGCTGAAAACGATTGTGGAGCACTGTCCTACTGATATGCCCCTAATTTCACCAGGTGCCACTCTCCAGAGATGAAGTCAATTTGTAGATAAATGAGAAGTCTTAAGAGCAGCTGTAGGGTAATTCTATCTCTAGCAACACAAAACTTTGGCACCATTAGGGAAAGGAAGGGCGCAGCACCCAGTAACCACAGAAAGAGAACCAAGGTTGCAACTTAGCATTAGCATTTACTAGCTGCACGCCCTCGGGCAACTTAGTGTCTCGGAGTCTCAGTTTTTTCATCTGTAAAATGGAGATTGCTTACTTGAGATCTAGCATTAAGCACTGTGCCAGGCACGAAGTAGGCGACGAGAAAATGATAGCTATTTGCTCTAATGGTTATAGGCACGAATCAGTTTTGAGTTAGTTTAGTGACTCCGCAGGAAGGGAGAGCAGAGGTGGAGCAGCAGGAAAGGATGGCGTTGGTTCGCTCGTCAGGTCCCCAGCACCGCCCTTGTCTCCTGCTCCGAGGCGTTTGCTCCCGCAAGCTACTCCAGAGGCTCAGGCCACACTCGAGGAGGCCACCCAGGGCACTAGGACACCTCGGGGACGCTTGCGGTTTGACTCCCGGTCTAGCCCATCCCGGGCCGAACCAACCCCGGGACTGCTCGAACTCACCTGCTTGACAGGTGTCGGAGGTCTGGGGCGTGACCGCGGAGGCGGGCGGGTGCGGTGGGCGGGAGCTGAGACTATGAAGCTCCAGGCGCATGGCACCCGCCGCCCAGTCGCCGCGGTGGCTGCCGGGATGCGCCGCAACGAATGGTCGCGCCGGGCGCAGCTTTGAGTGACCTTTCACCCGCGCCCAGCGGTCCCGGGCGGCGGCACAAGGCGGAAGCCATGGCGGAGGCGGTGGCTGCGGCTGCGGCGGGCGGGACGGGCGCGGACGCGGGCTCCGGTTCTGCAGCGGACAGGGAGCGGGACCGCGCCGGGCGGAGGCTGCGGGTTCTTTCGGGCCATCTGCTGGGCCGGCCCCAGGAGGCTTTGAGTACCAATGAGTGCAAAGCGCGGAGAGCGGCGGCGGCGGCGGCGGCCGCCACGGCGGCGCCCACTGCCACTCCCGCCGCGCAGGAGTCGGGCACCATCCCCAAGAAGCGGTGAGTAGCGGCTCTGTGGAGCGAGCTGGCGGTGAGGACCAGTCCGGGCCTGTGCTGCGGGAGGGCACCGGCGAGATGGGAAGGGAGGTGACACGGGTGGGTGGAAGGCATTCAGGTTCCAGAAAGTGCGGACCATCTCGTTTTTAAGAGAGCGTGGATGAGACCCTGGACTCTGTCAGGAAGGGGGACGGATGAAATGGTGGATTTTGGTCACTGAGAGTAGTAGACCTGAAGAACTCTTATTGGGGAAGGCTTTCAGGGGACCCTTTTTCTTGGATTCATAATGCAAGAAATTCATTCTCTGTATGGAATTAATACTTTGGAAGCCAAGGTCTTGGAATAAATAGAAGGGGTATTATTGTGATCCTCTAAAGAAATTTAGGTTTGTACCAAATGATGGATCTCTTCTAATTCGCTCAAGCTTCGGTGCGGGGAGAAGTGGTTTCTGGAAGAAGGTGCTGCTGACTGGTTTCTGTGGGGTAGATTTCTGCTTGTTTAGGGACATGGTCTTTGACTTTGAGGGAGGAAATCGAGGGGTGGCTTAGAAGCAGTAAACAGCAGACACTAGTTAGTGATTTAGGGTGTGGTGGTAGCTACTGAGCTGTGGTGTAACCAGAAGGTGAAAGATCCTTGTCTGTGGTTGAGATTGTTTGTAAGACATCTTGACTACGACTTTTTGGCGAAATGTTAAGCTCTGATGGAAGCCACAAGGAAAAGCTATTTTTTGAGATGTGGTTTTGTCAGCATGGATAAACTTTTAAAGTGGAAAAAAAAGTTGCTAATGTTTAATGTGTACTTTCAATGAGCCAGAGATTGTGCTAAATCTGTGATTTCTTTTACTCCTCTCCAAACTATGAGATAGGTGCAGTTATCTCTCATTTTACAGATGAAAAAATAAACAAGATTTAGAAGCCTGCTGCAGGATTGGCAGGTACACTGTGTGGCCGGTTAGATTTCGAAAGTGCGTCAAGTTGACTTTAGGGCCAAATTCTTGAGCAGTACTGCTTCCAATGAATTCATTCATTAATTCAACATTCATGAGTCCTTCCTTCAATACATGCTCACTGTACTAAGAATAGAGAGATTTAAAAATGCAGTATTTACTCATAAGGAACTGATAGCCTAGTAAAGTAATGTTATAACACAGTGAGATAAGAAACTTAGCTGATAACCATAGCAAATAGTCACTTAACCCAGATTTGGGTATTTATTTGTGAGGGCAAAGGCTTTCCAGAGTAAGGATTGCCTGAGTAAATCTTGAAGGTTGTATTGGAAGGAGCCTGCCAAAGGAGAAGAGCTTTTTTTTTTTTGGCGAGAGGGCTACTCATCGTTGCAGTGCGCGGTCTTTTCATTGCGGTGGCTTCCCTTGTTGCGGAGCACGGGCTCTAGGCACGCGGGCTCAGTAGTTGTGGCGCACGGGCTTAGTTGCTCCGCGATATGTGGGATCTTCCTGTACCAGGGATTGAACCTGTGTCCCCTGCATTGGCAGGCGGATTCTTAACCACTGCACCACCAGGGAAGTCCAGAGAAAAGCATTCTTGGTGAAAAAACTGTGTTCACAGGTAAAGCAGTGAGAGGTTGAATTGCTAAGAGTTACGTGTTGCAGGAGGAGGTGAGAATGACTTGGGATGAGGGTTGGAGATGTGGTCTTGTTTGCAGGATTTTATGTGGGGTAAAACATAATTACATTTACCTTTTAGAAAGGTCACATTGAGGATTGAGTTGAAGGTTTAAACAGCTGAACATATAGTTTCTGGAAACATAGATCTGAGTTTGAATTTCTCCTTCACAATTCCAGCTGCATGACTTTGGGCAAGTCACTTAACCTCTCTCAGAGCTTTAGACCCCTCATCTTTGAAAATGAGGACAATAATTCCTGCTTTGCATTGTTGCTGTGAGAATTGGAAAATATAAAGTGATCAAGCGCTTAGTGCAATGCCTGTTTCATAACCCCTTAACAAATGGGAGATGCAGTTTTGATTGAGTCCAGAGACAGGGAGACCATTTAGAAGACTATTATCCTAGTGAGAAATGCTGTGATTCTGAACTAGGGCATAATGTTTGAAAAAGTATTAGGAGGTAAATTTTCCATAACTTGGTTACAGAGTGGTGGGGGAGGAAGGAATTAAGAATCACATCTTGGCCTCTGGCTTCATTTGAAGTTATATTAGCTGTGACTGGATTTAAAGCTTTTAATTTTTCTAATGGCTTAATGTACATTTATGTCCATTTATTTGTGTGCATCTGTGTGATTGTACATTTATATGCAGGTTCACACTCTCAGAGCTAAGTAGGTAGGACAGGTGTTCCTTAAGGCTGGATTTAGGGGCCTTTGTCTGTAGCATTTGGAGAAAAATAGTAGTGTTTGGAAGGCACATTGGGGTAATGGATGAGGCTTCTCATGGCTGAAGGTGACTGGTCTGGGAGGCCTTCTGTGGCTGTTCCACGGACTGAAGTCCCAACTGTATGTAATCTATGCTATCAGTGGCTCTGGTCTTTCATTCAGGATTAGATGTGGCTAGTGGTAAAATTTAATCCTGTACAACTGTTTTAAAGTTTGAATCAAAATATGAGGGAACACAAAAACTTGTGTTCGATGGAACATCAGAAGCTTCTTCACAGAGTGATCTACTGCTTAGCTGGGGCTCAGTTTGCCAGCACCAGAGCTGAGCCTAAAGGGAAGGCAAGTGATGGAGCAGGAAGGAGCCAGTGTGTATATCTAGTAAAGTGTGAGTGTGACTATATGTCATTATTTTGGAAGCATTTGGTGATGTGTATTATTCGTATAATTCCTTCTCTTTTATTACCCTGGATGATGTCATTGGTAGTAATTCTTTTATCTCATGACTGATTATCATCATGGAATTGGAGGAGTAACTTCTTGAAACTCCATGCTTTTATTCCTCTTACAGAGTAGTCATGCATGTTAATTTACTCAACATTTATAGAGTAGTTGCTTTATAACATACTGTCTTAGGTTCTTAGGTATTGGAGGTAAAGAGATGATAATAGTCCTTGGCCTCAAAGAATTCAGCATAGAAAGGGAGATGCACATGCCAGTACATTTTGAGTAGAGTCAATGTAGATACAGGTATAGATGCAGCACAAAGGAAAGAAAGAGTGATTTACTTTGTCTAGGGGGTCAGGGAAAGCTTTCTGAAGACGGTTTAAAAATATGGATGATAGTGTGGTAGGTTGATTGGAAGGTGAGGGGAGTTTGTATTCCAGACAGAAGTTATAGCATATGGCAAAGCAGGGGGCCGTGAAAGTGCATCTTGTATTTGGGTAACTAAATAATTCAGTATTGGTAGAGGTGGGAGTAAAGTGAAAAGAGGAGGGCATAAGCAGGTCATGGAGGCCTTTGGCCTGTAGGTCATCAGTCCATTCATTCTTTCACTCGTTTATGTGTGAATGTTTGCTTACTATGCAACACATAACTGAACAAAAACTGCCGTTATTGGGCTTCCTTGGTGGCGCAGTGGTTGAGAGTCCACCTGCCGATGCAGGGGACACGGGTTCGTGCCCCGGTCTGGGAAGATCCCACATGCCGCAGAGCGGCTGGGCCCGTGAGCCATGGCCACTGAGCCTGCACGTCCGGAGCCTGTGCTCCGCAACGGGAGAGGCCACAACAGTGAGAGGCCCGCGTACCGCAAAAAAACAAAACAAACAACAACAAAAAAAACCCTGCCATTATGGACTTACATTCTAATTGGAGTGGAGATAGTGAACAGACAAGTAACACAGTATGTCAGATGATGGTAAGTATGATGAATAAAAATGAAGCAATGTAGGAGGATAGATGATGAAGAGCCCTTGAAGGAATTAAGCCAGGAAGGGACATGATCAGATTGGGTTTGGGTTTGAGAGCAGTCACTTTGTTCGGAATGGATTGGTTTGGGTTTGAGAGCAGTCACTTTGTTCGGAATGGATTGGAGAAGGATGAAGACGGATATAGGAAGATCCGTTCGGGGAGGCTGTTGTAGCAGAACAGGTGAGAAATAATGAAGGATTAAACCAAGATGATGGCAGTGAGAATAGAGAGGAAAGGATGGATTTGCATTTTGGAAGTTAGTGCATTAGGTGATATTTAAAACCTGTTACACTTGTCACATGGTCTCCTATGAGTTGGTTCTAATTACTTCTGTCCAGGAACATATATTCTCATTATTTGAAGTTGCAGAGTAGAGTTTTGAGGATGATGGTTTACTTTTGGACCTCTGTTTTCCTTTAAGTGCATGTTACTCCGTGAACAATTTCTTTTTGCTCTTGCTTCTGAATGGAGTTTTAGATTCCTAAAAATCATAATAAATGTCAACTAAATATGTGACATTTTTATGCCTTGGTTTTGGATTTTTTCAGTTTTTTTTGTTTTAAGTTACTGTAATGTTATGAAAAAGAGAAGGAAAAAAGCCCTTGTTCACATCTGTCTCTCCATACTGATAATCACTTCTCCAGTTGTAATTTTGGCTCCAACTTCTTTGTGGTTTGCGTTAGTCAAAACTGTTCTATGGCAGTTTTTACAGAGGTTATAAACTCTTATGTTTCAGATCAAAAGAATATCTGATTAAGAAAGCTATTAATTACTTAATTTACTTGCCCATACTGTTACTTATACACACCATTCTTTAAAAAATAATGTATTATTTAACACCTACCAGAAACCTTGGTAGATATTTTCCAGAAGGAAAAACCTGAGTTAACCTCTTGTAAATGTTTCCCAGGAGGACATCTGAAGCCTGTAAGAGCTGATGCATTTCTGCAACAAGGTTATTTGCACAAGTGACCTGACGTATGATTTAACGTCATTTGGCAAAATTAGAGCTTATTTTAGTAATTATGCTGAATGAAATACTTAGCCTGCATTGAGTTCCTAGCTAGGAATTCTAGTAATAGTAGTAATAGGAGTTTTAATTTGATTAAGTCCTAATATACCAGGTACTCTGCTGAGGCTTTACGTACATTATCTCATTTAATTTTCAGAGTAGCTCTGAAAAGGAGGTGACACTGTATGTATGTTATGGGTGAGGAAGTAGAGGCTTAGAGTAGTTAACTTGTCTAAAGTCATGCAGTTACGAAATAAAAGAGACAGCATTTCAACTCTGATCTGTCTTCCTCCAGAGGCTGCATTTCTTCCCCTATGCAATATTACTGCACTTGATGTTGTTCTCTAGGGGAAATTACCTACTTGGTTGTCATCAAGCTGTTTTCTTTGTCATCCAAGTTGCAAATCTTTTGTTATTGAATAGATCATGATCATATACAGTGTCATAATTAAGAGAACATTAGTTTATATTGTACTTATTATATAAATTATAAAATATATGATCCTGTCAAAATGAAATTCATAATATATACAATGGAATATTACTCAGCCATAAAAAGAAACAAAATTGAGTTATTTGTAGTGAGGTGGATGGACCTAGAGTCTGTCATACAGAGTGAAGTAAGTCAGAAAGAGAAAAACAAATACCGTATGCTAACACATATATATGGAATCTAAAAAAAAAAAAATGGTTCTGAAGAACCTAGGGGCAGGACAGGAATAAAGATGCAGACATAGAGAATGGACTTGAGGACACAGGGCAGGGGAAGGGTAAGCTGGGACGAAGTGAGAGAGTGGCATGGACATATATACACTACCAAATGTAAAATAGATAGCTAGTGGGGAGCAGCTGCATAGCACAGGGAGATCAGCTCGGTGCTTTATGTCCACCTAGAGGGGTGGGATAGGGAGGGTGGGAGGGAGACGCAAGAGGGAGGAGTTATGGGGATATATGTATATGTATGGCTGATTCACTTTGTTATAAAGCAGAAACTAACACAACATTGTAAAACAATTATACTCCAATAAAGGTGTCTAAAAAAAAAAGAAAGTATAATGCATTGTTTAAAATGATAGACCAACCTGTTTCCTTTTGTGAGTGAATTTTGCCATTTGACTTGTGAGAGAAAATGGTGTCGAGAATAAAAGGGAAAGAGGAGGAGGAGGACTGTGGAAGACGCCAGATCAGAGGAGAAAGGAGGAGAGGAGAAGAAGTAATGGGGGATTTACTGCCTGGGTGTAAATTAACTATCTTTGGACTGTAAATGAATAAGAAACCCTGAAGACTTAATCTCCATATTTGGTATCATACTTCTCTTAGATTGGAAGTATCATTTAGAGATGGACCACATCTTCTGTAAATAGACTTCATTATGTCAGGAAGTTTCTACTATAGAGCCATCTACCTTCTGGTCACTTAATAAAAATATCTACTAATAAATTAAGTGATCTCTTTTTAGGATGCAGAGAAATGGAGTGCTGTTGTAGTCAGATGAGATACTTTATGGAACCGTTTAAAAGCAAGTGCTGGGGCTTCCCTGGTGGTGCAGTGGTTAAGAATTCACCTGCCAATGCAGGGGACTCAGTTTCGATCCCTGGTCCAGGAAGATCCCACATGCCGTGGAGCAACTAAGCCCGTGTGCCACAACTACTGAGCCTGTGCTCTAGAGCCTGTGTGCCACAACTATTGAAGCCTGTGCGCCTAGAGCCTGTGCTCCGCAACAAGAGAAGCCACCACAATGAGAAGCCTGCGCAGTGCAATGAAGAGTATCCCCGGCTCGCCACAACTAGAGAAAGCCTGCGTGCAGCAAGGAAGACCCAACACAGCCAGAAATAATAAATAAATAAATAAATAGCAAGTGCTAAGCAAGTATTACTCCTTTTGGTTTTATTTTCTTATTACTGAAATAAGATACTAATAATAAACTAATCTTCAACAGATTATGTTAATTTCAAATCCAAACCAAATTAAGGTATTCTAAGTAGGGTTTACTCTCTTTGTTGGGCTTTAGGGGTAATATTTAGTTATACCTCTGTCCCACATCTGAGTTCAGAATCAGTTGAGAAGTAAGAGTCAGAATATAGACAGATGGAGTAAAAATGTCAGCTTTATTACCAATAAAGCTGGTTGGAGTATATGGCTTGGATCTGGGCTACCTAATATTTACCCTGAATTAGCTATGCTCAGTCACAGGCAGTGCTGGACCACAGATTTCCTCTGCAAGGGCAGAGTCGGCTCTGGGAAACCTCATACATGGCACTGAGAGACTAGAGTATAACCTCTCCATAGCCGATAGATTGGAGAGAGAGAAAAACAGCTGACCCCAGGTGCTTAGTGCCTCCTCTCAGAAGCCACTAACCAGGTAAGTCACTCTTCCCATGAGAAAGAGTAAATGTGTGAGGGCTGGGGAGAGGCCAGGACTGTTACCTTTCTGAAGTCCCTCCACGTGGGAAACTGGAGGCTGGAGAATGGAGGTTTTGCTGGAATGTTTTTGGAGAAATTAAGGGAAAGGGCTGAAAACTTTTTGGTAAATAAACAGTCTTCCACCTTTATCATTTGCATGTATTATCCACGTTGCCTACTGAATATATTATAGTTTCCTTGGTAGGGCAGTTAGCGTCCTCCAGGAGGATCTGTCTAAATCAGCCTTTCCAAGCTGTCTCTTATTTCCTTGATACCTACTGTGTACTCTAGCTACATACCAGAATTATTGCTGTTACCAGAACATGGTCTTCCCTTCCCCTTTTCTTTTTTGATATGTTAGTGTGTCTCAAAGTATAGTACACATAGCACTGATGGTCCTGAGGTAATTTGGGGTGGTACAAACCTTATTTGGATAGTTATAAATGTTTGTATATATACTTATTTTTGTTAACCTTTATTGAACTCTTACAAATTTATTATAAAAGTAAATGCATAAATCTGAAGTTTACAGCTTACTTTTTTTTAAAATTTTATTTTTGGCTGCATTGGGTCTTCGTTGCTGTGCGTGGGCTTTCCCTCGTTGCGGCGAGCGGGGTCTGCTCTTTGTTGTGGTGCATGGGCTTTGCATTGCAGTGGCTTCTCTTGCTGCGGAGCATGGGCTCTAGGTGCGCGGGCTTCACTAGTTGCAGCACACGGGCTTAGTAGTTGTGGCACGCAGGCCCTAGAGCACGCAGGCTTCAGTAGTTGTGGTGTGTGGGCTCAGTAGTTGTGGTACGCGGGCCCTCGGGTGCACAGGCTTCAGTAGTTGTGGCGTGCGGGCTCAGTAGTTGTGGCTTACAGGCTCTAGAGTGTAGGCTCAGTAGTTGTGGTGCACGGGCTTAGTTGCTCCGCGGCGTGTGGAATCTTCTTGGACCAGGAATCGAACCTGTGTCTCTGGCGTTGGCAGGCAGATTCTTAACCACTGTGCCACCAGGGAAGTCCCTTTGCTTAGCTTTCTTAAAAGAAAAACATTAATGTCTGACTTTGATTCTCTTCTCTTAAGCATTCGTATATTTAATTCTAGGTCTTTCTGTAGTTAAAATATGCTTACTCATTAAGGAAGGCTGTTACCATTCTAGGTAACTGCAGTTACTTTTGACAAGGGAGTTTTGCCTCTTGAGTGAGATCATCTTAACACTCACTAAGAAAAATACTGTGTTGTAAATAATATTTGGCCTTGCCAGCATATCTCAAGTTACTAACCAGAGATTTGGGTCAGGATGCTGACCGGATTCTTGTCAGTAACTTTACTGGGACTCTCCAAACTCTATTTATAGTTGCCATGTCAGCCACCTCATAGCACCAAGTGGGGAGCGTTCATGTATTTCAGGACTTTGTAATCAAGTAATACGAGTTATTTAATTTTTATATTCACAGTTTGCAACCACAGATTATGTAGTTGGATTTTTCATTTCTTCTAAAGACGTTTGAACTTAATAGGAATCCAGCATCAGGGATATTAAAATGACACCCACTTGAATTCTATTCTGCTGTCAACTCATATTTTATAAATTACTGTCCACTAGAGCTTTCTGTGATGATGGAAATGCTCTGTGGTCTTCACTGTCCAATACGGTAGCCACTAAGCACATGTGGCCATTAAGCACTTGAAATTAAGGGGCCATTAAGCGGCTAGTGTGACTGAGGAGCTGAGTTTTAAATTTTGTATACTTTTAATTAATTTAAATTTAAGTAGGCACATATGGCTAGTGACACTATGTTAGCACAGCTATAGTTTGAAACTTAACTCATTATCTATCTTTTCTTGTTCCCAAATGAAGTTACTGTTCTGAGTTTTCTTATTTCTCTAAATATTACCACCAGTTCTATAGTCACATCCTTCAGCCCTTACTCTTGAACGTCTTTCCATATTTTTTTTTTCCAACTTTTAAAAATTGAAGGATAATTGACTTAACAATGCTATATTAGTTGCAGGTGTACAACCTAATTATTTGATATTTTTATGCATTACAAAATGATCACCACGTTAAGTCTACTTATCATCTGTTACCATACAAAATTATCACAATATTACTGACTTATAATCCTTAATTGTACATTACATCTCCATAACTTAATTTTTTTTAATAACTGGAAGTTTGTATTTCTTAAGCTCCCTCACCTATTTCACTCATCCCCCGCAACCCCCTTCCCTCTGGCAACCACTATCAGTTTGTTCTCTGTATTAATGAGTCTCATTTTTTAAATTTTATGTTTGTCGTTTGTTTTGTTTTTTAGATTCTACATATAAGTGAAATCATGCAGTATTTGTCTTTCTCAGTCTGACTTATTTCACTTAGCATAATACCCTTTAGGTCCATCCATGTCGTCACAAATGGCAAGGTTTCATTCTTTTTTATGGCAAGTAATATTCCATTGTGTGTGTGCCATATATTTTCCTTATCTGTTCATCTATTGATAGACACTTAGGTTGCTTCCATATCTTGGCTTTTGTAAATAATGCTGCAATGAACATAGGGGTGCATATATCTTGGATCATATGGTGGTTCAATTTTTAGTTTTTTGAGGAACCTCCATACTGCTTTCCATAGTGCTGCCCAATTTACATTCCCACCAACAATGCACAATGGTTCCCTTTTCTCTGCATCCTCACCAGTGCTTGTTCATTGTCCTTTTGATAATAACCATTCTGACAGTTGTGATGTGATAACTCATTGTAGTTTTGATTTGCATTTCCCTCATGATTTGTGATATTGAGCATCTTTTTATGTGTCTGTTGGACATCTGTATGTTTTCTTTGGAAAAATGTCTATTCAGGTTCTCTGCGAGTTTTTAAATTGGGTTGTTTGGGGCTTTTTGATGTTGAATTGTGAATTCTTTGTGTAGTTTGGATGTTGACCCTTATTGGATATATTGTTTGCAGATATTTTCTCCCGTTCAGTAGGCAGTTGTTGATAGTTCTTTCACTGTGCAAAAGCTTTTTAGTTTGATGTAGTCTCATTTGTTTATTTTTGCTTGTTTCTCTTGCCTGAGGAGACATATCCAAAAAAGTATTAAGACTGTTGTCAAAGAGTGTACTGCCTGTTTTTTTCTAGGAGTTTCATAGTTTGAGGTCTTAAATTTAAGTCTTTAACCCTTTTTGAATTTATTTTTGTATGCAGTGTGAGAATATAGTCCAGGCAGATTCTTTTGCAAGTTGCTATTCAGTTTTTCCAGCACTATTTATTGAAGGGACTGTTTTTTCTCGCCTCCTCTGTCATAGATTAATTGAACATATAAGTGTGGGTTCATCTCTGGGCTCTCTGTTCTGTTCCACTGATCCATGTGTATGTTTTGGTACCAGTACCATACTGTTTTGATTACTGCAGTTTGAAATCAAGGAGTGTAATATCTCTGGCTGTGTTCTTTCTCAAGTAGAGAAAGGTGCTTTTGGCTATTTGGGGTCTTTTGTGTTTCCATACAAATTTTAGAATTATTTGTTTTAGTGTGAAAAATGCAATTGGTATTTTGATAGGGATTGCATTGAATCTGTATATTGCATTGGGTAGTGTGATTGTTTTAACAATATTACTTCTTTCAATCCATGAGCACAGTGTATCTTTCCATTTGTTTGAGTCATCTTCAGTTTCTTTCATCATTGTATTATAGTTTTAAAGTACAAGTCTATTACCTCTTTTGTTAGGTTTATTCCTAGGTATTTATTCTTTTTAAAAATTAATTAATTAATTAATTTATATTTATTTATTTTTTTGGCTGTGTTGGGTGTTCGTTTGTGTGCGAGGGCTTTCTTTAGTTGTGGCAGGCGGGGGCCACTCTTCATCGCGGTGCACGGGCCTCTCACTATCGCGACCTCTCTTGTTGCGGAGCACAGGCTCTAGATGCGCAGGCTCAGTAGTTGTGGCTCATGGGCCTAGTTGCTCTGCAGCATGTGGGATCTTCCCAGACCAGGGCTCAAACCCGTGTCCCCTGCATTGGCAGGCAGGTTCCCAACCACTGCGCCACAAGGGAAGCCCTATTTATTCTTTTTGACGTAGTTTTAAATGGGTTTGTTTTCTTAATTTCTCTGATAGTTCGTTATTAGTGTATAGAAGTGCAACATATTTCTGTATATTAATTTTGTATGCTGAAACTTTTCTGAATTTATTGATGATTTCTAGTAGTTTTTTGGTGGCATCTGTAGGATTTTCTATATGTAGTATCGTGTTATCTGTAAACAGTGACAGTTTTACTTCTTCCTTTCCAATTTGGATTCTTTTTCTTGCCTGATTGCTGTGGCTAATACTTCCAATACTGTGTTGAATAAAAGTGGTGAGAGTGAGCATCCTTGTCCTGTTCCTGATCTTAGAGGAACGCTTTCAGCTTTTCATCATTGAGTATGATGTTGGCTGTGTGTTTGTCATTTGTGGCGTTTATTATGTTGAGGTATGTTCCCTCTATACCCACTTTTTGAGAATTTTTCATCATAAATGGATGTTGAATTTTATCAGTAGCTTTTTGTGAATCTATTGAGATGATTGTGTGATTGTTATTCTTCAGTTTGTTAGTGTGGTGTATGTGGAAAATCAACCATCCTTGCGTCCCTGGGATAAATCCTTCTTGATCATGCTGTGTGATCCTTTTAATGTATTAATATATTTGGTTTGCTAATATTTTGTTGAGGATTTTTGCATCTATGTTCATCAGTGATATTGGCCTGTAATTTTTGTTTGTTTGTTTGTGGTGTCTTTGTCTGTTTTTGGTGTCAGGGTGATTTTGGCCTTGTAGAATGAGTTCAGAAGTGTTCCTTCCTCTTCAATTTTTTGGAATAGCTTCAGAAGGATAGGTATTACTATTCTTTAAATTTTGGGTAGAATTCACCTGTGAAGCTGTCTGGTCTTGGACTTATTGTTTGTTGGGAGATTTTGTTTGTTTTGTTTTAGCTACTGGTTCAATTTCATTACTAGTAACCAGTCTGTTCATATTTTCTATTTCTTCCTTAGTCAGTCCTGGGAGATTGTGTTTCTAGAAGTTTATCTGTTTCTTCTAGGTTGGTCAATTTGTTGGTGTATAGTTGTTTGTAGTAAGCTCTTTTTATCCTTTGTATTTCTATGGTATTGGTTGTAACCTCTTCTTTTTCATTTCTGATTTTATTTAATTGGGCCCTCTCTCTTTTTTTTTTTTTTTCCTTGAGTCTGGCTAAAGGTTTATCAGTTTTATCTTTTCAGAGAACCGGCTCTTAGTTTTATTGTTCTTTTCTATTGCTTTTTACTCTATTTCATTTATTTCCACTCTGATCTTTATTATTTCTTTTGTTCTACTAACTTTGGGTTTTGTTCTTTTTCTGGCTCCTTTAGATGTAAGGTTAGATTGTTTATTTGAGATTTTTCCTGTTTCCTGAGGTAAGCATGTATTGCTATAAATTTCCCTCTTAGAAATGCTTTTGCTGCATTCCATAGATTTTGGATCATTGTGTTTCCATTTTCACTTATCTCCAGGTATTTTTTGATTTTCTCTTTGAGTTCTTCAGTGACTCATTGATTGTTTGGTAGCATGTTGTTTATACTCCACATGTTTGTGTTTTTTGCAGTTACTTTCTTGTAGCTGCTTTCTAGTCTCATAACATTGTGGTTGGAAAAGATGCTTCATATGATTTCAATATTCTTAAATTTATTGAGACCTGTTTTGTGGCCTGGCATGTGATCTATCCTGGAAAATGTTCTGTGTGCACTTGAAAAGAATCTGTATTCTGCTGTTTTGGATGGAATGTTCTGTATAGGTATTAATTCAGTCTGGTCTAATGTGTTGTTTAAGGCCAGTGTTTCCTTATTGATTGTCAGGATGATCTGTCCATTGATGTAAGTGAGGTGTTAAAGTCACCCACTGTTACTGTGTTGCTGTCAATTTCTCTTTTTATGTCTATTAATGTTTGTTTTATGTCTTTAGGTGCTCCTATGTTGGGTGTATATATATTTACAATTGTTATTTTTTTGGTTGGATCGATCCCTTTATCATTATGTAATATCCTTCTTTCTCTCTTTTTGTTTTAAAGTCTATTTTGTCTGTTGTAAGTATTGCTACCCTGGCTTTCTTTTCATATTCATTTGCATGGAATGCCTTTTTCATACCCTCACTTTCAGTCTGTGTGTGTCTTTAGATCTGAAGTGAGCCTCTTGTAGGCAGCATATATATGGGTCTTGGCTTTTTTTCTACTCAGCCATTCTATATCTTTTGAATGGAGTATTTAAAGTAATTATTGATAGGTATGTACTTATTGCCATTTTGTTCATTGTTTTGCAGGTGTTTTTGGTGGTTCTTTTTCTGTTTTTTTGTTTCTTCTTTTGCTCTTCTCCCTTGTGATCTGATGATTATCTTTAGTGTTATTTTGGATTCCTATCTCTTTTTTGTGTGTGTATCTATTAAAGAGTTTTGGTTTGTGGTAACTGTGAGGTTTATATATAGCAATCATATATACTTGGTTATTTTAAGTTGTTGATCCCTGAAGTTCAAATGCATTTTAACAATCCTGCATTTTTACACCCTCCCCCATGTTCACTGTTTGTGACATCATATTTTACATTCTTTTGTGGATGCACGCTTATTGTGGATACAGATGATTTTTCCTACTTTTGTCTTTTAACCTTCCTACTAGCTTTATAAGCAGTTGATCCATTACCTTTACTGTATATTTTGCCTGTGCCAATGAGATTTTTCCTTTTGTTCTTTTCTTTTTAATAAATTTATTTATTTATTTTTGGCTGTGTTGGGTCTTCGTTGCACGCTGGCTTTCTCTAGTTGTGGAGGGTGGGGGCTACTCTTTGTTGTGGTGCGCAGGCTTCTCATTGCAGTGGCTTCTCTTGTCACAGAGCATGGGCACTAGGTGTGTGGGCTTCAGTAGTTGCATCACGCGGGCTCAGTAGTTGTGGCTTGCGGGCTCTAGTGCGCAGGCTTAATAGTTGTGGCACACAGGCTTAGTTGCTCCGCGGCATGTGGTATCTTCTTGGACCAGGGCTTGAACCCGTGTCCCCTGCATTGGCAGTTGGATTCTTAACCACTGTGCCACTAGGGAAGCCCCTCCTTTTGTACTTTTAGTATTTATTTTTCTTCTTTTTTTCCTTTTTTATTTCTGGCTATGCTGTGTGGCATGTAGGATCTTAGTTCCCCAACTAGGGATTGAACCCATACCCCCTGCAGTGGAAGCACAGAGTCTTAACCACTGCACCACCAGGGACGTCCCAGTACTTTTCATATTTCTAGTTGTGGCCTTTCATTTTCTGCTTAGAGAAGTCCCTTTAACATTTCTTATAAAGGGGTTTCATGGTGCTGAACTCCTTTAGCTTTTGCTTGTTTGTAAAGTTTTTAGTCTCTCCTTCAAATCTGAATGAAATCCTTCCCAGGGAGGTATTCTTGGTCTAGGTTTTTCTCTTTTATTTCTTTAAATATATCGTGCCACTTCCTTCTGGCCTGCAGAGTTTCTGCTGAAAAGTCAGCTAGCTGATAGCTTTATGGGAGTTCCCTTGTCAGTAATTTGTTGCTTTCCCCTAGCTGTTTTTAATATTCTCTCTTTATCTTTAATTTTTGCCATTTTAATTACAGTGTGTCTTGATGTAGTCCTCTTTGGGTTGATTCTGTTTGGGACTATCTGTGCTTCCTGAACCTGAATGTTTGTTTCCTTTCCCAGATTAGGGAAGTTTTC
Source organism: Tursiops truncatus (assembly GCF_011762595.2). Classification (NCBI taxonomy): domain Eukaryota; kingdom Metazoa; phylum Chordata; class Mammalia; order Artiodactyla; family Delphinidae; genus Tursiops; species Tursiops truncatus. Next base: position 55,546,643 of record NC_047040.1, on the reverse strand, counting down.
AGCTATTATGTCTTCAACTATGTTCTCTGCCCCTTTCTCTCTTCTGGGACACCTATAATGAGATGTTAGCACACTTGACGTTCTAGAGGTCTCTTAAACTATACTCATTTTTTAAAAAATTATTTTTTTCTTTTTTCTATTAAGCTTAGGTGATTTCCACTGCTCTGTTTTCCAGTTTGCTGATCTGTTCCTCTGTATCATGTAGTCTGCTGTGGATTTGAGTGTATTTTAAAATCTTGGTTATTGTATTCTTCATCTCCGGTTCTTTATGTTTTCCTTCTCTTTGTTAAACTTTTCACTGTGTTCATCCATTCTTCTCCTGAGTTCTTTGAGCATATATATATGATCATTACCTTGGACTCTACTGGGGAGATTGCTTATTTCCACTTTGCTTAGTTCTTCTTTTGGGGTTTTGATTTGTTCTTTTGTTTGGAACATATTCCCTGTTTCCTTTATCTACCTCATTCCTGGTGTGTCTGGCTCTGTGGCCTGGGGAATCCTGGGGCTGGCGCTTGTCCACTGTGGGTGGGTCTGGGCCTGGTCTGGTGGTGGTAGTGGCCGGTTCCCTGGGCAGCTGACTGTGGGGCTGGGGGGGTCTTGGATGCCTGCCCACTGGTGGGCGAATAAGCCCCAAGTGCTAATATGCTAGAGGGAGGACTCCAGAATGGCACTTTCCCGTACTGTTGTTTTCATACTGTAGAATGAGCTCCCCAAAATGTCTGCACCAGTATCTGTCCCCAGGGGGAGTCCCAGTTGCCTCCTGCCTCTCCCGGGAGGCTTGCCAAGATCAGCAAGCGGGTCTGACCCAGGCTCCTTTTAAATTACTGCCTGTGTGCTGGGACTAAGAGCGTGTGAGATTTTGCACGCACCCTTTGAGAGTGGAGTCTCTGTTTCCTCCAACTCTCCTATACGCAGGCCCCACTGGCTTTCAATGCCAGCCATTCTGGGGCCTCATCTTCCCAGTGCAGGACCCCAGGCTAGGAGGTCCGGTGTGGGCCTCAAACCCCTCACTCCTTGGGGAGAACTTCTCCATGGATTCCGTTATCGTTCTGTTTGTGGGTTGCCTGTCTGAGGATGTGGGTTTTGAGTGTACCATGTCTCTGCCTCTTCTACCAATCATTTGGTTCCTTCTTTATATCTTTAGTTGTGGAAAACCTTTTCTGCATCTTCAGGTGATTCTCATAGATCGTCGCTCTGTAAATAGTTATAATCTTGGTATGCCTGTGGGCGGAGGTGAGCCCAGGGTCTTCCTACTCTGCCATCTTGGCCATGCCCCTCTTTTCATTCTTTTAACATTGAACTCTCTTTTGAATTATTCAAATTAATTCTATGGTCCCTCTGCTGCTTTTGTACATGTTTGTCTTGTGTGATCCTCACAATTACCCATTTATAGATTAGTAACTGAAGCTCATAGACACTTGCCAGGTAATAGTCACTTGTTACCTAGTAAGAGTAGAGCTTAGATTTGAGTCCAGACCTTTTCTCTCAAGTCTAGAGCTTTTTCCTTTATACTATACTGATATAACCAAGTCGTATTCATTTTTTCTTCGCAATCTTTCTCACATTCACTTTGTGCACTAAACAGGTATTTATCAGTCATTTGTGTTCTAGGTGCTTAGGTTGTATCAGTAAACAAAATGGACAAAGATTTTGCCCTCATGGAGCTTATGTTCTAATGAGTGAAATGGGTAATTATTTATTATGTTCAGTTAAATTGTTAAGTCTCTTAGAAGGTGGTAAGTGCTGTGGAAAAAAGAAAAAGTGGAGCAGAGTAAGGAGGTAGGTTCAGATTTTAAACAGGATGTTATTGGAGAACATGGCATTTGAACAGATATTTGAAGATGACAGAATTTAGCTGTATTCATATCTAATTAAATGAGTATTCCAGGCAGAAGAATAGTCACGTGAAGTTTCAAAGGGGTGAGGAGATGGCTAAAGAGTATCCAACTGATGTAGGGTGCAGGCACCCTAAGGGGAGGCGCACATGTGTCATATTAGGAGGGTAACAATGAGACTGGTGTAGCTGGAGTGAAGTCATAACCTCCTACCCCCAACCACTGTTTAAAGTCTGTACCTTTAAAATCTCAGCTTCTAATTTACCTGTCTCTTCTGTTCTAGGCAAGGTCTCTTATTCACATCACATTTTCTAACTTCCACACCTTTTCTTGTGCCATTCTCTAAAAAACCTTTGCTTATTTGACACCAGGCTTCAGGGTTTATTGTTTTGGCGATCTTTTCTTTTTGTTTTTGAGAATTGAGGGGAGGGCAGTCTGGGTCTGTTACCTCTTCCCTGTGATTTCTCACATTATGAACAGTAACTCTTAAAAGAAAAATACTGTTAAGTATCATGCAATGTAACATCTAGGCGTAGAGCCTTACTTCATTTAAATCAGTTGGATACTCTTTAGCCATCTCCTCACCCCTTTGAAACTTCACCTACCCAAGTTTGTTGGTGATTTATTCAGTGTTTTCTGTGTGCTAAGCACTGAGGAGGATTAGAACATAGTTTTTGCCTTCTGGGACTTGCAGTTCTACTAAGGAAGAGTGATGTGTATTTTATTACTGCAAGGTGCTAAGTGCTATAACAGATGTATGAGAGGGAAACGGTGACTGGTACAGCAGTGGAAGGGCAGCTTCATTTCAAAGAAACATAGATTCGAAGAATTGGAAGAGTATTATTCTATGTCACGATGGAAAAATTCTTATATCTGAGGGTGAAAACATTGATGAGAAGATTTGGATGATCATAGAATATATTCCCAGTTTTTCCCCATTTTAAAGAATGCTATGATAACCTTTTTACAATTAAATCCTTAAGAATTTTTTTAAGGCACATTTTTAAAAAGGGCTTAGCATTGGAACACATGATTCATTTACTTTGTTGGCAGAACCAAAAATAAAGGACAACTGCTTGTTTGGACTTAATTTTTGACCAATAATAAAGAATTGGACGTGATTGGAATCCTAGGAGAAATACTGCTGTTGTATTTGAGCTGATTTCTATTGTATAATTTAAGAAAGCAGCTTTCTAGAAATTCAGATAAAAGGAAATTATATGTTTTGGCCTGAGTTGCTAATGGGAAACCAAATAATGACCATAGGAAGCCTAGGAAACTGTTCTTTACCCTGCCTGGGCCTCTGAGGTGATGAGAAGGAGAGAGAGCTGAGGCGACTAGCTTAGATATGCCAATTTAAACTGCTTATTGTTATCAGTAAATAATGTATACTCCACACTTACTCAGTTGGCTCATACTTACCGTTTGGACACATCCCTCTATATGAGGTGATACACTTTAAGGATTATAGTCTTAGCAGTTTCCTTTTTCTCCCAACATATTATTTTGAAAAAATTTAAACATATTGCAAAATTGAAATCATAGCTTGATAGTTAAGGAGTGTTGGAGCCAGAAGACCAAGATTTAAATCCTAGGTTTATCGTATGCTGTTTATGTGACCCTGGACAGTTACTGACTCTCAACCTGTTTTCTTATGATTTAAATAGAGATAATAACATGTATATCACTGGATTGATGTGAGAAGTAAATGAGATAATGATTGGAAAATGCTTAGCTTTATTTTACAGCATTATGCAATACTGTTACTGTTGCAGTAAACTGTGTAGAAAGGAGTAATAAGAATCCTGTGCTGAAATAGTTTCTGAAGGTGGAAGCACGACAAGAAGTGGGAAGTCGTCAGTGGAAACCATGGCATTTTAATAGCAAGAACAAATTTCTAATAAATATCACCTTATGCATTAGAGAGGAAAGGAAGAACCAGAAGAGTAAAGAGCATCAGCAGTTTCGCATACTACATAGTAGGCTGTTGGTCAGTATCATGCACATGTTGGTCACCCTTACATTATTTCTCATTTTGCAACTCTTCTCAGTTGCTCTTAGGAGTCACGGCCCACTGCTGCCTCTACTTGGTATGTGGCCTTGGTGACCACATATATTGGAATGTGAATAAACATATTATTGTCCAAAAGACAAATTATTTGATAAATCGTTCTCTTAATTTTTATGCTTTATAAATGTATTAACTAGGAAATTTCCATAACAGGTCAACTTTCCAAAATTTGGATCAGAAAATATTGTCTCCGTGTAGCTCTTGTTCCCCCCTTCCAGGATAATCCTTTGTAAAATTTGGATATAGATCTGTCCACCACCTCTGTCATGTAACCAAATCTCCATTTCCTGTTATCCCTTTCCTCTGTCTTCCACAAGGTGAGTGCCCCCACTTTGTCTTCTTGCTGCCCTGTTCTGTTACAAAACTCTACTCGGTCAATCCTCTCCTATAGTGCAGTGAGTTTAAAGTTTTAATTTTTTTCCCCTTCCTCCATATCCAGTCCCTCTTGATTTTAATAGAGTTTGGGTGAGAGCAGCTTGATTTTAAATCATTTACATTATTGTTGACTATATTCCCCACACTGTACGTTTCATACCTGTGACTCATTTATTTTGTAACTAGAAATTTGTACCTCTTAATCTCCCTCATCTATTTCTCTCATCCCTCCACCCACCTCCCCTCTGACAACCACCTGTTTGTTCTCTGTACCTGTGACACTGTTGCTATGACTTTGTTCATTTGTTTTGTCTTTTAGATTCCTACATGTAGGTGAAATCATACAGTGTTTGTCTTTCTCTCTTACTTATTTCACTTAGTATAATACCCTCTAGGTCTGTACATGTTGTCGCAAATGACAAGATTTCATTCTTTTTTGTGGCTGGGTTATATTCGATTATACATGTGTCAGTCATGTCTTTGTAGGTTGCTTCCATATCTTGGCTATTGTAAATAATGGTGCAATCAACATAAGGGTGCATATCTCTTTTCAAATTAGTGTTTTCATTTTCTTTGGATAAATACCCAGGAGTGGAATAGCTGGAGCATATGGTAGTTCTATTTTTAATTTTTTGAGGAACTTCCACATTGTTTTGCACCAACACTGCATGAGGGTTCCCTTTTCTCCACATCAGGACTCTGCTTTTAAAGTGAGCACCCAGGGCTTCCCTGGTGGCGCATTGGTTAAGGATCCGCCTGCCAATGCAGGGGACACAGGTTTGAGCCCTGGTCCGGGAAGATCCCCCATGCCCCGGAGCAGCTAAGCCCTTGCACCACAACTACTGAGCCTGTGCTCTAGAGCCCGTGAGCCACAACTACTGAGCCTGCGTGCCACAACTACTGAAGCCCGTGCTCCGCAACAAGAGGAGCTACCGCGATGAGAAGCCTGCGCACCTCGACAAAGAGTAGACCCTGCTCGCCACAACTAGAGAAAGCCCGCCCGCAGCAATGAAGACCCAGCACAACCAAAAATAAATTAAAGTGAGCACCCAAGGTGATATTTATACTCCCAAGAAGTTTGAGAACCTCTGTGGTTGTGACTGGGTCCTGATTTTAATATTTCCTTTTCTCTCCCCCCAAACCTTGTGGGGTTCATTTTTTTCTGTGAGTTTTCCAGAAGCAAAGGTAATAATCCCAACTACCTGTCATTTAAGGTAGAAGTGGCTGCTGCTTATTATTATTGTGATTATTTTAAGTAAAAAAAAACATTTGTTACAGCTAGAATGTTATGTATATCAAGCAGACGTGGACTTCAGTCTTAGCCTTTTTAGGGTCTTGTCAAGAGTATTGAGTTGTCCCCTGGAAGACAACTTGTTCCCTAAGAAAGGGAACTCAGAGGCTTGGTTTTCATGGTAAAATGACATACAGATTTTTAGAGACATTCATATTCTCTTGTTCAGTTTTATAGTTTTCACAAAAATGAAAGGCTGTATCAGAAATGGCCTTTGGTGGCTTACAAGTTGGTCAGTAGCTTGTGATAAAGTTCCTCTTCCAATTACTAGCAAACAGGAGGGAGCAATGAAAGTTAAGTAACAGTTTCACAGTTGATGGTAGAGAAATTCTGGAATTGATTACCTAAATTGCCACATTGATTAGTTTACAGGTGGACAGTGGAGAAAACAAATTATGAAATTTAAAGTATAGGTCAGGGAGCACATATGGTCAAGGGAAGTATACATTCTTGTTCTTTGTCCTTTGCTAAGATAACTACCTGATACTGATTTGGGCTGTTTTCCTCTTTACATAGACCAACACATGAGGGTGAACAATAGAATGGTTGTGCCTTTCCAGGCCTTCAGAATGGCAGATACCAAGTTTGTGTGAGTGTGTGCATGCGTACATGCCTACCCTAGCACAAAATATTTGGAATATGTATGACTATAAGTATGAATGACTAATAGTCTGTATTTCCATTTTCAAAGAGATTATTCAAACAATAATGAATTTCCAATTGGTAGAATTTGGTAGGGTGTAAGACAAATTTGGGGGTCAGGGAACGTCCCCGAGAAGCCTGCAGTGAGTAATGAGTGCCAGATTATTCTGCCAAGGGGTAAGGCTGGCCTTGCTTTATTTATCCCAGTCCTCCCTTCTTTTCCAACTCTTTGTGCCTCTGTCTATAAGGTTTTTTCCCCCATACCTGTATATTCCTTTTTCTTCCATTCATTAATTCATTGTGAGTATAATAGGAATTGGACCTTGGGGACACAACTTTTGACCCTTGAATTCAGGTTTTAAAAACTTTCTTCACAGTACCAGATTCTTGTAAACTATAAAGAGTTGACTGTAGGAAATTAAATATGTATTTGATATGCTGTATGTTTGAAGCTGACTCATTTGTAATGGAATTCTATCATTTAAAAAAAACCCAAAACTTGTAGAGATCGCTAAGTAACCCAACAATGGGTTTTATAACGAACCATTGTGGAATTTCTGTATGTATGTGAAAGAAACAATTGTCCTTTTGGAACAGAGAGAAACTGCACTGAGACTCAAGGGCTGAGCAGCGTATTTGCTTCAGGTTCAGAGTTGTGGTAATCATAGTCCTTTAGTTCATGGCATTTGCCTATGAACAAATGTGAGGCCTCTTTTTATTTTTATTTCCTCAATCTCTGGTTTCTAATCCCATCTCCCCCCTCCCATGGGCACCCATGAATGTTCTTAAATACATGTGTATATGTTTTATAAAATATGCAGTATTATTTAGTGTGTATATTTTTATTTGCTTAAATTGTATTATGCTGTAGATCATATTGTTTCTCCTTTTGTGTTCACTACTATTTAAAAAAATCTCTTCATGTTTCTGTATATATATCTATCTCCCTCTCTGCTTCTGATTGCTGCATAGTGTGTCAGGGAATTTACTTACCACTCATCCAATCCTTTAGTGATGCCTCCAGCTACTCTTACAAATAATGCTCCAGAGAATATATCACACATGTTTCCTTATGGAACTGTGTGTGAATTCCTCCCAAATGTATACCCAGGAGCTGTATAGTTGGGCCATAGAAATGCCATTACCTATGAAAAGTTAGCACACCATTGCTCTGTGGAGTGGTTTACCAGTAATGCTTTTCTGTTTCTCCTTTCCATGTTCTTGCTGACAACTTTCTGCGTCTAAAGTCTTATATTTTATCCATTTTACACTATTACATTGGACAAAATTAGAAAATTGATTGACTTATTACATGGAAGGGCCACATTTTTATTATGGCAACTAGAGTTTTAATTTAGGGGATATTGAGGGAAGATTGAAATTCCTGTTGAAGTTCACAGAGTTGCATGATAATGTCCAGGTTTTGCAAGGAGAAGCACACTGTTGTCTTGTTGGGCACGGATGTTATCTTGTTGACCTGTCCAGAAACCTGATCTTGTTAGGGTCCTGGAATCAATCGTAGTAAAGTAGTTTGACTTGTGTTAACTACCTTCACTAGTGACCAAAGTTAGAGTGCCAATAGACAAACTCATGATGAAAAAATAAAATTGTCAAGCCTCCTGGACATTTTAGTTGGCCAGTTTTTCTCTGTAGGAAACAAAGTATAGTTAGAAGAGTTAGTGAGTTTTATATCAGGGCAAGAGGAAATATTCTATGATTCAGATGTTTGATAGTGTCAAGCTTTCAGAGCCTGATGACATTTATCTTTTTTCTAAGTCAAATTTTTTAACAGTCTTAGAACTGCAAGGTTTGTTGTAGCAGTGTAAATTAAGTGGTGATTATCTATCCATGTCTTCTGTTTGAGTTTTTCTATTCTTTTTTTTGTAAAGGGGCTTTCTTTTATAGTACACATAAATTATTACACTTATAACTAAGATACTTGGATTAACAACTATTTGAAAGGGGATTAGTTGCACTGTTAGATTGAGACAATAAGCATTGTAAATAGTTGTATGGGAGTTTTGCTACTTAGTTTTTAGAAATAATTTTGTAGGACCTGTAGACTAGATGTGACCATGGTTTTAAATGTATTTTAAAGCATACACATTTTAAATTAAATTTAGAATTAAACAGTATTCTGCAGATTTCTCCCCTTATTAGGCCTTTATATTTCTAATGGGAACTCAGCTTCAATTTTTTTTTTTTTTTTTTTTTTTTTTTGTGGTACGCGGGCCTCTCACTATTGTGGCCTCTCCCGTTGCGGAGCACAGGCTCCGGACACGCAGGCTCAGCGGCCATGGCTCACGGGCCCAGCCGCTCTGCAGCATGTGGGATCTTCCCGGACCGGGACACGAACCTGTATCCCCTGCATCGGCAGGCAGACTCTCAACCACTGCGCCACCAGGGAAGCCCTCAGCTTCAATTTTTTTAGATAAAATAAGCTAGTAGGAAGATTGTTTCATTTATAGGTAGTTTTTGGTAGCCTATCTTTTCAGGGAAATATTCATTTTATTTAGCAGATCTTGGTATCTTTCTCATCACTTTTATTTTTTACTTCACTTTCGTGATTTCCTTTGGATTATTTGGGTCTTAAAGTAATTAAACACATTATCAGATAATGAGGATTCTAATTAGCACCAAAAACTCCTGGAAAGATCAAAAAAAATTTTTTTTAAACTTCTACAGATTATAATACATATGGAATTAATTTGAATTTAACTGATACTGAGCTTTGTTAGTAGAAATCCAGCATTGGGGCTTAAGTTTCATACTTCAGTTTTTATTTTTCAAAAGCTCTGAGATCATACGATCTTTTTCTCATTGTTTAAATTAGAAAATATAGATAACAGTTTGGTTTTTTATCTGAACTGAGCAGTGAAGTATCTTGTATTAGAATTTTGGTTTTTGGAATTATATTGGAAAAATATATATTTTTTAGTTATCAGCTAGCTGAACTTTTTTTATTGCTAACCCCAAATAAAAGTAGCTCAAAGCATATTTTCCTTTTCTTTATTTCCCATTGAAAACTATCATGATTATAAATAGTAATGATAGTAACTATGCATTTATATCGGGATGCTTGCAACATGTAATAGTGCTTAGAAAAATATTGATGTGATGAAGAAGAGGTTCCTTTAAATCACTAGTAGAGGAATAGTAATCTGACTTAATCTAGTTTGTACAGAGACTTAAAAATGAAAATTTCCCATTTTAAGAATAAAGAAAGGAACTCTCTGGTTTTTTTTTTTTTTTTTTCTTTTTTTTTTTAACGTTATTTTATTTATTTATACAGCAGGTTCTTATTAGTTATCCATTTTATACATATTAGTGTATATATGTCAATCCCAATCTCCCAGTTCATCCCACCACCACTCCCCCCACTCCCCGCCACTTTGAAACACCAACATTCTTAACAAAGCAAATTTGAGCAAAACTTCAGTAATATTGCTAGACTGGATTCCTCATCCCAGCAGGTGGGATGATACACGAAAGTGTTGATTTGATGATAGATTCATCACCCCAGTAAACAGAACATTTCAAAGAGATGCTCTTTTGTTTAGAATTATTAGTGTTGCAAGAGGGAGGAATACCTAGTGGAAATGTGAACATGAAAATCCTTTAAGATACTAAATCAAAAAGGAAAATAATTTAAAATAGTATTTGTATATTTTGGTTAAAATAGTATTCGTATATTTTGGTAGTTATTTGCTATTCAACTTTTGTAATTTACAGTATATAGCTAACCCCAGCTACTAACATGGAAAGTCATCCTTTGCACCGTATTCTACGTGCAGAAGACTGCCAATAATTGTGTTAGATGGTATAATTTTTTTTTTAAAAGTGTCCACTGAACTTCAGATTTATTGAGTGTGAAGGATTGGCAATGTATCATTTTTATTTATTTATTTATTTTTTTGCAATACGTGGGCCTCTCACAGCTGTGGCCTCTCCCATTGCGGAGCAGAGGCTCCGGACGCGCAGGCTCAGCGGCCGTGGCTCACGGGCCCAGCCGCTCCGTGGCATGTGGGATCTTCCCGGACCGGGGCACGAACCCGTGTCCCCTGCATCGGCAGGCGGACTCTCAACCAGTGTGCCACCAGGGAAGCCCTAGATGGTATAATTGATAAAGAGTGTTTCTGTGGGGGTTGGATCTTCTGAATTACCTTCCATGCAAGTTAGTTTTTGTCTTGTATGTGCATTCAGAATAAACAGAAAATTCTTTATGATCTTAATTGCTATTGCTTAATTTGTAATCAGAGTGTCCACTATATGACCCATTCATATACTTTTTTTTTTTTTTTTTTTTTATATTTTTAACTTTGAGCATCAAAAAAGAAGGAAAGAAAGAAGGGAGGGAGGGAGGGAGGGAGGGAGGAAAGGCCTTTCCAAAAACTTGTTTTGGGACTCTTGAAAAAGAAATTCTCCATTCAAAATATAATGGTTATGGTGAAGATCCTTAAATAAACTACACATTAATTCATTCAGCTAATATGAATCGAGCACCTGCCATAGGCCAGGTACTGTGCTTGTCAACTAGGATATAGTAGGGAAAGAAAGAAGGGTCCCTGTCCTCAGAGAGCATATTTGATTTTTGTTTTCGTTTTTGTTTTTTTATGTGGTACGCGGGCCTCTCACTGTTGTGGCCTCTCCCGTTGCGGAGCACAGGCTCCGGACACGCAGGCTCAGCGGCCATGGCTCACGGGCCCAGCCGCTCTGCAGCATGTGGGATCTTCCCGGACCGGGACACGAACCTGTATCCCCTGCATCGGCAGGCAGACTCTCAACCACTGCGCCACCAGGGAAGCCCTCAGCTTCAATTTTTTTAGATAAAATAAGCTAGTAGGAAGATTGTTTCATTTATAGGTAGTTTTTGGTAGCATATCTTTTCAGGGAAATATTCATTTTATTTAGCAGATCTTGGTATCTTTCTCATCACTTTTATTTTTTACTTCACTTTCGTGATTTCCTTTGGATTATTTGGGTCTTAAAGTAATTAAACACATTATCAGATAATGAGGATTCTAATTAGCACCAAAAACTCCTGGAAAGATCAAAAAAAATTTTTTTTAAACTTCTACAGATTATAATACATATGGAATTAATTTGAATTTAACTGATACTGAGCTTTGTTAGTAGAAATCCAGCATTGGGGCTTAAGTTTCATACTTCAGTTTTTATTTTTCAAAAGCTCTGAGATCATACGATCTTTTTCTCATTGTTTAAATTAGAAAATATAGATAACAGTTTGGTTTTTTATCTGAACTGAGCAGTGAAGTATCTTGTATTAGAATTTTGATTTTTGGAATTATATTGGAAAAATATATATTTTTTAGTTATCAGCTAGCTGAACTTTTTTTATTGCTAACCCCAAATAAAAGTAGCTCAAAGCATATTTTCCTTTTCTTTATTTCCCATTGAAAACTATCATGATTATAAATAGTAATGATAGTAACTATGCATTTATATCGGGATGCTTGCAACATGTAATAGTGCTTAGAAAAATATTGATGTGATGAAGAAGAGGTTCCTTTAAATCACTAGTAGAGGAATAGTAATCTGACTTAATCTAGTTTGTACAGAGACTTAAAAATGAAAATTTCCCATTTTAAGAATAAAGAAAGGAACTCTCTGGTTTTGATAAAGATAATGTTAAATCTAAAATTTCAGTTAAAAATTGTGCAAAAATCAGCACTGGGAAATGCAGAATACTGAGTATGTATAGCATGGGAGAATACTGCCACCTTGTGTACGTGTGATGCTATTTTAATGTCTCCTTTTTCTTTTGTTATGCTAGCTAATACAATGTGCTTTTTCACTATTTGATACTGTGGTCAGATGTGTAAATGTGTAAAACATGGACTTGTGTGTGTGTGTGTGTGTGTGTGTGTGTGTAGTAAAATCAATCCAGCTTTTCTTGTTTCTTGGAGGGGGGCGGGGGAGTCTTATATCTTGAAGACATTAAATTTGTAGTTAGCGCTAAGAATTGGAAAGTGTGAGAGATCGATCAGTTTGGTTAGTTGATTTCTGTGGATAGTTGAGAATTGAATTCTTCTGTTTGAATCTTATGGAAAGTTGGTGATTCTTTGATCATTCTTCATTGCGGTGCTTGTAGTGCTTTGGAATCATTATGCTTAATGGCAGAATTCATTATCCTATAGATAAAGGGAGTACAAAGCATTGGGTATCCTAATACAACCAGATTCCTTGATTCTTAAATGTTTTCCTTTAGGTCAAGTGCAGAAGAATGACGATAATAATAACATGTAATAGTGCTTAGAAAAATATTAATGTGATAAAGAAGAGGTTCCTTTAAATCATTTTAACTACCTGAGAGCATGACTTAGTGGGTTTCAAATATTACCTTTCTGAAGAGAAAGAATGACAAGACTGGGAGTTCACTTTCTGATGCTCACAACTAACTTAGCGCTGTAATCATGAGTATTTCTCTAGGCACACATTTTTTCATCTGAAAAATGAGCAGTTGAACTGGATGGTTTCTAAGGACCTTTTTAGTTTTAGAATTCTATGACTGTGTAAAGTTTTACTCTAATTTTTAAAATGTTAATGCTATAAAATGCCCTTCAGTGTACTCATTACATTCTTCTATATAAGAAGTTATTTTAAAGTTTAATGTAATCACATAGTTAAGTTTAACTGTCATAGAAAATATTAGTAATTTGAAGGGATACATGTATATAAAAGTTTAAAACCAGAAGCCTAGGAAATTTGCCTACGTTTTATTTAATGTGTGGGGTACTTTGAAAATAACAGAAGATTGGTTTGGGGGTAATCTAGATTTTAATTACATACTACTTAACATAACATTGTTTTTTTGAGGCACAAATGCATTACAAATGCCCGTATTTCAACTTCTGGGAAGCCTCCAAAAGTTGGTATAAATATGGTAAGGCCTATATCATAGGCAGAATTTTCTGATTGAGATGAAAAGAAAGAAAAAAGGTACCTTAGCCTACAGTTATAAACTTGGAGGTTCTTTAAGATATTACCCAACTGAAAATTTAAGTTCCAGAGTCTTGAGTATGTAAATCTCTTCATTTTTCAGTGTACAGCAGCAGATATTTCCTGCTTATTACCTTGATTCATTTTTCTCATGAAATGTTAAGAGTGAACACATGTAATCACGTTTACTATGAGGCCATCTGGGAATAATTTTTTAAAATTCTAAGCATAATTTTAAGGAAAATGATTCTCATTGTTAAGCTGTATAAACCTGCCAGATTCAGCATCTGTACTGAAATAATTTCCCATGCTTAGTGATTGTAATACCAAGGCAAAATGACTATATTGGTATTTTTGCATTTATTTTGTATAATATGAAACTACTCTTTTATAGAGTACAGACTTCATGACAAATGTTTAAATTCACTAATAAAATTCATTGTATATACAAAAATGTATGCACATATTATAAAGTATTAAGTAAAGATGTTAAATGTACATATTCTCATGTAAATTATTATGGAAACATAATAAAAATAAAATATTAAGTAAATTATATTCATAAAAGTGAAGAGACTATAATCAAGAAAAAAGCAAAGTGGACAATAACCTAATCTGTTTTTACAAAGTATAAACTTAAGAAAACAAGTGCAGGCCTCTATAGAAACCCAAAAGGACGGGGTTTGGAGAACTTCTAGGTCAGTGAACACGTGGAGATTTGGTCAGAGTTTTGGGCCTGGAGAGGGCACGGACGCTCTGTGCCCCTCCCCCATGCCTTGCCTTATGCATCTCTACCATTGGATGTTCATCTGTATCCTTTATCATAACTTGTAATAAACTGCTAAACGAAAAAGAGGACAGCAATAATAACAACAACAGAGAAACATTCTGCATGATAAGAAGCCATCTCTTGGCTGGCAACGACCCAAATATTCTACCCCTGGGAAGCCTGTTTTGCATTTGCAGCAAGGGGGCATTGAGGTAACAGTACACTACAAGCCAGAGGGAGCGGGGAGGGAAGTTTAGGAGTTGAGGAAAGAAGATTAAAGAGCATGAGGAGATCTCAGAGACCAGTGGAATAAAGGCCTTTTGCATATGAAGATCAGGTGACAAGTTAACTGGCTACCAGCCTCCAAAGCAATACGCTTTTTCATGCCTTGTGGCTCACAGGGTCTTGGTGCTCCGGCCGGGTGTCAGGCCTGAGCCTCTGCGGTGGGAGAGCCAAGTTCAGGACAGTGGTCCACCAGAGACCTCCTGGCCCCCTGTAATATCAAACAGTGAAAGCTTTCCCAGAGATCTCCATCTCAACACTATGACCCAGCTCCACTCAAAGACCAGCAAGCTACAGTGCTGGACACCCTATGCCAAACAGTTAGCAAGACAGGAACACAACCCTACCCATTAGCAGAAAGGCTGCCTAAAATCATAATAAGTTTAGAGACACCCTAACACACAACACCAGATGTGGTGCTGCCCACCAGAAGGACAAGATCCAGCTTCATCCACCGGAACACAGCCACCAGTCCCCTCCACCAGGAAGCCTACACAACCTACTGGACCAACCTTACCCACTGGGGGCAGACACCAAAAACAATGGGAACTGCGAACCTGCAGCCTGCGAAAAGGAGACCCCAAACACAGTAAGTTAAGCAAAATGAGAAGACAGAGAAATACACAGCAGATGAAGGAGCAAGCCCACCAGACCAAACAAATGAAGAGGAAATAAGCAGTCTACATGAAAAAGAATTCAGAGAAATGATAGTAAAGATGATCCAAAATCTTGGAAATAGAATGGAGAAAATACAAAAAATGTTTAACAAGGACGTTGAAGAACTAAAAAGCAAACAAACAATGATGAACAACACAATAAATGAAATTAAAAATTCTCTAGAAGGAATCAATAGCAGAATAACTGAGGCAGAAGAAGGGAGAAGTGACCTGGAAGATAAAATAGTGGAAATAATTACCACAAAGCAGAATAAAGAAAAAAGAATGAAAAGAATTGAGGACAGTCTCAGAGACCTCTGGGACAACATTAAATGCACCAACATTCGAATTATAGAGGTCCCAGAAGAAGAAGAGAGAAAAAAAAGGGACTGAGAAAATATTTGAAAAGATTATAGTTGAAAACTTCCCTAATATGGTAAAGGAAATAGTCAATCGAGTCCAGGAAGTGCAGAGTCCCATACAGGATAAATCCAAGGAGAAACGTGCCAAGACACATATTAATCAAACTATCAAAAATTAAACACAAAGGAGGGCTTCCCTGGTGGCGCAGTGGTTGAGAGTCCGCCTGCTGATGCAGGGGACATGGGTTCGTGCCCCAGTCCGGGAAGATCCCACATGCAGCGGAGTGGCTGCGCCCATGAGCCATGGCTGCTGAGCTTGCGTGTCCGGAGGCTGTGCTCCACAACGGGAGAGGCCACAACAGTGAGAGGCCCGCGTACCGCAAAAAACAAAAAACAAAAACACAAAGGAAAAACATTAAAAGCAGCAAGGGAAAAGCAACAAATAACATACAAGGGAATCCCCAAGGTTAACAGCTGATCTTTCAGGAGAAACTCTGCAAGCCAGAAGGGAGTGGCAGGACATATTTAAAGTGATGAAAGGGAAAAACCTACAACCAAGATTACTCTACCCAGCAAGGATCTCATTCAGATTCGACGGAGAAATTAAAACCTTTACAGACAAGCAAAAGCTAAGAGAATTCAGCACCACCAAACCAGCTTTACACAAATGCTAAAGGAACTTCTCTAAGTGGGAAACACAAGAGAAGGAAAAGACCTTCAATAAGAAACTCAAAACAATTAACAAAATGGTAATAGGAACATACATATGGATAATTACCTTAAATGTAAATGGATTAAACACTCCAACCAAAAGACATAGACTGGTTGAATGGATACAAAAACAAGACCCGTATATATGCTGCCTACAAGAGACCCACTTCAGACCTAGGGACACATACAGACTGAAAGTGAGGGGATGGAAAAAGATATTCCATGCAAATGGAAATCAAAAGAAAGCTGGAGTAGCAATTCTCATATCAGACAAAATAGACTTTAAAATAAAGACTATTAGAAGAGACAAAGAAGGACACTGCATAATGATGAAGGGATCAATACAAGAATATATAACAATTGTAAATATGCACCCAACATAGGAGCACCTCAATACATAAGGCAAATGCTACCAGCCATAAAAGGGGAAATCGACAGTAACACAATCATAGTAGGGGATTTTAACACCCCACTTTCACCAATGGACAGATCATCCAAAATGAAAATAAGGAAACACAAGCTTTAAATGACACATTAAACAAGATGGACTTAATTGATACTTACAGGACATTGCATCCAAAAACAACAGAATACACTTCCTTCTCGAGTGCTCATGGAACATTCTCCAGGATAGATCATTTCTTGGATCACAAATCAAGCCTTGATAAATTTAAGAAAATTGAAATCGTATCAAGTATCTTTTCTGACCACAACGTTATGAGACTAGATATCAATTACAGGAAAAAATCTGTAAAAAATACAAACACATGGAGGCTAAACAGTACACTATGGGATGCAGCAAAAGCAGTTCTAAGAGGGAAGTTTATAGCAGTACAGTCCTACCTCAAGAAACAGGAAACATCTTAAATAAACAACCTAACCTTACACCTAAAGCAATTAGAGAAAGAAGAACAAAAAACCCCCAAAGTTAGCAGAAGTAAAGAAATCATAAAGATCAGAGCAGAAACAAATGTAAAAGAAATGAAGGCAATGATAGCAAAGATCAATAAAACTAAAAGCTGGTTCTTTGAGAAGATAAACAAAATTGATAAACCATTAGCCAGACTCATCAAGAAAAAAAGGGAGAAGACTCAAATCAATAGAATTAGAAATGAAAAAGGAGAAGTAACAACAGACACTGCAGAAATACAAAGGATCATGAGAGATTACTACAAGCAACTATATGCCAATAAAATGGAGAACGTGGAAGAAATGGACAAATCTTTAGAAAAGCACAACCTTCCGAGACTGAACCAGGAAAAAATAGAAAATATAAACAGACCAATCAGAAGCACTGAAATAGATACTGTGATAAAAAATCTTCCAAAAAAAAAAAAGCCCCAGGACCAGATGCCTTCACAGGTGAATTCTATCAAATATTTAAAGAAGCGCTAACACCCATCCTTCTCAAACTCTTCCAAAATATAGCAGAGGGAGGAACACTCCCAAATTCATTCTACGAGGCCACCATCACCCTGATACCAAAACCAGACAAAGATGTCACAAAGAAAGAAAACTACAGGCCAATATCACTGATGAACATAGATGCAAAAATCCTCAACAAAACACTAGCAAACAGAATCCAACAGCATTTTAAAAGGATCATACATCATGATCAAGTGGGGTTTATCCCAGGAATGCAGGGATTCTTCAATATATGCAAATCAGTCAATGTGATACACCATATTAACAAATTACAGGAGAAAATCCATATGATCATCTCAATAGATGCAGAAAGAACTTTTGACAAAATTCAACACCCATTTATGATAAAGACCCTCCAGAATGTAGGCAGAGAGGGAACTCACCTCAACATAATAAAGGCCATATATGACAAACCCACAGCCAACGTCTTTCTCAGTGGTGAAAAACTGAAAACATTTCCACTAAGATCAGGAACAAGACAAGGTTGCCCACTCTCACCACTATTATTCAACATAGTTTTGGAAGTTTTAGCCACAGCAGTCATAGGAGAAAAAGAAATAAAAGGAATCCAAATTGGAAAAGAAGAAGTAAAGTTGTCACTGTTTGCAGATGACATGACACTGTACATAGAGAATCCCAAAGACGCTACCAGAAAACTACTAGAGCTAATCAATGAATTTGGTAAAGTAGCAGGATACAAATTAAATGCACAGAAATCTCTTGCATTCCTATACACTAATGATTGAAAAATCTGAAAGAGAAATTAAGGAAACACTCCCATTTACCATTACAACAAAAAGAATAAAATACCTAGGAATAAACCTACCTAAGGAGACAAAAGACCTGTATGCAGAAAACTATAAGACATGGATGAAAGAAATTAATGACGATATAAACAGATGGAGAGATATACCATGTTCTTGTATTGGAAGAATCAACATTGTGAAAATGACTATACTACCCAAAGCAATCTACAGATTCAGTGCAATCCCTATCAAACTACCAGTGGCATTTTTCACAGAACTAGAACAAAAACTTTCACAGTTTGTATGTAAACACAAAAGACCCCAAGAAAGAAACACAAAGCTAGAGGAATCAGGCTCCCTGACTTCAGACTATACTACAAAGCTACAGTAATCCAGACAGTACGGTACTGGCACAAATACAGAAATATAGATCAATGGAACAGAAGAGAAAGCCCAGAGATAAACCCACGCACATATGGTCACCTTATCTTTGATAAAGGAGGCAAGAGTATACAATGGGCACAGTGTATACTTTTTTTTTGTTTTTTTAAATTAATTGATTTATTTATGGCTGTGTTGGGTCTTTGTTGCTGTGCGTGGGCTTTTTCTAGTTGTGGCGAATGGGGGCTACTCTTTGTTGTGGTGCACGGGCTTCTCATTGTGGTGGCTTCTCTTTGTTGTGGAGCACGGGCTTGAGATGTGCGGGCTCAGTAGTTGTGGCTTGCAGGCTCTAGAGCAAGGGGTCAGTAGTTGTGGTGTAGAACTTAATTGCTCTGCGGCATGTGGGATCTTCCTGGACCAGGGCCCGAACCCGTATCCGCTGCATTGGCAGGCGGATTCTTAACCACTGTGTCTCCAGTATACAATGGAGAAAAGACAGCCTCTTCCGTAAGTGGTGCTGGGGAAACTGGACAGCTGCATGTAAAAGAATGAAGTTAGGGCTTCCCTGGTGGCGCAGTGGTTGAGAGTCTGCCTGCCGATGCAGGGGACACAGGTTCGTGCCCCGGTCCGGGAAGATCCCACGTGCCGCGGAGCGGCTGGGCCTGTGAGCCATGGCCGCTGAGCCTGCGCGTCTGGAGCCTGTGCTCTGCAATGGGAGAGGCCACAACTGTGAGAGGCCCCGCGTACAGCAAAAAAAAAAAAAAAAAAAAAAAAGAATGAAGTTAGAACACTGCCTAACACCATACACAAAAATAAACTCAAAATGGATTAAAGACCTAAATGTAAGGCCAGAGACTATAAAACTCTTAGAGGAAAACATAGGCAGAACACTCTATGACATAAATCACAGCAAGATCCTTTTTGACCCACCTCCTAGAGAAATGGAAATAAAAACAAAAATAAACAAATGGGATTTAATGAAGCTTAAAAACTTTTGCACAGCAAAGGAAATCATAAACAAGACCAAAAGAAAACCCTCAGAATGGGAGAAAATATTTGCAAATGAAGCAACTGACAAAGGATTAATCTCCAAAATATACAAGCAGCTCATGCAGCTCAATATCAATAAAACAAACAACCCAATCCAAAAATGGGCAGAAGACCTAAATAGACATTTTTCCAAAGAACATATACAGATTGCCAACAAACACATGAAAGGATGCTCAACATCACTAATCATTAGAGAAATGCAAATCAAAAGTACAATAATGTATCACCTCACACCAGTCAGAATGGCCATCATCAAAAAATCTGCAAACAGTGAATACTGGAGAGGGTGTTGAGAAAAGGGAACCCTGTTGCACTGTTGGTGGGAATGTAAATTGATACAACCACTATGGAGAGCTGTATGGAGGTTCCTTAAAAAACTAAAAATAGAACTACCATACGACCCAGCAATCCCATTACTGGGCATATACCTTGAGAAAACCATAAAAAATCAAACCACAAAAAATCATATGCCCAGTAATGGGATTGCTGGGTCGAACTACCATACGACCCAGCAATCCCATTACTGGGCATATACCTTGAGAAAACCATAAAAAATCAAAAAGAGTCATGTACCACAATGTTCATTGCAGCTCCATTTACAATAGCCAGGACATGGATGCAACCTAAGTGTCCCATCTACAGATGAATGGATAAAGAAGATGTGGCACATATATACAATGGAGTATTACTCAGCTATAAAAAGAAACGAAATTGAGTTATTTGTAGTGAGGTGGATGGGCCTAGAGTCTGTCATACTGAGTGAAGTAAGTGAGAAAGAGAAAGACATACCATATGCTAACACATATATATGGAATCTAAAAAAAAATAAAGGTTCTAATGAACCTAGGGGCAGGACAGGATTAAAGACACAGACATAGAGAATGGACTTGAGGACACGGGGAGAGGGAAGGGTTAGCTGGGAAGAAGTGAGATAGTAGCATTGACATATATACACTACCAAATGTAAAATAGGTAGCTAGTGGGAAGCAGCCGCATAGCACAGGGAGATCAGCTCGGTGCTTTGTGTCCAGCTAAAGGGGTGGGATAGGGAGTAGGGAGTACAGAGACACAAGAGGGAGGAGATATGGGGATATATGTATATATATAGCTGATTCACTTTGTTGTACAGCAGCAAGTAACACAGCATTGTAATTCAATTATACTCCAATAAAGATGTGGAAAAAAAAATAAAACAAGTGGATTAGTGGCATGTCATTAGTCATGAGATTTTTCTGTAGAGATTTTTTCCAAAAGCTGTCTTTCAAAACCTCCCTCTATAGTGAGGTAGAATTGTGAAAGAAGAAGAAAATATTGACTGATAGCTTGTAACAGGCTCATCTACAAATCTCATCTCTGGATTTGTTACTCTTTAAGATGTTTTTGAGGGCTTCCCTGGTGGCTCAGTTGTTTAGAATCTGCCTGCCAATGCAGGGGTTACGAGTTCAATCCCTGGTCGGGGAAGATCCTACATGTGGCAGAGCAACTAAGCCCGTGTGCCACAACTACTCTGCCCGTGCGTCACAAATACTGAAGCCTGCACGCCCTAGAGCCCGTGCTGCACAAAAAGAGAAGCCACCGCAATGAGAAGCCTGTGCACTGCAACGAAGAGTAGCCCCCGCTCACCACAACTAGAGAAAGCCCACACACAGCAACAAAGACCCAATGCGGCAATAAATAAATAAATAAATAGATCAATCGATCGATCAAGATGTATTTGAACAATATGTTTTTGTACAGGAAATATAGTTTTTATTGTTAGCAAACTCTAATTTTAAAGAGAGCATTCCTAGTTTTTTTTTAATTTTATGTATAGATGGGTATTTCATTACATAATTAATGACTGTATTTGGTTCATTTGTATCGTGTTAGTGTTCTACTTGTTTGAAAAGCCCTTGAACTGGAAGAAGATTTATGGTTGTAATAAAAAATTTGCTTGCTGGTCAGTAGTCATTTTCTTCCTTGAGAATTATGGAGAATTAGAACACTTTTTATTTTTTATTTATTCAGTTGTTTCTTTGGCTGTGTTGGGTCTTCGTTGCTGCACGTGGGCTTTCTCTGGTTGAGGCGAGCAGGGGCTACTCTTCATTGCGGTGCGTGGGCTTCTCACTGTGGTGGCTTCTCTTGCCGAACTCTGGCTCTAGGCATGAGGGCTTCAGTAGTTGTGGCACGTGGGCTCAGTAGTTGTGGCTCACAGGCTCTAGAGCACAGGCTCAGTAGTTTTGGCGCACGGACTTAGTTGCTCCGTGGCATGTGGGATCTTCCCGGACCCGGGCACGAACCCGTGTCCCCTGCATCAGCA
Organism: Tursiops truncatus; assembly: GCF_011762595.2. Taxonomy (NCBI): domain Eukaryota; kingdom Metazoa; phylum Chordata; class Mammalia; order Artiodactyla; family Delphinidae; genus Tursiops; species Tursiops truncatus. Next base: position 55,524,788 of record NC_047040.1, on the reverse strand, counting down.
GGCGGACTCTCAACTTCTGCGCCACCAGGGAAGCCCTGGCAGGTGGATTTTTAACCACTCTGCCACCAGGGAATCCCTGGAACACTTTTTAATAGTACATCTTTGTTTATTTTGAAATTTCATTAAAAAATTGAGGTAAAATTGACGTGTAACATTATACTAGTTTTAGGTGTACAGCTTAGTGATTCTAATTTGTGTATATTGTGAATTTTTCACCATAATAAGTCTAGTTAACATTCATCAGCACACAGTTACAGAGTTCTTCTTTATGATGTATTTTCAAGTATTTTCATCATAAACTACAGTCATTGAATTTGCAGTAAGAAGATTCACCATCAGTTTATTTCAGTGGCCCAAGTATACTAGGGCACCATGCTAAAGTATGTATTAAATGCTGACACAGTAGTTCGGTGTGGTTGCTTATTGTGTTCTGCGTGGGTCCAAACCAATCTAATTCTTTTGTAATGTGTAAAATTGAATGAGTGAGTGATTGATTTTGACGAAAACGATTTTTAAAACTATGAAATACTGGCATTTTGGAAATTAAAGATAACATTGTTTTGGAACATTGAAAACTGGTATGGTCATTAACTGTTATGTTAATGTTAATATGTAGATCAAGGTAGTTGTTGGCATTTACATGGAAGTTAAAGGATATAGAATGTTTGTAAACCCAGTGTTCAGATTTTTAATCTACTTTATTGAAAGTGCCTGCTACTGGTAGTGTCAATGCTAGTGAACCTACTTTGTAAATTGGTCTTTTTCATTCTAGTGGAAGATTAATAATTGCGATTTTTCTAATATATGAAAAAACTTGTTTCCTGTTAAGTGAATTTTTTTTCCAGTTTTATTTATTTATTTTTTAAACATCTTTATTGGGGTATAATTGCTTTACAATGGTGTGTTAGTTTCTGCTTTACTGTTCAGTGAATTTTATTTTAGTTGCAAAATATTTTAGGCTGTCATATAATATAAACTCAATAACATGCAAAATGAAGCATGTTTGTACTCTAAGAATATTTTTCTCCTTCTTCTTCCTTTTTCCTTTGAATGCATTAAATTTAGTGGTTGTAGCCCTTTGTGAAGCAGGTGCTGCTCATCAGAGTGATTCTATATTTAGAAATATTAATGTATAGACATTTTAATATATATTCATTTTATTTAAAGCAACATAATATTAGTGGAATAAGGTCTTCTGTTAAATGATTGTGAAAGTTAATAGTCAATGATACAGTGTTCAGTTTTGAGATGTTTAGTATAGATCTCATTTATGTGTATTTTTCTGCTTATTAGGCAAGAAGTTATGAAATGGAATGGATGGGGATATAATGATTCCAGGTTCTTCTTCAATAAGAAAGGACAAGTTGAGTTGACTGGGAAAAGGTAACTGTTTTTTTCTTTGTTTTATTCCTTTTATTTCTCTTTCTCTGAAAAATCTTAAACGTAAATATAATGTTAAATAATAGACATACATAAAAAATAGAATAATAGAATGACTCCCCCCTTGATTTAAAAGTTATTAACATTTTGCCATAATTGCTTTTCTTTTTCTGTTATGTATCAAATTCTGACATTGTCATGTCACTTCTAAATATTTATATATGTATCCCTTAAAAAATAAGGACCTAATATAACCAATCATATAATACTATTATCATACTCCCCCAAATAACAGAAATTTTATATCTGATTATTCACATTCACATTTCTCTGTCTAAATAATATCATTCTATAGGTAGTTTGAATAGGATCCAAAAAGGTTTGCAGTTACCCACCATCTAATCCGCATGACATTGGCTTGTTCAAAGTAACTCTTTGTTTAAGACTGGAAGTATAATTTTGGTTGGGTTATTATGGAAGGTGAACATTATGGAAGGTCCTTGTGAATATAAATAGTATTTTTAAAATTAGTTTTCTGAGGTAGAGAAGAAGTGATGAAGAGAGATCAGTCATTTGTGTGGTAACTTTCACATTCTGAAATATTTTTGGTAATAATGTTGATATGAATTCTAAAGAATATTTGTATTGTTACTGTTCCAGATGTAGACAGAATTGTAAAATGAGTTCTTAATTGATTTTAAGTAACACTGACCCTGCTGAAGCTGGTGTTTTGGGTTTGTCTATTGAATTTTGATATAACTTGGAAGGACAGTGAGTACAAATACAAAATTTTTAAATGTGGCTCTAAAAATAAATTAAAAATTGAGACTAGGTAAAAATTGGATTAGGTATATCATGAATCTGTTCCAGTATTTCACTTTGACTTCATATCTATTGGGCATTAATATACTTGTTTTTAAAACAAGTATATGGTATATCAGTATACTGAAATACCAGCAAGAAAAGTTTTCTTTGGAGAAATTCTTTTTCTTTACAACATAACCATTCCATTTTTGTTTTTAACTTAAACGTGCTTTGTACCTGAAAAAAAACCTCAGGAATGGTAATTAGTAACTAATTTTAATGAAGGTGTGAAGGTGTACAATTTACATTTGCTTTTTAATAGGAAAAATAATTATCTGCATTCTCATTCCCATTCTTTAGTGTGACTGGACAGCATGTTGGTGGAGGCTTAGTTGAGAAATTGTGTAATTCAGGTAGAAGGAATTTCTAGTTAAAATTAAATTTACCAGTGTTCTAAACATTGAGTGTTTTATGTTTTAAATAGAATAATGTCTAATACAGTAGAAACTTGTCATGTAGAGATTGGCTTTACAGAATCTTCAGGGGGGAAAAAGTGAATCTTCTGAACTTAGAAAACCAACTTTCTCTCTTCTTAGATACTGTCTTCGTTTCTCTCTTTCTCTCTCTCTGGACCTTGAAGTTATAGCATCTTTGTTTTATGTGAGGGGGCAAATAGGCACTTGTGCACTGTGCCATTGAAAGCATAAGATACCTACTGTCTTCTGTAGGGTACTGTAGGCTATGGATTTGTTTATGTTAGCAGTGTATGTGTGTGAAGTGAATGATTAGTCGTAGGAAGTGTCACAATTATTTATACCTTAGTGTATGAACCCTTATACCATGGGTTTAGAATCTGGCTCTTATTTTGGGTGTTCTGGCACTTGGCTTGCCAATTTTCCCTGAGAGGATCAGACTGTAGGTGGCTGATACATGTGTGACACTCATAAGATACTAAAAGAAAATTAGAACCCCAGTGTGTTCACTTATGATTAGATTATTTCTTTTTTAGGATGTAGAACACTTGTTAATGCCCTTCCTGATATTAAGATATGTAGAAAATAAAATTTGTAATTTATATATTGTTTGGAGAGCATAAATTCAGAGCAAAGGGAATTCAGTGGTCTTGAGAGAGATTTTTATCCAGGTTGTAGTAGAATTCGAGAATTTTTCCATTGACTTTAGACTTTGGAAGATTACTGCTGCTGCCCCTACAACCAGAATGGATTTCTTAAAGGCCTCATTTCTTTGCACTGTTGACTGATGAGTCCAAGTCCAGTGGGGGAGAGGGGAAGAGAACAAGGGTACATCTGACTGGCAGAGCCTGCAAGGGTAACCTTTGCTTCCTACTGAATTATCCATTATCCAGAGGGTAATTCTGCAAACACAGAATTGGAATTTAAATGTTCTAGGATTAAATATGTTATACATAAACTATTTAATAATTGAAACCAAATAACTAAATAATATTCACTTCTCATTTTGGTGCTTCCAGAAGCACCATTATCTTGCCACAGACAGGATAATAAACTGGATTGAATTGGATCATAGCTTTCTCTATATCTAGTCTAGTTTCCTAGGGCTAATGATTGAATTAGTAGATTTCTCTGATTTTTTTTAATCAGAAAACATTTAGAAATATTATTTAAGATAATAATAGCTATTACTTATTGAGCTCCTACTGAGTTATCTTAAAATAACCCTAAGTGGGTAGTGATTTGTTCTTAGAAATAATCAGGAGATTGAGGATGAGAGAGGTTAAGTAGCTTACTTGAGGTCAGCTGTGCAGTGGGAAATTGTGATTAAAAAACAAGTGTTTTAAGCTTCATTTTTGTGCTCGTTCTATTATACTGTGCTAATGAGGTACCATACTCATCCATTGTATTGATTTTATTCTCTTTCCAGTCTCTGGAAGCACTTTACAGGAGACTTCTACACTCTATACACCGGTACAGTAGAGTTAGTCATATTGTAAAAAGTTAACCTATGACGAAAGTTCCTATTGCTCCAGAGGAACATGAAGGGCAGAAGCGTAAGAAGGTTGTGATATTCCTAAAAGAGAAAATGGAATTTGTGACTAGAAAGGATGAGTACAAGAAAACAATATGAATTCACCATGTTGTATTAATAATATTAGATTTTAAGGCCAGTTTTTGAAATTCTTTGTAAAGACTTTCTATTCCAGCATTGTAGTGGACTGAACAAATGTAGACCCTTTGCCCTCTATAACCAGGTAGAAAACATGGATAAAATACTACAAGAAAGAAATAATAACAGAGCTGGAAAGAAAGAAAGGGAAATCCTTAGGTGCCAGAAACTAAGAGTGACTCTCAGTGAAAATTTATGGGGGGGTTCCCCTATTTTTGATCCACGGAACATTGAAAAGGTAGAAAATTTTTATGAGTAAATGTGGTTGGTTGTCTGTATATATTTTGGGGAGGGTAACTTTGGCATTTCAAACCCAACCATTAAATTAGAAGCAGTTATAAGCTATTAACAGATGTCAGGGAAAAATCATAAGTTTTTCCCTGAGCACAGTCTGTTTTCTGAACAGACTTGTAATTTGTCAGTTTATAAATCCCTAGGTTTATAATCTTGCAATTCTTATTCCTCCTAGATATAGATGAATTGAGTCCTCCTAGGTTTAAGCAGCAGAAGGCAGTACTTCAGAGCTAATGCTATATAGATTTCTATAAATTAAAAATTTTGAAAAGTGTCATTATTCTTTGACTTTAAAAGCGTTATATATTAGTTGGTGCTTTCAAGGCACAAGTTAGTGGTTAGGTAGAGAGAATTTGTTTGGGTTTGTTGTACTTTGTATTTTCAGTGGCATAATTTTTAAAGTTTTACCTCCTATAAAAAGCTATTAAATTGGTTAGCAATTGTGGAACTCACTGAGAATAGATGGTTGCGTCTACTAATATTTTGCTGCCTCTGTGCACTGCCCCAGAGTGAGAGTCACCTTGTCTTTAGTCACCTTAAATCCTGATGTGCACTTGCTTCTTGGGTATTTATGTCCACAGAGTTTTCTTTCCATTATACAGTGATTTCATTGGTTTTGAAAGTTTGCTCTGGTTCTGTATCTTCTACAATATAGTCTACTTTGATCTTAAGAAAAGGTGGTAAATTGACCTCACCTTATATTTTACAACAAAAACCATTTCTTAAAGTTCTCAAACCAGTCTTCACTTGTGGTAAAGATCTATTCAGTGGTCACCCTGTTTCAACAGTTCGTGTGGGCATTTGGCTTTCTGGTAGAAGTTGCATGTTTCCTGCCCATATGTTCACCATACAAATTAAATGTCTTTGTAGCTTTGACTAAACGAGGTTGTAAGTTTCTTAAGAACAGGAGTCATATTGTAGTACCAATTCTGTGTGTCCTGCAATGCTTAGTACAGTCTTATGAGTGTTAAATAAATGCTTATTTATAGTTCTGGATGTAAACCCAAATTATTTTGCTGTAAGAATCAAGTCATTCCAAAGCTGTTTCTTATGTTAAATACCTCTAATTCCTTTAACTTTATGTTTCTTTTCCATTCATTTACTTTTTTGATTTCAGAGTTTTCTCCTTTACCTCATGATATTTTATGAGATTTTGGGGGCCCTTGGCAGTATGCTAGGCTTTATGATTATTAAGTCAAGCTTCTTTTACTGTTTTTCAAATCCCAGGGCATTAGGTGCAAGAAAAAGTGCAATTGAAAAGCTTTCATTCTTACGTGGAACTCTTTTTGAACTGTGTTAAGTTTTATGCGGGAATTATAGATAATGGAGCAAAGTCTTAAATCCAAGGTTCTGCCAAATAAGATATTTCTTCAGAGTCTGAAATATTGTGCATTCAGATGTAGAAGTATATTCTGGTTATCTTAATGGTAGAATGTAGGTTTTTTGCACATGACAGTAATACCAACCTTGTATCTCTTGGTTCAAGTGTCTTGAAGGGGGGTTGCCTTTTTATTTTATGGGTAATGTTACTTGTGAATTAAGGGATTCACAAAGGTCCTAATATTATCCTTCCGTGAATATTAAGAGTCTCCTATATATGACAGAGACCCAAAGTAATTGTATGGTTAAAATATAAGGGCCCAGGATTAAAACCTAATATTTCCAAATTGGCCTTTTTGTAGGACATTATAACACGTAGTAGCATATGTGTTATAACCAATTTCCCAGAATTTATACTTTTACTATCAGGTAAGATGAAGAAAATTTAATATGCTGAATGTCTTAAGTTGTTTTAGCTGTGAGTCTTATACTTTCTTTCATTCCAATTTCTTTAAATTTATGAAAAAGGTATTATTATATAATACTTTAAATATTCCATTTCAGTTTGAATGTTAGCACTTGTGATTTTATAATATAAAAAAGAGGAACTCGTTGAATAAAACATACTTATTTTTTTCATTCCACTATTATTTTTGTTTTGCTAACCTTTATGTAAAGATTTATTTGAGAATTTTAGATGGTATTTTTGTTACATAATATGAAGTCATCATAAGAGGTGACATCCTTTCAGCCAATGCCGTGTAACTGTTAAAATTACATGACAAAATGAGTGGTTTTTGTCACTTCCAATTAAAAATTCCTTTGGATAGGGCACACCACTGGCTCCTTTAATATTGAATTCTGTATTATAAACATATATTTAATTTCAGTACAGAATTTATATATTACACACTGATTCCCCCCCCCCCCCCCCGCTTTGGCTATCTTTGTGAAGTCAAAGTAAACTTCTGAGGCTAGTTGCTAAAAGCTTTTGCAGTTATTCAAGCTCTGATGAAATGAGTGGGAAATAATCTTGAGCAAAAGTATTACACTTTGAACATTTTATTTTATTTTATTTTATTTTGGCTGTGTTGGGTCTTCGTTACTGTTCATGGACTTTCTGTAGTTGTGGCGAGTGGGGGCTACTCTTTGTTGAGGTGTGCGGGCTTCTCATTGTGGTGGCTTCTCATTGCGGAGCACGGGCTCTAGGTGCGCAGGCTTCAGTACCTGTGGCACGTGGGCTCAGTAGTTGTGGCTCACGGGCTCCAGAGCACAGGCTCAATAGTTGTGGCGCACAAGCTTAGTTGCTCCGCAACATGTGGGATCTTCCCGGACCAGGGCTCGAACCTGTGTCCCCTGAATTGGCAGGCAGATTCTTAACCACTGGGCCGCCAGGGAAGTCCCTTGAACATTTTGAATAACTTGTACAACATAGATGTTAAGACCAATATATAGTCTATTCTGGTTTGTTTTCGGTATTGGTTTAATTGTTCTTTGATCTGGAATAGATAGTGACTACTAGAGTATCTCTTCTTTTCTTCATTTAAACACACACTTTTCTCCATTAAACACAAAAATAAAAATAGCTTTGAGGACTTAAATGGCCATCTTGGAAAAAAATTACTTCTGACCTTACTTCATACCAAATACAGAGATCAATTCCAGATAGGTTATAGACCTAAATACATAAGCTAAAACTATAAAATTGCTAGAAGAATATACAGAATGTCTTTCTGAATTTGAGGTAGGCAAAAAGCAGAGAACTAAAAGCATTAATATAAGGAAAAAGTGAATCAGCATTAAAATATAGAACTTCTTTTCATCAAACGACTCCTTTAAGGGCTTCCCTGGTGGCGCAGTGGTTGAGAGTCAGCCTGCCGATGCAGGGGATGCGGGTTCGTGCCCCGGTTCAGGAAGATCCCACATGCCGCGGAGCGGCTGGGCCCGTGAGCCATGGCCGCTGAGCCGGCGCGTCTGGAGCCCGTGCTCCGCAACGGGAGAGGCCACAAAAGTGAGAGGCCCGTGTACCGCAAAAAAAAAAAAAAAAAAAAAGACTCCTTTAAGAGAGTGAAAAGACAAATCACAGAGTGAGAGAAAATACTTAATACATACATCCTTGATTTCAGAATATATAGAGAATTCTTATACATCAATAAAAACATAATAATAATAAATGAGTAAAAATGAACTGGCATTGAAAACAGGATATCTAAATGGACAATAGATATATGAATAGAAGTTCAATTTCTTGAGTAATCAGTGAAATTCAAATTAATATTGTCAAGAGATTACCAATAGAATGTCTCATAATGAAAATAACTACAATACCAGGTATGGAGAGGATGTGGAACAAGTAGAACTCTTTATACATTGCTGGCTGTTAACATCTTGGAAAGCTATCTGCCAGCACCTCCTAAAGCTAAACATATGCATAGACTGTGGCCTAGGAGCTCCACCCTAGTTATATAGCTATCTGAAACATGTGATATGTGATCTTCAGAAAACAAGTTCAAGAACGTCCCTGCACATACCAAAAACTGTAAACAACTCTATTTTCTGTCACCAATACAATGGATAAAGTAATTATGCTATACTCAAACAGCGGAATTAAGCCATGGAAATGAATGAACTGCAACTACGTACACAAACATAGATGACTCTCACAAATATAATATTGAACAAAAGAAAGCAGACACAAAAAGTACATTTTATATGATTTCATTTATGTAAAGTTAACAAGATAGTTGTTCCTTTGGTGTGGGGAAAGGTGATAATGCCTGGAAAGGGGCAAGGAGGGGGATATTTCTGGGGTGCTGGTAATGTTCTATTTCTGGATCTGCATGCTGATTACATGGGAGGTTTACTTTGTAAAAATTCATTCAGCTATACACTTACTTTTTGTATGCATGTTATACTTCAATGTTTTGTAAATAAAATATTTATAAAATTAAACAAAGATAAAACAGCCATAATATAGTATAGTTTTATTTGGCTGTTCTGTCATCGTGGCAGGGAGAGGGAAGTAGAGAAGTTGCAAGAACATTATAGTGAAAAAAATTACCGAATATAGCTACCGTGATTTTATAAATATTCATTAATAAAGAATTTTAGAATAATGATCTCACTTGGAATGATGGTAAGGAAAGAATCAGACTAGAGGCAGCATCATATAGTATTTAAGAGCACAGACTTATTTATTACTTATTTAACCTTATTTATTTATTTATTTTTTGCGGTATGTGGGCCTCTCACTGTTGTGGCCTCTCCCGTTGCGGAGCACAGGCTCCGGATGCACAGGCTCAGTGGCCATGGCTCATGGGCCCAGCCGCTCCGCGGCATGTGGGATCCTCCCAGACTGGGGCACAAACCCGTGTCCCCTACATCAGCAGGCGGACTCTCAACCACTGTGCCACCAGGGAAGCCCCATCTTGGGGTTCTTATTGATTGCCTTTTCTCTTGATTATGGATCACACTTTCTTGTTTGTTTATGTTTGGTAATTTTGAAATGTATCTTGGACATTGTTAATGATATGTTGTAGAAACTCTGGATTCTGTTACAGTCTTCTGAAGAGGCTTCTTTTTTTTTTTTTTAAACCAAGCAATTAACTTGACTCATCTCAAGTTTCCTCCTTTGGTGGTGAGCAGCTGAATAATCTGTTCCGTTCTTTTAAGCTTAGCTGGGCTGCTTAGTGTGTCTGCTCCATACATGTGTAATTCAATATCAGCCAGACATTTGGACAGAGTTTATACATAGGTCCCTCTGACTGACTCCTGGATTTGTGTGGTTTTCCTGTACTCTTCCCAGATGCTGTGTTCACTGTGAACACTGTCCTCTTTTTCTTTCAGCCAGGAAGACTGTAGGTTTTCTGCATTCTTCTTTCTTTCTGTGTTACTAGCTGGGGCTTTCCCTCAGGCTAAAGCCTGTTTAAAAAATAAAACAAAACTGGAAACTCATATAGGGCTGTTTTCTTCTTACTCCCTTACCACCTATTTTTGCCTGGTTTGGGGCTATCTATACTGCCCTCAAATAGTTGGGTTTTGTTTGTTTTGTTTTTGTCCAGAGCTTATCATTATATGCGGGAGGGTTGGTTCGATAGGAACAACTTGACCATTACTAGAAATAGAATCTAAGATTTGAACTTAAGTGAAGATACTTTACTCTAACGTTTTACATTCTTTGTACCTTAGGTACCCTCTTAGTGGCATGGTTTTGCCAACTTTTAAAGAGTGGATCCAAAATACCCTTGGAGTAAGTCTGGAGCATAAAACTACCTCTAAAGTAAGCAAATAAGAATGATTAATAATATTCTTAACTGAGTGTGTGTGTGTTTAATCCCAAATTAATTAGACTTATCTTAGTAATTTGTTATAGTTATTTAATATATTTGTTATTTTTTTTGTTAAGAAGTTTACTAGTCATATTAGCCTTGTTAGGCTTTCTAGGGGTGATTTTTTAAAAAAAATTTTTTTAGCATCACAGATATAGAGCCTAATCTCAGCATTTATCTGAGATTTATCTGGCAAATCTGTAATCCTCTCTGAGCCTCAGAGTTGTAACTGTCTGTCCTGTGTTTCACAAGTAGTAGTGAAGTTCAAATGAATGAATTCTGTGAGAGAACTTTGTTACAAAAATATAAGTTGCTGTTATTTTTAGGTTTTGTAATGAACTGACAGTAATCTAGAATTAATATAGAATAATTTAAAATAAAAATATAATGTTACATTTATTAACAAAACATTTAGAATATTTGAAGATTGAAAAAAGTGAAGTAAAAGTTTGATTAAGATATGAGTGATAGAGAATTTTAGTTTGCTCATGTGGTATCACTTTTCTGACGGGGGTGGTTAGAATCCTTTAGACTATATACGTATTAAACTAATGAAATAGTTAACATTTCTTTATATAATCTTTATTATTTATTATTATTCGCTATGGCATGGTATTCTGCGTCTTTCTAACTGAGTATAACTTGCATAAGTGCAGGGACTATGGCTTACACTATATTATCCACTATATCCAATATATTATTAAAGACTGTAGGTATTCAGTGAGTGCTTGTTTGGTTTATTTATAAATCCACAGTTACATTTTATTCTAGTATTAAATTAAGCTAAACAGCTAATTTCTATCCCTCTCAAACCAAATTCTTTTAACTTTTCTTTAAAGATCTCTTCTATTTCCTTTTTTGACTATTCGTGATTACTTTTTTGACACTGATGCAATCTATATACCATATTCAGAAATTTCACCAGTTTTACATGCACTTCTTTTTTCTGTTTTGAGCCCTTTCAGTTTTCAATAACTTGACAAAATAGTAATCTGTATGATGGTATCTGTATGATGGTGATAATCTCATTTAACAGATGAAGAAGGCAAGGCTTGCAGAACTTGGGTGACTTGCCCAATGTCACATAGCTTTAAAGTTGAAGATTTACTTTTCAAGTTACCTGTTAGTTGAAATTAAGTATCAAGTTTATGATTATGTTGTGAGTTTTAAAGCACTCCTGTAAAAATGGGTTTATTACTTATTGGGAGGCTTTTTGCTGATCATTTAAAAATAATAAAAGGAAATGATAAATTTTATCTACAGGTGAAAATGTAGTTAATGCAAAAGTTAACTATCTTTCCCCCAGTGTCCCTAGTCTAAAATCGAAGATTTGAGACTTTGCTATCTTCCTTGTTCTTAATTGTAATATTTATTTTTATTTTATTTTATTTATTTATTTTTTGACCATGCCGCACGGCATGTGGGATCTTAGTTCGCTGACCTGGGATGGAACCCTGGCCGCCTGCGGTGGAAGCAGAGATTCTTAACCACTGGACCGCCAGGGCAGTCCCCTTAATTGTAATCTTTAGAAATAATGAAAAGGAAGGCCATAGAAGCAAAAGAGAAAACATAGGCTTTTATAACTTATGTTACAGAATGTGATTAACCAGAGCATTTGTAATTGGTTACTGTCACAGAGTTGGTTTCCATATGTATTATTTGTTATTTTCCTATGCCTCTGTCCTAATTTGGATGTAAAAATTTACATTTTATAGTCACTCTCTGTAACATAGGTATTCAAATTTTATTTTCTAAAAATAAGTCAGAGAAAACCAATTTTATTTTCTAGGCATCCTTAAATCCTAGTGATACACCTCCTTCTATTGTAAATGAAGATTTTCTTCATGACCTTAAAGAAGTTAATATTTCATATTCACAAGAAGCAGATGATCGAGTATTTAGAGCTCATGGTAAGCAACTTTATATAAGTGCTATTTATTTTTAATTTGTAAACTTCCTATAATTTAAGATGTTTTTGCATTTTCTTTTTTAAATCTCAAAATAGGTCATTGTCTTCATGAGATATTTTTGCTCAGGGAAGGAATGTTTCAGCGAATTCCTGATATAGTTTTATGGCCAAGTAAGTTCTTGTTTTTCTTTGTATTATTAATTTAGTATTGTTAAATTTTAAGTAAATTTAGTATTGGAGATATGTACTTTTAAACATATGAACTATAAAAAATATAGATCACTATATTTTTAGAGTTTTCTAAAGGTCACATCATTCTTAATATGATCATCCTGAATGGTTGGTTTTAATGATTAATTTTGTTGATGATTAAATCTTCATTTAGTACGTACATATCCTTTTGCGAGGTCAGTAGAAAAATGTATTTTGGTCTAATTTGAAAGCTTAATGAAATTATTATCAATCAATTATATATTTAGATGTATAGAAACTCTTAACGTAACTGATTACTGCAACCAATAATAGTAGTTTGTTGATGTTAACTTGTGGGCTAAAAAATATGGTATTCAAATGAATAACAACTTGATGAACAAGTTGTTTAATATGGATATTGTCTTTGATATAAATAATTAAATTTTGAGAAATGAATTTCATTTAGGGATTTGGCTTGAGATGGAGGATGGATGAGCTTTCTGTTATTGTTTTGCTCTTGCTGATGCTTAGGCACTATATTTATATATATGGTTTTTATATCCACGTCTTGTAGCAGAAACTTTAAAGCAGAATACAGGTATACTGCTCCTTACCGTCTATAATTACTTTTTAAGAAGTTCTATTGATCTTCCGATCCTTTTTTCTCTTCAGATTCCATAAAAGGATTATATAGAGTGTTTTATTTTTCAAAAAATTGCCTCATTCATGGACTCTCAGTTCTTAGATGTGATCCTTTTCCTTTGCAGGGGATATCTGAGGGAAAAATCCTACTTGAATTTGGGGATAGGAAGGAGGGTGACATATATAGGGAGAAAACAATCTATCTGAATAGTGTATTGGTGCCCAAATCAAGTCTAAAATTTTGTTCTGTTGAATCTTCCAGTATAAGAACTTCTTGGAAATAGTTTGTTTGTTTGTCAGTTCACTGAGGCCTTTATTTAACTTTAATGTAAATTTCCTTTTGGTAATAAAGTTCAGGTTTTTCTTTGCATGAGGGTAAGTTTTGAGACAATATGGCAATTTGAGACAATGTGGTATTCCATAGAGTGGAGGTGGCTTTCTCATCTTACAGTTTAAATAGCTACACACCATATCTGTATATATACATATGTACACATACCTAGGAAGTCTATCGTTGTGGATGTCTTTAAGTCTGTCTGTAATTGGAGTCTGAATTCTACGTGTTGCTTTAATATGATGTCTAGGGCTTATCTAAGAGTAAGAACTTGTAATATATGTAACTTTCCTGATTTGGAGTCATACTTAAACCAGGAATTGTCACCATTGTGACCTGTACACAGTGTAGCTATTTCTACCTTTCATTTAGTTTGGACAAGTAGTTAGTTACTTATACATTGTATGTTGTCTGTGGTAAGTATACTTATAAAAATAAAGTCTCCTTTAGAAGTACTTCACTTATTCAATTTCTGCATTATTTTCAGCAGTCTAAATATCAAAACTTTAGGTCTGTGAAAATATGTGCTAGGTACTGTTCCAGGTATTGAAGATAAGACACTGAACAAAACACAAATCCCTATTCTTAGGTGCTATACAATTAAGTGGGGGCGGGAGGAGACGGAACAATAACCAAATATTTAATGTAGCAAAGGGTGGTAAATGTTATAAAGAAAAACAAGGCACAGTAAAAAGATAGAGAATAAATAGGGTGGGTGGTGGGATGAGGGAGTGCTGTGTCAAATAAAATTGTAAAGGAAAGCTTCCGATTCGGTGACAATCCTTGAAATAGTTTTGCCTTGTTAAAGGTTTTTAACAGACATCTTTGGGTATTTTATTAATTATTAATGAACTAGTATTCCATTTATTGAGAATTTTTACCACAGATAGTAAGCTTTATAGGCTTAATCTGAAAGCCTAAAAATGGATTTTTATTAAATTTGGAATGATGCAAATGACATATATTCCTAGCTTTAAGAAAACCTGGGAAATGATAATCATAACTTTTATAGAACAGTATTTTTACTTTCATAAATGGATATTAATTTATATATTTTCATTTGTATCCTTATTTCCCTTTCAGGTCCTAAGCAAGTGATACTCAATTTTTGCATGGTTTCCTTGCTTCAAATCTCTTTTTCCTCCATGCCATCCCATAATTTATCAGGAGATTGATCTTTCTAAAACACTCTCTTTGCCATGTTGTTCCCCTCCTTAATTCCCTTTTGCTAGTCAAATTGAGTCTTAGCACCTCTTGCTTGGTGTTTAAAATCTTCTGCCTTCAGATTTTTTTTTTTTTTTTTTTTGCCTTCAGATTTTTAATACTTACTTTACTTTTACACTGAAAAGTACCTTTTGGTGTGTACAGTAGAAAGGAGTTTGTATGCAGTATATCATGTATAATGTTTAAAGTTTTGTTTAAAGAACAATAAAGAATCATCAATGGATGCAAAAATTAGTGGGCAAAATTATGAAACATTTATGTAATCAAAGTATTTCCTCATGAGATATTAATTATAGTTTTTTTAAATAAATTTATTTATTTACTTGTTTTTATTTTTGGCCGTTTTGGGTCTTCGTTGCTGTGCGCAGGCTTCATCTAGTTGCGGCACGCGGGGGGCTACTCTTTGTTGTGGTGCACGGGCTTCTCATTGTCGTGGCTTCTCTTGTTGCAGAGCATGGGCTCTAGGCGCGCGGGCTTCAGCAGTCGTGGCACGCGGGCTCAGTAGTTGTGGCTTGTGGTTTCTAGAGCGCAGGCTCAGTAGTTGTGGCAGGCAGGCTCAGTTGCTCTGCGGCATGTGGGATATTCCCGGACCAGGGCTCAAACCCCTGTCCCCTGCACTGGCAGGTGGATTCTTAACCACTGTGCCACCAGGGAAGCCCTATAGTGTTTTTATATGGAGAAACCTAACAGTTGGCCCTCCTGATCCAAGGGTTCTGCATCTGTAGGTTCAACCAATGCTGTTCAAAAGTATTTGGAAAAAAAATTACATAAAGGCAACATGCCAGTAACTATATAGCATTTACATTGTATTTACAACTATTTGCATAGCATTTACATTGTATTAGGTATTATAAGTAATCTAGAGATGATTTAAAGTATACAGAAGGATGTGCTGTAGGTTATGTGCAAATACTATGTCATTTTCTTTTTTTTTTTAACATCTTTATTGGAGTATAATTGCTTACAATGGTATGTTAATTTCTGCTTTATAACAAAGTGAATCAGTTATACATATGTTCCCATATCTCTTCCCTCTTGCGTCTCTCTCCCTCCCACCCTCCCTATCCCACCCCTCTAGGTGGACACAAAGCACCGAGCTGATCTCCCTGTGCTATGCAGCTGCTTCCCACTAGCTATCTGTTTTACATTTGGTAGTGTATATATGTCCATGCCACTCTCTCACTTTGTCACAGCTTACCCTTCCCCCTCCTCATATTCTCAAGTCCATCCTCTAGTAGGTCTGTGTCTTTATTCCCATCTTGCCCCTAGGTTCTTCATGACCATTTTTTTTTCCTTAGATTCCATATATATGTGTTAGCATACGGTATTTGTTTTTCTCTTTCTGACTTACTTCACTCTGTATGTATGTCATTTTCTTTAAGGGACCTGAGCTTCCCAGATTTTGGTGTCTGTAGGGGTCCTGGAACCTATCCCCTGTGGATACTGAGGGACTACTGTACTGTATTTCTAAATGATGAGAGTTAACATTACCAGCAATGAGACTTATCTACATCATGCGCCTCCAGATACAATGCACTGAGAAAGGCACAGCATCACTTCTGTGGAATTCCTGCCAAAATGTATAAACTGAATTTAATCCTAAGGAAATAAGCAAACCCAAATTGAGGGACATTATATGAAATAACTGACCAGTGCTCTTCAAAAGTGTCAAGGTCAAAGTAGACTGAGGAACTATTTCAGAGTAAAGAAGACTAAGGAGATGTGACAACTAAAATGCAGTGTGTGATCCTGGTCCAGAAAAGAGGACATTAGTGGAACAGCTGGCAAATTTTGAATAAGGTCTCTTGATTAGTTAATAGTATTGTATCAGTGTCAATTGCTTGGTTTTTGTAGTTTTTATAGTTATATAAGATGTTAGTATTTGCAGCTACTGGGTGAAGGAAATCTTTGTACCATTTTTGCAACTTTTTTGTAAGTGTAAAATTATTTAAAAATGAAAAGTTAAAAAAGATAAAAAACAGTTTTTTAAAAAATATAGTGATTTAATGTGTTAATGAGTGAATAAATGAAGGAAAAGTTTAGACACTAAAGAACTCTTTAGACCCTTGTTTTGCAGGGTTACCCAGATTTTGTTCATGTCCTTGTGATTAATTTATTTTCCCTTTTTTCAACAGCGTGTCATGATGATGTAGTTAAGATTGTGAATCTAGCGTGCAAATATAACCTTTGTATCATACCAATTGGTGGTAGGTATTGTGTGTTTTGAATTTTAATGTGATGTAAATTTGTTCTATTTTAAATATTTGTGCCATCTCACTGAAAACATTCTTATAATTATGAAATGGTTATCTTGAAAAATTGGTTTATGGTGTTTATTGGTTATGCTGGTCTATTTCTGTTCTGAGTAGATCTACCTAAACTGTTTGAGACATGATTTACCCTTAGTTCATGGCTTCTTTCCCATGTGGATCCTAATTGAAGCTGTGACTTACTGCCTAAATAAGAAAATGTTCCTGCTTTAGTAATTACTTTCTAACCTTTATCTTAATAGAGAGAATATTATTTTTCAAAGGCTAACTATACCCAACATAAATCTTTGAGAAGAAGGGATATGCAACTAGGATAGTGATAACCAAATCAGTAATATCTTTTAATACTGAAAACTAACATTATTTTACATTTTAAGATAAATTTAATCTCTCTTGATCATTCACCAACCACATCATTTTAACAGCTTACACAAGCCAAAAGAAATTGCCTTCACTGACTGAATTGGCATTGATGGAATGGAAATGGGACCTCTGCAAATCAGAAGTTCCAGATACCTTCTTCAGCTGATACTTATCGTTGAATTCATGCAAAAAAGGCATTACACTGCCACTTTTAATGAAGTATTTTTCTGATTTCAAATGACTTTGACAAGAAATAGTGGTTACTAATCACAGACATATTCTTAACATCGTTTCACCGTGTAGATCAATACCCCCTGTACTTGCATCAAGGTGACTTCCACTTATATTCTGTCCAAAAGATATGAAAGTACCAATTCAAACTTTATTCTGCTATATGATGGTACAGATCTGGTTAAGAACTGAGAACACCGTATTGTTCCGTATTGTTATCAAGAAAGCATTTTTCCTTTGACAACAAATGTTAAGTAGGAGTACATTGTTTAAATTCTTCTATATATTAATTATTCTATATTAAAAATCACTTTTTCATCAAAGAACATATAAATTTGTTTTTGAATATCATATAATCTGGGCAGTTTTAACTTTATATTCTAATTTATTAAAGCCTTTTTGCATGGGAGTATAAGATAATATTTTAAATGATAAGTGAATCTCATAAATATGGCAGAAAGGAGATAATGGTGTCTCTAGTTGTATAGGATGCGTATTTTTTCTTTTACGCTATCTCTCCACAGTAATCATTAGCTTAGAACTTTTCTCATCATGTTTTTGGAGTTCCACAAAATGCTAGGGGCTTCACTTGAGTGTGCCCGGGGGATGGAGCCATATCCCATTACTTTCAGCTCCATAATATTTCTTCATTTTGGCATGCACCATAAAATTAAGGTGAGTTTGCTTATAGTGTGTTAGCATTTGCAAATTACATTTTGCAAAGTAGAAATAGGTTTTATTTCCTAGAGGACCTATCTGTATACTTTGTCTTAGGGATTTACCCTAGAAGTGTAGCTAAAAGTAAAATATTTAAGCATAGTTGTTGTTTCCTATTTTGGCAGGAGGAACAAGTGTTTCATATGGCCTCATGTGTCCTGCAGATGAGACAAGAACAATAATTTCTTTGGACACTTCACAAATGGTATATGATAATTTAAGATGTATTTGAAGATAGTGTTTAAAAGTTGTCTTTATGGCTCAGTCTTAGTTATTTTTAAAAAGGTATATTGTCCATTTTGTTTAAAATTTTTTCATCATTATATTTTACCTTTGTCTTCAGACCTCTAAAAGCTAAGTTCACTCTTACTCTAAGTCATATATCTTGATGGTTTCTACCAAATTGACATGTGAAATTGACAATTTGAGAAGCATGGATTGGAATAGTGATACAATAGATGACCTGATGTATTGTTAAAAAACAAATAATATTTGTTAATGTTAATTTGAATCATCAAAACTTAGTTGTTCCCCAAATTTTTACTAATGCTATTGCACTTTTGCTTTTGGAAGAATAGAAGAGCTAATTAATTTTTAAATTAACTTAAAATTAATGAAGATGCTAATAAACTTTAGGATTATTTTGTGAAATTTTGGTTCATTATGGTCCAAGAGTTGGCCATTGTGCTATGTTAAAGTTTTTGTTTGGGTATGAACTTAATCTTTGTATAGTCAACAATATTCCTGTTTATATAATCTTTTATTATAATTAAAAATTTAATATTTATTATTATTTTATTGAAGTTTTTCAAGCATCAAAGTAGAGAGAATAGTATTTCTAGTCTCTAGATAAAATAATTATTTACATACATTGGCTTTATCTTTTTTCCTCTACTATTTTTAAAGCAAATCCTGATAGTATGCTACTTTACACCAAATATTTCTGTGTATTTCTTTTAAAAAGCACATTTTCTCACTATATTATTATCACTTCTGGCAAAATTAAAAGTAATTCCTTATATCATTTAATATCCAGTCCACATTCCTTTTCCAGTTGTCTCAAAATTGTCTTTATTCTATAATTCATTTCATTGTTCAAATGGGGATTCAGACAAGGCCTGCATTAGCTTTTGGTGGTTTCTTTTAGTCTCATTTTATCTGAAACCCTCTTCCTCACTTTCTGAATGTCTGTGTTTTAAACCAACTCCTGTGCAATATACTGCCTGTGTTACTATGTCTGTCATGTTGTATAGTCAAGAACAAGTGGAGCTTTCTAGTGTGGGTAACCTTACTTGCTTAATTTCTATCTTGTCACTTGCTGCTTTCAGTTAGGAGGTTATATTTCCTGAGAAAGTGTCTGTTCCTGGAGATGAGACTTCTTTCTTCTTTTGCAACAGAATCGAATCCTCTGGGTTGATGAGAGCAATCTGACAGCTCATGTAGAGGCTGGCATAACAGGACAAGAGTTGGAAAGACAGGTATGTTATTTAAAATTTTCAAAACTGCTGTGTATCCCCTCTATGAATAAAGTACCTTTCACAATATATTCACTGAACAAGCTTGTTCGGTTTCTGATGTGGGTCAGATATTGAGCTGGATGCTATGAACACAGTAGTGAGTAAGACACCCATCCCCTACCCTATGAAAGCTTACGTTATATTATGACAGAAAGTTAGGTAAATAGACATATGACTCAGTGAGAATTTCTAGGTGAAGCCTGGCTAAATGTGGGGTGTTTAGGCTCATCAAATGGGGTTCGAAGAGAAGGAGTTGAACAAAGATGGTATCACAGAGGACTCGGCATTTAAAATGAGGATTAAATTAGGATGAGTGAGAGTGAAAAGGAAATGGGGTTGGGGAGAACAATCCAGTCAAGGGAAGCAGCATGTGTGGAAGATGTACAGGCAGCTGTTGCTTTGGAGGATCTGCAGATAGTTGAATATGGCTGAGATCTAGTCTGTGTATATGGGAGAACACATATTCTTGGTGTTTGTATTTTGGGTGAGTGTACGTATAGTAGTGGTAAAGGGTGAAGCCAGGAAAACATGAAGAGGTCAGATCATAAAGCCCCAAATGTTTGAACTTTACCTTTGTACTTAGTTTTCGTGAGCTACTCTGTGGAGGATGGATGGGCACGTAAAGGTGGATTAAGTGGCTGCTGCAATAATTTGGACAAGAGCTGATAGTGACTTGAAACAAGGTCGTAAGCATGGAGCGAAACAGAACAAGTTGGACACAGAATTCTCAGAAATTAATGATAAATTTGATCAATTTGGGTAGATGTTGGTATTTGCTATTCATTGAAATTTTCAAAGCATAATTCTATTGAAAACTGCTCATCTCATGAATAAGTGGAACTCCTGGAGTCCTTATAGCACTTTTTTGGGATCCTAACGAATTTTAGGAAACTTGAGGTTCTCTTCATGGATTTTAAGCGGTAATTATTAAAATGTATTGGTTTCTTCAGCCCTTTCAAATATGGTCAAGATGACTGTAACTCAGCTTTTGTAAACAAAAGTTAGAAAGTCCAGTTCGCTGGTGATGAACTGACTATTTTGTTCAATTTGGGTTACAGAGACCCCTCTTTCCTACCTTTTTTTCCCCTTCTTCATCCCACCTTTTAACAACACAGAGAGAAATGTGACATGCTTGTTGATCTTTTTTTTTATTATCTTTTTCCATATTTCATGGTAAAGAGTTGAATGAAGTTGGTATGCTGGTGACCAATTCTGGATGAAAGGTTTTGAAAAACATTATTAAACTTTTATTTTTTATTTAATGCGCTAAGATACAGAGAACTAGAATAAAATTGAACATATTCATTGAGACATTAAAGATCTTCAGTAAGTCAAGGTTTTATATAATTCAAGGTAATTAGGTTTGTTAATTATTAATGAACTTTGTGGGTTGAATAATAGTATTTAATGAAAAAAAACCTGTAAAAAGGCCTGTATTAGTCTTCTGTTATGCTGAGAGGCATTATCAACACAGTGATTTTTTTTTATAACAAAGAATGGCCTTTCATGTCTATAATTTTATATCCTTTATTATAGCATTTGATGTAGTATTTTAACCTTTCCAAGTTTTTTTTTTTTAAAGGTTAGAATTAAAATTCAAGAAACATATTTCCTTGAAATTTAAATGACATTTTCCTAGACTAGGAACTTCTGATATTTTACCTACTAGTTTATTTCTCTAAATGCCAACATAGAACATTTCTTTTTGCCTCTAGTAGACTCTAATATAGTTTCTATAGGTGTGTTGATCCCAGTTCAAATTCTTCCTCATTATGCTTCTGTATTCTTCAGTTTCTTCTTCAGCTGAGGTAACCAACTTAAAACTTCCTGCTTTTTCATTCTAGAAGTTTTAAAATGACACAAATATATTAGTTGGGTAGCACAAATTTTCATCTTTTTAACTTGTAGATTACATTTTTTAATATGTATGAAATTTAAGGGAGGTCATTAAATGTTAACTTTGGATTTTGGGAATTTGTTTCTAGGTTTATTAAATCTTTGGCTACTTAATTTCATTAGTTAATAGTCTGGGGATATGTGACTTACGTTTTCTCCCCACTAGGGATGCATTTCTCAGTGCCTCAGTTTCTTTATCTATAAAATGGAGATAATACCTACTTCATAAAGTTTTTGTTAGGATGAAATAAGTTAATAATGTAAAGTACTTAGAACTTTTATTAATTCCACTAATTTTTATTGAGTACTATCTGCTTCATTCAGACACAGCTGACTTTAAATATTTCTTCTATATGCCAAAGACTCCTAAATTTGTATCACCTCAGACTTCTTTCTTGAACTCTAAACTTGCATATTCACTTGCCTAGTTGACGTCTCCACTTGTATATCTAATACACATTTCAAACTTAACATTTAAAAAAATTGAATTTCAATTTTCCCTCCACAATTTGCTTATTCTGCAGCCTTCTCATTCCCAGTTGGTGGAAATTCAGTTCTTTGGGCAGCTTGAGCCAAAATCCTGAGTCTTTTTTTTTCTTTTTAGTATTTCTAAAGGGTCTTTTTATTTTTAAAAATATTTATTTATGTGATTGCACTGGGTCTTAGTTGCGGCATGCGAGCTGTTTGTTGCAGTGCATGGGCTTCTCTGCAGTTGTGACGCTCCGGCTCTAGAGCGCGTGGACTCAGTAGTTGCGGCATGCAAGCTCTCTAGTTGTGGCACATGGGCTTCAGAGTGCATGGGCTCAGTAATTGTGGTGTGCAGGCTCTCTAGTTGTGGTACATGGGCTCAGTAGTTGCAGCGCATGGGCTCAGTAGTTGCAGTGCAGGGGTTTAGTTGACCCGCAGCATGTGGGATCTTAGTTCCCCCACCAGGGATCAAATCCGTGTTCCCTGCATTGGAAGGCGGATTCTTAACCACTGGACCACCAGGGAAGTCCCTGCTTTTGTTTATAATAGTTTCATTGAGATATAATTGCCATACAATACTGTAAACTGCAGTCATTTAAAATGCAGAACTTGATAAGGTTTGGTATATGAATACAACCATGAAACCATCTCCACAATCAAGATATAGAACACATGCACCAATCCCAAAAGTTTCCTCCTGGCCTCTTTATAATTCTCTCCATCCCATCTTTTCCATGTCCCTGGCAATCACTGATATGTTTTCTGTCACTGTAGATTTGTTTGAATGTCCTACAGTTTTATTAAAATGAAATCACATAGCTCTTTTTTTACAAGGGTGGGGCGAGGGTTGCCTTCTTTCACTAGGCATAATTATTTTGAGATTCATGCATATTGTTGCATGTATCATTATTTTATTCCTTTTTGTTGCTCAGTAGTATTCAGTTGTATAGATATACCACTGTTTGTTTATCCAATCACTTGTTGAATGCTTGGATTATTTCCAGTTTTGGGCTATTACAAATAAAGCTGCTTTGAACATTCATGTGTAAGTCTTTGTTTGGACATATACCTTCCTTTCTCTTGGGTAAGTATCTAGAAATGAAATGGCTAAATCATTTGGTAGATATATATTTACCTTTTTGAAAAACCACCAAACGTTTTCCCAGAGTGATTGCATCATTTGATATTCGCGCTAGCACTGTATGAGTTTATCTACATCCTCGCCAATATTTGTTATTGTTAGTCTTTTAAAGTTTAGTTGTTCTAGTAGATTTGTTATGGTATCTTACTGTGGTTTTAATTTGCATTTCTCTAATAACTAATGATGTTGGAGATCTTTTCAAGCACTATTTGCCATCCATATATTTTCTTTGGTGAAGTGTCTCTTCAGGTGTTTGCCCAATTTTTAAATTGGATTGTTTTCTTTTTATTGGGTTTTGAGAATTTTTTTTAACATATTCTGGACATAAGTTCTTTTCCAGATATATACTTCGCAAATATTTTCTCCCAGTCTGTGGCTTGTCTTTTCATTCTCTTAACAGAGTCTTTTGAAGAGTAGATGGTTTTTAATTTTGATGAAGTACTTAATTTTTTACTTTATATATCATGCTTCTACTGTCATATCTAGAAACTTTTGCTTCACCTGAGGTTACAAAGATTTTCTCCCATTTAAGTTTCATAGTTTTTAGTTTCTTTTCAAGTCTGATGAGTTTTGAAGATTTTGAGTTAATGTTCATGTATGGCGTGAGGGATAGGTTGAAGTTCATTTTTTTTGCATATGGATAATCAGTTGTTCCAGCACCATTTGTTGAAAAGACTATCCTTTCTTCACGGAGTTGACTTTGCACCATCATAAAACTTGTCTGTTGTCATTTTTATATAATATGTAATATATAATAATGTGCATCTAGTCTGGACTCTATTTTGTTCCGTTGATCTATTGTATATCTTTATGCCAGTACCACACTATTTGGGTTCTTGTGGCTTTATCATAAATCTTTTTCAAAGTTGTTTTGGTGATTCTGGGTTCTTTGTATTTCTATATGATATTTATAATCACCTTGTCAATTTCTATTAAAAAAAGTAGCCTGTTGGTGTTTTGATTGGGATTGCATCAACTCTATACATCAATTTGGGGAGAACTGACATCTTAATATTGAATCTTCTGACCCATGAACATGGTATAACTTTAGTTTTTTTAAGGTCTATTAATTTCTCTCAGCTGTGTCATGGTTTTTAGTGTACAAATATTTCATATTTTTAGTAGATTTGTCCTTAAGTATTATATATTTTTATAAATGGTATTTTAAAAAGTTTTCAGTTTCTGAGTATTCTTCATTAGTATATGGAAATAAAATGGATTTTTGTGTATAGCTCTTAAATCTAGCAATCTTACTAAATTCACTAATTAGTTTTAAAAGTTTTAGCTCCCATTAGATTTACTACATTTATGATCATGTCCTTTGTGAATAAAGACAATTTTACTTCTTCCTTTCCAATCAGTATGCCTTTATTTCTTTTTCTTACCTGATTGCACTGACTAGAACCTCTAATGCACTGTTGAAAAGAAGTGAAAATAGACACCCTTATCTTGTTCGTGATTTAAGAGAGATGCATTCAGTTCTTCACCATTAGGTATGATGTTAATACTTAATGTATAGGGAGTTTTTTTGTACATGCCCTTAATCAAGTTGAGGAAGTTCCTTCTACCTTAGTTTGTAGAGTGTTTTTATTAGGAGTGGATTTTGGATTTTGTCAAATGCTTTTTTTGTGTCTTAAGGTGGAAGATGAGGGATTTATTTGAGGCCTTTCTTCTTTTTTAATATAGGTTTTCAGTACTATAAATTTCCTGCAACTACTGCTTTTATGGTATCCTACAAATTTTGATATGTCTGCTCAATTTCATTAATTTCAAAATATTTTCTACTTCCCTTTTGATTCTTTCTTTGACCTATAGGTACTTACAAGTTGTTATTTCATTTCCACTTATTGGGGGATTTTTCTAAACATCGTTCTGTTACTGATTTCTATGTTAATTCCATTGTGTTCAGAAAACATTCTTTATATGACTTAAATCCTGTCAAATTAATTGATATTTGTTTTATGGCCTACAGTATGGTCTGTCTTGTAAATGTTCCATGTACACTTGAAAAGAATTTGTCCTCTGCTGCTGTTGGTTCGAGTGGTCTATACATGTCTGTTAGGTCAAATTGATTTATAGTGTTGTTCACGTCTTCTGTATTTAAAAAAAATTTCTGTCTACTTGTTCTATCAGTTATTGACAGAAGGGAATTACAGTCTCCAGCTACTATAGATCTATTTTTTCTTGCAGTTCTATCAGTTTTTCACTTCATATATTTAAA
This sequence comes from Tursiops truncatus, assembly GCF_011762595.2. Classification (NCBI taxonomy): domain Eukaryota; kingdom Metazoa; phylum Chordata; class Mammalia; order Artiodactyla; family Delphinidae; genus Tursiops; species Tursiops truncatus. The sequence goes on along the minus strand of NC_047040.1, from coordinate 55,499,392 downwards.
GCTCTGTTTTGGGGGGAATAAATACTGAGGATTGTTATTGCTTCTTGACTAATGAACAATTTTGTTACTGTGAAATGAATTTCCTTCTTCCTGATAGTATTTTTTGCTCTGAAATCTACTTCATCGGATGTTAAAACAGCCATTCCAGTTTTATTTTGACTGTTGTTAGCATGGCATATCTTTTTCCCTTTTCCATTTTTAAATTTTTTACTAATTTATATTTTTATATTTAAAGTGTTTTTCTTATAGACAGCATACAATTGGGTCTTTCCTTTTTATCTAACATGAAAGTCTCTACCTTTTAATTGGGATGGTTAGACCTTTTACCTTCAATGTGATTTATTGATATGGTTCAGTTTAAGTCTGTCATCTTGCAATTTGTTTTCTATCTTTCCTATCTGTGTTTTCTCCTTTTCCACTTTTACTGCCTTTTTTTGGATTGAATTTTTTTTTAATGATACCATTTTATCTTTTTTCTTTCTTCATTAGCTATAAGTTTTTGTTTTGTTCTTTTAAGGGTTTCAGGTTTTATAGTGTATATCTTTAACTTAAAATAGTCTGCTTTAAGGTGATAATGTATATAACACTTAGAGTTTAGCATAAGAACCATAAAATATTATACTTCCCTTTCCCCTTGTCTCTCCTTTGTGCTGTTGTCATACATTCTACTTTTGCATATATTATAAAACCTATAATATATTGTTATAATTTTTGTTGAAATATAAGTTATCTTTTAAAGATATTTAAACAGTAAGAAAACATCTTTTATATTTACCCATCTAGTTACCCTTTGTGGTGCCTTTTAATTCAATCTGATAATATTTTCCTTCTGCTTGAAGGACTTGTTTTAAATATCTTTAGCGTGAGTCTGCTGCTGATGAATTTTTTTTGCTTTTGTTTGTCTGAAAATATCTTTCATAATTTTTTAACACTTTATTTTTTAGAGCAATGTTAGGTTTAAAACAAAATTGAGAGGGAGGTACAGAGATTTCCCACATGCCCCTGCCCCCACGCATGCATAGCCTCCCCCATTATCAACATCACTGGAAGTTTGTACCCCTTGACCACTATCTCCCCATTTCCCCCACCCCCTCATCCCCTGATAACCACAAATCTATGCTTCTATGAGTTCAACTTTTTTAGATTCCACATAAAGTGATATAATGACATTGAGATTTCTTTTACCAAGGGTGAACCTACATTGGCACATCATAATTACAAAAAGTCCATAGTTTATTTTAGGGTTCAATTGTGGTGGTGTATATTCTGTGGGTTTGGACAGATGTATAAATAATCACTGAGTAGCCTTCATTATATTATCAGAGTATTTTCACTGCTTTACATTCTTTATGCTCTCCCTGTTCATTTTCTCAGCCCCCCGACCCCTGGCAACCACTGATCTTTTTATTGTTTCCATAGTTTTGTCTTTTCCAGAATGTCATATAGTTGGGATCATAGAATATGTGGCCTTTTCAGATTGGCTTCTTTCATTTAGTAATATGCGTTTAAGTTTCCTCCATGTCTTTTCATGGCTTGATAGCTTATTTCTTTTCAGCACTGGATAATATTCCATTGTCTGGATGTACCACAGTTTATTTATCCATTCAACAACTGAAGGAAATCTTGGTTGCTTCCGAGTTTTGGCAGTTATGAATAAAGCTGCTTTAAACATTCATGTGCAGGTTTTTATGTCAACATAAGTTTTCAGCTCCTTTGAGTAAATACAAGGCGTATGATTACTGAATTGTATGGTAAGAGTATGTTTAGTTTTGTAAGAAATTGCCAGATAGTCTTTCAAATTACATTTTGCATTCCCACCAGCACTGCGAGTGTCTGTTGCTCCACATCCTCTGTAGCATTTGGTGTTGTCAGTGTTCTGGATTTGGGCCATTCATATAGATGTGTAGTAATATCTCATTGTTATTTTAATTTGTGTTTCCCTGATGACATATGATGTGGAACATCTTTTCATATGATTATTTGCTATTTTCAGTGAGGTATCTGTTAAGGTCTTTGGTCCAATTTTTAATTGGGTTTTTTCTTATTGTTGAGTTTTAAGAGTTCTCTGTGTGTGTGTGTGTGTGTGTGTGTGTGTGTGTGTGTGTGTGTGTGTATATTACTTTCAGAAAAATCAAAAGGTAGTAGTCTTTTGAGAGTACATAATATGAATATAGATTGGGAATTAAGGAAGAAATATCATGGTCTGATAATCTTCGTTTTAGCTTTCAGTTCTGTATTTAAGTTACTTATTTGTGAGTGGTTATTAACCTCTTAAAATTAAATAAATGTATTGAATGTTTAGTGAAAAAATTCTATTATGTAATAATTGATGTCTTAAAATCTTGTTTTCCTAGCAACAAAATTAGACATAAATAATTTGCATTGCTTGTGTGCAAAAGCTAACAAATTGTGTTCAACCTATAGGTTCTCAGGTTCTGGATTACAGCTTTCATACCATACTTAAATACACAGATATAAACATAGCTGACATATTCTACATCTCTGCGTGGCTTACCTGAAAAACAGAAACAGTTGCTTAATTGGATGACTATCAAAATGGTCAACACAGATTGATGGGCTTGAGTGCAGTAGACAGTGGGGATGCAGGTGGTAGTGTCTGTACCATTTGACATGGGATGGCTGAGTCTTTAAAATGTTTTTAGTGGAATGGCTTTGGTGGTGTTGCCGTAAAGGGCATCCATCCAACCTCAGGTGCTGTGCAGATGGCAAAGCCACGCTAATGTAGAAAAATGAGAAACAAGTGACTATTTAATGTACAGGAATGCATGATCTGCGTCACAAATACATGATGGTATTACATGCAGGAAACCTAGCCAGATGGCTGTACATTAAAGCACATGAGTCCTTGAGAGAATTAAGTACAGGCAATTTGCTCAGATTTTCTGCAGGCCTGCTGCAGATTATATTAGGGTAGGGAGCATAAGAGATTTAAGTGCTTTATTTATTGAAAGTGTTTAGATGAAGTTGGCAATTATTTAAGCATAATCTGATCTCCATAAGTAAATTGTCTCTTTGTGGAAAAAAAAAAGGAGGGAGGGTAGTTGGCTTTAAAATAAAAGAATGTAAGGAGTAAGATTGGCTGGTGAACCTGTGGAAAATGCATCTGTCTTTTGGCCCATATTTTTCCACTAGGCAAAAGCTTAAAAATATTTTTAGACTAGTATGATAAAAGTATTTCTTTTTCTATATAGGTTTTAATGAGTCCAAATGGCAATGACATGGAAATTTTAATGTGGAAAGAGTTAATGTGTTGAGTGCTGTGTTAAACGGGGCCATTTTCACTGGTAAAATATTACATTTTTGTTTTTCAGCTTAAAGAAAGTGGTTATTGTACAGGTCATGAACCAGATTCCCTGGAATTCAGCACTGTGGGAGGATGGGTATCTACTCGGGCATCAGGCATGAAGAAGAATATCTATGGCAATATTGAGGACTTGGTAAATTTTTTTCTATTTATTATATAATAATTAATTAGTCTATGGAGATTATTATAAAGTTGTTAAGCCTTTAAAAATTGAGTTGGAGAGTTCCCCACAAAAGTATACCCTTTTTGATTATAGTAACGTTGACTATGTGTAATACAAACAGTTAAAAGGTACAACTGTGGTCATTATTTAAGAGTGCTTCTTTTTGAGTAACTGATATTTAAGTTTTGTAGATGTCTCAGTATCTGACTTATAAATGTATCTAAATATTAGTTTGCAAGCCTTGGAGCCTTGGTCTTCAACTCTACCACTATTTTAGTCTATTTACTTAGGTGATCTTGTCATTACTACTGTTTTGGCTTATGAGATTTTATATTTATTTTTCTGAAAAAAATTTTCTGTATAGAATTAAAGAGCCCAATTAAAAATGTTCTAGTTAATGTAATGTTTTATGTGCACATCATTTTGTTTTAGCTGATCTGGTGTCGTTGCTCTTGAGAGTTAGTTAGGCATCCTGGCTAGGAATTAGGTATCATTTGTTCCATATGTAACTTTTCCAGTGATTAATTGTGTGACCTTGTGCAAATTGGTTTACCTTTCTAAACTTCAATTTCCTACTATATAAAATAGAATAATGTTATTTGTTGCATAGAATTATTATAAGGAATAAAGGACATAAAATGAAAACTCTTAGCGGAATCACTGGTATGTAATAGGTACTTCATACATGTTAGTTCCCTTTATTATCAATATTTTGATAACAATTTAAAAGAATAATTTATAAGACTATTAAAGTGGTATTCCTAACATTATTCCTAGAGCTATTTAGGTTTGTTTTTCAAATCTAGCGTTTCAACATTTTCATCAATGTCTTCATTGATAGAAATATCAAATTGTTGATGAAATATATTGTTTTTTTATAGTTAACACCCAACAATTTAAGACTTTAAGTGTCTATATTATGAACACTTTTTAAATGTTTGCATTATCTTTTTTTTAATTGAAGATATTTTAGAAATCACATTTTTCTTTCTGCAATTAAGATAACATAAATTCAGTTTCAGAAAAGAGAATTTGATCCTTTTACTATTGGATTATTAAAAGCTTTATCAGAGTTAAGCATATTTGATAGATTACCACATTTAGTACTGCTAAAGCATGTAATTTATTTTAATCCTTTTGGGGGTTATTTAAGGGCCACAGATTATAAGTATACATTTTAATGTACTTATTTGCATGTTTATATCTAGTCTTTAATATAAAAAAGCATCCTACTGTGTTTAATCTGCTCTTTAAACTGTTATCAATCTATTAACATGTCAATGAGCATAGGTTTGCAACATTATTTTTAAAAAATGCATATAATTCTCTTTTATTGATAATTTGTGATTTAGTAATTCCCTATTAAAGAATATTTCAATTATTTTTATTTCAAAATTATAGAAATAGATAAAGGGAAAAATATCTTCTGTAGTAATTTTTTAGCATACTTCTTTGATCATTTTCTTTGGGTAAGTTCCTAGCTTGGATTGTTGGGTCAAGCATGTTTTTAGGTCCTTGGACCCTTACAGCCAAATTGCTCTATAAAAATTTTGTGCCAGTTGACATTCTTACTAGCACTATGAGAATCTTTATTTTACTGGACCTTTTATTTATATTTTTTTCCTAAAATTTTATATTTATTTGTTAGTGAATATAATCTTTTAAAATGTCCTCATTAGCAATTTTTATCTTTTTATTTTGCGAATTCTTTATTTATGTCCTCTGCTCATTTCCTTCAACAATAGACTATTTTTATTTATCTGTCAAAAAATTATTCTGAAAATATGTTGGGTTTTTACCTAACCATTTCTGAGTCGGATCTGAGGAATTTTTTTGATTGACCCTCTCCCTACAATGTACTTAATTTCTCACATGTGTGAGACATATCTCACAGATATCTTTCTTCTTCTTTTTAACTCAGTCACCACATCTTTCTCTTCATCCCAATTTTGATGTGATCAAAATTAATACTTCGTTCTTTTCACTCTTTTCTACTGAGTGGGCAAAGTAGATAAGTTGAAGGTGGGGATAAGGCAAGAATAATTTTTTTCTTAGAATTCTAAGCATCTAGAATAGTGCCTAACATGAATAATAGTGCTTCATAAATATTGTTAAATAAATGAAAGAATGAACCTATTAAAATGTGATCATTGCATATTTTTTCCATCCTTTAGTTCTTTACCACATGGACAGCCCTAGACTAGCTTTGGTTTAAAGAAATGTGTTTTTCAGTTTTTAAGATGATAAATATACCTAGGCCAATAACAATCTTAGAATAATTTTTCCCTGTTTTAAAGTTGCATACAATTTATTTTTAGTCTAAGAACTACTAAAAGATATTAGAATTCTGAAGGGAGTCACCATTTATCACTTAAACCAATATTTTAAAAATAGTGTTTTATATAAATATATATGGGTGTGTGTATCCACACACACAACATTCACTGACAGATATCTAGAATTTACATCATGCATTGTATTAAACAGGTGGTTCATATAAAAATGGTAACACCTAGAGGTATAATAGAAAAAAGCTGTCAAGGACCTCGAATGTCAACAGGCCCTGATATCCATCACTTCATCATGGGATCTGAAGGTAAATATAACTGCAAACTTATTATGAAAAAATACAGGTTAGTGATTCAGTTTTGTGAAAATCTGTGATATTGTGATATCAGATTTTTGAAAGAAAGACATGTTTTATATATTTAATTTTTTTTTTAAGTTTTATGACTTCAATTTAGTACTTCATAAAGTTTTTATTATAAGAACATCTTATTAAACTTTCTCTTGAATTTTGCTTTTTTATGTTTTTAGAGCCAGCTTAGTCCTTTTGGTGTTATTTTGTTTTTCTTTTAGAGTTTTTAATCAATTTCAGGAAGAGTAGCTGTTAGGGTTTAAAATGGTTTGCTTTTACATTTATTGGTATGGTATTTTCTAATCTCTGAATTATCAGGAGGAAAGGACTAATAAAGTATTATCTTATTGCCTTGTCTTTCTATAATTATATCTTTTGTTATTTGCTAGTTGGTTTTTGAAGAAGTGGAATTTAAAATTCTGTTGATTCACATATCTTTGAAAACTTACATTGGTCTTTTATTTTTTCACTACTTGAGTCATCTCCTTTGCTTGGTTACTTAATGCTGGGTAGATTAGAATGTAGTTCTTCATCTTATGCAAAACATTTAATTTCTGTACCTATGAGGGGGAAAAAACCACTAACCTTCCTTCTAGTTTGCAAACTAACTATTATGTAGGCACTGTGAATTTTATGGATAAGGTGAAGGTGGGCATATTTTTCAATTCTTAGCATGGTAGAGAGGGATAGTTATCCCTTAAATTTAGAGAAATGAAAGTGTTTCCAAGTTACCAGAGGAACTCACTACTAAGTCAGAAGGTGGTGCAATCTGTCAAAAGATTTTCAAAACATCTAGCTATATTCATGGATAAAAGTGCATTTATGATAAACTAGGATGTTAGGGCATAAATTCTAACTTTTGATGGTAACATCAAGGAAAAAATAAATTATGTGTCTTAGTGATGTACTAGAGGTCAACTCTTAAATTGATGACCAGTGGTATAGCTTAGATATTTTTCATAATTAGTGACAAACCTCTGTCAAGGTGTTTCACCAATTTACTCTCTTATTCCTTTTCTGATTAGTGTACTCTTCTGTGGAAAAACAGAACTATACTTTTAATGAGAAAAATAAAATATTAAATTCCTTTAAAATAATATAGTTCTCTAAAAAATATTATTTTGGAACTTCTTGTATTAATGCATCATCCAAGAGTTAACTGAAAGAATATAACTTTTTCCAGTCAAATGTCAAGTTGAATAACAAATAGGTATTAAAACTGATAATTATTAATTTTACTATTGGTATATACATAGTTGGAGTCAACTCTGTAAATTATCTTTTCAAGTAGCTACATCAAACATTTTTTTCTTCCATCAATTAGCGTTTAAAAAATTCTGGTTGCTAGGTACTGTGGTGGCACACCCAAGGACACAGGTAATAATTAACCATTAAAATTGAATAAGATAAATTCTATGATAGAAGTAAATGAAGGAGAAATACAGACAAAAGTCATGTTGATGGGTGCTTAGGAAGACTTCCGCAGAGGGGTTGTGCCTAAAGAGGTCCTTCAAGGATGATAATGAGAAAATAATTCTAGGCAGAGTTGAGAGAATAAGGTGGGGAGGGAGTTGCCCTACACAGAGAACTAACTGCATGTGAACAGGCTTAAAAGTGAGAAAGAGCTGTGTCTGCCTCGTGAAGGTGGCAGTTTTTCAGTGTGACTGGAACTTAAGATTTAATTGTAGAGTGGAGTTGACAGCAGGTCAGGATGTGGAGTAGTAAGTGTTACAGGATGGCTGGAGAGATAATTTGGTCTTTTATCCCTTTTATAATAGTTTGAACTTTATCCAAAAGACTGGACTACCTCCTTCAATGGTAAATTTTTGTACGAATTTAAGGAAGGCAAACTCATTGTTATAATAAAGTAAGCAAAGAAATACAGTTTATTAGAAACATGTACAAGGGTAAGTTACTATATTTAAATGAGATTTTATTATAAATATCCATGCAAAATGCCATACTGATTTAAGAGCATGAACCTTGAAATCTTTCAGATCTGGATTTCAATCCTGGTTTTACCACTTATATTTCTGTGACTGTGTAAATTAGGTAGTTCTCTATGCCCTATGTCCTCAGCTGTAAAATGGGGATAATAAAAGTATCTATATTCAAAAGCTTTTTGAGAGGGTCAAACGAAATTATGCTAAACAGTTTATAAGCGCGTAGTAAGTACTCAACACATGTTAAACTGTTGTGGCTGTTTATTATTTTGGCATTAGTGATCTTTATAAGTATATTTATGGTCCCTAATCCCCATTTCTGTATGTATGTGGATATAGAGTAATCTTAATATAGTCCAGGAGACAGCATGACTGAGAGAGTAAATTGATGTGAAATCATATTCTTTTATAATATGTATTTCCTCTGCTGTTTTGAACTATCTAAATAATAACCTCCTGCCTTAAATATGAATCATAAACTTTTCCTTGAGCTTTAGAAAATACTTTCTTTTGCTATAGTTAAATCATTTGACGACAACCTTGAAAGCATCACCATTATAAAAAAACCTATTTTCCCCCATCCTGCTAAGTTCCACATGTGGTTAGCCAAGTTAAGTTTAATGTTTTTATCTTGTTTTGTGTTATGAATTTTTCATAATGATTATTTTGACAAGCAGGTTCCTCCCGTTTTAGATGTTATAGTATCATGATGAATTAATGAAAACCGTAATAAATAAAGCATTTGAAATGTTTTATATTCTTTTCCTATATGTGGAATTTACTAGTAACTTATAATGATTTGCTCTTTTATTTGAAAAATGGCTAAAAGTATGTTTTTTTTTTTAACTCGTTACCCACCCTTGTTTTAGCCTTTGCTCTAAAATGAAATAGATGAAAAGCTTACTATCAGTCCTTCTGTGTAGCTTTACTTCATCTTTTGGTTAAATAAAGCTCATCCTTTAGTAGATTCCTCAGGAAAGGCATATTCGTATATCCCATGAGTTCTGGAATGTTCTAAACTACTTTTCTATGACCTTGATACCTGCAGGACAGCTTGAGTGGCTTTAATATTCATGGGTCACACTTTTTTCCCTTGTTTTTTGAAAACACTATTCCACTGTTGCTTTGGTTTTATATGTTGTTTTAAAGAAATCTAATGCCAATTCTCTTGACTTTTTGCCTGGAGGCAGTGAGGATTTTTTTTCTTTATCATTAAAGTTTACTTTTACAACTGAGAGTTGATTGTTGTGGGTCATTTTGCTCTGGTCAGTGGACCCTTTCTCTGTGTATATGCTGGTCTTCTTTTATTTCTGTAAAGTTTTTCTTTGGATTGTAGAGTTAAATATTAGGGTTTTGGATTCCATTCCCCCTGCTGTTTTGATTTTTCTTCTTCAGGGACACGAGTTATACATTTGTCTGACTTTCTTTGCTTATTTTCCATTTCATCCATGATTTCTCTTTTTTTCTCAACTTCTGTATTTTATTTTAATTCTCTTGGTTATTTTCTGGCTTTTCTTCAATGCCCTGTATTAAGTTTTCATTTGAATCTATTCTCTCTTCTCCTTTGGATACCTTGTAACCCAGCCTTCATTTTTTTAATGTTTTGTTGTTCTATTTCTTCCCTGAGTTTGGTCATCGTTTATTTCATTTTATCTTGTTTTTTGTCCATTTATGTTTTTAGTGTTTATGTTTCTAATTCAGCTATTTTTTCGTATCCCCAAATGCTTGTTTGACAGTGTTTAACTGAGTTTGAAATGCTGTGTTTACAGTTTTCTTCAGGATCATGGTTGGTTTTGTGGGGGATACTTTTCATCAGCAGAAAAGCTATTATTTCCATTTTCTGATGTTTTGCAGTAGTTTTGTATGGATTTGGTCTGCTTTTTTCTGTTCCTGTTATTACTTGGAAAGGGTTCCTAGTTTGAGAGTGTTCTGTTCTGTCACTTCTACCCTCTTTTGTGCTATTTGCTTTATAGATGGTGGTGTTTTTGGTGGGAGAAGCCATGACATGTCCTGTTTCTCTTTCATTTCTATCAGATCTTTAATTTTCCTCCTAATTTTATTCTTTCCCTCCACTGCCTTGTCTCCAAGGAGTACCACACTCCTCTAATTTGATGCTTCTTTGAAGATACTTCCCTTACTTCTCCAAGGGTGTCATTTCTGGTTACTTCCATTTTCAAACCCCTCCTCATAGCCAGGGTTATGGATTACCAAGTCTTATACAGTATTTGGAGTTTATTGTTGCACTTTTGCTTTCTGGGGTTGATTTTGTCTCTGCTTACTTTAAGTCCTCTGCTACCCTCTACTCTTTCTTAGGGAGTCTTCTAACCGCCCCCCCCCCTTACTCATTTTCTGCCCTTATAAGCTTGTAGCAGCTGGAAGGCTGTAGAAGGTCTGTTGGAGTTTTTTCTTTTTATCTCTACTTATGGGTAATTAGAAAGTCATAGTGTTTTCTTGTCTCCTTTTAATACTAAAGTGTATGTCCTGTGTGGTTTTATTTGTTTTCCTTTTGATTTTCATGTTTGGGGGGAGGAGGGTAGAGGGAGAGAGAAGATTCAGAATCAAATGATTACCTTTCTTCTCAGTCCTGAGGTCACCTGAACGTATATTTTCAAATTATGAAAGATTTTATTTACGTCGAGCAAATACTTGCATTTTGTATTAGCTAGTAGTTGAAGCTTTCAGTTTTCTTAAGAGCACTATATTTGAAATTATAAAACAGAAAATTCTAAAATTTACAGTAACATATTTTTATTGAAACAGAAAGTGAATGACATATGAGCCTCTATGATGTCACATTGCCATGGAGTTGTTTACAAACAATTATATAAAGTGGATATAAAATATTGGTATAATGTGCATATAATCAAGTGATAAGTAATCTAAGTAGTTTTATATCACTCCACTGACATAAAATTCTCAGAGCAAAAGAATCAATAAATATAATAAAGCCCAACAGAAGTGAGCCTTTCAATGAAGTGAATTTAGATGTAAACATTTATGATTGGATTAATTTGAGTATAAGTCTGGATGGAAGAACTGCCTAGTGCCAGACTGCATTTGGGACTTGGATGGAGTTTTCTTTTACAGTGGGGACCCCCCCCCCAACCCCTAACCCCTGCTGCAGAACTCATAGCTGGATAGTTGCACAGACTAGCCTTGGTCATTTCATTAACCTTGCAACAATGCAAAGCCTCATTTTACTAATTTTTATTTTTTAACCTTACTTATAGTGTTATGGTGGGTTTTACCACTTTAGAATGCATGCTATACGTATGAGGCAATATGGGTATACAGAAATTTAAGGCGTGGTCACTTCTTACTAGTACCTTAGAATTTGGGTGTAGAATTAGAATTTTAAGGAAAGTTTGCCAATGTTTTATACATATATTTTCAAATAAACTTTTTGAGTAAGTAATTACATGTACAAAGTTAAAATATGTACATACATGTACAAAATTCAAAAGGTACAAAAGATGTATAGGGAAAAATCTGCCTTCTATCCCTGTCTTTTAGGCATCTCCCTTGCCCAGAGTAAACACTTTTGCTATTTATAAGCGTATATGTATGTGTTTTTAAAAACAGAAATGGGAGTTTACTACTCTTTGATTTATACTTAATTTTATAATGCTCACTTCAAATCATCACATTTAGAACCACTTCATTCTTTTTGGCAGCTACCTGATATTCCATTGGTATGTACTCTGTTCTATTTAAGCAGACCCTCATTGATTGGCTTTTAAATGGTTTCTGATTTTTTCTTTGGATTATATTTAGGTTATATTATATGCAGTAATTTATAGAAATATTTTCAAATGGCTTTATTTCTGAGATGTAAAGAAATATTTCACAAAAAGTCAGGAACTTGGAGTTTAATTTTATTTATTTTTTATTTTAATTTTTTTAAAGATTCTTTTTTTTTTAATTTTTTTCAAATTTTACTTATTTATTTTTGGCTGCATTGGTTCTTCCTTGCTGCGCGTGGGCTTTCTCTAGTTACGGTGAGTGGGGGCTACTCTTCGTTGTGGTGCGCGGGCTTCTCCTTGCGGTGGCTTCTCTTGTGGTAGAGCATGGGCTCTAGGCACACAGGCTTCAGTAGTTGTGGCACATGGGCTCAGTAGTTGTGGCTTGTGGGCTCTAAAGCACAGGCTCAGTATTTGGGGCGCGCGGGCTTAGTTGCTCCGTGACACGTGGGATCTTCCCGGACCAGGGCTCGAACCCTTGTCCGCTGCCTTGGCAGGCAGATTCTTAACCACTGAGCCACCAGGGAAGTCCCTGGAGTTTAATTTTAAATAGAGAAATTTTCCTGTCTAAAAGCAAGGCTTATACTAACCTTCTTTTCACAGTTTTCCTGCTTGAGTTTATTTATTTATTTACTTTTTTATTGGAGAAAAATTGCTTTACAATGTTGTATTAGTTTCTGCTGTACAATGAAGTGAATCAGCTATATGTATACATATATCCCCTTCCTCTTGGACCTCCCTCCCACTCCCAACCCCCAACTTTCTTTTCCTTAATGAATTTCAACCTGGTGACTTTTGAGTTTGAACAAGTATTTATTAAAGTTTTCTGTAGTCTGCGGAGAGATTAGAATAAATAGAAAAGATGATTCATGCCTTTAGGAGCTATGCCTGACAAATTTCAGTTTGTTTGTAGAAACAACTTTCAGCATGAGGTGTTAATTCTAAGACTACCAGGAACTTTGAAAAATGTTGAAAAGAGTAGAAAAAATTACAAATAAGCTTAGGGATGGCGTCAGTATAGTGGCAGAAGAATTAGCAACTTTAAAAATTAAAGTGATACTACTTGTCTTGGTAAGAAAGAATAGGTGTAATAGATAATTCTGTGCTGGTGGATGAGAAGGCAGCATAGTCTGTCAGCCTTACGCCTCTTTCTGGCAAAGGTTTAGAGTTTGTTTAGACTCTTTCTGTAGCCTAAGATACCTGTTTCTAAAAATACCCCTATTTCTAAAATGTATGGCTCATAGCTCCTTGTTTAAGAAGATAACTCTGAAGTTTCCTTTGTTTTATTGAGATATAATTTACATACCATAAAATTCACCTGTTTAAAATGTATCCCTTAGAAAGGATAGTTCCTAGGGTTATTGTTTGAGATTTTTTGTGAGCTTAGGAGGGGTCCTCCCCACTGTTCCCCCCTACACTAGTTTTATTGAGCAATAATTGACATACATCCCTGTATAAGTTTAAGGTGTACAGCATGATGGTTTGATTTACATATATTGTGAAATGATGACCACAATAGGTTTAGTTAACATCCATCATCTCATATAGATACAATAAAAAAAAATGAAAAAAAATTTCTTCTTGTGATGAGATCTCTGAGGATCTACTCTCTTAACAACTTTCTTGTATATCATACAGCAGCGTTAACAGTAGTCATCATGTTGTACATTACATCCCTGATACTTAATCTTATAACTGAAAGTTTGTACCTTTTGACCACCTTCCTCCCCCTACCCTCTGCCTTTGGTAACCACAAATCTGATGTCTTTTTCTGTGAGTTTGGTGTATTTTTATTGTTTGTTTATTTTTATTAGCTTCCACATAAAAGTGAAATCATATAATACTTGTCTTCCTCTATCTGACTTATTTAACTTACATAATGCCTTCAAGGTCTATCCATGTTGTCACAAATGGTGGGATTTCCTCATTTTTTTATGCCTGAATAATACTCCATTGTATATATTTACCACAACTTCTTTATCCATTCATTCATCGATGAACACTTTGGCTATTGTAAATAATGCTGCTATGAACATGGGGGGGGGGTGCAAATATCTTTTTGAGTTAGTGTTTTTGTTTCTTTCAGATATATTCCCAGAAGTGGAATTGCTGGATCATATGGTAGTTGGATCATATGGTAGTTCATGTTTAATTTTTTTAAGAACCTTCATACTGTTTTCCATAGTGGCTGCACCGATTTATAATCCTACCAACAGTGCACAAGGGTTCCCTTTTCTCCATATCCATGCCAGTGTTTGTTATTTCTTATCTTTTTGATAATGGCCATTCTGGATGGTGTGAGGTGATATCTCTTTGTGGTTTCAATTTGCTTTCCCCTAGTGATGTTGAACATCTTTCCATGTACCTGTTGGCCGTTTGTATTTCTTCTTTGGAAAAATGTCTATTCAGGTCCTTTGCCTGTTTTTTTAATTGAATTATTTGTTTTTTGCTATTGAGTTGTATGAGTTCTTTATATATTTTAGATATTAACCTTTTATCAGATACATAGTTTGCATATATTTTTTCCAATTCTGTAGGTTGTCTTTTTACTTTGTTTGTGGTTTCTTTTGCTGTGCAGAAAGAATCTTTTCAGTTTGATGTAGTCCCACTTATTTGTTTTTTATTTTGTTGCTTGTGCTTCAGGTGTGATTTCCAAAAAATCATTACCAATACATATTTCAGGGAGCTTTTCCCCTATGTTTTCTTCTGGGAGCTTCATGGTTTCAGATCTTACATACAAGCCTTTAAACATTTGAGTTAATTTTTTTGAGTGGTGTAAGATAGGGGTCAGGTTTCATTCTTTTACATGTCAATGTCCAGTTTTCCCAGCACCATTTATTAAAGAGACTGTGTTTTCTCCTTTGAGTGCTATCAGCTCCTTTGTCAAATATTATATGACTGTATACGCTTGGGTTCATTTCTGGGCTCTTGATTCTGTTCCATTGATCTGTTTGTTTTTATTCCAGTACCATACTCTTTACTATAGCTTTAGAGTATAGCTTGAAATCAGTAAGTGTGATGCCTCCTGCTTTGTTCTTCTTTCTCAGAATTTCTTTGGCTATTTGGAGTCTTTTGTGGTTCCATATAAGTTTTAGGAGTGTTTTTTGGTTTGTTTGTTTTTCTGTAAAAAATGCCATTGGAATCTTGATGGGAATTGCATTGAGTCTGTAGATGTCTTTTGGTAGTACTGACATTTTAACAATACTAATTTTTTCAACCCATGAATGAACACAGGACACCTTTCCATTTACTTGTGTCTTCTTCAGTTTTTTTTTTTTTTTTTGCGGTAGGCGGGCCTCTCACTGTTGTGGCCTCTCCCGTTGTGGAGCACAGGCTCCAGACACGCAGGCTCAGCGGCCATGGCTCACGGGCCCAGCTGCTCCGCGGCATGTGGGATCTTCCCGGACCGGGGCACGAACCCGTGTCCCCTGCATCAGCAGGCGGACTCTCAACCACTACTCGACCAGGGAAGCCCCAATTTTTTTTTTTTTTTTTCCCATCAGTGTCTTAGTTTTCAGAGTAGAGATCTTTTACCTCCCTGGTTAAATTTATTCCTAAGTATTTTATTGCTTTTGATGCTCTTGTAAATGGGATTAATTTCTTTATCTCTCTTTCAGAAAATTCACTGTTAATGTATAGAAACGCTTCTGATTTTTGTATGTTAATTTTGTATCCTGCAACTGTACTGAATTTGCTGATTAGTTTGAATAGTTTTTTGGTTGACTCTTTAGGGTTTTCTGTACAGTTGTTCCTCAGTATCTGCAGGGGATTGCTTCCAGAAACCCCTGCAGATAACAGAATTTGCAGATGTTTATCTCTTATATAAAATGGCATGGTATAGCCAGCCATATATAAAATCATGTCATCTACAAATAGAGACAGTTTTACTTCTTCCTTTCCAGTTTTTATGCCTTTTATGTTTTTCTCTTGCCTGGTCGCTGTACCTAGGACTTCCAGTATCCCCAGGTTTCTACCAGGCAAACAGCTGGCCTGCAATTTTGCCTATATCTCCAATAAATTTATCTATGTCTTCCCAATTACCTTTTACCACATCCTCCACTGTTTTCAAGAGTATTCTTGAAACTTCTTGAACTTCTTCATGCTCTGTTGCAAGTAATCTTTGAAAAAAAGATTGGGAGCTGTTTTATGGCTTATTTCTTCCTCTGGCAAAATCTCTGAGCTAAGGCTGTGGAGGTGGGTGTGGGGACAGTGGCATGTTTTTCTCTGAGGACACCCTTACTTTAGAAACTAAGTGCTGGGGAGAAGGAGGAAGGAAAGTAGGTCTTGGTTTGCTTCTCCTGGCAAGATACCAGCCCTTTACAAGCCAGGGCAAAGGGTTGGGACCATAGGCTTAGTGTATCACTCAAAGTAGAGTCTCTGTCCCACCAATTTAGGCTGGGTGCAAGAAGTGAGCCCCTCCTCACCTCTTAGCTGCCCTTGCCTAGAACTTAGTCTCAGGAAAGGTAGCTGAGGTAGAGTGTTACATGGAATAGGGTCAAAGGTTTTTTGAAATTAAGAAAGTTTGTGTATCTATCCAAGAGAAAGGAAGACATATATCTACATACAAACTTTTACACCTATATTTGTAGTAGCATTATTCATAGTAGCCAAAATATGGAAACCTGTGGAACTTTCAGCCTCACCCCCTGACCTCTAGGGAGGGGAGGGGAGGGGAGAGGAGAGGAGAGGAGAGGAGCAGCTGGAAGTTGAATTAGTCACCCATATCTGTGGTTTAGTCATCATGCCTGTGTAATGAAGCCTCCATAAAAATCCCTAAATTATGAGTTTCAGAGGACTACTGGGTTGGTAAACACATGGAAGTGCTGGGAGGGTGGTGTATCTGGAGAGGGCTTGGGAACTCTGCACCTTTTCCGCCATACTTTGTTCTGTGCATCTCTTCTGTTTGATTGTTCCTGAGTTGTTTCCTTTTATAACAAGCTGGTAATTGAGTTTAAAAAAAAAAAAAAGTAGAAACCCAAATGTCCATACCATACAGTGGAATAATATCCAGCAATTAAAAGGAATGAAGTACTTAGTGCATGCTACAACATGGATGAACCTTGAAAACATTTAAATGAAAGTAGCCAGTCACAAAAAGCCACATATTGTAAGATTCTATTTATATGAAATGCTCGGAATAGGCAAATTTCTGGAGAGAAAGTATACTGGTGTTTGTCTAGGGCTGAGGTGTGTGTGCGGAAAATGGGTATGGGATTTATTTTTTGGGGTGATGAAAATGTTGTAAACTTAGATAGTAGTGATAGTTGCATATATCTGTAAATAGTTTAAAGCCATTGAATTTTACATTCTAAATAGGTGAATTTTATTGTCTGTGAATTATATCTCAATAAAGATGCTAAAATAAAAGAGAAAGTCTAGTCACTCTTACTGTCTTTTAAAATGTACAAGATATATCTATCTTTTTATTCAAATATTAGTCAGGCCAACTTTCCAGAGCTTTTGTGATTTTACAAATCATAGTAGGGTTGTATTTGCTATCTAAGTAGGAAATCATTTGTATATCTGACAAACATATTGTGATATAATGTAGTTTACTCTTTGTGGACTCGTAGTTTTTAATCTTCTACAGTATTATATATTAACATTTTATTTTAGGTATATTATAAATTTATTGGAAACATTGATTTTTGTGATACTTTTAACTTATTTCTAATATTGTAATTAAGTTCTATAATTTTGTATTTCCCTTTCATTCTTTTTTTCATGATTCTAAGAAAATTTACTTAATAGTATTAATAATAATTCATATCATTTGTACATTAGAAAGCACTGATTTTGAAAGCTTGGCTTCTTGAATGCAATTATTTTTAACCATGTCTCTTCAAATATTTTAGCGTAGCTATTTAGATCATGTAGTTATATTTAACTTGCATTTTTCCTCTCTGATTTGTCCTCCACTCCTCCATGTAAGAAAGAAAAGGACATTTGTTTCATTGATGGTCCTCTTCTGTTAGCTATTTATAACTATTTTGTCTCTGAAATATGTTTTTTTTTTCTTCTAAGGGCATCTTAATATTGCCTTTATCTTTTCTTCGTATGAATTCTTAGGAAAAAAGGCAAAGTGTAATAGTCTCTCTAATTTCTTCTGTCAACTTAAATTCTCATAGAAAATTAGATTCTTTTTGCCCCAATAAATTGTTGTCATAGTAAAAATAGGTTCAACTATCAAAATATACTTTTGTTTGAATGCATGAGATATAAAAACCTGTTGTTTTTCAGATTTAAATTTTAATAAGTTGTAATACTTTAAAAACTATTTAAAATTAACCTCTTTGGAGAAAGGTTACCTTAAAAATGTTTTAAAATATTTATATATAACTAAGAAAAATGTATTCCAAAACCTTTTTTTAGAAATTATAAAATTTGCTTAGATGTTTTTCTGGAAGGACTTGAGTAGCCATTATTCCCCACATAGAATAGATTAAATAGATTTAAATACGATTAATAGAATAAATTAGTAGAATAAATAGATAAAGTAGATTTAAATATGATTTAGAAAATTGACATGTGATATATTGGATTATTCCCCCTTCTTTTTCAGGAACTCTTGGTGTGATAACAGAAGCTACAATAAAAATCAGACCAATCCCTGAATACCAAAAGTATGGCTCAGTAGCTTTCCCTAATTTTGAACGAGGAGTAGCCTGTTTAAGAGAAATTGCAAAACAGGTAAAAACAAAAACAAAAACCCACCCATATATATTTATATTTTAAAAATTCTGCTGCATAATTGATTTTGATATGTCACATATAATTTTCATATTTAGTTGTGTTATATTTGTGATTTTTACCCAGTTCTATATGAAAAAGTAATGTTGTAAAATCATCCCTTTAAGTTCAGTTGCTATTTCTTTGAGTAATTATACACCTATTTCTTGGTTTAAAGAATGCTGTACAATTTTAAGACAAGGTAAGGTATGTACCTGAGTTGATGGCTTCAAATGTCTCTGCCTTTTATTGAATGTTTTCTTAAGTTATTTTTGGGTAAGATATTTTGTGATTAATTGCAGTAATATTGCATTTTTCTTAAGATATTTATTGAAATTAAAATAATTGGCTGAATATTAATGGCCCCAAAATACAGAAATTAAATATAAGTAATCAAACTTTATCAGTTCTTAGAATGTGCTGCTACTAGGCCTTGCTTGTTTTTAAATATTTCCTTAGCTATATCTTAAAGTAAGTAATATAATATACTATAACATAATACAAGATATTTAGATATAAGCTAAGAAGAATTCCCACTTTCCCTTTCTTTAAAAAAAAGGATATATTGTCAAGGGTTTTAAAAAGACTAAATGATGCCAAGTAATTTTATTTCTTCGTTAGTTGTGTGTATCAGTGTGGGAGTTCTTGCATTTCTTTAGACATTTGGTTCGTTGTTTAAACTATAATGGTTTGTGAAAAAATTCTTATTTCAACATTTCCCAGCAGGGAGGAAGTCAAGGGAATATACTCCAGCCTCTCTCTTCTTGCTTTCTCCAAACTCAGAGTTCTTTAATACTTCCCATCAGCTATACCCAATTTGAATCTTGAGTACAAGGGAGCTTTCTGATGTGACCCATATAGGTCAGCTTCTGGGTATTCAGAGTAGGGTGGAGGGAGGATCTGATAAGGAAAAAGAGTGGTATCTAGCAAGTACTCCGTTTCATTGCGGACTTTGTAAGATAATAATATTTCATTCTCAAATGTTGCTCTTACTGAGTCTTATCTTTATACCATTCCAAGAGAACCAAACCACTATTAATGTTTTAAAAATATATAAAATGAGTAAAAAAAAATGTTATATTTACCCACATATTTACCATTTCCAGTGCTCCTTATTCCATACACTCAGTTTTGCCTTCTGAGACACTCATTCTTTCTTACAGTTTCTCACTTTTAAGAAGTCCAACTATATGATCACCTAATCTAACAGTTGAGAAGGGTAATTTTTATAATTTCCAAGTAGCTTCAGTTACTTATCATTAGATTGCTTTTTCCCCTCATCAAGATTTAGTCATAGGCTCCTTAATCTTGGTTGTCTTACTCCTAGGTAAAGGGAAGAGTTTTAAAAGACACGTCTAGTCATGGAATGAACATTCTTGAACTTGTGGCAGGTTACTTTGGTGGTGTTAACGCAGAAGTGATGTTGAAATCCTTAAGAGCTCCTAATTCACTTGAACTTTGAGGATATTATGTTACGGTTAAGGAGCTAGTATTATGCTATGTTTGCTAAAATAACGAGATGGCAGTAATATTTCAAAGTAGAATTATTGAGTGAAGGAGTGGAGATAAGTTTTAGATGTAAATATTTGAGCACCGAGCAGTAAAGTTCACGTGTGTTCTGATAATTTGTTGCTAAACCCTTCCTTCACTTAAAGGCCAAGGAAGTAACTTCGAATTTAAGATACCTCAGGTATTAAGAAACAAAAGAAGTACTTGAAGAGCCTTATGGTTTTGCCTGTGAATTCATTCCTAGAAGAATGGGAAACTAGGTTTTTTTTTTGTTCTTTTTAAGAAATAACCATAAATTCACCAATTAAAAATCAAAATAAAAATTTTCCATAAATAGATATTTTCTGATTAATTTCAAATCTTCCTTAATGAGATATTTTTTATTCTAGTGTTTTCAATTTGTATTGTAGTTCATTCTTTGTGTTAACTACTTTTATTTTTATTTACTTTTCATCTTTGTCAAGCTTGACTATATCCCTCCAAGAAAAGCTTTATTATTAAAGATACAGTTTATATTGTCCCTCTTGTTCAAGTTGTGAATGGCATGTTTTTCGTTGACCATTATTGCCTCCATTTTTTTATGGCAAAATAAACATGAATGCCAAATTAGATTTTTAAAATAATTATAGAATTTATAAAACTAGTCTGATTTGTATGTATTTTTAACAGAAGATCTTAATGAGTACACACTCCGTCTATCTTGACCAACTCTGCCCCTTCACAATACCTCCCCTCTGTTGAACACAGATTTAGTAGACTTGTTAAAAAGTGTTGTTATATGATCTTTGGAATAGAAGTAGACATATTTTATGCTTTCCTGAGTACTCCATCTGCTTTTCTGCATTAAAAATACTCACATGTAAATCTGTCTTAGGTTTCATTAATGAAAAATGGTGTACAAATATGTCAAAATCCTTAATTTATAATTTCACTAAAATTGGAAATATTGAATTTAAACATAAATAGTTGGTGCAATTTGTTGCAGTTTTTGTTACAATTTAATATGCTCCTGATAGAAAGTAACAGATAAGAGCTACTTGTGATAATGAAAGGCAGGTGGTAACATTTTTCTTCATCTTTGCATAAATCAGTAAAAGTTTTTTTAAAAATTCTTTGTATATTTACAATATGACCATAATCTAAATTCACTACACAAAACTATATTGAATATATATATCTTGGGATAAATAAAGGTGATGATTGATAGAAAGTGCCACCCTGTGGTTAAAAACCAGGTCAAAAAGAAAGCTCCTTTCTAATCTATAGTTTTAATAATTTGGTTCTCTGTAATTAGTAGTAGGTAATTTTTAGAGACAAAAATACCATGTAATTGGAAAGCTTGCCTTACTTGAAACTGATTGAAAAGTCTAGATAGATAATATTTCATTCTCAAATGTTGCTCTTATGAATGAAACACTTGCTAAGAATAGTTACTGGGATTTGGAAATATTCCACTATTTGGGGAACCTGCATTTTTTACTCTTGTTATACTGCACATATAGAGAGGCATTCCTTTCCTGGAAATGGGTAAATGTATTATGTTTAGGGACATTTATATATTAGTTTATAGAGTATACAAATCTCATGTGTCAAGAACGGTACTGTATATGCTGCCCTGCTTTATAACAGTATTCTCAAGCAGAAAAATGGAGAAAATTATCAGGTTTTGGCACTAGTCATTGTTCAGTTTGTGATTTGGAATTTCAGTTGATTGCAAGAAAATTAAGATCCATTAAAATAGATGGTACATGGTTTACGATTGTGCCAAATTCTTGATTGAGTAATGAGTTGGCTGCTTGTAATTCCTCACTGTCATTTCATAGCACTTCCATTTTTGCACTATTTTCAGACTCAAGTTGCTTTTGGATGAGTATCTTTTGGAAAGGAGCAGACATGATTGTTCACAGATAGCTAAGTGGGCTCTGTGTATATTTTTATCTCTATTCTTACTGAAGGAAATAAATAAAGCAACTTTGTACTGGCAGCAGAAGGATTCTACTAAGGTCACTCATCTCTGATCTTTGTCCATGTGAGGAATTGTCCTCTTTCAGTACTTCACTGCCTTGTGAGGAGCTAGAAAGGAAGATTTAGTGGAAGATTAATGTGATTCTATCTCATAAGTGGCAGTCCAGTAGAATCTCCAGCTTTACTCAGTAGATGGGTAAGTGGCTTTTAAGATTTTCTCAGAGAGTAGATTTCCTACTGTAGCTTCTCAAGAGGGGGGAAAATTGTGTTTTTTAATCAGAATATCAGTGTCAGATATAATATTTTATTTTTCTCTTTTATTGTTTGTTTTAAAATGGCAAGTATGTTTTTACAAGGGTTGAAGGGAACATGGAGTGTTGAAACAAGTTCAAAGGCAATTTACAAAGTTTGGGATCTTCCCCCACCATTTGCCAATAAAGACTTAGGAGTTATGCCTTGTTGTATTGAGAGAGGACCAATTTGTTCCATTATGAGGAAACATTGACTGTCTGTATGTGGCATGGATTAGTACAAATTCCTCTGAAAACTGTATCTCTCAGTATCAGAACTAGGTTTTTTAGAATTACAGATTAAAAGGCAGCTTTTTCTTTTGACAAGGGATGGCCCTTTCTACCTACCATCACTTTTATTTTAAACAATTTTAAACTGATAGGGTATTTTTTTCTAGTGAGTTTAGACCGTAATTTCAGAAGATATACATAGCTCATGTCTGACACTTCAGACTGTTATATCTCAATTCTGAATTGTTCTGTTTTCAACTTGATTTATCCTGTAGGGGTTCAAATAAATTGAAAAGAGTTAGGTTTAGCACTTATATTGTAAAACATTTAAAACTTACTTATATTAAGTGATAATTCTTGGAGATAATTTGTTACATATAGAAAATGGAATTGTTATTTTAAATCATTTTTTGATGTCATGTTTTTCTCCCTCTGAAGCAGAGAGAATAACCTAGCCAAATGTTTGGTTAATTGGATTCTTTACTGTGTGATCCAGCAAAATGTATCAGACTTGAGGACAGTTATGAGACATGCTCTAGTCATTACACCTTTACTAAACTGAAAATGTACAATTTTGACCAGGAGACTGTTTGGCATTAACTTTTGCCCCTTCCCTTAACATAAGTGGAGGGAAATATCTACCCTGTATTATGTATTTGTTTCATTCTTTAAAACGAAGAGATAATTCTCTTGCTAAAAAAGTTCTTGTTTACAGTGTAGATTCCTGGCTATAAGCCAGTATATCCTTTATAATAGGATTAACCAGTTTACCAGTAGCCTTAAATATTGCATGATTTCATCTGTGGTGTCAATTCCAATTTATTATTAGAGGAAGAACTAATTCGGTGTACATTTTAAGCTTTTATACCTAGAAATTTGTATTTAACAGAATTCTCTTCTTTTACATATCCTTTTTTTGAACTTTTAAAATTAATTTATTAATTAATATCATTTATTTTATTGTGTTTTTTATGTGGGAGAGTATGTTTTTAACTTTATATCCGACATAGTGCAGTTGATATTATGTAAGTTAAATAGACATGGTTTCTGTCTTCTAACAGTCACCAAAGATACTGCATATCATGATAAAATTTTCTGTGCTTAAATTTTTGTATAGCCGTATACAAGGGGTTTGGTATTGAAGCATTAGCTTCTGATACAGTATGTTAGTAGACTATCTCCAGAATAGTTTTAAGGCTCAGGAACTAGGGCCATTCCGGAGTCTATACTGAAAGTTTGATTTACTCCTTGAAAAAACGAACCTTTTCAATTCAAAGGTTATTCATTTTTTAACCAAGATACCAGAGATAGAGGACTGCCACTCAGTGCTTATATTTTATAGTTTATCCTTATGAAGTTAGAAGAAATCATGCAGATGTATGAAACATGTTAATATTGAATTTCTTTCGCCAGTAGCTAGTAAACTAAGATACCTCCTCGAACAAAGTGTCTCATCTGAAGTGCGAGTTCTGGTTTTCCCTGTGACAAGAAAGCAATATGACTTAGTTCCATAAAAACAAATTTTGCAGAAATCTTTTGATGTGTTTCTTATAAGACTAATTAGAGTGGTTGTTTTTTATTTTTCAGGTTACATATTCAAGTAAATTCCTGGTTGTAGCATCATTAAAGGGAAGAAATTGGCAGCAATTTGACTTAGTCAGTCATATACCCATGCTTTGAGGTCACTGTGGTTTATTTATTTCTTCTTTGCTCAGATAAAACAAAGATATTGATATTTATTTATTAGTCCATAATGAGTTTCTCATATGATTTTTTTTAGACTATTTACTAAAGTATAAAGTACAAGCAGGTGACCTAAGCGATTTTAGTCAGAGTGCATTTATCATAATAAAAACAAAATCAGTTATTTCATTAACTCCACTTCAAGTAAGCAATTTTTGTTTGAGTGTTCCTTAAATACCCTGAATGTATCATCAACCCACCATTAAAATTTCTAGGTAAAAATATCCCCTCTCAGGTTAGTTCTGATCACCTACCACCAGGGGTCACTTTAACTCAAGGACCCTTTTCCCCTTTCCTCATCTATGGAATACTCTAGCAGAGCATAATTGTATAGCACGGGATTGAATTTAGAGCTCAAATTCTCAGAATTTGTGATGTCTTTAACTTTTAAAGGCATTATTTTGAATTTTTTTTACTTACCAAAGCAGTTTTATAGCATTAAAATATAACCTAATCTTAACTGTAAGTATAGTAACCTAGTTTGAATGTTTTTTAAGAATAGTAATATTGTTTTGGTTTTTTGATTATAAGGACTCCTATTTAATTAGGTGTCATGACTTCTGATTTAAAATTCTAAGAAACTTTTCCTCCTTTGTATTTTTAGAATGATGCATAGTGTCTTACAGATTATTTGCTGGAGAATCTAAAGCAATCTTGATGCTGTGCTTTGCTTATGAGAATTTACTTGTGACAATAACTGAAAAACTCCATTCACTGACTTTTTTAAAAATGTGGCACTATTAAAACATGAGACTTACTAAAGCTGTTGGTTTGATTTTGATAATTTTTAAAAGTCAGTGTTGCAAGTGAATTTAATATTTATTATCTAGGTACAAAAAGCTTTCTATAGCTTTTAATTCTTTTTTCGATATATTAGTATGTAATCAACTCTGCCTCAGTATAAATAGGAACAGTGGATGACTGACTAGTTTATATAACTCAGCTGTCAAGGTAAAATCATATTCAATATAATTGAATATCAGTTGCTGTATGTAGCAAGTGCCCTGAAACAAGTTTCTCACTTATTTTTTCAACTTTTATTTGAAAATTTTAAGCATACACAAACTTTGAAAGAATAGTACAGTGGTCACCTGTATATTCATCTTGTATATGCAAAAATTACTAACTTTTTGCTGTTTGTTTTACATATTTGTGTATTTTTCCTTGACCATTTGAAATTAAGTTGCATTATGACATTTGACTTCCAAATACTTCAGTATATATCTTCTGAAAATTAAGGTGTTCTTTTTTATAGCCACAATACCATTATCATGTCTAAGAAAATCAGCAGTACTTTTTCCCTGGTTTTCTTTTTTTAAATTAATTTTCAAATTTTTGTACAAGTTTTAAAGACTACTTTCCATTTATAATTACTACAAAATATTGGCTGTATTCCCTGTGTTGTACAATACATCCTTGAGCCTGTCTTACACCCAATAGATTGTACCTCCACCCCTATATCCACCCCACCATCTAGCTGATAACCACTAGTTTGTTCTCTATGTCAGTCCAGCAGTAATTTCTTAATGCCATCTAGTATTCATTCTATAATCAATTATTCCAGTTGTCCCCAAAATGTATTTTGTGGATAGTCTTTCAAACTAAGATCTTATCAAGGCCTACATATTGTATTTTAGTTGTTTCAGAGATTGAATTCCACTAGAAATTTACTATAAATGTAATATGCTTTTTTTCCATTTTCTGTTATATGTGTGCTTATGTGGGTTGTTTTCATTAATAACACCTGCTATAGATACAGGTGAAGTAGAATCTGAGTGGCAGTAAGAGATGGACTTTACAAGTTTTGATAGGAATTTAAAAGTTTTTTTTCTAATAATGACAGAATGGCTCTGAATTCTTTCTCATATTTTACTGGTGTGCTTAAGCCCAAACATATAAATACATATGTTATGTGATATTCTGTTTATTTTATGAAGAAAAGAAACTTGGTCTACTCAGGCTTTATTTGTTTTATTTGAAGTTGATGTGCCTGTTTTAATAAAAATGTTTCAGGAAAATTGATTTTCCTTTAGTATTTTGGAAACTGGTCATATTTTTAGAAGCATTAACCCAACTACAAAGATACGTTTATACCAAGGTTTGAAAGTACTCAGGTTGTAGATTTTTAATTTTATTTTATAAATGTACTTTTACTAACACTGCAAAATAGCAAGTAAGATGGTTTTCATGTAATTTTTGTTTCAAATGTGACTTGAAAGCTCTGTGTGTGTAAGTATGTGTGTGTCTTTTGTGATTTTAATTTTTTTATTTTTTTTGAGGCTGTGTGGCGTATTTGAAATATCGTTCATCTAGCTGGCAGGATATCTTGGTCCTAGTTCTGTCTTTACTGTTTTACAGTCATCTGACCTCAGGCATGTCTTTTAGTCTCTCTGGTTCTTACATCCTCATCTGTAAAATGAGGATAATACCAGTTTTGCTACCCCGACAAAGTTGTTTCTTATATTAAATAAAGACATATGAAAACGGCTTGTACACAATAGGATTCTATAAAATGTAAGGCAATAGGTTATTGTTACGTTAAGTATATAAATTACCTAATATTGTTCTTCAGATTTGGCAATGACTTTTTAAAAATATAGATTGTATTATCTCACCTTTAGTATCAAAGATGAGGAAATAAATTATACAGTGTTCAAAATAAGAATCTAACCAGTCATTTTCTTGGGTAAAATAAAGTATGTATTATGAGTGGTTTTATAAAATTAAGTATTTGTTCAATTAAAAAAAGCACATAATAGCAAAAATGTTATAACACACAGTTAAGGTATATATTTATAAGTTTTGTCCTTTTGAGTGATTCTATTTTCATAAATCTCAACATTGTGTTGATAAAGATTTTATTGATAAATGTTATTCAGAAGATAAATGTTTAAAAAGTTTATGACAGTCAAAATTTTGTGGTCTGAAAGCCGCTTCTTGGTGGAAGTTTAACCATGTTAAAAAGTTGTATAGAATATAAAAATCCCATTTAGGGTAAATCTCACTTAAATTCTTTGGAAAAACTGTAGCTAACTTAAACCTTGCTAGCGTTTGTATGGTAGTGTTGTAGCATCACAAAGTTAATTTGAATATTTGCTTTCTTCATTTTTCTTTCCTTGCAGCTTTTAGTGTGTGCCTAGATAAATATAACACAGGTGCAGTTTTAGATGTTTTAGATACATAATGTTATGCTTCAAGTTTTGTTGCTGTTTTCATACAAGTAACCTTGAAAGATCTTAGAATTCTGCACATTGTCTGATAGTTTTTCTATTTAAAATGGATTATGAGAAGGAATGAAAAGAAAGAACAAGTCCTTATCTATGAAGACATCTCAGTTAAATTTTTAAAGTGTTTGGCCCACAAAAATGCCACCACCATCTTCCTCATTTTAAAAGAGTATAAGAGCGCAGTGACCCATTATAGTTCATCAGTGGCATAATGCTCTAGGCATTGATTTTAGTTTATAAGTTTTCTACTTTGTTTTAAAATAATCTACTTTGAGGCCTAATATTTCCTTTAGGTATTTCCACAGGTCTTTGCTAGGCATTAAGCAGATCTTGCTGCAGATAAATTAAAGATCTGGCAACATGTGTATGTATATATATATTATGTACATAGATTTCTCCTCTCCAAATACTTTATAGAAGCCACTGATGTTTTATTTGTTGTCATAAAACTATATAAAAAGTTAACATTTTTTTTCCTGTATGTGTCCTTAGGAACTAAGCTCTTAATCTCAAATACAGAAAGATGACATTCATTTTCTACCTCTCTAGCTTCTTTACTGTATTAAATTTGTATCACATTTTTTTAATCTTTTTAAAACAGAGATGTGCTCCTGCATCTATTCGCCTCATGGACAACCAGCAATTTCAGTTTGGTAAGTAAGAAATGGTACTTTAAAAATCTGCTCACTAAGCCACAAAAACTTATGAAACACCAGTTATGTGCCAGGAAGAGTACTGAGTACAGAGATAGAAAGATAAATGTCATAGCTCCTGTCCTTCAGGAAGTTCTCAGTCTAATGAGGACAGACAGTTGTATAAATGCATGAGTGCAGGAGTGTTAGAGGTGATGTGAAAGAAGACTGCACTGGATACCCTGGTGCAGATGAAGGAGGGGTTGATCCTACTTGATTTTGCTTGAGATTGAGGCAGAGCGTGGGGAAAGGCTTCTTGAAGGAGTGATGCTTAGACAAAATCTTAAAAGGTGAATAGAAGTTTGCCTGAGACAGTCTCTTCTTTCCTACCAAATTTTTGTTCGCTTATCGGCAAAAAATATGAAATTGTAAAACCTTAATGGTGTGTTTGAACTTCTTCAGATAGTTCTGTGTGGCTCAAATAGACTGTAGGGTGAAAGTGGTTACAAGGGATAAAGCTGGATGGGTGGACTAGGGCTTTGCAGGATAGATTTGGGTTTTATCTTGTCAGAAGAGGGATATCTTTGTAGAGGGAATACAATAAATCAGCTTTATAGAAAGAAAGCTCATTCTGCTAGCATTATGCAGGATGGATTAGGATGGTGCAAGCATGAAGGAGGAGTTGAAATGGTTAAAAATACTGGGGGCTTTGTTCAAGGCAGCAGCAGTGGAGATAGAGAGTAAAGAATAGATATTCCAAAGAACAGTTTGTCAACTGGATGTGGAAGGTTAAATAAAGGGAAGAGTTTAGGGCAACTCCTGATGTCTGATTGATTGACTGGTGGATTGAATAACAGTCTAGAAGAAGAGATGATTTTGGGGAAAAGACATTACAAATGGGTTGTGTTTAAGTTGACCATGGAATATTCAGGTGGAGAATTCAGTAACAGTTAACCATGTTTCTTTTTCTTCCTATTTTGCTTAAAGTATTAAACTTTCTGACACGATTTATCATCTTATCAATTCTAGTTTTATTGCTTCTGAATTTTTCCATATGCTGAAATTTAGTTTGGAATTTAAGTTTATAGACATTAAGTACCCTCAAAATAGTCCCAGAATGATTGCTCAATAATAAATACTAAAGGCCAAGTTAGGCAGGCTTTTCTTTGGTGTATGAGTAGCTTAGATTTTAATTTAGGGAAGAATGATTATCATAATTATATAGAAATTGAACTAAGGAACTCAGGTTGATAACATAACATATCATAACATATCAAGGGTTCGTTTTAAAATTAGATTCTTCTAAGTCACAGCTTTTATTTCTTTAAGTAAATTACTTTCAAAATACTATACTACTGATAAAAGTTTAAGATAAATGTGTCCTATAAATGATGAAATAGTTAAATCAAATGAAAATCAAGACTCCTTTGTATTTTGGCCTGCATTCAGAGATCTAGGTTTGAAGAGAGCCATGTATCTATCTGATTAATAAGACTGTGTTATCCATTTATATGCTATAATGATAGTAAACTATGTTGGACATAGACACCTATGTAAAACTAATTATGATATGGCCAGATTTTATTTATAACTGGGATCTATAACAATTTAAACGTAGGTTCAAAGAAAGATCCTTTTGGTTATCTGTCATCCCTGTTCCACATTCTCATTACTGTACCTAGGAACATGCTCTAATGTTGGTTCTACTCTCACTAGTCTTTAGTGTGTCTCCTCTCCTGCCCTTTACTTGGCCACCAGAGTGATCCTTTAGCAGTACAGATCTGATCATGCTTCTTGGCAGTCTGTAACCTTTTTGATTTCTCAGTATTCATTGAAGCTTTCCCACCTACATATCCTGCCATGACTTCATGATCAACCAACTAAATAACTCTTAGCACAGCAACGGGTGTCTGGGACCTTGTACCAACTGTATGGCTGATTGGTCAATGTTTGTACCGTATTGGTTGTTAACAAAGCACAAGCCTTATTATTAGTTGTTAATACTTTTATTATCACCCCTCTCCTTGACACAACTCAATATATTATATTGAAATGATACATTTTCAGTATATTGAAATGATATATATCATTGAGTACATTGAAACGATCTACATATTTTCCCTGTGAACTAATGTTTGTCAAATTTGGGAGATGTTTCTTATTCATTTTTATGTGTCCTGCACCTGTCACATAACAGACACTTACATGTTAATTGACTTAATAATCAAATTAGCAAAAGAGGGTAAACAAATCTTGAATAGCATATAGGGTAGTGCTAAGCACATTATCAGTAGCACACAACCATCCCTCAAGGTTGTATTTCCAATTTATAAACAATTCAAAGGCTAAATACTTTGGCCAAAGTCCACAAGTTATATGTGGAGCTGGGGTTGAACCCAAATCTGTCTGACCCCAAAACCCAACTTTTTCCAGTGCTTTGGAGCACTTCCTTGAAACATAAGGATTTATGGAATTCTTTAAAATTATTTAATTAACACTGTAACAATAACAAAATTCGCTAATCAAACTGTCTAGCTAGTAAATTTAGGAACTAGTTCCTTTGTTTTCTATATAAAATAAAACACAATAGCTGGAATATGTTTAGAATGTAATTAGTTCGGTAGGCAACATTAATTTAAGAATAAGTAAAAGATAATAATATCCTCTTAATTAATACTAATACCTGACCCACTTAAAAGTTAGTATCACTTTTGCAATAATTATGCTTGAAGCATATTCCATCAGGGTATCACGTCACTCAGTATTAGGGATATATGTGACTAACTCACAATAGTGTTAATAGAAGTTGTGCATTTAAATTTCAGTGTGATAAGATGAACATACACCCTTAAGGATTATTCCATATTGGAGTAGTAATATTTGGAATCTTCATACATTGTGTAAAAATATGTGGACCAGAAGTCTTTTATGAGGATCAGATACACACACTCACACATTTATGTTTATATATTTGTTTCCAGTTGCTGTTAAAGTAGGCTGAATTCCATTTGGGACAGCGAGTGAATATTTTGATGATGTGTTACCTTTAACTTTATACATGCTAGAAATGGTAACTTTTAAAAACACTGGTTATGCTAGAGAACATTTCTGACAGGTTACCATGAAAGAAAAAAAAAAATCCCAAACAAACCTCTTGTGATCCAGGATCTCAAAAAGATTGCTAGGTTCATGTCTATGTCATCTGCTCTTTATTTTTTGTTTGTTTGTTTTTTGCTTTGTTTGGTTATAGCATGGTTACCTAACTTAGCTTCTGGTTAAGATTTATTTGGTTACTTGGTCTTTTATGTAATATAGTTTCTTATTATAATCTGTAAGAATGTAATAAATATTACAGATTCAGATTCTCACTTTAAAAAAACAG
Organism: Tursiops truncatus; assembly: GCF_011762595.2. NCBI lineage: Eukaryota > Metazoa > Chordata > Mammalia > Artiodactyla > Delphinidae > Tursiops > Tursiops truncatus. The sequence continues at coordinate 55,467,875 of NC_047040.1, read as the reverse complement.
ATGAATGGAAAAAAAGACTGCAAGTGATTTTTCCTCCAGAAATCTCTCTCTCAACCCCCTCTTTTTTCCTTCTAAAAAGCTAGTTTGCACCTATTTTAAAAGAAGGGATCTACACTTTAAAAATAAACAAAATCCCAAAACCTTAAAGCCTTTTTTAAAAATAAATGTTTTATTTGGAGATAATTTTAGATTTACTAGAGGCTTTAAAAGTCTTTATAAAAATTCTATATAAATGGTGTGCCAAATTTTTCTGAATTGGGCTCACAGTACTAGGCCAGATGCTTGACTCTTAAATGTTATAGTCATGGGAGTTAAGAAGTTGCTACTCTGAAAACAATGAGAAAACAGTAAAAGACTTTTACTCAATTAAGCTTAATCCGCAGGCAACGATGTTAATTTAACAGACTCTGAGACACCATTTATGTTTTTTTGGCAATTTTAACTCTCTGGGTATAATTAAGGAAGCAATTACTAGTTTTATGCCAACAATTCTGGATGAATTAAGAATTAATTAAGAAACAATCTTAAACTTGGCATTGACTCCATATTTGGTTATAGTTCTGAATGGTTTCTGCATAATTAAAAAAAATAAAAGTAGAACTAGCCACCATTGGGTGTTCCTAATGAAATAAAAATTAATGAAGTAAAAAAAAAAAAATTAATGAAGTGATTTTACTATGTATAAACTGTACCATTGAAAGATAACCTAAACTGTGTGTAGTAGTAATTACATATAGTAATTTGAGTTTAAAAAAAAACCCAAGAAGGAGTTTGGTAAACAAAAAGTTGTTTGTGACTTTTTAAAAGATGTAGATCTTAATACCAAAATGTTATATGTGTAACATAGGAGATTTTAAAAACTAAAGTCATGGAAATGTTCACTTTCTTTTAGGATACTAAATTAAAGTAGCCTCTTGCTCTTATGAAAAACATAGATAAATTAGTTTGCTATTAACTTAAAATATGAACTTTTTTTCTTCTTAGGTCATGCTCTCAAACCTCAGGTTTCCTCTATTTTTACATCATTTTTGGATGGATTAAAAAAGTTTTATATTACAAAGGTAAGAATTTTTTTTATTGCTTAGGATATTAATTTTGTTTTCTGACTTCTCTTCCTCACACACACCTATGTTCTTCCACGTTGCTGTGTACATTTAATAATTGTTTTTTTTTTATGTTGGAGTAAATATTTAATCAAGTAAATCAATTATGCATTCAATTTCAGAAAATATAAAAGCTTTCCCGGATTTGAAGTTCCTAAAAATAACACTTCATTGAACAGTTTTAGCATATAACATTTTTTATAGTTTGAATTTTTTCCTTCATAGTAGATATCTAGAAGTGGAATAAAAGTATTCGTTTTTTTAAAACTTTTGACACATGACAATGCATATGTGCCATTTTTGGATTGCATCCTTGCTATTACATATGGGATTTTTTGTTTTGTTTTAAATTTAGTAAATCCAGGGGGGAAATAGTATTTTATTTTAGTTGAAATTTCTTGAAACTCTAATGAGACTGACCATTTCCCTGTATTTCCTAGATGTGATTTTTTGTGAATTAGTTGAATGTGGTTATTTTGCTAGGGGTAGCAACGTCAAACAACTTCTGTTTGTTCTTTTTGGGGGGTGCGGGGGGAATGGTTTAATGCCTTGCTGTGTGCCTTTTGAAAAATGAAATTATTAGATGCCTTTTTCATAAATGTTGTAAATAATTTTTCCAGTCAGTTGACTCCTTTTTAATAAGGTTTCTTTCTTTTCTTTCTTTTTCTTTCGGTGTAAAAGTTTCTGATTTTTATATCTTTCCTTTGATTATTTAATTACTTTTAAGCTTAGAAAAGCCTATCTTCCTCCAGAACTATGATTAGGACCATTTTCTTCTCTCTCTCACTTATTTGTTAAAAAGGAATTTTAAAACTTTTTGTCTTTATTACTGTTTGACTTTATTTCAATTTTATGATGTGAGATAAAAAACTAAGTTAATCTTCACCTCTTGCTCTACTGATTGCTAACTAGTTGTGACAGCACCTTTAACTAACCTGTCCTTGCTTTTCATTTTTGTTTTTTGTTTTTTGTTTCTTTTTGCTGTACGCGGGCCTCTCACTGTTGTGGCCTCTCCCGTTGCGGAGCACAGGCTCCAGATGCGCAGGCTCAGCGGCCACGGCTCACGGGCCCAGCTGCTCCGCAGCATGTGGGATCTTCCCAGATTCCCAGACTGGGGCACGAACCCAGGTCCCCTGCATCGGCAGGCGGACTCTCAACCACTGCGCCAACAGGGAAGCCCCTTGCTTTTCTTATATTGATTTGCCATGTCTAAGACATCTTCTCATATACTTATATAAGAAAAAGACATTTTTATGTAATAGCTTTTGTTCTTGAAAAGAGCTTTTGTTCTTGAAAAATTAAATGGATTTAATTGCTGTAGATCTAGTTCTCCCTCTTATTTTTTCAGAATTTTCCTTGTTATCACCATTATCTACCTGTTCAGTATCCTGGAAAATTTTTAGAAACTCATCATTTTAGGAAGCTCATTGAGGTTTTTATTAAAATTGGAATAAACTATCATATTAACTTGGGCAAAAGTCGACCGATTTATAATACTTAGTTTATGCATTTGGGAACATACGTTTCTCTCATCTTTTTTTTAGACATGTTTTCCTAATGAAGTTATGTATTTCCTTTTAAGATTATTCTTAGATGTTTTATATTGTTTTATACATAAGGTCTCCTTTGAAAATATTACTTAATAAGAAGTTATTGGTGGTATGTATGTAAGGGTGCTGCTGGTTTTCACTCCCCCCCAACATCCTGCTACTTTATTATGTTCTATCATTTTGGTAGTTTTATTTGATTCTTTGGTACAGTTATAATTCTTACAAGTTAATTTGTTGTATTTCCATACCAATATGTCACTATAATTGATACCTTGGCATACTTTAAAATGAAGTGTTTTTCCTGAGTGCTGTTCTATTGTGATGACCTAAATAGGTACATTAAGCATTCTTTTTGATTGACACATAAAGTCCCAAAGCTCAGATTTTGAAGAGCTGGTATGTTTGAGCTCAGATCAGAAGAAAAAAAGAGCAAAATGTATTTTGATTTACTATTTTGTAGACTAAGACTTATCTGTAATAATAATATTCTTTTGTAGTTTAAAGGATTTGATCCAAATCAGCTAAGTGTCGCTACATTACTGTTTGAGGGGGACCGTGAGAAGGTTCTTCAACATGAAAAACAAGTGTATGACATTGCTTCAAAATTTGGGTATGGCTTTCAGTTCATAATGCCAAGAGAAAGTTAAGCTAAAATTCTGATATCTCCAAGCAGTTGTTAATGTACACTTTTCAGTATTAAATTTATGTTAATATATGGTAGTCAACTTGAAATAATATGTTGGTTTACTTCTAAAGTTTGTAGAAGGCTAGACTGGTATGTTGCTCTTACTTGTCTAATCGTATACGTGACATAGTGAATCTTCTTATTGTATTTTTTCATTAATGGTAATTTTATATTATTTTCTATTTGTTGTGCTAAGTGAAATAGAAAAAAATTCATAGTCATGTTGCTATTTAGTGGTAATAGTATATGTATAAAACATGCTATAAGTATGTTTTTAAAAGGAAATTGTGTTTAATCAAAAGTATTTGATAAATTATCTATACTCCACTTCCTGTCACTTACTGTTTTGTGCTGGTATAAAGAAACTGAAAACATTTCACATCTGTAACCAACTGAATAATGATTGGGTGGTTTCTGTCTGTCCACTTGATGGATTATAAGATTGATCGATGAGAACTATAGTGAAAGCGCCATTTATCAGGACTACATGTTTTTCCTTTCCTTTTTAAGTACATAATAAACAGTTTTCTGGATACCAGTCTTTTTTTTTTTTTTAATTTCAGAGCTTAAAATATATCATACACATACATTATCCTTAATCTGAGTTCTTTGTAAATATTTACTTTTATTTCTTTTTTTCCCCTTTCTTGCTGTTCTTTATGAGAACAAATGAACGCTTAATTTGGAGCCATATGTCTTAGAATGCGCCACTTTTATGTGTTTTCCTCATATATAATGTTCAGCCCTTTGTTTTTAGGATTTTCTGAACTTAGTATTAAAGTGCAGTATTCTTAGAAAAAGATAATCTTGGGCCTAATTTTTACTTTACCTTTGTACTGTTTTTGAACATTGAAAAATAATCTCTCAGTTTTATTTTTACCCTATTCTGAAATTGGCAAGTGGAATTATAATTTTTTTAGTAAAAGGTGAAATTCAGTAATCTTTCACTTTTTCTTCTCCACAGTACCTTTTTGGGAATTATTGATGTTTTAGCTAAATTAGTTAAGAGTGCTGTAAGGTTTCATTTAATGAGCAGATGGGTTGGAAATCAGGTTATCTCTGAAATTTTTTGAAATGTTCATGTACATATTTTTTAGTTTCTAAGTTATGTGGAGTACATATATAATTTGTTTTAAAAACTTTTTAAACCCATCATACTAGTGAGAAACAAACACTAAAGGAGTTTTAAATGAAAACCTTTTACATCTAAATTAAATCTTTTGTATCTACTTAGCCTTAAATATTAGAGACTGAAGCTTTTAAAGTTATTTCATTATATATTTAAATGTTTATTTGGGATTTAAAAAATTTCCAGAGTCATTTGTAGGGAAATGGATGCTATAATATTTTAATCACTGTATGTAAGGTTAAATTTGCTTAATTTCATCTCACTACTCCCCACCCCCACCTCCAATACACACACACATACACACACTCAGAGATTGCACTTTGTGGGATCTATAGTTATAGTTCCAATTCAGAGTAGCCAGCAAATCATTACTAGTTAATAAGGTGCCGCATTTCCTGTTAGACTGGGATAGGATGATGACAAAAGACCTTTTTGTCCTAACGCACACATACTTTTTATAGGGCATGATCTGTCTCTTTTGGGGCCTCACCATTGATGCCTGCTATATACTAGATGCTTGATTAAATATTTATTGAAAGGATTTATGAAACTGAATACTTTATTTTTCCCTGACATCTTTTATGCTACTTTATTTATGCCTAATTACTGTGCCACCCTTGAAACGGTATATTTTAATCTTTAGGTATTTATTGGGACCATGTTGTCAGTTTTATTTAATTTGAGCCACCAACTATCAAGAACTGGCTTTTCATGTAATGCCAGTTTTGTTTTTCTCATGTAACACCAGCCATTTACAACTTGAAATAATAGTGAATCTTTCTTAAGGTGAATCCAGATCTCTTTGGATACTGATAACGAGGCCCCAGAACTATTGATTTAATTCCAGCAATTTGCTTAAACTAAACAACAAACTTGTATCAAATTCATCCATTAAAAATAGGTTATATTAAATGAGGTATGTCAGCAAGGGTAAAGCATTAAAAACTTAGACCCTGATTGGAGTTTCATTTTTTTTGCTATTATTATTTGCTACTTCTTAGTTATGTTTATAATTAATTTCTTAATATACTTTCATCTGGCACCCTTCTTTTAGATGCAAAAATCTGTGTTGAACAACCCTAGGCTATCACCAGGCAGGTGACTTAGGGCTCTTTTGATTTTTTGATACTTGGAAGTATATCTTCGCGTGGTTTTCCAGCAGTAGTCCCGGTTTTCCCCCAGTTCTCTCTAGGCACTAGTTCTTTGTTCTAACCACTGAAAGATTCAAGGATATTTTTCATAAGATGCTACCCTGCCAACCCTCATTCCTCAATCATTTCTCCTGCATAACTAGCTGGAGGAAAGCATCACTAAGTTTCTTTCTAATAAAGTTTTCATAAGTTAGTTTAGCTCATGTATTTTATTTTGAATTAGGGCATTGTCAATCTATTCTTTATTTTCTGTTCTTTTGTTTTATCCTGTTTCCACCACCTCACTGGCTTTATTTATTTATTTTAGAATTTATTATTTATTTATTGGCTGCGTTGGGTCTTTGTTGCTGTGCATGGGCTTTCTCTAGTTGCGGCGAGCGGGGGCTACTCTTTGTTGCGGTGCGCAGCCTTCTCATTGCGGTGGCTTCTCTTGTTGTGGAGCATGGGCTCTAGGCGCAGGGGCTTCAGTAGCTGTGGCTCGCGGGCTCTAGAGCACAGACTCAGTAGTTGTGGCGCATGGGCTTAGTTGCTCCACGGCATGTAGGATCTTCCTGGACCAGGGCTCGAACCCGTGTTCTCTGCATTGGCAGGCGGATTCTTAACCGCTGCACCACCAGGGAAGCCCACCTCATTGGCTTTAAATTGATTGTTTTTAATGAAGTACTCCCAACAGTTGAGAACATTTTTGTGAGTTATCTTAGCCATTTTTCCTTTTTGCCTTCCACATGCACGCAAACACTGTTAAATACCTTTGAACACATATGATCCAATAGAATATAATAGCCAAATGTTGAATAATCATACTTTGGTTGTTTATCTGTGGTTGCTAGTAATGTACTTTAACTTCTCTAAGAGCTAAGCGGAGTAAACATTACCTGTCACCAATCATGACAGATGCATTGACATTTACCATAGAACTTAAGGTAATATGCTATTGTTATTTTTAAAGGGTTATATTTAAAGTATTAATTTTAAAGTGCTTAAATTGTTTAATGTAATTCAACATGAGTGTGATTAGGTTCACCAGATGGTTCTTTTATATAACAAGATTATCTCTCATTCCTCTTTCAGTAGTCTTCCCAGTCCTTCCTCATGTAACAGCTTTAAGTTTAAGAACCTTGTTAATTGATATTTTAAGGAAGTAGGGGATGGATGTTGCTACTTTAACATAAGGCAGTTGAATTTAAGTATAGTTTTTTGGAGTGGCTGCAAAAGTGGCAAGTTAGAAGCATTTAATTTCTAAACCCTACTATTGTTTACATATTGTATCTTAAAGTAATTTTGGCTGGAAGACTAGATAGTTCTGAAAGCTAAAAAAAGAGAGGTTCCAAGAAGCTAAATTTGCAGGGAAACCTGTGATTCAGAAAAGCGAACCCAGAATGACTTTTATTCTTTTGGAGGGTTTATGAATTTAGAATGGACATCCAGTTTCTTCCTGCTTTGAGTAAGAAAATGCATATTTCTGTGTGGTTTGTCACACTAGATTCCAAGTGGAACAGATCTTTTTTTTCCCCTTGGCCAGATATTAGAAAAGGGTCTAAAGAAAAATGGCTTGACCTGGGACTGCAGAGTCGGACTTTTTCTCATCCTGATATATCAGGATGCTATATCTTATATCAGTAGGCCTGATATAGGAGAGACAGGCCTACTAAATGTTCATACCTGTTACTTCTCACCAAGTACATACTCAGAATGCACCTGAGTATGATTCCCAGCAATGGTCTCTTGCACCCTTTCCTAGTCTTCATGCTCCTTTCCTTTCCTTCTGCCGGTAGACCTAGCATGAACTGTGTCTTTCCTAGATCAGTAGGGTTTTTTCTCTCTTGGAGTTAGTGTCTGACTCAGATTCATATCTACCTGAGGTTTGGGTTCATCTATTTTCCTCCAAGCACCTGCCACAGCAATTTTCTGACTAGTTTACTTTTTGTTTTGGAACTTTATTTGGCTCCCTACCTCAATGTAACATCCATACACATCTAACCCAGAATTGTCTTCTGTTTCTTCTTACTTTTCAATCTTAGCAGCTTGACCTAAGTTGTTTTCTTTGCTCATTAACATTCTAGTAACAAATGCCCCCTTTCATTTCATTATACCCTTTCCCCATGTAGTTCTAGACTAGAGCTGCTCCTATCAAGTCTTTGCCACTCCTTCTGGATGACACTAATTCGTGTATATCCAACTATAATACAAAGTCAGGAAATCTGATTTAGCCCATATGTCCTAGCTGAAAATTGCCTTACAGTATTTGTGTAGAACAAGGGTACATCTACATTGTATTACTTACTTACTGCCAAATTCAGACAAAACATCGGGGAAAGAAAGGATTTAACTGTAAAGGTGTTAACTGAATTCATAAGAGAAATGAGAAGAGGCTTAAATCACAGAGGTTCAAAACCTGAGTCTTAAGCAACACCATGGTTAAGGGCTTAGCATCCTGAGACCAAGAAGGCGCAGTTAGGGTATTAAGAAGAGAGACATAAAGATTAGCCATCAATCATGACTCAAGAAAGCCACAAGAAAAGATATTTTTCCTTTTATTTGTTTTTATTGAGGGATTTTTAGTGGGTACTTTGAGAATTTGGGATAAGTTTTATTTAATTGACTAAGACTACTTAAAATTTAATTTCTGCCTGATGATGGAAAAAAGCAAAATTAAAAACTATCTACTGAAGGTAGTGGAAATCAGTAATTATTCATAGCCTTTTAAAATTAGAATGACTTTAACAAAGCAGAGTACTTGGACTGAAATATATGTTATATGGGGTTGATTCTAACTAGATCACCAAATACAGCTTCTGTACAAAGCTACTTTCCAATTGAAATGGATGTGTTCATACTGTTGCTCTTGTACTTGCCTGTCTGTTGCTTCATAAATTTTAATGTATCTGTGTAAGTATGTTTTGTCTGTCTTTTAAATCATAAATCCCATAAAGTAAACACCTTGTCTAATACTCCAAATACTATGTGCTCAAGTATTCAGAAAACTTCTTGGTGTTTGGAAGATCCTAGTCAGTCATTGCAAATCTTTATATATGAATAAGACTATAATACATGAATATACAGGTAAAAATATAATATGAGTAAAATAAGAGTATTTTAAGTATGTTGTTATGCTTGTGACGATTATTTAAGCTTGTTTCTCGTGGCTAATTCTCTGTTCTTTTGACAGTATGAGTAGAAGTAGTTGAGTTCATATCAGTCAGTTTTACTGGTTTGGTAGATACAAAATTAATTACCAAACTGAATATTAAAAATATTTTTGTTATCCAAGACTATTCTCTTGACAGCTCATTGATACATTTATGATAAATGAGATTAAAATAAAAATGAGATGTAAAGTAACATATGTTAATCTGTTAAGCAGTTATCTTGAGGTATTGTATCAGTTTGGTTAGTTTTATATATTTTTAATAGTTCATTTGAAATATACTGACAGTGTATTCTTTAATTACAGTGGATTAGCAGCTGGAGAAGATAATGGACAGAGAGGTTATTTGCTGACCTATGTCATTGCATACATTCGAGTAAGTTATCTCATTTCTTTTATCAGTTTATGTTGCAAACAATACTTTTTCTATAAGTGAATAAAATTATTTTCTTTATTTTCTTAAATTTTAACCTACAGTAATTTAGCATATCATTGTACTCATATGAGTCCAGGATTTTTCTACCTTATAAAATTTTCTTTCATACCTTTACACTTTCGTGGTGGCTTATGAATTGCTCTTTCCAGTTTTGATATTAAAACAGAATTGTACTCTGGGTAAAAAATTTAGTATTATAAGTTACTTATCATATAAGTATTATATCTTGTACGCTATAAAATATATTTTCCTAGGTGAGGTGGTTCCAGATAGTCTATCTATTTAGTCACTACAAAGACAGACACTCTATTTTCTAATTTATTTTTAAAGAAAAGTTGATTTTAAAAGATTTCTTTTCCTTTCTCTAATCCCTCCTCCCCCAACTTCCCTATCTCCCTGGTCCTTTGATCCTGATGATCACTTTTTGGTATTGGTTAATTTGCTGTTTACGCCACTAAAAATCTGTCCTGCTAGTATTCTCTGCATGTACCTAGACAGTTTCTGGATAGAGACTCCGTTCATTAGAGAAATATTTGAGTTCCTGCCGTGTGTCAGACACTCTGCCTGGTGCCAAGGGCACAGAGGAAAACAAGACAAAGTTTCTGTCCTTCTGGAGATTATATCTCACACTTGGGGCCACTTTCCCATGCTCTTTTGAGGTAGATAGTAAAGAGCCCAGGAGGTTGAATTAGAAACATGAAATACTAATAATGAACATGAAATACTACTAATATTATGGACTCTTCTGCATCTGTTGTAATTTCTTAATTTTGTTTATATGTCTTAACAGGATTTGGGTTTGGAATACTATGTATTAGGGGAATCTTTTGAGACTTCTGCTCCTTGGGACAGGTAAAATGAAATGCCTGATATTATTAAAATATGCTATACAATTGCTGAAGTAATTTATTGTGTGTGAATATGTAAAATTTTAAAGTTTTGTAAGGAAACGTTGAAACAAGGTAATCACTTTTATTTAACTTAATATCTTCATCAGAATGTCACATTTGCAAGCCATTTTTAAAATTTTAGACAGACTTGTCCATGTCCCATAGAAGGAAGTTATTACCGCAGTTTACATTTTAAAGAATTTTACTGAACACTAAATGTCACTATGTGGTTTAACTTAGCTTTGATTTAAATTCTTAAATGGTTAATATGCTTAAATGTTCTCTAAAAAGTCCCCCCAAAATATAACCTTCTTTTGTAGTATTTCATTTAGCTTTTGATATTTGTATGTACACTGTTAAGCAAGATCTTAACTTGAATTTAAGTGATTTCTGAAAGAAACCCAATTTAAGAAATTATGTATAATTTCTGTTTTTAAATTATACACATATATACATACAAATGTTGGTTAGGGAATTAATAATAAAAAATGATTAGGAAATGTGAAGTGGTTATATTAAAGATAGACTTGTGAGTTAACTAATAAAAAATTCTTGAGGTTGTTAGCACGTTTTTAATCTAGTATACCTTACATTTTACTTTTTCTTTATAAAATTTACTATTTTAAATCTATAATAAAGTATATAGGATATAACAAATCCCCCTGAATATACCTGTTAGATGTTACCTATCTTAACATTTTTGTTCTACCCTAACCTCTTTTTTTCCTCCCCCAGAAAACTTTTTACTTTTCTACACTGTCTTCTCATCTACTATGGGTTTTGACTTTTGCTGTATTGATGATAATAGTCCATCAATTTGATAGCAATCAAATTTATAGTATCAATATGTTAGTCACAGCATTCAGTTTTTGATGCTAAATTTTAATAAGGGGAATAAATCTTATAAATAAAAAGAATTATCACTTCATCAACATCTGACATGTTTGAACAGCAGATATAGTTTGGGAGCTGTTCATAGATGTCTCAGAGACCATTTTAGTCTTTAATACCTATTCTTACTGGGGAAAGTGGGTTAGTGTAGTGTTACTTCTTCAGTAGTATGAATTTCCTTGTCATCGATTACTCCTTACCTATGATTGCCATTTTGTCTTTAAATTCTTCCAACTGTGGAAGCTAGTCATGCACTATCTTTTCATTTTTCTTTATAGTTTCCTTGTATATTCTTAAATACTTTTTTGACTCACTGACTATATCTGTTTTATACAGGGTTACGTACTTGGTTTTCATTTAAAACAACGTCTTCAACTGAAGTTTTAATAAATAAAATTAAGGGAAAGCAGCTGTATTCCTGACATAAAGTTTGTTACCATTTAGTAACTTGCTTTCTCTTTCAAACCTTTAGCTAGGTAGAGACCTTGTTTAGCAGCAACCCATGGGATCAGGGTCTTCAACCCTCACACATTATTAGGTTGCTTGGCCTTTTCATGCATAAGTTTCTTAAAGGATTATTGGTCTTACTAGTTTTTATGTATTCCTCTGTGGCCCTAGCACAATGACGGCACCTATTAGGTGCTCAGTGAATATTCTGCATAGACTCCTGTGAATGAACTACGGAATAGTGTAAGAATGTAGCCTTATAAAAACAGCTGCCTAAAAGGTCCGAGTTGGAGATTTGAAGATTTTAGAGACATCAGCTTGAGATTTGTGATTAAAACCAAAGGAGATATACAAACACTTAACAGGTAAATGGACGAAGAGAAAAGAAAGAAGACCTGAGAAAGAAGTCCAAGAAACCCCAACCTTTAAGGGATTAAAAACAAAGGATTCATTTAAGTTGTACAAATAAGCGCTAGCAGAGGAGATTGGGGAATAAAATCTAGAAGATTTGGAGGAAAACCAGTGCTGTGAGAGGAGCTGAGGGAAATTGTTTTCAAGGAGGAAATGGTCAATAGTGTTAAATTTGCTAATAGGTCAGGTAAGAATTTAAAAGTATACACAGTACGGGACTTCCCTGGTGGTCCAGTGGTTAAGACTCCTTGCTTCCAGTGCAAGAGGCTTGGGTTCGAGCCCTGGTCAGGGAACTAAGATCCTGCATGCCACGCGGCCAAAAAAAAAAAAGGTATACACAGTTTTGTTTACTTCCTATGTAGTGACTGGTCCAAATGGACTGTATTGACCTTTGCATGAGTTCTGTTAGAAAATACTTTCAGAACTCCATACAAATAATTTCTAGAAAGTACCTCATTCAAGTAACACTTGAATTCTGTTTTCTAGGGTCATGATAAAGAACTTGTTACTTTTATAAATTTGTAATATTCATGAACTCCTGTAGATATTAAAGTTTAGTAGATTTTATTTATATTTAAAATTTTATTTATTTGGTTGTGCCGGGTCTCAGTTGCGGCATGTGGGCTCCTTAATTGCAGCATGCAAACCCCCAGCTGCAGCATGCATGTGGGATTCAGTTCCCCGACCAGGGATCAAACCCAGGCCCCTTGCACTGGGAGCGCAGAGTCCCATCCACTGCACCACCAGGGAAGTCCCTTTATTTATATTTAAAATATCTGTTTTGTAAGTTGGATTTTCAAATTAAAGACATTAAATTTCAATAATCTAAATTCTTTATGAAAGATTTTTAAGAAACATGGATCCTTACCATTCTATAAATAAGGCATAGGTAACATTGATAAATTGTATCTGCCTGCAGCTCTCACAGAATAAAGCAGAACTTAACTTGAGTGCTATTTTGTAAAGTCAGATTTTATAAAACTTTCAGACACTATAAAAGTAAAAATTGACATGCTAATAAAACACTAAAACCTTTTTCATATTTATATTTTAATCAGTTATTCTTTGTTCTTATTGGAAATATAGATAACTTTAATGTGTTCAGTAAAGCATAATCCATTTAAATGTTATTGTTTTTATCAAATTGGGCCAACCTTTTAAGTTTCTTTGGTATCTTTTCCTTTCTCATGATTCTAAACAGACTAAGGTTTAAAACACAGAATCGGTGTCAATATGTACCCAGGATATTTATTGGAGAATAAAATGGCTGATATATACTTTTAAGAGTTTTATTTTCCAGATGAAACAGAATATATAGTTATAACAATATGTTACAGCTCACATTAAAAAACAGATTAATATTGTTAAATATTATCAATCTTCCCTCCCCTTTAAGAACTATGTCTCACTTGTCTGTTTTCATTGTTCATATTGAACATATTAAACTGTCTAGCATAACTTTACACATAGTTCATGTCCAGTAAGTCTTTGTTGAGCTGGATTTTAGCTTAGTGCTTGAAAATAGGCTGTTGAACATTTGGTATAGCACTATGATTATTAATTAAATTATTTTTAAATTAAGGAAAACTTCTTAGATGGGATATAGATTGGTATTCCTATAACCCAGAATTGAATTTTCTTTAGAGCTTTTTAAAAAGCTTTTAGAATCTTGTAATTAAATTTATTTTGAATTTGGATTTTCCTTAGCTTAGGAAACTGCCTTCAGGAGACTTGAGTATGCTCCTCTGACTACTGTCTTTCCTGTGACAAAAAGGGAAAGGACTTTGCTCCCTTGAAGTTATGAATGGAAGGCCAGTTTGAATGATCTTGTTCATTCTTGAAGGAATGAGTATGAAAGTTTTAGTTAAGAGAATTTCTGACTTGAATGTGCTGATAAACCAGCAATAATTAGATTTTTTATAATTATGTGAAAACTTAATATTGTATTCAATTATTTTTTCTAGGGTTGTAGATCTCTGTAGAAATGTAAAGGAAAGAATAACAAGGGAATGCAAAGAGAAAGGTGTTCAGTTTGCTCCTCTTGCTACATGCAGGTGAGTTTTTGTTGTTGTTCTTATACTTTTTATTCTGAAAAAAAAAAAAAAAAACTGTTTTTTTTTTAATTAATACAGAAGTGTAATTTGTGAGCTGAGGAAAAGCTTCAGTCTGTTCCACTTAGCAAGCTTTCCTAAACTTTACTTGCCACCTTTTTAGGATTGTGCCACTAGGATTTTTACAGTAGTCCTGAGCCCGATAGGAGTAGAACACCCTTTCCTAGGAGTGAGCCTTCTCCTGTCTGGACAGCATGATGGTAAAGAGTGAGCCTTCTACCCTGTCTGGGTAGAGTGAGCCTTCTACCATGAGTGAGCCATGAGCCTTCTACCCTGTCTGGACAGCATGATGGTAAAGAGCCAAATGTCAGAGCTGCTGGAGTAAGAGAAGGACTCCTTCATTCACTGAAACTATAAATTACATATATGGTCAAGAAACTATAAATTACACACACATTCAATGCAGCTCTTTCTTTAACAGAGAAAAGGCACTTTAACCACTTTGTCGGTTGTTGATTAAATCAGTGGGTATGGAATATAGGAATGAGTGGAGCCAGAAAATCCAAATGAAGATTAACTTGTTGCTTTCTAATAGATCTTTCTGTGATAATGGAAATGTTCTGTATCTGCCCTATCCAGAATGATAGCCACAGCCACATGTGGCTGTTGAGCTGTTGAAATGTGGCTAGTATGACTGTGGAACTGAATTTTAAATTTTATTAATTTCAAATAATTTAAATTTAAAATGCCACATGTGGCTAGTATCTTCCATATGGGACAGTTATAATCCATATTGGAGCACAGTTAACTGATGATTTTGTCGTCTCTTAGTTAAATAGCAGAAGCCCCAAAGGAGGTTTTCTTAAGAAGGGGCACTTTGTGTTCAATCTTTTGATATTAATTTTCTGTGTGAACACCAGAAGATTAAATGTATAAAGATTGAATTGAGCATTTGACTCCTCTACAAAAGTTATCGAATTAATTAGAATAGAGAATAAAGGGAAATTAGGACAGATCATGAGAAGGGGAACCTTAAAGTAAATGATACAGTACTAATCTAGCACTTTAAAATTTATTGAACATTCTGTATTATATAACTGCTTCTCTTTTTTTTTTCTGTGTGTGTGGTTTTCAGGGATATAACTCCAATATTTAGAAACAAACAAAAAACTTACAATATAAGCATGAATAAAAGTTAGGTAATTTTCGAATTAACGTAGTATCTTTATTGTTAAATGCTGGACTCTGAAACAACAGTTGTGCTTCAGCACAACAGCATTTCTGTATATTTCTATTCATAATGATTGTTCTTTTGATTAGCCTGGAACCACTTGATATCAGCCTAGGAAGGCAGATCTGGGCCTTCCTTCTACTGCATCACCATGGCAACTTCCTGCTTAGTTTTAAAATTTCTTTATTTTGTAACATTGCATGTGTCTAAAGAGTGAAAGCACTGTTCTGCTATTTATTAGGAATTTAATCTCTTGGAGCTCTAAGTTTATCATTAGTAAAGTAATGGTAATATATCTCCTTGAAGGGACTGTTGTAAGAATGAAATGAGAAAGCATATAAAGGGCTATATAAATGGCATCGTATGTATTATTGTGACGTAGTTACATGAAGGTTGAGGTAGACAATCCATACTAGTATTAGTATGGAAAATTTGGTTATTTGTTTTTCTTCCTTAATGACAAATTCTCATGACGGCATCCAATTGTTAGGCCCTCTTGATATGTTGACAGAGCATGATAATTTCTGTATATTTGCTTTGCAAGACTAGAAATACTTATGTACTCTTTAAACTGGAATCTCTTCTGTGATTTTTTTTTCCCTTTTTTTACATTCTCCCATCTTGTACTTTCCTGTTCCCATATTATGTTTCTTAATTCTACTTGTTGCCCTATAGGGACAGATACCTTTTAAAATTTGCTAGATTGTGCTTTCTTTTTTCTTTTAATACTGAACGTTATTTTTTTTCATTTTTAAATTTTATTTATTTTTTTATATAGCAGGTTCTTATTAGTCATCAATTTTATACACATCAGTGTATGCATGTCAATCCCAATCGCCCAGTTCATCACACCACCACCCCCCTTTGGTGTCCATATGTTTGTTCTCTACATCTGAGTCTTTCCCCCCTTGGTATCCATACGTTTGTTCTCTACATCTGTGTCTCAATTTCTGCCCTGCAAACTGGTTCATCTGTACCATTTTTCTAGGTTCCACATATATGTGTTAATATACAATATTTGTTTTCTCTTTCTGACTTACTTCACTCTGTATGACAGTCTCTAGATCCATCCGCGTCTCAACAAATGACCCAATTTCGTTCCTTCTTATGGCTGAGTAATATTCCATTGTGTATATGTACCACATCTTCTTTATCCATTTGTCTGTTGATGGGCAATTAGGTTGCTTCCATGACCTGGCTATTGTAAATAGTACTGCAGTGAACATTGGGGTGCATGTGTCTTTTTGAATTATGGTTTTCTCTGGGTATATGCCCAGCAGTGGGATTGCTGGATCATATGGTAATTTTATTTTTAGTTTTTGAAGGAACCTCCATACTGTTCTCCGTAGTGGCTGTATCAATTTACATTCCCACCAACAGTACAAGAGGGTTCCCTTTACTCCACACCCTCTCCAGCATTTGTTGTTTGTAGATTTTCTAATGATGCCCATTCTAACTGGTGTGAGGTGATACCTCATTGTAGTTTTGATTTGCATTTCTCTAATAATTAGTGATGTTGAGCAGCTCTTCATGTGCCTCTTGGCCATCTGTATGTCTTCTTTGGAGAAATGTCTATTTAGGTCTTCTGCTCATTTTTGGACTGGGTTGTTTGTTTTTTTAATATTGAGCTGCATGAGCTGTTTATATATATATTGGAGATTAATCCTTTGTCCATTGATTCATTTGCAAATATTTTCTCCCATTCTGAGGGTTGTCTTTTCGTCTTGTTTATGGTTTCCTTTGCTGTGCAAAAGCTTATACGTTTCATTAGGTCCCATTTGTTTATTTTTGTTTTTATTTCCATTACTCTTCCATTATTCATTAGGAGGTGGATCAAAAAACATCTTGCTGTGATTTATGTCAAAGAGTCTTCTTCCTATGTTTTCCTCTAAGAGTTTTACAGTGTCTGGTCTTACATTTAGGTCTCTAATCCATTTTGAGTTTATTTTTGTGTATGGTGTTAGGGAGTGTTCTAATTTCATTCTTTTACATGTAACTGTCCAGTTTTCCCAGCCCCACTTATTGAAGAGACTGTCTTTTATCCATTGTATATCCTTGCCTCCTTTGTCATAGATTAGTTGACCATAGGTGTGTGGGTTTATCTCTGGGCTTTCTATCCTGTTCCATTGATCTATATTTCTGTTTTTGTGCCAGTACCATATTGTCTTGATTACTGTAGCTTTGTAGTATAGTCTGAAGTCAGGGAGTCTGATTCCTCCAGCTCTGTTTTTTTCTCTCAAGACTGCTTTGGCTCTTCAGGGTCTTTTGTGTCTCCATACAAATTTTAAGATTTTTTGTTCTAGTTCCATAAAAAATGCTATTGGTAATTTGATAGGGATTACACTGAATCTGTAGATTGCTTTGGGTAGTATAGTCATTTTCACAATATGGCTTCTTCCAATCCAAGAACATGGTATATCTCTCCATCTGTTGGCATCATCTTTAATTTCTTTCATCAGTGTCTTATAGTTTTCTGCATACAGGTCTTTGTCTCCCTAGGTAGGTTTATTCCTAGGTATTTTATTCTTTTTGTTGCAGTGGTAAATGGGAGTGTTTCCTTAATTGCTCTTTCAGATTTTTCATCATTAGTGTATAGGAATGCAAGAGATTTCTGTGCATTAATTTTGTATCCTGCAGCTTAACCAAATTCATTGATTAGCTCCAGTAGTTTTCTGATGACATCTTTAGGATTCTCTATGTATAGTATCATGTCATCTGCAAACAGTGACAGTTTTACTTCTTCTTTTCCGATTTGTATTCCTTTTATTTCTTTTTCTTCTCTGATTGCTGTGGCTAGGACTTCAAAAACTGTGTTGAATAATAGTGGTGAGAGTGGACATCCTTGTCTTGTTCCTGATCTTAGAGGAAATGCTTTCAGTTTTTCACCATTAAGGATGATGTTTGCTGTGGGTTTGTCGTATATGGCCTTTATTATGTTGAGGTAGGTTCCCTCTGTGCCCACTTTCTAGAGAGTTTTTATCATAAATGGGTGTTGAATTTTGTCAGAAGCTTTTTCTGTGTCTATTAAGATGATCATATGGTTTTTATTCTTCAGTTTGTTATCACATTGATTGATTTGCATATATTGAAGAATCCTTGCATCCCTGCGATAAATCCCACTTGATCATGGTGTATGATCCCTTTAATGTGTTGTTGGATTCTGTTTGCTAGTATTTTGTTGAGCATTTTTGCATCTATATTCATCAGTGATATTGGTCTGTAATTGTCTTTATTTGTAGTATCTTTGTCTGGTTTTGGTATCATGGGTGACGGTGGCCTCACAGAATGACTTTGGGAGTGTTCCTTCCTCTGCAATTTTTTGGAACAGTTTGAGAAGGATGGGTGTTAGCTCTTCTCTGAATGTTTGATAGAATTCACCTGTGAAGCCATGTTTTCCTGGACTTTTGTTTGTTGGAAGATTTTTCATCACAGTTTCAATTTAATTACTTGTGGTTGGTCTGTTCATATTTTCTATTTCTTCCTGGTTCAGTCTTGGAAGGTTATACCTTTCTAAGAATTTGTCCATTTCTTCCAGGTTGTCCATTTTATGTGCATAGAGTTGCTTGTAGTAGTCTCTTAGGATGCTATGTATTTCTGCGGTGTCTGTGGTAACTTCTCCTTTTTCATTTCTAATTTTATTAATTTGAGTGCTGTCCCTCTTTTTCTTGATGAGTCTGGCTAATGGTTTATCAATTTTGTTTATCTTCTCAAAGAACCAGCTTTTAGTTTTATTGATCTTTGCTATTGTCTTCTTTGTTTCTCTTTCATTTATTTCTTCTCTGATCTTTATGATTTCTTTCCTTCTCCTAACTTTGGGTTTTGTTTGTTCTTCTTTCTCTTGTTTCTTTAGGTGTAAGGTTAGATTGTTTATTTGAGATTTTTCTTGTTTCTTGAGGTAGGCTTGTGTAGCTATAAATTTCCCTCTTAGAACTGCTTTTGCTGCATCCCATAGGTTTTGGATCATCGGGTTTTCATTGTCATTTGTCTCTAGGTATTTTTTGTTTTCCTCTTTGATTTCTTCAGTGATCTCTTGGTTATTTAGTAATGTATAGTTTAACCTCCATTTGTTTTGTGTTTTTTATGGTTTTTTTCCCTGTAATTGATATCTAATCTCATAGCGTTGTTGTCAGAAAACATGCTTGATGTGATTTCAATTTTCTTAAATTTACTGAGGCTTGATTTGTGACACAAGATGTGATCTATCTTGGAGAATGTTCTGTGCGCATTTGAGAAGAAAGTGTAATCTGCAGTTTTGGTATGGAATGTCCTATAAATATCAATTAAATCTATCTGGTCTATTGTATCATTTAAAACTTCTGTTTCCTTATTTATTTTCATTTTGGATGATCTGTCCATTGGTGTAAGTGAGGTGTTAAAGTCCTCCACTATTATTGTGTTACTGTCGATTTCCTCTTTTAGAGCTGTTAGCAGTTGCCTCATGTATTGACGTGCTCCTATGTTGGGGTGCATATATATTTATAATTGTTATATCTTCTTCTTGGATTGATCCCTTGATCATTATGTAGTGTCCTTCCTTGTCTCTTGTAACATTCCTTATTTTAAAGTCTATTTTATTTGATATGAGTATTGCTACTCCAGCTTTCTTTTGATTTCCATTTGCATGGAATATCTTTTTCCATTCCCTCACTTTCAGTCTGTATGTGTCTCTAGGTCTGAAGTGGGTGTCTCTAGGTCTGAAGTGGGTCTCTTGTAGACAGCATATAGATGGGTCTTATTTTTGTATCCTTTCAGCAAGCCTTTGTCTTTTGGTTGGAGCATTTAATCCATTTATGTTTAAGGTAATTATTGATATGTATGTTCCTGTCACCATATTCTTAATTGTTTTGGGTTTGTTTTTGTAGGTCCTTTTCTTCTCTTGTGTTTCCCGCTTAGAGAAGTTCCTTTAGCATTTGTTGTAGAGCTGGTTTGATGGTGCTGAATTCTCTTAGATTTTGCTTGTCTGTAAAGCTTTTGATTTCTCCATCAAATCTGAATGAGATCCTTGCCGGTAAAGTAATATTCGTTGTAGGTTCTTCCCTTTCATCACTTTAAGTATATCATGCTACTCCCTTCTGGCTTGTAGAGTTTCTCCTGAGAAATCATTTGTTAACCTTATGGGAGTTCCCTTGTATGTTATTTGTCATTTTTCCCTTGCTGCTTTCAATAACTTTTCTTTGTCTTTAATTTTTGCCAATTTGATTACTATGTGTCTCGGCATGTTTCTCCTTGGTTTTATCCTGTATGGGACTCTCTGTGCTTCCTGGACCTTGGTGGCTATTTCCTTTCCCATGTTAGGGATGTTTTCGACTATAATCTCTTCACGTATTTTATCTGGTCCTTTCTCTCTTTCTTCTCCTTCTGGGACCCCTATAATGCAAATGTTGTTGTGTTTAATGTTGTCCCAGAGGTCTCTTAGGCTGTCTTCATATCTTTTCTTTCTTTTTTCTTTAGTCTGTTCCACAGCAGTGATTTCCACCATTCTGTCTTCCAGGTCACTTATCTGTTCTTCTGCCTCAGTTATTCTGCTATTGATTCCTTCTAGTGTAGTTTTCATTTCAGTTATTGTATTGCTCATCTCTGTTTGTTTGTTCTTTAATTCTTCTTGGTCTGTGTTAAACAGTTTTTGCATCTTCTCGATCTTTGTCTCCATTCTTTTTCCGAGGTCCTGGTTCATCTTCACTATTATTATTCTGAAGTCTTTTTCTGGAAGGTTGCCTATCTCCACTTCATTCAGTTGTTTTTCTGGGGTTTTATCTTGTTCCTTCATCTGGTACATAGCCCTCTGCCTTTTCATCTTGTCTATCTTTCTGTGAATATTAGATTGTGCTTTTGCTGGGTATGACAACAAAATTCTTACATGAGATGTGAGGAAAGCATCTTTCTTATACCATAACTGTTCACATCAATCAGAAGAGTATCCTTGAAATAGTCTTTTATGCTTCCTTGTGGGAGAGACATGGTTTGAAGAACATTTTAGGAAGTATAAGTCAAGTGTGTGTATTAACATCTTTTAGAACAAGTATATTTGGGGTAGAATGTAAAGGCTTAAAATGTGGATTTTAGAGATTATTGGCTGGGCATTCGATTATATCTGAAGGAGGGGAAAAAGGGGCCTTGTTCTGTTTAATAAAAAACTTATAACATGGTAACGCTACTGGTAGCTTAGTGACTGATCTTGGAGAGAAGCTTTCCAAATTAAAGGAGTAAAAATGTACCTGTTCTTTTTTTTTTTTTTAATTTGGACATATCTTTAAAAATGAACCTTTTCTCTTAAAGTTCTTAAACCGCAAGAAAAAAAAGTGTATTTATTTATATTATCACCTAAGTTGATATTTAGTTCTTCTCTTGACAATCTGGTCTGCCTCTTATTATTATAAACTGAAAACAAACAGGCCCAATAATCCAAAAGTCATTTGTTAATAGTAAAATCTGAAACATTTGAAGTAATAGAATCTATTTCTGTGTAGTTGAGGATTTTTTATTCTTTTGCTTTGTCAAGTGATAGCTTAACAGATATTATCCTGTCTCCCTTCTTCTGCCCTACCTCTATATTCAGCATCCCTTGAGACTTCTCCCCCTTCATTATGAAAATACCATTGTGA
Source organism: Tursiops truncatus (assembly GCF_011762595.2). Lineage (NCBI taxonomy): Eukaryota > Metazoa > Chordata > Mammalia > Artiodactyla > Delphinidae > Tursiops > Tursiops truncatus. The sequence continues at coordinate 55,446,150 of NC_047040.1, read as the reverse complement.
TAAACCACTACTTACTGAAAGTTATTGGGAAGTAAAATATTCTGCCTTAGGACACCTTCTGTAACAATACTTAAGTCTTGGTTCTTTAGAAGGTACTTATAAGGCCTAAGGATCTTCAGTATGTATTGTATTGCAGGTAGATAGAATTGGTATACATATTCTGAATTGATATGTCATTTATTACATAGCTGCTTTTTTAAGAAGGATTTTCTGATAAAAGCCTAATGCTCAGCTTCTGTGATCATCTTATAAAACCAAAGTTTAGAATGTGCAAAGTCTAATAAGTTAATTGAGTGATTTTGCTAAATAGGAGTTTTAAATATAGTTTTTATAGCATATACTTGATTAACGCTTAACTGTAGTTTGATTTGAGCTGATTAACAGTGGCTAAGGAGATTATTCTGTGTTGAGTATAAATGTTGAATGTGTGAGATGTAATTTTTAAACCAGTTTTTTTAAAAAAGCTATTCTGAAATTAATTTAAAATAGTTATAGATCTCATTGAAATCAGAGATCCCAAGGAAAACAATTCAGCTGTAGGATGCATTTATTAAGTTCATTTATTTCATTTCTGTCTTTTAAAAGGTACTTTGTATATTGGAATAGGAATTCTAACCCTAAATTTTCTGAGGAAGTTTTGTGGGAAGGACTTCCTAGCCAGTGAGTCTAACATAAGTACAGTACTCCAAAAAGTATACAGCACAAAAATTTTTTAGAAATTAAAGAATAATATAATGACTTTGGCAGCCACACTTTCTCTTGTCCAGATGATTTTGGAAGACATTAGTGTTTAAGTGTCTTAAATGATAGAATTGATCTATTAAAAGGTATTAGTTCTGTCACTTTCTAAAATGGCCCCAGATTAAGGTTTTCCAAAAAATGTTATTTCTACTTTGTTTGAGATACTGATCACTCAAGCTTTGTTGTAATTTTAGAAGCCTCCTTATCTACTGATAACTGAATTGTGTAATATAGCTCCTGGATTTGTTGGAAGGTGGCAATGTTCTATTAATATTTAGTTATATTTTCTATTTATTGATATTAATGATTCTCATATGAGTAATGTATATTTTACTAATTGCTGTAAACTCATTTCATTCATGTATCCTTTAAATTTATTTAAATTTGGTTATTCATAGTGATAGTGCCCTTGCAGTTAACATGGTTTTCCAATTTTTCTTAAACTTTGTAAATCTGGTAGTTAAAATGTAAACATTCAAGGGATCTTTTTTATGGGTGAATTAACACTAGAAGAAAAACATAGCTGGCAAATTGACAGTAGCATTGTTAAACAGTTCATTTCTTCTGTTCTGAGGCACCTAACATTTGGCCTAAAAGGCCGTTAAAATTTTGGATTAGATTCTGTTTGTATTGTGTAGTAAAAAAAAAAGTATTTCCTCTGTATTTGCTCTTTCTGTTAAATTAACTTCTTTGTGGGAACCTTTGTAAATTGCATTCAGAGATTTGACTGTGATTACCTTGGCTCCCTTTTAAATGCTTCACCTAATTACATTTTGAAAGCCCAGATATATATCATGTATATGATTTATTAATCTAACATTCTTGATACCTTTTGCAAATACATATACAACATGCACACATATGGGACCTAGAGTGTAAAACCTTTGGAGATACTCTCTTAAGGCCATGTCATTCAATTTGTTTTCAAAGTTGTTACTAATAATGTGAACTTGGTGAAGGTGCTGTGTTTTGCCCAGTCTGATCATTTTTGGTATTTGAACATTTTTCTTGTTTTCTAGTTTCAAGTTCTCATATGTATTTCTGTTAACTTTGAGGAAGCTTAGAAGACTTATAATGGATCACCAAGTTCCATGTAGTCTGTTTTGGGGCTGTCTATAACTGCAGTATACTTTGTTAAAAAAGAAAAAAAAATCCCTTCTGAGGAAGTGGAATTTTGTATATTTCAGGCCAGTTGGAGAAATATTTACATTATCTTAAAATTTAAAAAAAATTTTGGGGTAATAGTCCAGACTTACCAAAAAAGTTATAAAAATAGTACAAGTAGTTCTTAGATATCCTTTATCCAGCAAATCTATTTTCCATCCACGGAGTAAGAGGGTGGGTAGAGAATGAGATTATGGCTTAAGCAAATCATTCAAACAATCTTGTCTTTAAGTTTCTAGATGTTAAATCTGATTTCACTTAAAGCCTTGTGGGGGATTTTGTCTGTTTGTTTTTTAGGGTGACTCAGACTTACGATGCAGGTGCATGTATCTATTTCTACTTTGCCTTTAACTACAGGGGAATCAGTGACCCACTGACTGTGTTTGAACAAACTGAGGTAATTTTGCATACATGAATATAGCTCTTACATTCTTTTATTAATTTAAGTAAAGTTTACTATCAATTTATGAATTTTAGTTTGACTGTCTTTAATAACTTGTGGTTTACCTGGTTGATAGCCCATAGAAATGAGAAGCATAATTTTTACACTGGATTGAATACTGAATTAGAAGTCTAAAATTCATATTCCCTATACATATTACAATTAATATTCTAAAATTAATGTTCTGTTGCCTGTGATTCTTTGGATATTACTTATAGTACATAATACCTGATTAAATTAAATAACAGAAGACTATATGGACCCTTGATATCACTTCAGCAGCCCAGCCAGCTCCATATGGTGACTGCTTTTGAGGTCAGCGGCTCTAAAGCTCTTGGCCTATGTTGCTGTAATTTCCTAATTCTAGGTTTATAATTTTTTTGTTTGCTTAAGTTTTATGTAGGCCTTTGAGGTTCATTTGCCAGCAGTTTCTATTACATTTCTTAAATGACCTTAAGCGTCTAATTTTTATAACGCCTTCTGTTTGATAGTCAATATTTCTGATGACAAGTATGCCTAGGGTTGAAGAAACAGACTAGACTGTGGAGGAAGCAGGAGACTGGGGTTTGTTAAAAATAAAACCTCAGGTGTCCTAGTGTTAATTCTGTTGCCTGCCTGCCAAAGGTAGTACCACAAGGTGATTTTCAGTGGCACACTTTTAGACCCAAACCACAGGGTATGGTTGGCTCCCTCTTATGCCTCCTTTTTTAAAAAAAAAAACAAAAAAAAAAACAGCTTTTCTGAAGTATAATTGAGATATAGTAAACTGCACATAATATGTACAGTTTCATGGGTTTTGACCTATGTATGCACCTGTGAAATTGTAACCCCAATCAAAATAATGAACATATCCATCATCCTCAAAAGTTTGAGTCCTGGGCTTCCCTGGTGGCACAGTGGTTGAGAGTCCGCCTGCCGATGCAGGGAACACGGGTTCGTGCCCCGGTCCGGGAAGATCCCACATGCCGCGGAGCGGCTGGGCCCGTTAGCCATGGCCGCTAAGCCTGTGCGTCCGGAGCCTGTGCTCTGCAATGGGAGAGGCCACAACAGTTTTGGTGTTGCCCTCTGGCTACCCAAAGGCCCCTTCCCCATAGTACTACAAAAATGAAAGTGTTCCTTCTTTCCCAAGCCAAACAGCCATTCTCCAAGTGCTGCTGGTTTCAAGTAGTTACTGCTTTACATAAAATAATTTGTTAGAAGACATAGTCTCTTAGAGTAGGGCTAGCATATGTATGATTCATTTGAAAAACCCTAAATCCTCAGTGATGAGGGTTCTTATAAATTACTTTGCAATGAGATGTGGTCCATCTGTCCCTCCTGAAGGGAGGGTCTCTTCTACTGTGGCCTAACTCTGATGGTTTATACACACCCAAGTAATTCTAGGAGGTTCAAGGCACTGTAGGGATTTTACCTCATATCTGTTACATACTCATGAATTGAATGTAATTCCAGTTTCTGTAACCCTTCTTTCACCCTGTACTTCAGTCATTCTATATATTGCTTTAAGTGTTTATCTTTCTAACCTTATTGCTCTTTAAGGAGCCTAGTTGGAGCCTAACATGTTAAGAGGATAAAACAAGGTGTTTTTTTTCACACTTAGATATCCATAAGCCTGAGAAGTAATTTGTCCCAAGGCATTGACCTAAGAAATGTTCTCCATAAGGGTTTTTACCGTTAATCCCTGATAGCTTTGTAAGTAATCTTGAGTCTTATGCCCACTGTATGATATTAGGTGAGTAATTTAACCATCTAAGCCTCATTTTCTTTATCTGTGAAATAGGAGTAATTGAAATTATTCCATAAGGCTTTAGTGAAAATAACTGAGTAATTCCAGGTAAATTCCTTAGTACTTTTCTGGACATACCATATACAGTCAATTAATGTTTGTTGGTATAGTGAGATGTTTACTTCAGAGTAGGACCGGACTCCTCACAAAACTTTTTAGTGCTGATGAATTGGTCATTTTGCCTTCTTTTTTCTTTTCTAGAATCTTGATGTAACAATTGTAGACACTGCGACTATTCACTAGAAAAAAACTTATAAAGCTAGGCTGCATATTTTAATTGCTCTTTAAATACAGTTAACCTAAGAGAAAGGAAAATTAGGCTTCTCCTTTATTATTTAACCCAGAAAGTATGTATCTCCTTTGGGAGTTGGGTCTTACTCTTTCACCTCAAAGTGATCTATTTGTTGTTTTGTTTCCAAATACAGGCAGCTGCTAGAGAAGAAATCCTCGCTAATGGAGGGAGCCTGTCGCATCACCACGGAGGTATTCTTTTTTGGGGATAGAATTTCTAATATTCCTACTGTTTAAAATATTTGGTTTGATACAGTGCTAGGGGGAGTAATAATATGAGTAATTTGAGAGCACTAGGGCTCTCTTTGAAGTTGTTATGTCTGTCACTGAGGTTGCCTGTGCTGTGGTAGTAACTGACAGAAGCTTGATTTGACAAGCCTGCCTAGATAACAGAACCTAGACAGCCTTCTGAGTTCTCAGGAACTTCATGTCACCCAAGATAGCCCAGCAAACCTGGGAGGTATTTGACCATTAGAGCAAAAATTTTTAAAGGGGGAAAAAGAACCTACCTAAATGTTTTTTGTTTTTTTAAATAAATTTATTTATTTTATTTATTTTTATTTTTGGCTGCGCTGGGTCTTCGTTGCTGTGTGCAGGCTCTCTCCAGTTGCAGCGAGCGGGGGCCACTCTTCATTGCGGTGCGCAGGCCTCCCATTGCAGTGGCCTCTCCTATTGGGGAGCACAGGCCCCAGGGGCGTGGGCTTCAGTAGTTGTGGCACGCGGGCTCCAGAGCGCAGGCTTAGCAGTTGTGGCGCACAGGCTCAGCTGCTCCGTGGCATGTGGGATCATCCCATGCCAGGGCCCGAACCCATGTCCCCTGCACTGGCAGGCAGACTCCCAACCACTGCACCACCAGGGAAGCCCTACCTAAATGTTTTTCATCCACTATTGGAATGTAGCTAAAGTCAGTTGTACTATATATTGAATAGCTGTTTGTTCTGCCCACCCAAAATTCAGCAAATTAATCAAGGCGGGATATGAAAAAATCTTCTTTTCAAGATTTTAATGCTGTTTTTAGTATTTCTTTTTGATCATTGTAGTATTTTTATTGGAGAGTTGATCACATCAGTAATAAAAATTATGATATATCTACCTATGTTATATCTACCTAGACATATCTACCAGTGTTTTTAATATATCCCTCAATATAAATTGGTACCTAGAAAATATATGTGTAGATTTTTTTAATTAAAAAAATTTTTTTAGGGAAGTTCATGAAGGTAAATGACCACTGAATTTAAAAATTTCAGCTTATACTCCTACTCTGGATACTCCATATCCCTGTTTCCCTGTTTGATTTTCCATCATAGCATTTAGCATTATCTAACATGCTATATATTTATACTTCTTGAGATTAGCTATCTCCTCCTACTGGTAAGTAGGATCCATAAGGACAGGGACTTCTGTTTCATTTCTGTGTACCAGCACCTAGAACAGTGCTTGGCCCCAGTCAGCCCTCCATACATGTTTGTAGGATGATTGAAAGAATTTTGGTAGAAAACAGAGTGGGCTGTGGAGGATCTGTGTTCATATGACATTATTGCAGGCAGGCCTGAAGAAGATTGCTAATGTGGATGAATGAAATAGACAATTCCCAGCATCATTGTATCAATTTAATCTTTTGCATTCCCTCTACTTTTTCTTAACCTCCACAAATAAATTTCTAACTTAGCTGACTGATAAGCATTAAGGTGAATGAATTTGTTCTTTTCCTCCTTTTCCTGTTTATTACCTTTTGATGGAGATTCTAATGAATGCTAGAACGACAAAAATGAAGAAGGGAAGAAACTGTATATTAGAAATGTCTCAAGTGAAATTAAAAACTTTTGATTAATCTAAAAGTCTAAACCTAATTTTGGAACTATAAACATGAGGTATTTCATAAAGGTGCTTAGAATTTTAGCACCTTCCTTTAAAATGTTCAGAAAGCTATATACTGTACTTTAAATCTTTTTTGTATATTTTATTTTAGGATGCCACTATATTGCTATGTAATTTACAAGTATACTTGTAAAATTACATAATATCATTAAGTAATATGTTCTTCATTCTAAATTGATTTCATGGAGGGAGGAAACAGAATAATTTAGCTATAATTAATTATTTGAAGAAAAAAAGAATTTTCCTTTCCATAGCCAACAATTTTGCTTTTTGGTACATGTCAGCAGCCAACAAGTGCACTTTTTCCTTTAAGGTCAGGAACTGTAGGAGCTATGTTTGTGATAGTAAATATGAGAGAGATGTGATTCTGCAAGAGGGTGAGAATAGCCAAATCTTGTACTATATAGAAAGAAACAGAGGCTTAATTGTTATTTAGATAACTGGGTTATATGAACTAATTTCCTTAATTGTGAGAGGATGTTCTTCGTTTACTTAAGCTTTACAGTGCGATAAATTCTACAGAAGTTATGGAAATGACCAAATGACCTGCAACATTGTGGAGGAAAGCCAAACCAATGCTTTTTTTCCTTGCTAATGACATTTTACTCCTTTAGGATCTATGAGGATATTCAGGTCCCACCAATAGTGTCTATATATGAGATGCTGAAAGTCTAGTATGGCAGAAGTGTTGACAATACTTATTCAGGTACACCCCAGACACTGAGAGCTTCTTAGCAGGCTCTAACATAACCTACATAAACATACTTGAAATAATGTATATGTGAAGCTGTCATTACAGGAAAAAAAAAAATACACACAAATTTAAAATAATAAAGAGTTAAGTAATTCTAGTACAAATTTATTTGAGACTTAGACTTTATTTGTGAAAGCTGTGGTTAATAATCTGTTTTATTATTCAGTAAACAAATAGAAATTAATTTAAAGAATAGTTGAAAAGATATAAACCTTAATTAACCAAAAGATCATGATTATTCAATTCTTGATTCCAAAGCAAAAAATATAAATAGCTCCTGGGATATTTTTGATACCAAGTATGCCTAATGCCTTTTTTTTTTTTTTTTTTGCGGTACGCGGGCCTCTCACTGTTGTGGCCTCTCCCATTGCGGAGCACAGGCGATGTGCAGGCTCAGCGGCCACGGCTCACGGGCACAGCCGCTCTGCGGCATGTGGGATCTTCCCGGACCGGGGCACAAACCCGCATCCCCTGCATCGGCAGGTGGACTCTCAACCACTGCGCCACCAGGGAAGCCCCCTAATGCTTTTTAATATTGTTGTATAATATGTTTTCCACATTATAAATATTACTGGTCCACTAGGCAATAGGATTTCAAAGAATGGTAGTCCTTCCCTTGAAGGATCTTACAGTCCAGTAAAGTAAAATATTATAGCATTTCAAAAGGCTGCTGATCAAAACTGGTAGGTTTATGATATCATCATATTTTAACCAAGAGTCTCCCATTTTCTTTGAAAAGCACTCAAAAGGTGACTTTAATAAACATGTAAATGCTATAGATGTTAAAACATCAAAGAGAAGGAAGATAAAATAGGGAAAGGAATTAACATTTATAAAGCTGTAAATATTTGCTAGGTGCTCTGCATGACAGTCTCCTTTAATCCTGATCAAAATGCCGTGGAGTAGATATTGTTCCTGTCTTTCAGATGAAGATATATTAAGCCTCTGAGTGTACAGTAACTTCAAAGTATCAGCAATAGTTGTTAGTGCCAGAATTTGAGTTTGAACTCAGTTCATCCTGCTTCAGGGTCCTTGTCCTCTGACTTAAGAACATAATAGTGAAAATAGGCCAAAAGCTAAAAAGATTGAAATTGAAAGCCTTTGAAAAGAGGCACATGCATTTAAAAGTATATGAGAAGAAATACTAAACATTAGTCTTTCTCTTTTAAAATATAAAACCTCTGTTTCTTTAATTTTAACACTAAGTTAGTTGCTTGTCCTGCTTTAGATGTTAAAACAGAAATGAATGAACATTTTAATTTCCTCATCATAGCTATTTCATTGTTTTCTCAGTTCTTGCACATAAGTCAGTTTGACTTTCTGGTTGTTTTTATACTTCCTGATTATAGGTTTCTAACATGTCAGCAGTATCAGGTAATAAAACAAATGCAGGTCAGATCATGTTACAATAAAACTCCTTGTATAATTTATGTGCATTTTCAGGTTCTAGGCTTATAAGCCTTTTTTTGTTGAAGACTCCAAGGTTGATGAAATAATTTAATTTTAGAAATTATTAACTTGAACTTCAATGTAGCAAGGTTTGATTGCATATTAATTTATTGAGAGGTTCTGCCTCATTTAAATAGGAATCTTTTATTTCTATCACATTTCTCATATTTTTTATTTTCATGCAGTCAAAAATATGACTGTGTGTAAACAAATTCTGAACTACTTGGATTCCTCTATGGCTTTGAAAAAGAAACTAGGTAAGCCTGAACACAAAATATATTTCGTATGTGCTGGTAAAATGAAGATGCTTTCCCTTTGCTAGGTTGTCTTCTAAACCACTTTATAAACACTGGCGTGCTCCAGGGCTCAGCCCAGAGCCAGATCGTTCCTCCGTGTTTCCTCACTCCCTCAATGATTACTTCAGTCCCAGGACTTAAAACACCATCCTTATGCTGATGACTCCCAAATACCAGAAGGGATCACCACCACCACCCTAGTTCAAATCACTGTTTTTTCTTGCTGGGACAATTGCAGCCTCTTAATTGGTCTGTCCACCTTCACTCCTGTTCCCCTGCTGTCATCTCTCTTGCTGCCCAAGTAATCTTTTTAAAATTCATTATTTTCTCCTCACATTCAGAATAAAATCCGAAGTCCTTATTAGGTTCTTCAAGGATATACATTGTGTGTTTTATCTCTCTGTCTTCATCTCTTACTACTTTTTCCCTCCAGCAGTAGTGTCCTTCTTGCTATTTCTCAGGCATATCAACCCTCTTCCCCCTTCAAGGCGTTTGCTATTTATTCCGTCTCTTCCTGCTGTTCTTTCTCTTGTTCCCCCCGCCCCCGCCGCCAGATATTTATTTGCATGGCTCACTTTCCCATCATGAAGATCTCTGATCAAAATGTCACCTTCTTAGAGGCGTCTTCCCTATTCTCTTGTATAGTTTATGTGTTCCTCATTCGAATAAGTTCAATGAGGTTACTGACTGTATCTTGTCCGTCACTGTGTTCCCCAGTCCCTAGAACAGTGACTGGCTGTTCTACATAGAAGAAGATGCTCAATAAATATGTTACGTGTGTAGTTAAGTGTACAAGCGCTCACAGAATTTGGGGCAATTTTGCAAATTCTCAGACATCTCTGAATCTTTCATGTTAGAATGGCATTAGTCTCCTTGCTAATTTAGCTTCAAACGTTTAATAATCAGGCCTTGTTTGAATATAGGGTCATGTTTAATCATGAAAAGGCTCAGTTTATTCCATAATATTTCTGAGAATGTGTATTAGCAGAGTCAGTTATTCAGTGGAAAAGTAGGGTAAAATAATGTGCCTTTCACTACAACTGCCCAACACCAGCCATTTTAGTGTTCTTCCGTAGATGTATTATATATGTAAGATTCCATTTAAGCCTTTATCTTAAAACAAATGCAAGTTTGAGAGGCTTACAAACAGAGGGGAAAAAACATAGGCTTTGGAATCAAATCTGTATTTGACTCTTGGCTCTGTACTTAACTACCTGTGTGACCTTAGGGAAATAACTTCTCTGAGCTGCAGTTTTCTCATCTGCAAAATGGGAATAGTACCTACCTCAGATTATTGTAACGCTTAAGTGTGATAATGTATATAAAGCATCAGAAGTGTCCTGCATATAGTAGGTGCTTAAGAAACAGTAGTCTTCTAAAAAAATAAAAGCAGTAGACAGCACCAAGTGAAACTCTGGTTTGTATTCTTAACCCCCTACTCTAACCATTGAAGAAAGGGTTATAGTTTATTTGAAAAAGACCCATATATTCAAGGAATATAATTCAACAATTGTCTTAATATTTTCATCTATAACCTGCAGTTAGTCTCACCCTATAGGAGGTTCTGTTACAATCTGTATGAAAGAGCAGCATAATTGGCAACAAAATTTGCTATAAAAAATGTCTATTTTCATACATGCTTCTCTGCTTAAAGTTAATCATCTAATTTGTAAATTTCAAATATCCTGTGCTATTCAATATAGTTTCATAAAGCAGAAATCTTTCCATATAAATTTTAAATAGAATGGGTTTAATTATCCTTCTAAGTTAATAATAGAGCTCTCAAAAGATTGCTTTTTATATGTGTAGAAAAGATTTTCCTTAATTTGCATCCTGAACTTAAAACTCAAGGCAACCTCATAGGAGCATCTTTAGTTGCTGACCTTCAGGCAGTATCATGACATTCTCAGTACCATTTTTGAGTTCAAAAGTAGAAGGGCTGGGGGTTGGGAGAGTATTGATGCAGTTTCTCTTAGAGGGTTTGGCCTGTAATTGTGATTAATAACAGTTGCTTTCACTATCTGGAAACAGACAGGCTGGTTTGTCTGCCTACAATCATGCTGTGATAAATGGAGCTATTTTAACTCTGGTTTTGTGTATCAAAGAAAACAGATGTAGTCTGGAACTGGAGGCTATAGGAAATATAAAGCCTGCTTAACTTAATCTTCATAGTGCTTGTTTTTGTAACTGACGAGCTGGTCAGTTTAAACAGCAGCGTTTATGTCAGCCATATATTTAAATTTCAATTTACGACTTAAGTTTTTAAGTTGTTCATTTGCTAAAATTATACCTAAGGCCTTGTCAGGAAGTAAAAAACCTTGATTAAATATAACCAGTCTTAGTTTAAATATTGATGTCGTTATCTAACTAAAATTATTTCCTATTGTTCAGAGAATAATTATGGGGTAGCTGCTCTTAACAGTTTTTGTGGTCTTAACATAATCCAATAGTATGAGGAACTTTAAAAGTAAAAAGAGACTACTCGAAATAATGAGCAAAAGATCAACTTTGTTAAAAACCTATAGTGTGAAATAAAAGACATACAGATTGGAAAGGATGAATGAAACTATTGCTGTTTATAGATGACATGATTGTCTGTGTAGAAAATCTGCCCCCCACCCCAAAAAATCTACTAGAACAAGATCAGCAAGATCGCAGAATACAAGAGCACACACCAAGATCAATTGCATTTCTATATATTAACAACAAGCATATAGAAACTGAGATTTAAAATGCAAGTACCATTTACATATGCTCCAAATTAAACATTTAAATTAACAAAATATGTACATGCCTATGCATAAATCTAATAAAATATATACAGGATCTGTGTTCTGAAAATAACAGAATGCCGATGAAAAAAATCAAAGACCTAAATAAATGGAGAGATGTGTTCATGGATTGGTAGAAAACGACATGGTATAAAGATGTCAATTCTCCCTAGATTGATCTACCTATTTAATACAATTGCTTTCAAAATTTCAGAAAGATTTTTAGTAGATATAGAAAAGATTATTCTCAAATTTATATGGTAAGGCAAAGGAACTAGATGGCTAAAACAATTCTGAAAAAAGAACAGAGTCATAGGAATCAATTTACCTGATTTCAAGACTTATAATATACAGTCATCAAGACTGTGTGGTATTGGAAGAGTGACATATTGATCAATGGAACAGAATAGAGAGCTCAGAAATAGACCCACACGAATATGTCCAACCAATTTTGACAAAGGCATAAAGCAGTCCAGTGGAGGAGGTATATAGCTTTTTCACCAAATGGTGCTGGAACAATTGTACATTGATAGGTTAAAAAAAAAAAAAAAAAGAACCTTGATCTGAACCTTACGCCAAAATTAACTCAACACAGATAATATGCTTAAATGTAAAACATAAAATAATAAAACTTTCAGAAAAAAAACAAGAGAAAATATTCAAGATCTAGAGTTGGGCAAAGAGTTCTCAGACTGTTCCCCCAGAGTACAATCCATTACAGGAAAAATTGATAAATTGGATCTCATCAAAATTAAAAATGTTTGCTCTGTGAAAGACTGTTAAGAGGATGAAAAGTTAGGCTACAGAGTAAGAGAAAATATGTGCAAACCACATATCCAATAAAAGACCTATATCTATAATATATAAAGAACTCTCAAAACTCAATAGTAAAATACAAACAATTCAATTAGAAACTGGGCAAAAGACATGAAGAATCATTTCACTGAAGAGGATATACAAATGACAAATAATTACATGAAAAGATGTTCAACATCAATAACCATTAGGGAAATGCAAATTAAAACCACAAGAGAAACCACTATCCACCTATCAGAAAGCTAAAATAAAAAAATAGTGGCAGTGTCATGCTGGCAAGGATGTAGAGAAATTAGATCAATCATACATTACTGGTTGGAACATAATGTGGTACAGTCATTCTGTAAAAACAGTTGGCAGTTTCTTATAAAATCAAACATGTAACTACCATTCAACCCAACAATTATACTCTTGGGCATTTATACCAGAGAATTGAAAACATAAACCTGTATATGTATATTCAGAGCAGATTACTCATAGTAGTCCCAAACTGGAGTAAGCTCAGATGTCCTTCAACCATTAAATGGCTAAACAAACTGTGGTACGTCTATACCATGGAATACGACTCAGCGGTAAGGGGAAACGAACCATTAACGCATGCAGCAACTTGGATGAATCTCCAGGAAATTATGCTGAGTGAAAAAAAGCCAATTCTGAAAGGTTGCATTCTGTGTGATAGTATTTCTACAACATATTTGAAATGACAAAATTAGAGAAATAGAGAACAGATTGGTGGTTTCCAGGAGTTGGGTGTGGGGTGGGGATGACTATAAATAGGCAACACAAGAATCCTTGTGGGGACGGATATGTTCTGTATCTTGACTATATCAGTGTCAATATGCTGGTTGTGATTTTGGTCTTTTGATAGCTACCAGATGAGTATAGCCTTTCCAATATTGAATCTTTATCAGATTACCATAAGGTAGCAGAAAGTTTGTTTTACCCTTAACTTTTTTTCCTTCAGTTTCTTCTTTGTTATTGGCTTTTTCTCACAAAACTTAAAGTTGATTATAATATTTTTCCACTGAAGCAATGTTGTAAATAGTGAGATTCTAAGACCAGACTGTAAAAGCCAATTTAATCCATGATGTAATTGAGCATTTAACTATTTCAGCTGTGTCATAGGATGAACAGATTTGAGAGCTGACAGAAAATCTGTTGTAAGAATGTATTGTTCCCTGCTCCTTCCTACCCTTGCAATTACAGATGCCCAGTCCCAGACAAAGGGCAGGGACAACGTTGTGTTTGCCATCTCTTACCTTGTGCTATATATACCTGTAGTAACTTCCAGCTTCAGGTGTATTTTCTCAGCCACTAGGAGAGAGTAGGTGGCTTAGATAATACCACTTCTCTTTGGACCTCTAAAGAGAACTTTTTCTCCCTAGCAATTTTATGACCAAGACTCTTCTAAGTGCTAGGTGTTAGTCTCAGAATACCTCTACTACATTATTATATTGTTAGAGAATAATTAACTTTTTATAGTCAGTTTCAGGTGATTAGCAGACAGTTAATCCTAATAGATATTTTCAAGTGTAAGATCTGTTAGAAGTAACTTTAGGTAAAGTTAATTTTTAATGTTCTGTCTTTGGTGTCTAACATAGAAATCACTAGAGTACTTGTGGCTATTTAAATTTAAATTAATTAAAGTGAAATAAAAATGTATTTCCTCATTTGCAGCAGCCACCTTTCAAGTGCTTGATATCCACATGTGGCTAGGGGCTACTGTGTTAAATACTGCAGATACAGAACATTTCTATCGACACAGGAAGTTCTACCAGACAGTGCTGTGAAGCTTTATTACATATATATTTTCACACATTGGCTGGGAAAATGGCCCACAAATACGGCTTAAAAGTTTTTTTCAGTAGATATTAGATGCAAGTCTTTAGGAGTTAAGTTCTGAAATAAACTAGCATTTGTCATTAATGGTAGGTTTTCTCAGAGTATAACTTCTGTCTACCACTTTTTCCAGAACTTCTTTCAGTTTGGTCAGTAGCCTCAAATTTAGAACAAGGTCACCTTGCTATAGTAAAAGCCATTCACTGCTAATCCAGTTGGTTGTAGCAGTGAAGATATGTTGCTTTTATGGAAATTGTTCGGGCTCCTAGGAGACAGACCTTTGTAAACATATAGTCCGAGATTTCTTGGTCTTGTCACTGTTGACATTTTTGACTAGATTCTTTGTGTGGGAGCCGTCCTGTGCATTGTAGTATGTTTAGCAGCATCCCTGGCCCCTGCCCACTAGATGCTGGTAACATCGCCCCAGTTATGACAACCAAAAACTTCTCTATACATTGCTTAGTGTCCCTTAGGGTGCAGAATTGCCTCTGTTGAGAGCTATTGATATAGTCCAAAGGCTCCTAGAGATTTGAAGGAAAAGAGAGTTAGGTTCTGTGACATACCTTCTCCTATCTTAGCTAATACAGAATAGCTCTGAGTATATCCAAGAAATAATGTCAGAATATAGGGAATGCAAGGCAGATAAAACCAAAGGAAATTAAGGAAACCCAGATTGCCTTTCCCTGGATATTTGCATCCTTACATCTTATCTAAAATGGCTTACAGATAACTGTGGTTCAACATTTATTTTTTAACTAACATTTTTTGAATTCTTACTGTGTGGCATACACTATATTATGCAACAGGACTACAAAAATGAATAAAACATGGCCCTAGTCTTCAAGGAGCATATCATGTTGACTGTCCTTATCTATTTCATGTTATTTGGCCATTTACTTGCTTTCAGCTCTGTTGTATAGGCATTAATTGCCACTTGGTTTAAACTTTGAGCGTGTCAAGCCATCTTTTGGGGATGTTAGCAGAATTAGCACTTGATTGTGTTCTGAAGACAGATTGAATCCAGCTCTTGTGATCTGTTATTACCTTGATAATTCAGGCTTTTTTTTCTATTTCATCATCTCTAAAGACCTATTTAAGGATCTGTAAGATCTTAGAGCTGCTATATAAACTGCACAGATAAAACCTTAGCATAAAGAAACTGACATATAAAAATATTTAATAAGAGAAAAATCTTATAATACCAGATTTTAATTATCTATGAATCTTTCATCTTGATGTCAGAAGTTTCATTAGTAGTAGAAAATATGTCAGATGACTTAATAAATCAAACGTGACTTTAAGTATCCACTAAGCGTTAAATTAGACTCCGTGGTATTCATAGTCCCATCTCATGTGTCTTGAAAAGCTGGGTATTCACATCCCTCAGCTGGAAACCTGTTGGCTTCAGCATGTACCTCCACCAAAGCCAAACACACACACACAGATGCCTTAGAGCACAAACCGACGGACAACTAAATCCTCTTTGCAGGTTGAATGCTCTACCCCACACACAAGTGCCTTATAGCACAAACAGATGGACAACTAAACCCTCTTTTCAGGTTGAACGTTCTACCCCACGCCACTCCCTCCCAAAGAAACATCATCATAGTCAGATCACCAGATACCAGAAAGAGTGGAAATTGTCCATTGTCCTTCTCTTTTCTCATCAGTACAGATCAAGTTGCACGGGGCCAGAAGCTCATCTGACAGGAGGTTGGTGTCCCTTTAGCGCTAGTTCCTTAGATAATCCACCAGTAGTTTAGTTGGATTAATTAAATCTTGAAATACAAAGTCAGTGCTCAGATCACTCATACAAGAAGCTAAATCTAGATTTTCTTTTTTAAATCTGACCTGTAGAATAGTGTTAAAAAGGTATCCAGGATGCCCAAAGTAGAACTTTCAAAACACTGTTATTTCAATAACGGTTAGGTGCTTTTAACTTTGGCTAAATTCTCCTTCTGAGCTTCAGCTTCAGTAATCTTCTAAATGTACAGCCCATTTCATAATTTGTTTTTAATTTTTTTATAAATTCATTTTATTTATTTTTATTTGTAGCTGAGTTGGGTCTTCGTTGTTGTGTGCGGGCTTTCTCTAGTTGCAGTGAGTGGGGGCTACTCTTCGTTGCAGTGTGCAGGCTTCTCATTGCAGTGGCTTCTCTTGTTGCAGAGCACAGGCTCTAGAGCACAGCCTTAGTAGTTGTGGTGCACAGGCTTAGCTGCTCCGTGGCATGTGGGATCTTCCCAGACCAGGGCTCAAATCCATATCCCCTGCATTGGCAGGCGGATTCTTAACCACTGTGCCACCAGGGAAGCCCATGATTTGTTTTTTAAATAAGTGTATAATAAGTCTTTTCAGCCTTGTAATCAAATTCATAATTCAGAGAGTTTTTAATTTAGCTAAAAAGAACTCTGGCTAGCAGACCCTAGATGTGTCCCTTTTAAGATGAGATTATTAGGTAGTTTCTGCTAAGTCTTCAGTCCCTTAGACCACAAAGATTAGTTCCAGATAAATTTTTGGTGGCTAGGCTGGCCAACATGTTCACATTTTCCACACACAAGACTCCCATTACCCATCCCTCTTATATACATGTCTGTTCATTCTTTGCTGTTGATCTTCCCACAAAATATATTATTTCTTGGGGCTGTTAGCATCCAAAGGGGACTGTTGAGCCTGTGATTTCAAAAAGCTTCTATTTTCTCTGTTCCAAAGTATAATTTTTTTTTAAGATTTTTTTTTGATGTGGACCATTTTTTAAGTCTTTATTGAATTCGTTACACTATTGCTTCTGTTTTATGTTTTGGCTTTTTGGCCGCAAGGCATGTGGGATCTTAGTTGCCCAACCAGGGATCAAACCACACCCCCTGCGTTGGAAGGCGAAGTCTTAACCACTGGACCGCCAGGGAAGTCCCCAAAGTATAATTTTTAAATGTACTGTATATTATGGAAAAAACACAAAATACTTATTTTATTCTGTCTGTATATACAGTATAAGAAATTAAATCGTAAAAAAGTGAACTCCACTTTTAATTTAAGCAGACAAAGAATTTCCTCCATTAGTTTTCTGTATTTGGCTGGCCTATGATTTTTGTACCTTTAAAAATACATCTAAGACTCTTAAATACCTGGCTTAAGTATTTTGAGCATTGAATATGTAGAAAAAAATGAGAATTATGGAATACGGGATCTCTTTCTTATTTTCAAAAATGGTGGATTTGGCTTTTTGTAGCTCTAGTGTTGGCGCTCAAGCTAGGTTTACACTTCTAGAGGATCAGAAGTCACAGGAGTGTAGCTGAGTCAGTAGTCATGAATACCCCACATCAGGTAATCCAGGTCTGGAAAGAGGAATAAGCTTCATGTGGTATGAAGGTACACATGACTTTTCATGGATAACTGTACATACAAGGAATGTTGAAGTAGTCTTTGGCCACCTGTTATTTGCTGTTTTCATTCATCCATTCTCCCCTTTAGTATGGCATGCTTCCTTTTCTGAAAATGAGTCTACAGATATGTAAGCAGCTACTATATAGTTGTGCACACACGTGTGTTACACATGTCCAGATCAGTATAATAAGCTAATTTCTAAAATGCCTAGCAGTGCAAATAAAGATTGTACAAATGGCATTATTATTGTTGTTGTTTAACTCTAGAATAAAAGTCTTCTACTTTGAAGTATGATCCCATCTTTGGGATTAGGGCCTTCGATGTTTCATTGTTGCTTTTTTAATTTATCAATTCATCTGAGGCAGCCAGAGAAGGTTCTCTAGAATTTTATGAAGACTATTTCCAATAATCTCGTATTATAAACGCTTATTAAGCGTTTTTACTTAAACTCTCTTTTCTCTGTGTACATTTATCCTGTAATGTAGTTGACTTAAATTGTTAAGCAAATCCAAAAAGATTTCTAGTCCCTTCAATTGCATAAACTGTGATTTCTGACCTCAGTTCAAATTCTGTTATCACTAACAGAAGAAGCTTACAGACCTCTGCCATCAGGCCATCAAGCGGTTAAATTATTTTATCAGATATGTTTTTGAGGGGCCACAGCTATGCTGCCTGTACTGCCTTTTATTTTTTTAACTTTCTAGTTCACTAATCAAATGTATGTTAGATTGATTATTGTAAAAGTATAAACCATAGAAAATTTGACAAGATAGATGTGTAAATTATCCTTCTGACAGAACTAATGATGCACTTCAAGCACCTTCTGTTTTCCAGCGCTTGGTGAGCGACTTCATTAAATATGCAGTGGCTGTTGGGTGGCTTCTCAGAGGATGGTTCAGCTCCTTGTGGAATTGGATTATTACTAGAGGTGTAAAACGAGGCAGACGAGCTAGCTGTTGGGCATCCTGCTGAGGTTCTAATGTGCTCCATCTTGTCGGAGCAGTTGTTTGCAGTCTTTTCAGGACAATTACATCCATAACCACAGGACACATTCAGTGAAACTATATTACAGATAACAGTGGAGACTGGCATTGACTGCTTTTTATCCCACTCTCTTGAGTTGCCTCAGTGCTGGTAGCTTATAATAATGCCACTTCTACCATTCACAGAGTAGTTTTTTTTTTTTTTTCTTTTAATACCTTGGAGCAAATCTGGAAATAACTGATTTGTAACTTTTTCTAAGTGCAAAAATCGTAGGATATTTGGAGTGAAAAGATTCAGTAGCTTCTAATCCCTTTGCATATGAGAAAACTAAGGCTGAGGCATTGCGGTGAGTTGTCCCTTAGGGAGATCGTAGGAGGACCTGGTAGAACATCTTTTAGGTGGTAGAGATTGCATGAATAGCAGTTTGTACTGTTTGGCTTCTGGTTTTAGAGCTCTTTTAAACAGAATTTTTCTTTTGAATTTAAGATTTCTTTTTCCTGCTGTAGAGCATTTTTCCTCATCTTAATACCAGCAATGCTTCTTTATTTCTAGAAGCCAAGCAGAAATATTTTGCTTTCTGAGAATGTCATGCTATTTATTATTTTAATGACAACTGGTGGTTTCCTGGAGCACTGGACACAAAAGACGGTTTGAGTTGAGCTTAAAATGGTATTTAAGTTTTCCAAAAGGGAGATGCTGTGGTGGATCACTGAAGCTTGATAAATGAGAGTGCATTTTAGAATGACAGGCTGAATACTTTAATGAAAGAAGGCTTCCCATTTTAGTTGGCCAATTAAATCGCTGCTGATGACTTTGGATCATTAATGAACATTTGTGGAAAATGACCATTTGAATTCAATTATTACAATACATTTGAAAAGTACTAACCACAAATAATCCTACCCGTAAATAAGATTTATCCATTTTCCCATAGATAAATCAGCATCCTGCTTTGCTTTTTAATGCCAAAGCAAATTGACATTTCAGAATTCTTTTATAGATTAAGTACATATCCTTTCTTATAAAAGTTCTGCTTAGAAAAGGTTACATTTTCGTTGAATGCCTTTTAAAATATAATTTATGCTGCTAACGATTATATTCGTTATTCTCAGAATAAATTAGCAAGACTTAGAAACAAAGAAGGGGAACGTGATACAGTGTATAAAAGCAGATAATTAAATTTAAAATGGTTTAGGTGTTTGATTTATTTAGTGCCTAAAATAACTCTAATTCTGGAAAAATAATAGGAAGAAAATAACAATTATTTGAACATGCAAATTTATTTTAAAGTCATATGAAAAGAAAATGCAAATGGAAAGCTCATAACCAGATTTTTTTCTTAAGCCCAAAGTTCAGATTTTCTCAATTTTTAAAAAGCTTTTGTTCTCAAAATATTTTATGGATATCTAGCTTGTCAATTTTTGCTGTAGTATACCCAGCAAATTCATCTGGATATGTTTTCTTTAGTTAACTTTATTTTCTCTGAAACTTTGGCATGTTCTGGTAAAGACAGGAGGCGGGTTCTTTTGAAATGCATGTTTTTCTCATTTTGTTATTTGTAAAATGGGCCATAATCTCAGTGCAGGCTCCCTTCATCTCCATTTTACAGTTTACAAAGAAAGGAGACACTGTGGAGCACAGGCTCCCCTGGGAGTACACTGAGCTTAATGAGCTTGATAGTCTGGTGGGCTCAATAAATCAAATACAGCAAAACATTTCTCATTTTTGAATAAAAGCATTTATCACACAGTGTTTGTTCATTCATGGTCATAAGATTGATTGGTTCCCAGCATCATAGTGTATATTGAAGCATTTTTGATTTTGTTTTTCCAGTGGGCAAGTTACGGAAGCAGTGGCTAAAGGAAAGTATCTCTGATGTCGGCTTTGGGATGCTGAAGTCTGTCAAGGAATATGTGGACCCCAATAACATCTTTGGAAACAGAAACCTTTTATAAATCCATTACTATTGTTAAGAAAAATGTCACTTTTTTTTTAAGTCTTTTAACTATGGTTATACCAGTAATCAGATATATCATGGACTTTATTTCAGCTACCTTTGTTTGTTGGTTTAAAATAAGTTTGTTTCATTCTGTAGTTTGTTTTGTTTCTACATCTATGGATTGACAGATGGTATTCCTAAATCTCTCTCATTGTAGGTGTATCAGTTTACAGCCAACTGGTTGTCATTTCAAATTTCAGTCAGGCAGCACAAGGCTGCCAGTGGTTAATTTCAGAAGAAGATGCTGCCAGCTGTTTTGTATTGATGCTTCTTCTTAGGAACAAAGCCAGATTTTGGTGTCATCTATTGTTTCTCTAGCCTCTTTTTTAAAAGAACGTTTCTGGGAAGCAGCTATCTAGGGAAGGATTCCACTGAGGAGTGATATACATGTATGTTTTTTTAAGAGTGCATTCTAGTGTGAATAGGTCATTAAGGGGGAATACCCATGAAAGAATATAGGCAGCCTCTTATTTAGGAAGCCTTCAGTTCTGTAAGGTGCTTGGCCTACATTTTTCTTTGAAATTAGTATACAGTTTTAAAACCTTAAATCATTAGTATGCTTTATTCTGTCAGGGGACATGTTTTTGTTCTCCATGTTTCTGTTTCTACTGAGGTATGAGTTGTATTTGTATCACTGAGATAACATATTGTTATATCCTAATTCATTCATAATATGTTTTATAAGAAAAGCTGACTTATCACTCATTGTATGTGAAGAACAGGTTTACCATGAAAGGAATGTCTTTATTCAACTTAGAGTTCTAATGTTTCTCATTTCACATTCTTGTTGCTGAGATGCAGAAGAAGCTACAACAGGAGCAGAAGAGGGAAGACTTCTTACACTGAATGTCTCCAGTTCAAAGAACTGTTTTGGCTAAAGAAACACAGTCATCATTCAGCTACTGAATTTGAAAACCTCAACAGTTTCAATGACAAAAAACCTTCTTAAAAAAAATTAACCCAAACAACATGATAAATTTCCATATAAAAGTAAAGTTTCAATTTAGTTTTTAATAATGGTTTAATGCCTTTTTTGAATTACTGGTTTAACCTAAATTAAAAAATATAATGTATTACACATACCATAATCAAAAGTTTGAAATATCATATTTCTTAAACAATAGGGAGAACGTTAACCACATTTAGTGAACATTTTTACATTCAAACCTGGATATTAAAATAAATGAAATGATTACTTTGAATCACTGTCTGTCAAGGTTCATGGTTCACATTTTGAGACAGATTCTTTTCTTAATGTAGTACTTAACTTTTGATAATTTTTTTAGAATTAATATTTGATCAGCTAATATGAGTCAGAATGCAGACTATCCTTTAAAAGGACACACTGTCTGTCTATGTAGCAACAGCTCCAAAGTATTTTTGGGCAGTTTGATACCTTTTATATCTGAAGTAGCCTTAACCAGAAAATCTAAAATTGATTCACAAAATGATATTTTTAAGACTTCAAAATGATAATTTTTAACAAATAAAATTGGCCTCAAACTAATAAAATCTGTAAGCAAATCAAAATGAAATATTAGTTTAACAACAAAAACTAAATATTTATTTATTAGATGCTGCCTCTCTTCATTGGTGATTTATTTTTAATTATAAAATTTCCAGCAGATCTTTGCTTCAAGCCCTTGATATTTGAAATAGTTAGATACTTGATGAGGAAATTACACTTGCTTCTCAAATTATAAAAATCTCAGCTTTATGAAATGCATCTATTCATGAAAGTAATTTCTCTAATTGGTGATCAAAATGTAAAATTTATTACAATACTAATATCTCACTGGAGTGTATACATGTTTCTGAGTAATTTTTTAAAAATAAAACTTACAGATTCATAAGCAGATCCATTCCTTTGCACGTGATTGTTATAACGTTCTTTCCTAGGGAGTTCAGATTTCAATAACCTCAGAATTAGGAAATGTAACACCTGAAATTGTTCACTATTCTACATGAACCTTATGGAAATTAGTGATTTATGCGTTTGTTTTCTTCCATGCATGCATGACTCTCCAACCTTGATTTTGTAGTGATGACTACATTTTGTAGTTAGGATCATTTCTACAGGGATCATTTTGAAACACATAAACACTCATCAGTACTGTTTCACTCTGATTTAGTAAATCAGAAAGGCTTTCCCTGCTTCCACGCATCCACCTCTGAGAGGTGCCTCAGCTGCATAACTGCATAACACCGATTTGTCTTTCTTAAATTAGTCATATTTCTAATATTTTATTTGATGATGTCACATTTGGGTTGACATTTTAGTGGGAATGGGAACTTGCTGCTAGTGAGAAATGGCATTGAATACTAGAGTCAGTATGAACAGGCTTTATTGACCCCTAGAGAAACAGCTGCCTTAATGTTTGGTGCACTTTACAGTGTATAAGTGAGTTTATTAGTGTTATGCTAAGTAACGTGAGCTTTTTTAGTTTAGTAAGAATTGCAGAAGCCACATGTTTATTGTGCCCAGCATTTTACCACAAAGAAAGAGGATTAAATTCTTTCCTCTCTTGAGGAATTGGGAGTTTTCTTCCTAAATGCTTACATACTATAGTACTGTTACTTAAAAGCTGTTTATGAAGCTGGAAGCATTCTAGTATACTGAGCTGTGTTGATGTATTTTGGAAAACAAAAACGCAGTGAAGGATGAACTTCCATCAGTGTGTGTATTAAACCAGATACAGATGGTTGCAAGAAAACCTCTTTTTCAGAATATTCTCTTAGTAACAGCTGAGTCCTAGCTTGCAGTTTTGAAAATGACTTTTGCATGTTGGCTTCAGAGGTTTTCCATTGTCATATTCTTTTATAGCTGCAACTTCTTAACTATAGCTGATCAGACAAGCCCTGTGGTACCAAGCTGAAGTCTGTAACCTTGGCTGTTCAAATGGGCTGAGTTTGGTCGAACATCTATTTTATGTAAATGTAGAACACAAACATTTATTATGCATTGATGCACAAACTGCACATGCTGGTGCTTGAAGCAGCCAAGGTGGAATTCTGTGGGAAGCATATCTACATTTTAAGAAGCACTGGGACAGGAGTTAAGGACAGCTTTAATAGCTTTTTGCTACCACTTAATCTTTGGCGATTTCGATTTTAATTAGGGTTTAGCTCGTGGTGGGAGAAAAGCCGAAAATAACAAGTGCCAGGATAGGATTGAAGAATCCAGAATCACCTTTGGCTTTATGAAAGCTTGCCTTTGCTCAAGGCTTCACGTTCCCAAATGAGCCACCTGTCAATATATACATTTAATCCTCATTAATTTCATATAGTACATTGATGCGGAAATCCAGAAGGTGTAAAAGATTGTTTTAAACTATTGAAATACAATGTGTAACATGAAGGATGTAAGTTACTCAGCTTTCTGCTCCCTAAAGCAAACAGTGTTTGTCTTTAGTGTGAAATTTAACTGTAAAAACTACCTGTAATGTCAACAGATTATAGAAACTTATATTATTAATAAAATGGACCTGGGTTTAAGAGATTTTTTTCTTCAGAGGGGGTGTGAAGCTGTTCATTCTTCTGTTTGCGTCTGGGTTTGTCTTTCGATTTTAGTTTTTCATCTTCATATTTCCTCTGATTTGAAAACAATTAATTTTTATAATTTTATTGATGAAGCATTATCAAGTACAACCTAAATATAACTAAATCCTTTTGGATTTATAGATGAATATATTGTTGGCTAGGTTTTATTACTCTCTAATTATTTTAAATCAATGTTATATTCCTAGGAGGTGTTTAGTCTCCTGTGAACCTGAAGCATTCCCATTTGAACCTTGGAAGATCCTCAAAGAATGAGCGCTCTTGTGCTCTCCTAACCACAAGAATTCCTTAACAAACGTGAGTAAGGACCACTGAAGCCAAAGAACCATCACAGAATTAAGTAACTTTAGTTCTGTGAACATGAAAAGGTTTCTTTTTTGGTTCCCAAAGGAGATTATTTTATACTTTTTTTTTCCACAAGGGACAAAAATAACACATTAAATATCATTAAGAGCATTTTTCAAAGACTCTGAACTTCCAAATCAGAAAGAGAGAGAGAGAGAGAGAAGGAAAAAAAATATTTTAGTGTGGATTTCTAAGCAGCATATATACATGTTTTTAAGGCATCTTATTGTTGGCAGTGTTTTTTGTAAGCACCCTATGAAACTTGTTTAACCCCTAAAGCAATCTTGTTCACATATCCAAAAAGGACATGAAATGCTTGTGCTGGTATAAAGTTTCTCTAAATAATTATTTTTTGAGCTATTTAAAGAATGTCCCCAAAAGCTCACAGTGCCTTGTTGGGATTTTTTTTTCCATGAAATAGCCATTATTTAAAATGAGTGGGAGAGGATAAATCTTTAAGGCCAGAGCTTGTGTAGCAGTTCAAGGCTATTCCTCTTCAAGAACGCGTCAGGAATGAAGTAGTTGTGTGTGGAAACACAAAAGATCCTTTCCACAGTGTTGGTTTCAATCACCTATTCTAGCATATTTAACTAATTGTGTGGTGGACCTGTACTCTCACATACACCTATTCAGTCAGCGGGATTTACATGTACTTTCTTTCTTGCATTTTCATTCCTTGTGTCCCAACTTAGTAGCCCTAAGGTGTGGGTTGGTGGATGTGGCATACTCGGTCCTGGAGACACCCCCTACATGTTTTGGGTGTTTGCTCACAGAGCTCCCTGAGGAGCAGAGCCTGGAGGAGGGGAGGGGGGTGGGTTCCTATTCCTTATG
Organism: Tursiops truncatus; assembly: GCF_011762595.2. Classification (NCBI taxonomy): domain Eukaryota; kingdom Metazoa; phylum Chordata; class Mammalia; order Artiodactyla; family Delphinidae; genus Tursiops; species Tursiops truncatus. The sequence continues at coordinate 55,420,822 of NC_047040.1, read as the reverse complement.
TTGGGGGTCAGTCCTTTTTGTGTGTGATGGTGCCTTCAGAATAATGAATATTTCTGTTTCTGAACAATGATAAATCTTCTGAGAAATATGTGTAGGTTATATTTTTAAATTTTTGTCCTTTTTCGCTAAGCCTGTGAAATACTTTGGCTCTGATACAACTTGACTTGAATAATATCTTATCCTGAGTCTTCCTCTAAGGCAGTGCATATTCCTGCCAGTACTGTAGTCATCTTTTGGGAACTACATGTGGGTAAGCACTTGTATGTAAGCCATTATACTGCTGTAACTAATGCATACAAACAATTCTTCTCTTTACATTAATAGTCTTAAAAGTGGATATGTAGTGGGAAGGAAAATTCTTAAGGGAGTCCAGCATAGCTTTGTCAGTTCAGACTGAGCCATACTGTTTTCCAAAGGGCTCAACACATAGTCTATATACTGTGCTTTCAGTGTATGTTTGGATCTCCTTTTACTGCTTTTCCTAGAATGTACTGTTCTATAAGCAAATGCCCATGTGTGATTTTTAAGATGTGCTGGGAAAAAAATAAAACAATACCAAAACCATTCATTGTTACGGAAATTGTTGCATTTTTTCATGTTGATTCCATCTAATCTTTACAGTCTGTTCCCGTAAGTAGCCTCTCTAGTAGTGAATGACAAGTGCACAGATACTGATTTTGTCCCTGCCTGTGGCTCCCACACTGGAGGGAAGGTTGTAGTTGTCTGGGCTCTGAAATAACTGAAGATTGGACCTGTCGAACACAGTCTTACTTGACACGTTTAAATAATAACTTGCCATACTAAGAGTTTAGCTCTTATATAATAAGTTAGTTATAGTTAGTTAAAGAAAGCAGTTTTCTGCTGGGCTCATATAAGGCTCAGACTGAATGAACCTTAGAAATCATCTCATCTTTTTCCCAAACACAATTGGTATCTGACCATCCTACCCCTCAGACCACAAATAGATCACCAGTTTTTCTGAACATGTGCTGTGACCACATGGGAATTTACTGCTTTTCCAGCAAGCCTTTTCCCAGTTTCTGAAATCTTCCAGTATTAAGAGGTTTTTACTTATAAGACTGAAATCTGTTTCCCCCTTCTATCCATTAACGTAACTTCTGTCTTGTGTAGTCATGAAGAATTGCCCGGTTGCTCTGTTGAAGGGCAGCTCTGCAGGCATTTAAAGACAGCTCACATTCCCCCAGATCTTCTTCAGTCACCTCTTGCTCCTGTCAGTTCTAGACCCTTCATCATCCTAATCTCTCTCCATATGTGCCCTTTTGATGTTCTTAAAGTGAGGTGTCGAGTTCTGAATGTTCCAGAATAGGACCAATGATTCCCTTATTCCTTATTCCAATATTCTTTAGTCACTCTTGCATTTTTGGTGGACAGTGGACATTGCACTGTCATCTCACACTGAACTTGAATTTAATAGTTTGTCTTTTCTGCATGTGCCACTTTGTCCACATCTCCATGGAGGCTGATTTTTTATTTTATATTTTTATTGGAGTATAGTTGCTTTACAATGTTGTATTAGTTTCTGTTGTACAGCAAGGTGAATCAGTTATACATATACATATATCCCCTGTTTTTTAGATTTCCTTCCCATTTAGGTCACCACAAAGCATTGAGTAGAGTTCCCTGTGCTAAACAGTAGGTTCTCATTAGTTATCTATTTTATACATAGTAGGTATATATGTCAATCCCAGTCTCCCAATTCATCCCACCCCCAGCTTCCCCCCTCACCTCAGTATTCATAAATCTGTTCTCTACATCTGTGTCTCTATTTCTGCTTTGCAGATAAGTTCATCTGTACCATTTCTCTAGATTCCACATATAAGCGATATTATACGATATTTGTTTTTCTCTTTCTTCACTCTGTATGACAGTTTCTGGGTCTATCCACGTCTCTGCAAATTGCACTGTTTTGTTCCTTTTTATGGCTGAGTAATATTCCATTGTATGTACGTACCACATCTTCTTTATCCATTCCTCTGTGGATGGACATTTAGGTTGCTTCCATGTCCTGGCTCTTGTAAATAGTCCTGCAATGAACATTGGGTTGCATGTATCTTTTTGAATTATGGTTTTCTCTGGGTATATGCCCAGGAGTGGGATTGCTGGGTCATACGGTAGTTCTGTTTTTAGTTTTTTAAGGGACCTCCATGCTGTTCTCCATAGTGGCTGTATCAATTTACATTCCCACCAACAGTGCAAGAGGGTTCCCTTTTCTCTACACCCTGTCCAGCGTTTATTGTTTGTAGATTTTTTGATGATAGCCATTCTGACCAGTGTGAGGTGATACCTCATTGTAGTTTTGATTTGCATTTCTCTGATAATTAGTGATGTTGAGCATCTTTTAATGTGTTTTTTGGCCATCTGTAGGTCTTCTTTGGAGAAATGTCTATTTAGATCTTCCCCCCCATTTTTTGATTGGGTTATTTGTTTTTTGACATTGAGCTGCATGAGCTATTTTGTATATTTTGGAGATTAATCCCTGAGGCTGACTTTTTAAAAGCCTCATTACTTATATTTATTCTTACTAAAATGTGTATCTTACTGTATTTAGTTCCAGATTTTCAAAATTTTAGAATCTTGACTCTTACCCAGAGTATTTTTTGTCCCATCCAGATTTGGGACATCAATAGAATTGAGACATGTACTGTCTGGATTCTCAACCAAGTAATGGCAGGCATCTGCAACACACAACAAGGGCCTGCCTAATAACACATCCAGGAAAGAGCATTCAGGGTTCAGCTAGCGCACATTTCCACTTGACATGCTCTTGTGTTCACCTCATATTTTTACATTTTGTCAACAAATACGCCTTTTTTCAATGAATCAGCGTTTATGCCAGACAAACATTAAACATACAAATGACGTCTACTTGGATTTAACATCGCCAGCTGCCAGACTGAAATCCTTTGCTAAAGCTTGCTGCTCCGATTTCCTGTGCTACCCTATCAGAAAAACAAATGAAGTCTTTAACTGCCATCACATTTACTTTTGCCTGTGTTTGCCTTCAGGGGCATGTCTCTTTCTTTTTCAATATACTCGTAAACTCATCTTGTGCTGCATTTTCTGATGTGATCTGTTGACTGGGCGTAGTATTGACTGATGGACAACCTCTAAATCCATTCTTGCATAGTTCTGTCACATCCTTTGTACTTCATTGTGTCCACATTAGATCTGGAAAGATAATTTTTTTAAATGACTGAAATTTGTCACTGTAAAGCTGTGAAATAACTTAGGAGAAGGTGGAGTTCTGAGTCTAAGAACACAGTGAAAAGGGTTCTATTCTGGAAATTTTGCAGGTGCTCCATTTTTCTCTACCAAACTACTAGTCACTTTTCCTATTTGGGCCTAATATCTTTTGTAAAATGAATAACTCTGAGCTCCCTTCTAAGTCAGTCTCAGTGATTCTGATGAGTCTCTGTATTTTTGCCAAACACTACCCTAGAATTGATTATAGCATTAATAATTTATTTTTTAATTTAACCATTATTAGCCAGACACTGCTGGGCACTTAACCCTCGACAAGAAGTTCTAATTGTTATCACAACAACCCTGTGAAATGTATGGTATCGTCCCCTTTTTTCCGGTGAAATAACTGAGATTTAGCAACGTTGAATAACACACACTGTTAGTAGCTGGGAAGTGGCATTGCCAGGAGATGGAGCCAGGTCTGACAAAATCCAGTCTCTGTGCTGGCTGCTTCACTGCTCTAGGCTGCTTGTGCTGGGTAGTAAGTCTGATGTATACAGAATTTCTGCTTTTTAAAGTAGATTGTTAGTCATTGCCCTCCACAGAAGGGCACAAGTACAGAGGGGAAACAGCTGTCTTCATGACTACATGCCATAGAAATACCAGGAAGCCTTCTGTCCCAGATGCTGTCGTGCTCTGTAAATGTGTAATCCCTGCATTGATGCCTTTATAGATTTAATATGAAACTCATGAAAGGAAGTGCTGTGTTTGATGGACTTAATAACTTTGCATTTTTATAACTTTAATATTGTATTCCTTTGAGCTGTACTTAAAAATGTAAGAGTAACCTGTTACTATAAGTTATACATATTCCTGTAGAGAGACTAGAAACTGAAGACTATTTAAGATTAAAGAAATGTTTTATTATAATCTAAGACCAATCTAGGTTCTTTGGAAAGTCACAGTTCCTTAAAACTGCTAATTTAAGAATTAAGGTTGCTGCTGAAGGATTAGGGTACTCAAAAAGTTGCATATATTTTATAATTAGAATGAAGGTATAAGTATAGAGCTTGATGGTTACAGTCATGGTGATTATGTGGTTGGACAACCAAGAACCCAGAGTTACTGGCACATTACAAAATGTGCTTTTTAACTAATACTAAGGGTATATAGCCCAATAAGTGGAAACGAAACCCCCAAATGTCACATTAGTCCCAGTGGTAGGTCAGCAGGGGATAAGAGGCAGTTAGTGAATGGTGGATAGTGAGCTGCAAGTCACACCATTGGTAGGAAGCTGCTCAGTGTGGCAGAGAATACCCTCAGGAAAGCACAACCTCCCAGATGTTTCCAGATCACCAATAGTCATTAAAAAAAAAAAAAAGACAAAGGAACATAAGACCAAAGATTGTATTTAAAAATGCTGATGTTCACCAGAAATGAAAGGTTTGTCTTTGGTGATGTTATCCTTTTAAAATCAGTTAGTATAGATAGCCATATTCTGCTTACCTGAACAGGCTTCCAGCACTGCTAACCCTCCGAATGCCAGTGTGGAAATGAGCCCAAGCAAGGATTATAGGGCAGAAGGGTCAGAAAGTTACTCTCTTAACACTTCCCCTCCAAGCCATTTGCCCTTTCTTTAAAAAAAAAAAATTTTTTTCTCATTTGCCCTTTCTTATCTCACTAGAAGCTTATTTACTTGGGCATCTACCCCATAGTCCTCAACAAACACACAAATTGTTCTAACCTCAGGCCAAACCTATCACTGACAATTCTGTTTGGATTCCACCTGAGGTGCTCCTCTGAGGTCTGAGAGGCCATACCTCTATGTTCCTCTATCACCCCTTTGGGAGGGAGTGTCATCTTCTATGATTACAGCTGTCTCATTGCTCGATGATCTCTGCCATCCCCACAGTTTTCCCAATTCCCAGTTGTCTGCTTCTCATGAATGGGTCAGAGTTAGCCACTCTACACCTGACCTTCACAGATGACATTAGTGTCAATATCCGTGCCACAGCTGAGGGCAAATTCAAAGAGGGGCTGCCATGAGAAATATGAATCCTTTTGTAGGCATGTCATGTCACTGATCAAATGAGTCTGCTTGGTGGTTCTGCACAGAATAAGTTTTTGTTTATGTCTGAGAAAATGGAAATAACTACTTGGGTACAACAAACACATGGGTATATTCTGAACATTTGTGTGGAGATGGGTTGACTAAGGTTATGGAATAATGGATTTAATATTTGATCTTTTTAAAATACACTCTGCAGATATTATGAAGAAATCTTGAAGGAGCAAAGGCTTGAGAAATATAGGGAAATCTTTTTTTGTCAAGAAAAGTGCTTTTAGCACTGAGTACATGAAGTTCTAGGAGCATAGAACAAAGCTTTTCATCAGAGCTTTAGGGATGAAAGCCTTCATTCAAATGGCAATGTGGAGTCATCATAAAGTCACTTGCCTATTAGTATCAATAAGCAGAGGTGAGTACTTTGAAGGTGAATTTAAAAGAAATATATCCTAAAAATAAAGAACAGTAAGTGCCTGGGGAGTCAGACCCTTCCCCAGTCTCCTCCAGGGCTCTGATGGCTGGCCAGTTTTGTAGGCTTGGTTCATGAGTCTTTGCTGTTGCCAGGCAGCAATCTATAAATCCTGGTGGGTGCCTCTCTGGAGAGCCAGTGTAAGGAAGGGGACAAATGCCACCACGATTGACCTTTATTCCTTTACTCAGTGGTAGGAGCAGTCAGGATTTCCTGATGCATTACTAACCAGGAAATCCCAACTGCCCAGCAGCAAGGGGTTAAAAACTGTTCTGAAAAGCTTTTTATATTCTGAAAAGCTAAATTACACATACATGCAAACCACAAACACACAGCACCTGGGTAAATAAAGTGTGGTTGAATAAAGGCTGGGCTATTGGCAAAAGGGAATCTGGAAAACATTTGCTTTTGGGTGGTTAACATTACTTACATTTTATGCTTTTTTTTTTAAAGAAAAAAAGAGGAAATGTGCAAAAAACTTTTTTTTAACATGGCTGTTAAAAAATAAGATTTCAGTTCATTTACTTTCCAAATCTTAAGGGGCTATGAAGATTGAGAGTGCACAGAGCTACTGCACAAAGCAGCAGCAATACTTTTAGTACAAAAGTTGTTAAAGAACATTTCCCAGTGATGGAATTGTGCTAAGGGATGCACTGAAGAGGTCATTAAACACTGATTGTCCTCCCAGTGTGGGCTCAAACGTCAGCGGTAAATGGTATCAGCTTACATAATTAGATGAAAAGTGCTATAAATTCAAAACCATTGGACTTCATAATAAGCCACATTTTCTGATAGATCTAATAGAATTTGAGCACCCAGGAGGTCATGCTACAGAGGATTTATGCTGAGTACCTATGTGAGTCCCTGTCTGGGTACCTATGTGGCTAAGTGATTTCTCCTTGAAGGAAAGAAATCATCATCTCATCATGGCAGGGGTTCACTATCTTTCAGTAGAATGCTATTAGATTGAACCATAAAAAAATGCTAGTTTTGTAGTTCAAACACTTCCAAAATCAGCAATTTCATATAATTCAAGCTACTTTGTTTTTCTCTAAGTCAGGTCGAGTTGGGGTTGATTTATGGAGAGAAAAGGGGTGGGGAAACAAATAGTAAAGCTCTTGTATGGTTCAGAAAATAAAAATGCCTAAGCAGAATGAGTGGGGTTTTCATTGGAAGGGTTGTGGGCATGGCCTAGCGTTATGAATCTACCAGATGAGGTTTCAGAATCGACCTTTTCATCTGTGATGGAGGTGGGAGAGAAGTTTGGTGGGATCATGGGAATAGTCTAGATTTTTCCTTACCTGAGAGGCCACCACACAGGAACAACTCCAGCATTAACATATCCTAAATTGCAAACACAAAGGTAGGAATTAAGAAAACAGTTCTCACGATACCTCTGCTATTCCTCATTGTTAAATAAGAGCACAGTTATGAAAAAACAGTAAATATATCTTGTTCATGTATTCAAATTATTAACAAACGGAACCAAAGAAAACCATGTAAAATTCTTGCTTTGACAATTGTTTATTGTCTCTAAACCACAGCACCATAATTTTGTTAAGGGTATAAGATCTCCCAGTGACTCTTGAATGTTTGAAAAAAAAAAAAACACCAAACATTTATAACGTATTTTGGTTACATAAAGCATTACATTTATATTGAAAAACCCTGACAAAACACCCTAAGGGCTATCTAATATGTATGCATTAAAATTAATATAATAATGAGGGTAGGCTGTGAGAATAGGACACAATCCCTGAGGTTCTTATTAAAAGCCTAGAAATCCTATACCTTAACTACTGAGTTCTGGGCCTGATAGTGCCAAGTCCCTGGATAACATAATCCTTGTGCAGGGGACTTTCAAAATGCACAAAGTACAAATGATAACAAAGGAGATGGAACATAGGTGCTAACAATTTCTAATAGAAATAGTGTCCCCATGCAGTTTTGAATTTTTCATAAGTCTTTCTAGGTGTCAAAGTTCTTATATTTCACTTTGTGAAGATTTTAAAACAAAATATTAGTTATTTTTATAATTTTAAAGTGTACGAAGTTCAACATGTAATAAATCTAAAGAGGCCAATAGCTAAATACAGATAAAAGAGTGAAAAACAGATGTAAAGCCATTATGATAAGGCCACTGTCAGACATTACTACATATTCCAACCTATAATCTCATAAATCAAAGCTTTTAGTTGTCTGGATTCATAAGTGACTGTATTCTTTCCAATATGCATTCTTTCTTCTTCCAGGGGTTGTTCAATAACAGCAGGTATGTTCCTGCCATAAAGTTCACAGTGTTCTAGAAACTGGACACATTCTTGAATAACACTGTCACGAAGCATGATGGTGTGTTTTGACATGTTTTCTAGTAATGACAGGAAGCATCTTTTGGCGTAATACCAGGTATCAGTTCCCAGTTTTTTATTATAAGGTTCCAAGCTTTTGATAACCCGAGAAATACCAAAGTCATAATTTCCTTTGGCACAATAGAGCGTCCCTATCACCAAATTCACAATGCAGAGATGGTAGATTTTCTTATCTGGGTCCTCATAGGAGAGCTGCTCTTCCTCCTTTTCAATCTTCCTCATCAACTCCTCGGCTTCTTCGTTTTGACTTGTCATAATATATGAAACACACAGGTTAGCCAGCACAATAGCACTGACATTCAGGATGTTGTCATAATGCTTCTTGACTATGGGCTCATAAAAACCTATGGCTTCTGTGTATTTGTTTTCCTGCATGAACAGAACATGAGCCACATTCAGCTTCCACACATCATGATCATTACAGAATTCCACAGATTTGCGGAAGATCTTTTCCACCATTGTATAATTTTCAAGGTTCCAGTAGATTTTGGCCTGGGCCATCAGCACAGGAATATACTTCTCAAGGGTGTCATCATATTCATTCACTGCCTTTTTGACAGCTTCATCATCTCTGTTGTGTCTTGCTTCCTGCACTTGTATGGTGAGTTTCCGGAGCTGTTCAGTCAGCATCCCTGCTAGCCCATCAAGCTTAATGAAAGCCTCTTCAGGAGCTGTCTGGCAAGTGATCGTGGCATCCAAGAAGTCATAGAGATAGGGTGTGAGGAACTTGTAAGTCAAATGGGCATTCTCTGCCAGGACATCTGCTGCCAGGTCAAAATACTCATATTTACAGTAGAGCAGCAACAGGTTGCCAAAGGTCTCTGGGGGAAAGGGATTCTGTTGGAGCAAAAACTGTAGCTTCTCAAACCCTTCTGTAGGCCTGGCATCCATGTTCATTAGCGCCTGGTTGTGCAGGGTCACAGGGTCTAACTCTTCCTCTGCCCTCGGAGGCATATCCGTGAGGGCTTCCTGGGCCACCTCATAGTTTCTCAGTTGGTATTCTATGGCGGCCTTGAGGTTGAAGGCTTCCACCAGAGCGGTCTGGTGAAGGACTAAGGTGTTGCCAACACTTCGAACATCAATGCCCTCAGTGGTCATGCCCACACCCAGCTCTGGGTGCTGGCGGATGCCACGCTCAATAATGTCGGCGATATGCTTCAGCGCCGGGGCGTAGTGCCGGCTCCTGTAATAGGCCAAAGCCAGGTTGTAGGAAAGGTCAGGCCGGTAGCCCGAAGCCTGCAAGGCAGCAGAGAACTTGGAACACGCAGCTTCATAATGTCCCTCCTTGTAGAGCAAACAGCCCAGGTTGACCTGGCCATCGAGCTCGTTCTCGCCCCCGCTGTCTTTTCCTCCTTCCTCACTCAGTAGCTGCTCCACCAGGCTCCTGGCCCCGGGCAGATCGCCCTCGCTGTACTTGATCGCGGCTTGGAGACGGAGGACCCCGTGGTGGTAGGCGGGGTTGTCCAGGAGGAGGAAGGCGACGCGGGTGGCCTCTGGGTAAAGGCAGGCCTTGTATAGGGCCTGGGCCTGGTAAAGGCGGTACTGCTCCAGCTCCGGGTGCAGCTGACCCAGCTGCTCATAGCACTCGGCGGCCAGCGCGAACTCCTGCAGGCGGTAGTAGCAGTAGCCCAGCAGCGACAGGCCGGCGCGGCTTCTCGGGCTCCGCTGGAGCTCTCCGCCCAGCAGCTGCACGGCCTCGGCGTAGCGGGCATCCCGGATGAGCCGGTACACGACCGCGGTGAACTCCCCGTCGGGGATCTGCGCACCGCCCAGCCGTGCCATAACCGCTGCCGTGGTTGTGCGTGCTCGTTACCACGGCAACAAGCCAACCGGAAACGTAGGTCTGCAAAGAATGTTGAGGGTTTTGTGGGCCTTTTTTTTTTTTTTTTTTTGCGTGCTCCCAAAGTTACTTTGCAGCAGAACGACCAACCTGGGATTTAAAACAATCACGAATATGAGTGTGCCTATTACTGACCTGGCCTCTGAAGACTGCAGAGTGTGAGCGGCGTTAGAGGGGAGAGGAAACGTCTCTGGGCCGTTCAGAGACGGAAAAACTCTACTTCCCGGCATGCACCGGCCCGATGGCGCCGGCGTCAGGACGTGGCCGTGCTGCATGCTGGGAGGCGTAGTCTCTGCCGCACGGACCTTCGGGTGAGGTCGCGCCGTCGCCTTCCCTTCGTATGGTAAATAAGGATTGTTGTGTCACCTCGTTCCCTGGCGCTGGGGAGGAAGGTTTATGGTCCGAAGTCCCTTCCGTTTTTGAGCCTTATGCACTGTGCAATGCATACAAATATTGTCGTTCCACGTTATTTTAGTGAAAGAGACGGGAATGGGTAAAGAGGAATGAATGTCAGCTTCGTATTCTCCCAGAATTAGAGTAGAGCTTCTTTGAGCCGCTCCAAGGGCACACTTTCTAAGAACAAAATAGTACAGCGACCAGGAGTTCTTATTCTGTCGTTTCCAGTTGACAGCAGGAAAGAGTGCTTTGGATTTTATCTGGTATTTGGAGAGGTTTGGCTTTAGTTCCAAGCGCCTCTGCATCTCACCGTACCGCCATTTTCCAAAACTACAAATATTACTGAGTTCATATTAGCGTTTAAACTTGGCCCTACATACTGCCTTGATCCTCCAAGTTTCACTACGAGGTAGAAACATTGGAGAAATCCATGACCTCGTGTTTTCCAAGAAGGGTGGAGGGGAGGAGGAAGCACGACCCAAAGTGTTCCTTTTTCTATGTACTGTTACTCTTTTACCTCTCCAACCTACTTAGTCTCTGATGTGTGTGTGTGTGTGTGAGAGAGAGAGAGACAGACATCCAGCCTGTACTTGTCAGGCTTTAATAATGTTTTTGGATATCGTTATGCTGATAAACAGTGGCTTTTCCTTCAGTTAAAATAAAAAGAAACTTTTCCTACACTTTAATTTTTTTTCCCCTCAGATTCTTAGTTTGAAGATCTCTGTGGAAATTTGCTGGACTGTACAAGAAACCATTCTGGATTTTCTTTTGTTCCTTTGTCATGTATTTGGAATAGATGCTCTAGATTCCATGGTACTACCTTGGGGGCTATTTTTGTATAAATTCTTTTGAATTTAATAGTGCCCATTATGGGGCAGTGAAAAACTAGGGACTTAATTATCCTACAAAATTATATTGGATCACTAATTAGAAAAAATACCCATTGTTTAGACTGATCTGGAGACTACAGAATTTGGGGCAAATGAATACAATTTTTCAGTCAAGAATTAGAGAAGCAGACAAGATAGCAAAAGACAAAACTGGCTTATCCCAGTGAGGTAGTAGTATGTGTGCAGTTTTCAAGATTATAAATATATGTAATATTATTACATATATAAATATTACATATATAAATATATGTAATATATGAATATTTGTCATATGCAGTTCCTCCGCTGGTGGCCTGATGTGAGGGGGTTTTCTTTCATAGTCTTCTGTGATTTCCATTGGCCTTGCTACCACCCAGGATAAACATAGTTCGACTAAAAGCATGTCTTTGCTATATAATTAAAGACTTCAATGCAAATCCATTATCTGCCTCCTTAATAGTATTGCTACCTATAAATCTTTTCTGTATATGTATTTTGGAGCCAACATCAACCATATTTATTGCACGACACTCTATTAGACTATTTACACATATTATCTCTAATCTTAATAATCAGCCCGTATTCTACATATCACAGATGGAGAAAAGAAGCAGCTAAACCATGAAATCCAAAAGCTAAGTTCATTAGGAGATAGTGACTGATGAATTAATTCAATCTATATATCACATAAGGGCCCGGCTTTGAGGGAACACTAGTGTCTTGCTTTCTTGGTTGTTATTTTCCTGTTAAAACAAATCAAGCAACTGGGTTAGGGTAGCAGAATTTGAACTTCCTTCCCTGAGTTGCAACTGTGAGCAGATGTTAGGAAGTGATAAGTGGGAGGTGGTGAAATTCCTAGTCACCTGTTAGAGCTAAAAAGAGACTTCAATAGGGCATCTGAATGCTACACTGTCAAGCGATTGACTTCATGTACTCATACATTCTTCTCCCTTGCTGCCAAGGTTGCCAAAGCTGTGTTTTTCTGAATTCTGAGACTGGACAAGGAACCTTCCACTGCATGAATACCAAGAAAGGGACAAACTGCACCCATTCCAAAGGGGTTGAGTGGGCCACCCAAGATTCCCAGAGAAAACAGGTAAGGAAGACCGCTGTAATCTGACTCCGAGGCTTCTTATTCTCTGGCTGCAGTTCTTTCTGGTCTTCAACCTAAAAGAGGTACATGGTTTGAGGGATGCACCGAGTGCTGCTGAATGATCAAGGAATAGGGTGTCTTCTCCTTTATGCTTGCCTGATTGACACTTAGCTCTAGGGGAAAAAATTATCTAAAAGGCTCAATCTTTTAAAATTCTTACGTATTTTAGGTTTTTTTATATTGAGATGTTACTTTGGGTAAGTTGTTATTAAATCAAGATAAGAAGACAGAACATGAAAACTGGAAATTGCCTTTTATATGTTTAGTCTATCAGTCTGATTTTCAGAGTTGTGTTTGCATCATGAAAGCATTCACCTTCAAATGCTTCTTGGGGATATAAGCAAAATAGAAGGACTCTGCTCTCCCCCAGATTTCTCTGATTTTGTGTGGCTGCTGAAGCGGGCAGGAGGGAGACGTTCTGTGCCTTCCTCCTTATTTCATGTGCTGCTGTTCCTGAGGCCTGGCTTGGAAAAAGCAGGACATTCGGCTTAGACAGATGGAGGGCAGGGTCATTTGCAAAATAAAATGAGTGCACAAATCACACTGTGAAATTGGCATGACCATCCCTGCTGCTGTGATAGACTGACTTTTATTTAGTCTATGGCAGGCAGTTGGGGAATAGATTAGCTTTGGGGGGGAGGGTGGGGGAGCCGTAAAAGAAGGTCCTTCAATTAATGATGGTAATTCAGGAAAGTAATAAATGAGGTGGAATATTTTTAAATGTCATAAAGGATCATTTTGTTTCCAACAGAATCTTGAAAAGCTAGAGTATATATCAAAAAGTTTGTGTATTGTACCATTTCTAGCAATAAGAAAGCATTTGGTGGTTGCAGTAAAAAGATTTAGTGCCTACTGAAAGAAATTAGACTTTAGAAAAATGGTGTTGGGCTCAGGTGGATTTTGCTGCATAATGGGAGACATGTTTACCATGTAGGGAATTCCATTTGGGCAAAATGTATAGGGGCTAAAAGCATGATGTTTGGTTCTTAACATGCTTGTGTTTCTGCCTATCAAAGTGTGAGATGATCAAATCCCATGTATATTCTATTTGGCATTCTCTTTTAAAACTAATTGGAAATGATTGTTTTATGTATCTTGTAAAAATAGCCATATCTTTTTGACATTGTTTTTCTATGAGTGTTTCAACCACAGCTGTGGTTAAACATCTTCTATGATAAAGGAAGGCCTTCTGCAGAATCATTTTCCAAGTTGTTATTTCTGTCTTCTATTCATTTCGGGCCATTCTATACAGGATGGCAGATTGAGAGGCTCAGCTTCCTTGCTTCCTCTGGAGTCCAGCTTTATTTTTTGTCTCCGTGTGTCCATTGATGATGATAAAACCGACCCTTCTTCCACCACCTCTCACCTCTCATCCCCCTCCACCCTATAATCAGGGAAGAAAAGAATAAATTAGTGCCAAATGTGTAATGTAGTTTACTGACCTTTAGGAGCATCTGTTCAATCTTTTAAGACTTTTGGAAAAGACTGTATGCTGAATCAACACTTGGGAACGTTTATGCTCAGATGGTGAGAAATTTAACCTCATTGAGAGCTTAATCTTTTTTCTCTGATAGTTCCAGCTCTATTAATATTTTAGATGGTAATATATTTCCTTCTTGATTTATCTTGCTTTTGATCAAATGGGTTTCTATTTCAAGGCTTATGGTGTTATTATCCAAACTAATTTATTAGGCAGAACACAATAACATTATGATTTGTAAAAAGGAATTAGCAGAGAACACACAATTTTGGGTACTGCCATTGAAAAATTCATTCCTTGCAGTTGGAGTGTGCTGTGGAATGCACTGTTACCTAAATCAGATCATTTGAGCCTTTTTCATTGCTCTCATTTCCAAGAGGCAAGAAATGATTCGTAATATCACTTCTTTCTTCCAAGACTGGTACCTTTCATAGTCAGATATATTCTGTCTATGCTTGTTTTCATTTCTGCAGTACAGCTATGGATGGGGAAGGTCTTTGAATCTGTGGTCAGAAGATGATATTCCTAAAAGAAGAATGTCATCAGCCTCTGAACACATTTTCTGGCTTGCAAAGCCTCCAAAATGTTTTTCCAGCAGAGAGCCATCCATGATGGTGTTGATAACCAGCTATCCAATTGTCTGAAAAGTAGTGTACTAGTTTTCAAGGCTTTCTCCGTGGAGAGTTATGGAACACACACCCAGGGCCTGTGCTGGTGGACTAAGAGACCAACTCAGAAACCAAACCTGTTCTTCAAGCCTCCTGCTCCCACATTCCCCTGGTCCAAAGAATCAAGTTCTGACAATTCTGCTTCTGAAAATACCTCAACTCTCTATACTTCTCTCCAATTTCTACTACCATTGCTCTGGTTTCTGCCACCACCATCTCTCTCCTGGATCTGCAACACTTCTCCTAAATGGCTTTCCCTCATCTCTTCCTAGAACTCTTCCAAAGATTTCAAGGCATTTTATCTCCCTTCTTATTTCAGAGTTTTACTGTGGGGACCTCATTAAGCCTTTAACTTTTAGGTTTTGTCCTTCTCTGGCCTTGGCAAATGGAACCCTGCAACCTTGCCTTCTATATGTAAAGGACCTATAAAAACAAAAAACAAAGAAATAAACAAAAAATTGATCAAGACGTGAAAATGTCCCCAGGTGGCATAACATATTTGAAAGAGGCTAATTTGGTATAAAACCACCTGAAGTCAAATCACTGTTCTGCCATCACCAACAATGTAGACATGGAAAAGTTTCTTAACCTCACTGAATCATGGTTCCCTTATGGGTAAAAGAGACCAAAATAATTTCTTTGTTCAAGATAATACAAAGCATCTGGCCCATAGTAAATACTTAATATACTTTATCTATTATTATTACATAAATGGAGCTATTGAGATTCCTTGGGAATCTTTAAATTAGAGTATTTTAGGCTTAAACAAGTATGGACCAAAATTACCGAGTTAAACATCTGCCATCCAGGAGTAGACGTTCTCCTGATACTTCAGATGTTGTATTCCTGAGTGCCTGATAAACTCCGGAACGTGGAGGGCAGTTATCTGGCATAAATTAGTGTCTTCATTAAACCTGATTCTTCAAGAAATTAAAGTACCAAGTTAAATAGTGTATTTTGTTATTTCGACAAATTAATGAGTGCTTACTCTACCCAAGGCACTGTACATTGTGGAGAATTCAGAACCTTCAAGAAACATACATACAGTCCAGGGGAGATACTACAAATACATTAAAAAAAAAATCACAACCCAGGCGATATACGCAGTGCCTTAAGAGTGATATAACATGACATCGAGGGTCAGAATTTATAATAAAAGTGAACCCTCATTTGGCTAGAGCAGTGTTTTGCAACCCTATCAGGTACCTTGTTCCTCCCTTTTATAACAAATATCTTCCAAAGCCCTCTTTACTATTTTGAAATGAAGTTTATATATAATATATAACATCTATAATATATAACATCCTGCACACATAATTTGTTTTCTCTTTTGTCCTCATTTTTCTTTACTTCTTTCTTTTCATCTTTCTTTTAAACTGTAGGTGCATGAGCTGACTAATCATAATCCTTGATCGTTGACACACTCTCCATTAGTGATCTATGTATGGTCCCCTTCTAGTCTTCTATTTGTTTAGCTAGTTATTTTAAATAATGTAAGAATTACCAGTGAAACCGCCCCCCAACAGAAAAGATAGGACCTTTACCATAACCTACATCTGACTCTGGAGATGCAGATGGCTCCTGAACAATCCTTCTGTGTCCCTTGTCCTGGGTAGCCATTACCCTGAATTCCATATTGGTCATTGTCTTGCTTCCCTTTTTACATAATTTCATTGAACCTGTATGCATTTTTTGAACATATTTTTATTTTAATTGTTTTAGCCTTATGAAAAAAGTTCACGGAGCATATACTCTTTTCAGTTACTGTTGTAATTCTGAGATTAATCCATATCGTTACATGTGGCAGTGTGGTTCAGTGGTTTTAACTGCTCTACTGTATAACATTGTGTGAATATTCCATGATTTACTCACTCTTCTGTTGATGGGCATTTGGGTTGTTTCTAAATAGTTACTGTTTGAAAAGTGCTGCTATGGACATTTCTGTACATGCCTCTTGGTATACATGTCAGGAGTTTTCCTGTATATAAACCTAGAGGTGGAATAATTATTGTGTCATTAGGGTATTGGCATGTTTAACTTTAGTAGATAAAACTTTAGTAGTTTTCCACAATAGTTGCTCTAATTTAATTCCCACCAGAAGTGTATAAAAGATTCTATAAATTCATATTATCTCTAATACTTCATATTGTTAGAATTCATGTTTATTGGCCATATGTAGTTTCTCTTTTGTGAAAAGCCTGGTCTTGTCTTTTGCTCATTTTTCTACTAGGTTGTTAGTGTGTGTTTTTTAAAATTGATATTTAGGAGCTCTTTATATACTCATGATACTAATCCTTTATCAGTTACATGAATTGCAAACATCTTCTTCCAGTTTGTAATGTTTCACTTTCTTTAAGATAAAGTACTTAAGTTTAATGTAGTCAAATTTATTAATTTTTCCTTTTGCAGTCAATGCTTTTTATTTTTGTTTTAAAAACTTTTCCTTACTCCATGGCTAAATTCTATTCACATATTTTTTTAAGTTTTGTTTCTGCACTTAAATTTTCTTTTTTTTTTTTTTTGCGGTACGTGGGCCTCTCACTGTTGTGGCCTCTCCTGTTGCAGAGCACAGCCTCCGGACACGCAAGCTCAGCGGCCATGGCCCACGGGCCCATCCGCTCCGCGGCATGTGGGATCTTCCCGGACCGGGGCACGAACCCGTGTCCCCTGCATCGGCAGGCGGACTCTCAACCACTGTGCCACCAGGGAAGCCCCTGCACTTAAATTTTTAATACATCTGGAGTATACATCATTTAATACATCATTTTGTATATGATGTGAGGAAGAGATGCAATTTGATTTTTTTCCAAAATGGATAACCCTTTTTTCTCAGGTCCATTTATTGAACAGTCTCTCAGTCCACCTCAATTTGACATGCCTCTTCTATAATATACAAAGTTACATATACGCATAGGCCTGTTTCTGGGCTCTCTGTTCTATTCCGTTGTCAGTTTATCAAGTTTTGGACCAACATTTTCTTAATTTCTGTAGCTCCATTAAAAATCCAAATATGGTTGGGGAAATACCCCCTCTATACTTTCCTTTTTCAGAAGTGAAGTGTCATGGCTATTCTTGGTCCCTTATCTTTCCTTACACACTTAATTTTTAAAAATCAACAAAATATCCCTACTATAATACAAAGAAATAAAAGAAAAATGACTTATAGTAAAATAGTATGCAGTTTAATATGTTTAAGTGCTTGGTCAGGCCGACACCAGAAGAACATCCCCACAAATATTTGAAATGCCCCGTTAGAGTAGTGCAGCCCCATTGAGAGCTGACAGGCTAGAGAAGTGGGGTGATAATGTAGAGAAGCCTTAAAGGATGGGTAGGATTTAAGCTAGCAGATCTGAGAGAGAGAGAGAGAGGCAGAATTTCAGTGCAAAGGTGAAAAAAAAAGCACATGGTATGTTTGTAGAAAGTTCATCCTGTTGAAATTAGGAGTAAGTTAGAAAGGTATTTTTTTGAATGTTTTTTGTATGTTTGGGGGATGCTGGCACAGGCCAAGATTAGTTAATACCTATATTACAACCCCTTGGCTTGTATAGTCCAACACACAGCTGACCCAGCTGCTTTCCTTTGGGCAAATCATCTAGAGTCTAAATTAAGTTTTGAGCACATAAACCAATAAACCAAAGCAATAAATCCAGCTTTAATAAAAGTGAAACAGGTTCCCCACATTTCACATTAAGCTGTAACTTTATTAAGTACGTTTACCTTGTATTTTATTAAGCACATTTGTAATAACCTTTCTTTTAATTGAAAAGTATTTCCTATTGTTTCACATTGCCTCTGTGGATGGCTTAGATCTTTTGTAAAACAAAATTTGGACATTTTAAGAGCGTGATTGTTATTGCCTGATAAAGCCAGGTAGTAAAGGCCTCACTTGATTATATGGTGACTCAGCTGGCCTAGTTTTGTTAGGTAAGAGTCTCCAGGCTACATTTCATTCTGTTGACCCTATAAGTAGGGAGCTGAGGGACAAGCTATTCACTTGCCTCTCTATTGATTAGTTTCTCTGTAAGTTTAAGGGTCTAAATAACAATTCCCTTTAGAGATAGAATAGCTAGTTTTTTTAGACAATTAGTAAGACAGTGGTGTTAGAACCTCCTTGAAGTTTTTATGGCTAGTGTTGATGTTGAGAAAGAATATTCACATCATGTGTTTCGTAGTCTGAAAAACCATGTAACTGATACAAGTTTGTGAAGAGCTTTGAGCCTGACTCTAAATACAGTGCCTCTGAAAATGTACAATATTATTTAACCCAGACATTCACTGTACCCAAGCCATACTCTTCTGTGACATTTAAAATGTTTTTTACGTAGTCCAGCATTCCCTTACTCTAGGTCTGCCAGCTTTTGCAGATAAAACTACAGGACATCTATAAGGAGAAATATATCTGGGACATAACTTAAAAAGTTATTTGTTTATCTGAAATTCAGATTTAACTGGGCATTCTGTATTTTATTGGGCAACTCTGCCCCACCCCAATATTTTATAGATTTTTCACTTTCCCTGAATTCTTGATTTCTCTTACGTATTACTTCTTGCTGCATATCCCTCTTTAGGTCTTATAGCTATACAAATATGGAATACACTCATTTTCCTTACTCTCTCCCAAATACCATTCCCACTAGGTACTGAGTAGGAGTAACAATTAGGAGGGGGGTGTATGTGAGAATAATTGTGTTAAAGAGAAGCTGTGAAACCCTGTCTCGTACCCTAGGTACAATGTATAGCTGTGTGTGAAAAAGAACTTCACTTTATTTGGGTGCCTATATATGTAACATATTTTGATATGTTGAACTAATTTAAATGATCTTTATTAATTAATAATGATCATTATTTTTAAACCTATAGCTTGTTTCATTGAGTGAATTTAATCGAGCTCCTTTTAATATAAGACTGATGTCCATGGCAGAATAAACAACTTTATATTGAAAACATTAATAATTCCTATTCCAAAAAGTCCATTTGTCATATCCTTCACTGTGAGTTTCTCACTCACTTTCTCTTTTTCTTGAGTCATAGACTCCCCTCTCTTGCTGGACCATCCCTTCTCATCTCTCTTAGTTTATCCCCTTTCCCAGGCCCCCTCTTCCTCCAGCACTGCTCCTGTAAACTCAAAAATTCTTCTCACTTTATGAACCTTCTTGTCTCCATCCCACCTATGTCCTAAGGACCATTTTGCTTCAACCAAAGTGGCGTATCTTGGTAAACAAAAGACAAGTCTCTACCTGGTGAGTTCTGCTACTAACTTCTAAAACAAGGTTTCCCTCCCCCTTGCTGTTATTAAAGGGGTGAGAGATGGGGATCAAACATGCCAGTTGGGCCAAGAGGATGATGAATGGAGGGACCCTCCATGGTCCTTTGGATCAATTTAAAGCCACTATGGAAAGAGGGATGAAGGTCAGAAGCTGATGGAGCTTCCCACGAGAAATTTTATTGGGCCTGGATGGAAGTTCCCAAGCCAGTTGACAAGACAAGGCTCTGAGGGAACAGGAGGAGGCCCTCCTTCCTGACCCTCCTCAGCTTCCTTCTGGTGCCTGCAGTATGGGAAATCTTGCTGGCACCCAGCGACAGATAATGGTGTTCTTCCGACGAGCAGTGTCCTCTTCAGGCTGGGTTGTACAGCAGGAGGGAGAAGCACTACTGAAGAAAGATGGGGGACTGCTGTTAACGGGCTGGTTCTCAGACCCCTATGAGGCTGCCTTTTGGGTCCCTCAGGAATAGCTAGGGGACATTATGACAAGTGACAAAAGAGAGGTCAAGAGAGAAATCACACCTGATTATTGGATCTATGGAGGAGGCATTACTTAACTAGATCTTGAAGGATTTCTCAATAGACTGTCTGGCTTTGAGAAGTAGCATCTGTTATGTAAAGAGAAGTGCATCCATGTATATGATTTTTTTTTTAGTATTGTTACTAGCTAATGGATGTATGGACAATGACTTCCTGCTGAGGAAACAACTGCATTGCTTCTAGTAAATCACGATAAATCTCTCTCTCTGTGTTTTTAACAGATAGGTTAGTAATGTTGGCAGCTTATAAATGAGAACACTTGGGAGAGTGTGAGGATTGGTATAGCCCACTGAGATAGTGGCTGTGGGCCATGTTGGTTCATTCTGCCTTCATGGAATCTAGGAATACAAGTGTTTTACGACCTACAGAGAAATGTTTTTAAAAACTCACCTCCCAAAGAAGAAAAGCAAGCAAAGAAAACACCCACCAGTATAGAAGAAAAATGGCAACCAAGATGTGTCTCTGAGGGTCGTAGAAGCAGAGTCTGTCACTTCTCTCCTGGGAGCCACATTCATTACAGCTTATCAGAGTGACTCTACCCACTCTCTTAGAACCTTCTTGAGGTGTGTGGAGGAAAAGCTGCCCACTCCGGGTGGCCACATGAGAAGCAAATCCATTTGGCGGATGGACATTTTTAAAACCTGCCACATATGGTAGCCATTTTTATGGCAAGTAAATTGTTGGGGGATCTGTGAGGTGAATGTGCAATAAAACCTTTCACAATAAACCAGGTGGAAAATCATCTAATCCAACCTCTGGAGGTCAAAAGCCACAGTACCATGTTGCTTTCTTCCATGAAGAAGAATTAAGACTCTTTAGACAGCTTGCTCTTTCTTTTGTTCTTTATAGACTGGTGCTGCCTATTTGGGGTGGAAGGTAAATTGTGTGGAATGGCAGTGGTGGGCTGGAGGCGACGGGGGCGGGGGCTTCTCACCAGGTGGAACCAGGGAGTGCTTTGCCAGTAATTTTTAAAGTGGTGTTGTTTCTGTGCCACTCTTTTGCCATCCTCAGGCAGTCGACATTCTTCCCAAGGGATACAGAGCAGGGAAAGCGAAATAGGACATGGAAGTAAGACACTTAAGTCAGAACAGGATTTCACAGTGAAAGGACTTGAAGTTTGGGAGGTATAAAGAGATACTATGATTATGTTTATTGAGATATATGCATGGGAACACACAGCCTTCAGGACACTCGAGATCCTTTTCATTTTCTCTTGAGGAAATACAATGGTTGAACGGAAAATAGAAACTTATAATAAGAGTTCGAGGACACATTCTTACTGATTTGTACTTTGAGGACTAAAGCCTCAGTCATTTATCTATATGAGAGTCTGAAAAGTTATTACAGTTAAAAGAAAGTCTTGGGGCCAAAAAACATTTGAAGTTTTTCAGTAACTTTTGAAAGATGACTAGTAAGTTTGTCTCCATTTGAAGTTCATTTGAAAACTTCTATCATTGAAGTTTTTTTTAATTTCCTAAAATAGGCTTCTAATGAAGTCAGCATGCTATTGAGTCCTCTTTTATCTTTTCTACCCAGTTGTTTTAAAATTTGAGATTTAGAGCACACCTGAATAGCATGAAATGTATGGTTAGAACTGTTTAAAAAGAAAGAACAGGGTTGGTATTAACAATCAGAATACCATCAGTCATCCTCAAAAAACTAAAAATAGAACTACCATATGACCCAGCAATCCCACTCATGGGCATATACCAGGAGGAAACCATAATTCAAAAAGATACATGCACCCCAGTGTTCACTGCAGCACTGTTTACAATAGCCAGGTCATGGAAGCAGACTAAATGTCCATCAACAGAGGAATGGATAAAGAAGATACGGTACATATATACAATGGAATATTACTCAGCCATATAAAGGAAGGAAATAATGCCATTTACAGAGATGTGGATAGACCTAGAGACTGTCTTACAGAATGAAGTAAGAAAGAGAAAAAAAAATATCGTATAATACAGCCTATATGTGGAATCTAGAAAAATGGTACAGATGAACTTATTTGCAAAGCAGAAATAGAGACACAGATGTAGAGAACAAACTTACGGATACCAAGGGGAAGGGGGGTGGGATGAATTAGGAGATAGGGGTTGACATATATACTATGTATGAAAAAGACAACTAATGAGAACCTGCTGTATAGCATAAGGAACTCTACTCAGTGCTCTGTGGTGACCTAAATGGGAAGGAAATCTAAAAAAACAGGGGATATATGGATAACTGATTCACCTTGCTGTACAGCAGAAACTAGCACAACATTGTAAAGCAACTATACTCCAATAAAAATTAATTAAAAAAAAAAGAATACCATCAGATGTCAAATTCCTATCTCGAATAACTGAGAAACAGTCTCACTCTCAGTCTCACTTTGTGATGGTCTAAGGTCTGCCTGAGGAATGACACAGGCGTTCAGGCCACGCTCACTGACCTCAGGTGCAAACCCAGACCACATCTGGATGAATAAAGATATGTAAACAGTGTTCCATCTGCCTGATTCTAAACACCTTCACAATGTGGTTCATTTCTTTGAAGGATGATTTCTGATCAACAGAGGATGTGCAGATAAAACAGCTGATTGATGGATCAAATTTTCACTTCTAAGTTGGTTGTGAAGTGTGATTCCAGGGATCTGAACTGTACCATTTTCAGAACAAGCCTCTAAGATCTTAGTTGTGGCCCCTTTTCTGGGCTGGATCTTAGGGAGCATTTGGTACAAAACTTTCATTTTACAGATGACAAAACAGGTTCAGAGAAGTATGGGGAGGGGTGACTTTTCCATTCAGCAAACTAGGGCAAGAACCAAGGTCACCTGAGTTGAAACCCCAGGTCTTCTACTAAATAGTTGTGTGATCAGGGGTCAGTCAGTTATCTACTTTGGACCTCTTGCTTTTATAAAATCAGAGTGTTTGGAGATTTAACATGGTTTCCCTCTTGGTCCCAACATTCCTGCATTCTTTCCACTGTACTCTATCTTTGATTTCATTCATTCATTCATCCTACAGTAAGGGGCAGTTGTTTGGAAGCAGCTGCCCATTAGGGATCATATTTCTCAGCCTGCTCCCCCCGCCCTCTCATCCTCTGCACCTAGCTGAGGCCAGTTCATACCAATGGGATATGATTGGAAGAGAAGCATGTCACTTCCAGGCAGAAGTGATTAGGCAGCAGGTGTATCATTTCCATCCTTTCTTTCCCATCTGCTGACTGGAATATACTCTAAAGCCCTAGGGGATGGCAGAGCCACAAGATGGAAGGAATCTGAGTCCCTGAATCACCCTGTTTAAGGCTGCCTGCTGAACAACTGCACTGGACTGTGCACTGAGAAATACACTTCTATGTCTTAAATTTTGTTTTTGTTGAAACAACTAGCATTACCCTGACTAATGCAGTAAGGCCACAGGCATTTAAGTACTTACTATATGCGTTATGTTGGGTAGTAGGGACCCATCTGTGAATAACACAGTTTCTGCTCTCAAAATGTTCAGCCCAGTAGGAGAAGACATATATACCAACAGTTGCCAAACAGTGTGGTAAGTACCATGATAAGCATGGGATATTGTGAGAGGACATAGCCTTGGACATTTTAGGAAACACTCCCAGCAGAAGTAGCATTTAAGTCAAGTCCTAAAGCAAAGCCTATTTGATGGTTATGAACCAAATGTTTGTATCCCCCCAAAATTTATAAGTTGAAGTTTTAACCTTAAATGCGATGATATTTGGAGATGGGACCTTTGGGAGGTCGAGTTGGATGAGGTCATGAGGATGGGACCCTCATGATGGGATTAGTGTCCTTATAAGAAGAGGAAGAGAGATTTCTCTCTTTTCACCTTGTGAGGACACAGCAAGAAGGCAGCCATCTGCAAGCCAAGAAGAGAGTCCTCAGCAGAATCCAACCGCGCTGGCACCCTGATCTTGGACTTCCAGCCTCCAGACAGTGAGAAATGAATTTCTGCTGTTTAAGCCACCCAGTCTATGGTGTTTTGTTATGAGTCTTACTGACTGAGACAGATGGGTTTTTCTTTCCAAGGGCCAGCCTTTATTTCTATCCCAGAAATAAGAGAGAACATGACTTAATTCAAGGAGCTTGGTGTCTCCCTATGAGGATGGAGAGGAAGGCTGAGGATGGAGCTTCAGGAGAGTCGCTCATTGCACTAAAGCCCCTGAATAAGGTTCCTGGGAAGAAGGCTTCTGTCGGGCATGCCTTGCAGTGGCACCTGAGGATACTGGGATGAGCAGAGAGGGACCTGTGGGCATGGTGTAAAGGTTAGGCAGGTAGGGGATTGGCCTAAAAATGGTACTAGTGGTAGCCATAGCTTCCTTAGCAAAGATATCCAAATACTGTCAGCTTGCAGATCAATTGGATTTGATGCAATTTAGCAGCAAAGAGAAAAGCAGCTCCAAAAAAATAGTTCACTTACTAATAACATTGTTAAGCAGACATGGGCTTCAACTCAAATTCGTGAAAACAGAATGCTATGTGGGCCTGAAGGTTGGCAGTGAAAGCAAGTGCTTCAGGACCTCAGCAGGACTTTGGGTCTAACACTAATGAATTCCTCACTCTAGAGAGAGAAGTCATTATTTGCATCATGATTTCTGACTTGGCAAGTAACCAAAGGAAGTAAATCAGAAATCTCCCACCCCATTTTCCAATGAGCATCATCTGGTGGACTTTTTAAATTGTCTTTTTTCTAGGCTTTTCCTCACCTTCAAATTTTTACAGAAGAGGGAAGAAAAACAGCAGAGGCTCCCTTCTCTCTCCCTGTCTAATCCTTTCATAATTCAAGATCACAGAGCGGCTGTAAACCCCCCCCTCACTGCTGTGCTTATTCCCTGTGTGCTTGGTAGAGCAAGCAATTCCATTTACCAGCACTCCAGTGAGCGTGTGGTGATAAATAAAGCTGCCACCCTCCACTTGCCCACCATGTTTAAAATGACACATTGGACAAGTGGGTCTCTATTGCCTCCACTTTTTTCATAAAAAGGCTAAAAGTGGCCTGCAAAGGCAGTAAATCTTAATTTCTAATATAAACTCCAAACACAGAAAAAAAAATCCTAGGCCAGTTTAGACTGGAGTGATTTTGATGATCAGATGGCGAGGGTTTGAATACTAAAGAGATAAACAATCCAAAAACTAATTCCAGGAGCTGCCTGGATGTGTGGGGCTTTTCCTTCTCTCTCCTTGAAGCAAGCTTGCCTTCTCCCCATGCAACTTTATTGGAAACTAAAACCACAAAGCAGGCAGAATAAAGTCAACATGAAAAAAGCTAAGTTTCTAACTTCATAATCTCAGAATTTAAAAATGACCTCTTGTTATGATTGTTCAGCCTGAGTTAGCTTTTATTAAACACTTAACTGTGTGACAAGTCCATGCCAAGTTCTTTCATGCATATCTCACTGAACTTTTGGATCTGTGAATTTTCTTTTAAATCTTCCAGTCTAGAATCAAGGGCATTCTTTTTCCATTGCAACCATTAACAGGAGAATTGACTTTGAGTTACCTATTGAGTACTGACGCTTGGATGGATGATCTCTAAGAGGATGAACATGAAACCGTCTTGTTGATCTGTTGTACGATAATAGATCCCTTTGACTGATGATCAAAGCCCTCCTGAGTTCTGTCCAGCCCACTTTGGGAATCTGATTTCCAGCCCCTCTGCTTCATCCACTCTGTGCTCTAATCTCATTACACAGTGTTCTCTTTCCCTATGGGCACCTCATGGCTTTTCTGCCTCTGTACCTTTGCTCTCGGTAAGCTGTCTGCTTGGGCTGACTTTTTCCTCATTATCATCTCATAGTCTCTATACCTAAACATCAGGTCCAGCTCACATTTCATGTGTGCCGTGAAGCCTGCCCCAATTCTCCTCCCTAAGCTGAAAGACACCGTTTTTCTTCTGACCAGCCAGTCCTCGTTATTAAGTTCAGAAATGGTCTTTGCAGGGATGTTCACAGCAGCATGGTTATCACAGCCAAAAAAAAAAAAAAAAAAAGGGAAGCAATATAAATGACCCTCAATACGGTGTCAGTTAAATAGATTATTGTATTCTTGTATATTGTGAAGAACAATACAGCTATTAACCATGGTGATAGTGAAGTGTATGCTGATTTAGAAAGATGCCCACTATAGATTGATAAGTTCAAAACCAGGTATGATCCTATCTTTAAACACAAAAGTAATTTAAATATCACTTGCTTCAATCTTCAGTGGCTCCAGTCCTCCTCCTCCCTTCTCCACCTGCTCAAGCAGGACCCCATGCCCTGACCTTAGAAGTGGCCCAGGGTGGTTTCTGAAAGTCCCCGAAGGGTGAGGAGGGAGGTTAACATGTGCCCACAGGTGCAGTCACTGTGCCACATTTGCTCCTGTAGGTGCTCTAAGAAGTTTTATTGCTTTACCTCCTGACAGAGCCCATGGTGGGAATGATGCTGATTGGCCAAAACCCATTGGTCTGTGATCTGGCACTGAGTCCCACTGGGTGCCTCAAGTTTTCCTGCCCCTCTTCCTCCTTCATTCACTATTCATGATGAGTCTTCCACACACCAGCCCCTGAGACAAAGGAAAGCAGGACATGATCCCTGTCCTGAAAAGACTCCCAGACTGTCCAGCCTCCCATTGCAAGCCCTGCTTGGGAGTTCCTGCTTGGAAGTAGCTATAGGATCTTAGTACTCTTACAGCTACCCTAAGGCAGGCAGTGTGGACAGAAAGCTGAGCGAGAAGATCTGGGTTCCTATCCCAGCTCTGTCACTTACTAGCTCACCGTCTTGTGGAAGTCAGTTTCCCTGAGGCTTAGTTTCTTCACATAAAATGGAAGTGACACTGTTACTTCCCATACAGCTTTGTTGTGAAGGATAAAGAATATGTGAATATCAATGTTATTCATACATCATAAAAATCTAAAAGGCCATTATTAAACACATACTTAACCCTAATCCTACTTGTCTAACCCCTGATGAAATATCTTGCCAATTCATATGACTTCTGAGAATTTTTAAGCTCTAGTTATTTTTTTAATTTTTTTTTATTTTTTGATATTTTTATTCAAATTATATTAACCTTATACATTAATATGGGGAGAACTATCAACTTTATGATATTTAATTCTTAGCCAAGAATGTGGGAGGTCTTTCAGTTTGTTCAAGTCTACTTTGTGTTTCTCAGAAGTGTCTTATAGTTTTCTTTTTTATACATTTATTTATTTTTGGTTGTGTTGGGTCTTCACTGCTGCGCACGGGCTTTCTCT
The DNA here is from genome assembly GCF_011762595.2 of Tursiops truncatus. Taxonomy (NCBI): domain Eukaryota; kingdom Metazoa; phylum Chordata; class Mammalia; order Artiodactyla; family Delphinidae; genus Tursiops; species Tursiops truncatus. Next base: position 55,393,265 of record NC_047040.1, on the reverse strand, counting down.
AGTTGCATTGAGCGTGGACTACTCTTCATTGCAGTGCGTGGGCTTCTCACTACGGTGGCTTCTCTTGTTGCGGAGCACGGCACTCGGACTTCAGTAGTTGTGGCACATGGGCTCAGTAGTTGTGGCTTACAGGCTCTAGAGTACAGGCTTAGTAGTTGTGGCACACAAGCTTAGTTGCTCCACGGCATGTGGGATCTTCCCAGACCAGGGCTCGATCCCGTGTCCCCTGCATTGGCAGGCAGATTCTTAACCACTGTACCAGCAGGGAAGTCCTCTTATAGTTTTCTTTAGATAGATTTTGTACATCTATTAGGAAACCTAAATCTTAAATATTAGGAGCTACTGACTTGTGAAAATGAATTAGAAATGTAGACTAACTACCTCTGAAATTAAAATACAAATCAAAGGGGAAGAGTGGGATTGATACTGTAAAGCTTGATTTACATGATTTTCCAAAGAAAAATATTTTTAATATAAGGTGAGCATTTATAAAAATAAATGAGGTGATTAACAACTATAATAAAATGGGAGAAGAAACGTAAAACATGCCTTTGTACCCTTGAATGAGCCATTTTCCTTGTAGTTGGTCTATTTTCTACTAAAATTAGCAATTTAGGTACTGTTTTCCTACTTTTTCTACCAATTACTGAGAATGGTGTTGAAGTCTCCAAACATAATTGTGGTTTTGTTTCTTTTTCCTTTAAGTTCTATCAGTTTTTGCCTCAAATATTTTCAAGATCTGCTTTTGGTGCACAAACAATGCTGTTAAGTCTTTTTGGTGAACTGTCCCTTTTAACATTACATACTGCTCTTGTGATATCCACTGTCTGATATTAAAATAGTCATTCTGGCTTTATTTTTTTTTATTATTTTTTTTAACATCTTTATTGAGGTATAATTGCTTTACAATGGTGTGTTAGTTTCTGCTTTATAACAAAGTGAATCAGTCATACATAAACATATGTTCCCATATGTCTTCCCTCTTGCGTCTCCCTCCCTCCCACCCTCCCTATCCCACCCCTCCAGGCTGTCACAAAGCACCGAGCCAATATCCCTGTGCCATGCGGCTGCTTCCCACTAGCTATCTACCTTACTACGTTTGTTAGTGTGTATATGTCCATGACTCTCTCTCGCCCTGTCACAGCTCACCCTTCCCCCTCCCCATAACCTCAAGTCCGTTCTCTAGGAGGTCTGCGTCTTTATTCCTGCCTTACCCCTAGGTTCTTCATGACCTTTTTTTTTTTCTTAAATTCCATATATATGTGTTAGCATACGGTATTTGTCTTTTTCTTTCTGACTTACTTCACTCTGTATGACAGACTCTAGGTCTATCCACCTCATTACAAATAGCTCAATTTCGTTTCTTTTTATGGCTGAGTAATATTCCATTGTATATATGTGCCACATCTTCTTTATCCATTCAGAAATCTCTGGCATTCCTATACACTAATGATGAAAAATCTGAAAGTGAAATCAAGAAAACACTCCCATTTACCATTGCAACAAAAAAGAATAAAATATCTAGGAATAAACCTACCTAAGGAGACAAAAGACCTGTATGCAGAAAATTATAAGACACTGATGAAAGAAATTAAAGATGATACAAATAGATGGAGAGATATACCATGTTCTTGGATTGGAAGAATCAACATTGTGAAAATGACTCTACTACCCAAAGCAATCTACAGATTCAATGCAATCCCTATCAAACTACCACTGGCATTTTTCACAGAACTAGAACAAAAAATTTCACAATTTGTATGGAAACACAAAAGACCCCGAATAGCCAAAGCAATCTTGAGAATGAAAAACGGAGCTGGAGGAATCAGGCTCCCTGACTTCAGACTATACTACAAAGCTATAGTAATCAAGACAGTATGGTACTGGCACAAAAACAGAAAGATAGATCAATGGAACAGGATAGAAAGCCCAGAGATAAACCCACACACATATGGTCACCTTATCTTTGATAAAGGAGGCAGGAATGTACAGTGGAGAAAGGACAGCCTCTTCAATAAGTGGTTCTGGGAAAACTGGACAGGTACATGTAAAAGTATGAGATTAGATCACTCCCTAACACCATACACAAAAATAAGCTCAAAGTGGATTAAAGACCTAAATGTAAGGCCAGAAACTATCAAACTCTTAGAGGTGTTAGGTTTTGATCCCTGGCTATAGTTCAGGATTATTTAATTTCTATCTCCTCCCTCACCTCCCTACTCTCAATCTGTTAAGATTTAAACCCTCAGGCCCATAACTCTGGTTGTCTGATTTGTATCTGTTTTGGGGCTACAGACGTTACCATTCTTGCCTTTTATAGCTTTAGAGTGAGACTTTTCTTTCCATGCATGAAGAGGTTGGGCATTGATGGGGAAACCTGTCACATTCAAATACTTCATGCTCTTTTGATTCTCTTCTCCTGGGTGTGGATAAGAACTGGGCAGATCCTTACTGCTGTGGCCCAAGTAATTGACTTAAAAACAATAAAAACAACACATATGGGTTTATGTTCTCATGTGTACAGTTTTCATTTTAACACGCATACCCTAGTCCTTCAGAATCTTGCTCTGAGTCAGATGTATGAGGGGTTTCCTACTGGTTATTTTTCATCTTGACAAACCCAAACCCTCAATGGACTCTGTTGATGGACAGTCATTCTCTCTCATATTTTCTCTCTCTTGCCCTTGATTAAAAAATAATACATATCTATTGTAAAAACTTTAGAACATAGAGGTGTACAAAGCAGAACATAAAAGTCGCACATTAGCCTGTTAGCCTGAGACAACTGCTGTTAACAAGTGGTATGTCTTTCAGCTAAGATCAAACAGAATTGGTACCATCCCATTTAGGCTCTTTTGCAAAGTACTTTTTTTCACTTAATATATCACAGCCATGTTACCATGCCTGGTCAAGCATTCTCACTCTTCAATACAGTTCTTTCTGGCCACAGAGCACTGAGAGCTCCTGTCTGCACTGGCTCCTTTGAATAGACCTTGTCTGGCTCCTGGGTTGGAAGCAATGACCCAATTCCTGGGGCTGGGTACAGGCTCACTGGAATCACTATCCCACTTCTGGACATGGCTATATGCTCTCAGAAGGAATAATTTCAGCATAAAAATGTAAAATATTTCCGTGTCAAAAAGAACCCAAGAAATCCGCTGAGGGCCCTAGATGAGAAACTTACCCATCAGATCCACTCTTCAAGTTTCCACAGCTTGGAACACCTTATTTATTTATTTATTTGTTTATTTTTTGGCTGCGTTGGGTCTCCATTGCTGCACGCGGGCTTTCTCTGTAGTTGCCGTGAGCGGGGGCTACTCTTTGTTGCAGTGCGCAGGCTTCTCATTGCGGTGGCTTCTCTTGTTGCAGAGCACAGGCTCTAGGTGCGCAGGCTTCAGTAGTTGCAGCATGCGGCTCAGTAGTTGTGGCTTGCGGGCTTGGTAGTTGTGACTTGTGGGCTCTAGGGTGCATGGGCTTCAGTAGTTGTGGCACGCAGGCTCAGTAGTTGTGGCTCGCAGGCTCTAGAGCGCAGGCTCAGTAGTTGCGGCGCATGGGCTCAGTTGCTCTGCGGCATGTGGGATCTTCCTGGACCAGGGATCGAACCCGTGCCACCTGCGTCGGCAGGCAGATTCTTAACCACTGCACCACCAGGGAAGTCCCTCTTCCACGTCTTTTTATGGCTTGGTAGCTCATTTCTTTTTAGCGCTGTATAACATTCTGTTGTTTGGATGTACCACAGTTTATTTTTACTTTCAAGTTTTGGCAATTATGCATAAAGCTGCCTTAAATCTGTGCGCAGGTTTTGTGTGTGTGTGTGTGTGGACATCAGTTTTCAACTCCTTTGTGTAAATACCAAGGAGCATGATTGCTGGAACATATGGTAAGAGTATGTTTATTTTTGTGAGAGATGGCCAACCTGTCTTCCAAAGTGGCTGTTCCATTTTGTATTCCTACCAGCAATGTATGAAAGTTCCTGCTGCTCCACATCCTTATCAGCACTTGGTGGTGTCAGTGTTTTGAATTTTAGCCACTCTAGTAGATAGTGATAACCCTTTTTTTCCGTTTTCTTTTTTGGTAAAGATAAAAGCCTTTCCTGGTTGGAATTGCCTGAAGATGAGTGTGTGAATCTGAATCTAAATATGTTATTTCCTCTCTGTTCTTAAGCAGATGAACATTAACTTCGGAGAGTAACATAGTTTGTCCTTTAGCCCCTGTGTTTCAGCAGCATGCTTGGCACCCTGGAGGTGTTTAGTAAATATTTGCTAGTTGCATGGCTCTCAATGACCTGTCTGTCTCTGCTTTTGAGAACCATAAGGGGTCTATTTGGAGAGATTCAGACCAGCACATGGGCCTTTTCACACACATGCACGTGTATGTACACACACAAAGAAACAACACGTACTCTTCTGCACAGCTGGGAACCATATTGTCCAGGCTTTCGAACCCCAGACTCTAAGTACTTCCAAATGCTGGCCTTGCTCTGTAAGTGATAATAAATGAAAAATATTTTCAGTGATGTTTTATTTTGGTCAATAATCAGGTCTAGTACTATCTCTGGGTCTCAGACAATGAAAAGTCACTCTTCCTATTTCGTCCCACACCTGCACCTATGGACACTCACATCTTGAGGTGATAGGAGCAAAGGCTGATGTAGCTGTGTTCACCATTCTTCTTCTTTGGTTTTGTTTTTCTTCCATCATTGTTCTCCCAAGAGGGTTCTTGGAAGCCATGAGACCTAACATGTATTGAGTCCCCTGGAGGTAAACTTACCCCCCATTTCTTGGTGCTTCCATGGTGCTGATTCTGCACTATGTGCCTGGCATATGATAGGTGGTAATCAATGTTTATTGAATGAATAATGTACCTTTGGTCTGTTATAGAAGTCTAGAGTTTGCTAGTAAAGAACTGCTTAACATTCTAGGGCTCATTGTTTGGAACCACTGTTGCAGTTGCTTTGCAGTAGCAGAAGTCACTACAGGTTTGCCCTCAGTAGCCCAAGTCCATGGGCGAATCTGGAGCCAATACTCCCCAACCCCCCCACCTCCTGATTATTGTCAAAAACACACCACACATTGTAGCAATCATATTGCCAAACTTTACAGCATCTATAAATCGAAAACTACTGCCTTTGACAGTTATGGGCCTGTGTCAACACCAGATCATGTTGACCCTCCTGGAATGTGTTTGCAAATGCACCATGCCAGCCTTGGAAGCTGTTGACGTCAGAGGCTTTAAGTTAATTAGACGTGGCCCCAGAGCATTGTGGGTCTTGCTGTCTGGGAAGATTTTTTTTTTCTTAAATTCTTCTTTGATTTTGTCCCAGGGCAGGAGCTGTCTTGGCTGTCATGTTTGGCAGACAAGAAAGCCAGTTTAGAGGAGTCCACATTGCTGCGCAAGTGATAATGTATGTGAACCGCTTCCCTTTCTTCCCTCTTGGCAGATTGCGGTAGGAATTGCTGGAGACGCTAGGAAATGGTAGTGGCTGTGGATTCTGCTGTGAAGGAGAGACTAAACGCATCCTGTGTGGTTTGAGCAGGTTCTATCCAATCTGCCAGGGCAACCACCTGGACATGGTGCTGCTGAGACCTATGTTGTGATTTTATTCTAGCGGCAGTACCTGCTGTGAGTTCCCTGGCCTGTGAGTCTCTGTGCGTGTGTGTGCACACGTGTGTGTAATGGACTCCTGAGAGCACTGTGCATGCCTTTGTGCATGGACATACACATGTGTGTAACTGAGTTCCCGAGAGGATACCCCAGCTCTTGCTGCCTTATTTTTCCTCTCTTCTCTAACATCTTTGTCCCTCACAAAAATAACAAGAGAATCTCCACTAGCTAGAATACATCCCAGAGTATATATAACAGCTTCTATTCTGGAGAAATCAAGAAAGGAAGAAGGAACTGGCCAGTTCTATCACTCTTTAAGGAAAATGTCTGCCTTGGGACACCTTCAAGACTTGGGTCCCTCTCCCAGTACCAGTGCTCTGTTGCAGGGCATCACCCTAAACTCACAGATGTCTGCAAGTGCCTCAGCTGACAAGAGCCAGGCAGAGTGACAGAAGTGGGCATCCTGGGAAGTGGGAAATGAAGCCAACGAGGTCAGAGCTATTCGCTGCCAACTCACTTCCCTGCTTCCACCAGTATTTATTGAGTTCCATGTGCAGAGCACTGAGCAAGACCCAGGAGACAGATAGAAACCCATTTCTGCCTTCAGGTATACAGTTTACATTGTAGTGATAGAAAGATGCACACATGTGTATATCCACACAAAGCCATGTATGTATGTGCCCAGAAACAAGGGTAGCATAACATAAATAGTAGCAAGTGGGTGGTGACTGAGTGAGGGCCGCAGGAGTTCAGAGGAAGGCGAAAAAGATGGCTGTCCTCAGAGACAGGAGACACTGAACTGAGATTCAGATAAGTGCGGCTCCGGCAGAGAGGACGTTCTAGGCCAGGGGAGAGTGGGAGCAGAAGCCAGGAAGTGGGGAATAAGGATGTGTTTTCAGGTAGTGGGGAGTAGGTGAGAAAGACGGTGAAGCATGGTGGGGTAGACGAGGCTGCAGGGCTAGAAGGTGAGGTCCCCAAGGGCTGGGAGGTTTTTTTTGTTTTTTGTGGTTTTTTTTGCGGTACATGGACCTCTCACTGTTGTGGCCTCTCCCGTTGCGGAGCACAGGCTCCGGACGCGCAGGCTCAGCGGCCATGGCTCACGGGCCCAGCCGCTCCGCGGCATGTGGGATCTTCCCGGACCGGGGCACGAACCTGTGTCCCCTGCATCGGCAGGCAGACTCTCAACCACTGCGCCACCAGGGAAGCCCAGGCTGGGAGTTTTGTCCATTGAATTCACTGCTGTGAATAACTAGAGCTGGTGTTGCCAGTTCACTTTGTTGACTATTGTTGAGAAGTAAGTTGAGGCTAGAAACTGGAAGACCTGCAATTCCATAGACCATAGTTCCATAGTTCTCCAGATATGTGGAGGAGTGGGGTGGGATTTTGTGTGGGGTGAATGCTTCTGGCAGGTGATATGTAGAGTGATTGAAGAGGGAGGTTGCTTTTAGACCAGTGTCCTAATTAAGAAATAAGTGTGACAATGCAAGCATGAGATACTAAGGGGCTCAACTACCTTAGATAGAGCTGGAAAGGTGGGACAGTGTGAGAAGCAGTGAGCATTTAGGGAGCAGGCCCACTAATACATGTTACAGAAATCTCAGGAGACCCTCTAACTCATCCCCCTACTTCTCTGAGAGCTGAGTGGCTGTGCCTGCTGGGACAGACCTCTCCTTGCCCTGCTGCTGCTCTTCAGCTGTGGAGATTTCACTGTCAGTCTTTGTGGAACATTTTGTGTTTTATCACCATCCCCAAGTATATCCCACTGAAATGACTCCTGTTGTAATTTGAGCTGATTTACTCATTCATTCATTTACTCATTCATTCATTCTTCAGCAATTATGGAGCATGTATTTTATGCTTGGTCCCCTGCTAGGCCCTCAGAATTTGCAGGTAAATCAGACCTTGTGCCTGCCCTCAAGGAGCTTACAATTCAGTAGGGGTCAGGCATATAAACATACGTGTGAGTAATAAGGGGCTGTATATCTGCCAAGGGCATAGTGAGTGCATGGAGGAAGGTATCAGCTCCACATTGAGGTGTGAGGCCGGGAGCATCTTAAAAGAGGAATTGACAACTGAGTTTTTGCTTTAAAGGGTTCACAAAGTGGACAAAAGACGGTCAGGGAGACGATGTTCCAGCAGAGAACAAAGGGTGCAAAAGCCTTGAGGGGGAGACAGCTGACGTGGCTTTTGAACTGGGTTCTAAACCCTCCTTACTGTGGTGAGGAGGGGTGTATTGGGCTGGGAAGACTCGAAGTCAGCAGAAAACTATGGCCTGTTCACTATGTATGTGATTTTAAACAATACATGTATATCCAAGCCAATGAGACTAGTATGAGGCAGAATGCAAGAATATCAAAACTTATTCTACAGCAAAAAACTTCAAAGGGATGTCAAGGTTTATGCAGACTATTTCACAGTATGCCCCTGTCTTAGTCAGCCTGGGCTGTTGTAACAAAATACCATAGACTGGGTGGCTTAAATAACAGAAATTTATTTCTCACAATTCTAGAGGCTAGAAGTCCCAGATCAAGGTCATCTGGCAGGGTTGATTTCTGCTTGCAGATGGCTGCCTTCTCATTGTCCTCACATGACACAGAGAGACCTCTGGTCCTTCTTCCTCATCTTTTGTTTTTTTTTTTTTTTTTTTTGCGGTACGCGGGCCTCTCACTGTTGTGGCCTCTCCCGTTGCGGAGCACAGGCTCCGGACGCGCAGGCTCAGCGGCCATGGCTCACGGGCCCAGCCGCTTCACGGCATGTGGGATCTTCCCGGACCGGGGCACGAACCCGCGCTGCATTGGCAGGCGGACTCTCAACCACTGCGCCACCAGGGAAGCCCTTCCTCATCTTATAAGAACACCAATCCCACTGTATTAAGGTCCTACCCTTATGATCTCGCTTAAGCTTTATTACCTCCTTATAGGTCCTTTTTCCAAATACAATCGCACAGAGATTAGGGCTTCAACATATGAATTTTGAGGGACACAATCTAGTCCACAGCACCCTGTATTCAGGCAGTGGGAGAAGACAGTTCTTTTACCCACCTCTTCAATGCAGACAGTTAGCAGGCACTAACTTCATGTGAAATTTCAAGTGGTGAAAATGGTGAAGAAAGGAGAAACTTGCAAGAGATCTGGAGAAGTAAGCCAGAGAGTAAGCATAAGGGTCCTTTTGTGGTGCTAAGGCTTTCCTGAGCGCAATGGAAGCCCCTTAGAGGGAGAGACACGATCAGATGTGGGTTTCTAAGCGATCCCTCTGGCTGCAGTGGGAGAGTATTGGAGGGAGAAGCCTGAAGGCAAGGAGACTGGTTAGGAGGCTCTGGCCCTGGGCAGGTGAAAAGCTGGAGACCTGAAGGGTTGTGTAGAGATGAGAAGTGTTCAGGGGACAAAGTGAAAGAAATTGGTACCCGATCTGATTTGGGGGAAAGAGGAAAGAAAATGGAGGCATCTAGGTGTCTCCCAGGTTTCTGATTTGGATGAATGCTATTCCTCTATTCAGGTTTTCAAGGAAGTGGAAACAGCTCCAGGACTCCCCTCTCAAGGTCTATTGTCAGACAGTTGCCAACAGTAGCTGGGTTCCCTCCTGTCCTTGATTCCCTTAACTTTTCCACCATTTTCCTCATAGTAAAATCTAGTTATTAGCAAGGTAGAGCAAACACAGGAGTGAAGAGCAAGGGATTCTGTGGTTTCAGGTGGTGAACACCTGTTCCTTTTGGCCACCCAGCTGTTGTCCCACTGTCTCTTGGTAGAACCCTCATTTCCCTTTGGGAACAAGCCCTCCCCTCTGCTCTGTGAAGTCTTGGTTAAGCCAATCTGATTCACCAGGAAGCTTGAACAGCTGGATACTGGGACAAAAAAATGTTTCGAAGGGATTAATGAGTGCTCATGCCTCATAACCTGGATCTCAAGACCTTCCCTTCTTCCTGCCCTTTCTAAGACTTTGTTTTGATTTTGTGATCTACCGTGTATCTTTTCAGCAAACTCTTTTTTCTTAAACTTACCATATTTGGTTTCTGTTGCTTACAACAAAGGAGCCCCAGCTAATGCCCAGAGGGTAGCAGGAAAGGCCCTATATCCCCCAACCAGCTCTGTTTGGCCTGCCCTGGGTTACAGAAGGAGACCTGAGACCACTCCTACTGCCTCATTGTGGCCACTGCTTGCTCTGCACAGTCCCCTGTGCCCATCTGCGATGGGGAGTTAGGTGTGTATGCTGCATGTCTAAACCATCTCCCCTCTACCCCAGTCTTTGCCGACAACCCATATGGGAATTGCTTCAGCTGTCTTGCCCAGCTGTCAAACTGTAGGGAGGAAAGAGTAATAAACCAGTGGACAGTGGAAGACCATCCACAGGCTTCCCCCCAACGAGGGCATGTAAAGGACAACATAGGCTCTGATCACTAAAGAGAGAGTAAAAATGGTGAGCCACAAAGGGGACGACAGATGGAGGTGGCCCCAGGTGAGCTTTGCCAATGTGACATTAGCTTTCCGCACATTTTTTTAAAGGTACTATTTCCCAGGTTCTGCTGCCAGAACTTTCTGAAATGCCAGGCCTGAGCACCAGGGCAAGCTGCAAAACCAGCCAGCCTGGGCTGCAGGTGCCAGAAGATCACAAACACAGCCACTAATAGCTCGCCCAATATCCCAGTGCCTTTTCATTTCTGCCAAATTGCTGTGGCCATCAAGGTAATCTTCCCGGCCTCACGGCCCAGGTAGCATGCCTGGAGAGGCAGGCCCAGCCCGGAACCCTGAATCTGGCCTCTGGAAATGGTTTGAGGGCTTTAACGAATGGCCCTCCTTGTCACTTTCAGGCAGGTCTGCGGCCACCTGAGAACTGCAGCTCTCAGTGTCTCTGAAGCCAGGAGTGATCGCAGAACATCTGTCGATAGTTGGATCGGGACTCACTTCTGTCTCTCTCTCTCTACTCCTTTCCGCTTCCTTTAAACAAAGAGGCCTCCCACTTCCTTCCCCACCCCCCATTCCCCCTCCAAAAGTCAGCTGTCAAAGAGCATTTATATGCCACAACTACTGAGCCTGCACTCTAGAGCTCGTGTGCCACAACTACTGAGCCCATGTGCCACAACTACTGAAGCCCGCATGCCTAGAGCCCATGCTCCACAACAAGAGAAGCCACAGCAATGAGAAGCCCACACACTGCGACAAAGCGTAGCTCCCCACTTGCCACAACTAGAGAAAGCCCACGCGCGGCTACAAAGACCCACCGCAACCAATAAATAAATTAATTAAAATTTTTTTAAAAAGAGCATTTATACACAGATGTTTGTGTCTTATATTTCTACAAAGAAATATCAAAGACAGAAATAACAATAACCTTAGAATTGCCCTGAGCCAGCAGCCACTATCTATCCCATGTGCACATCGGGTCTCAAATATCAGGCAACTGATAGCCTTAAGTGTGAATTTACTTTATCATTTACTGAGCACCTACTATTCCAAACACTGTGCTAGGTGCCATCGGGGAAGCCCTTGAGGAACTAGGTTGTCCTAGTGGGGGACAAAGACAAGGTCATAAATAACTGACCTCAAGGTCTAAAGCTCAGCTCAGGTTCAGCTCAGAACACAGTTGTTCTGAGGGCTGATTCTAAATTCCCTATGCTCTATAGCAAGACATTCTGTACTATCAGGGTATTGCCTGTGCCACTCTTTGGCACTTATCACACACCTCCTCGGATGCTCAGCTCTCCTTGTAGATATGTGGGTATCTCTCCATTTACAAGGGAGGGCAGGGAGAGACTCACCTTTGATCTCCTGCCTCAAAAAGCAGGAGAACTTTATTTGAAAAGAAAGCCTGAACTTTATTTGAAAAGAAAAATGTTTTTAGTCTCAGTGAGAATCTATGTACTGAATTATCCTATAACTCAGGCTCATTTCAAATAAATTAGTGAGATTTTAGAGGTGGGTGCTTAGGCTGTCAAAGAAAAACCCAAACTGCTTCTCCTTTTGTTTGGGGTTCCTGGATGAGAAGGTGGGGTGGAGGTCAGTGCTCACAAATGCTCCTACTTGACTGACGAGGGGAGGGCGCCTTTCAAAAACTAGAAGGTGGGGCTGACTGGGAAATAAGAGCAGGGTCCATGGATAGTTTACAGTGAAATGATCATTTCAGGGCCATTTCAAGGCAGATAGTATATCTCATTCCTTTACTCATTCACAACTCATTTATGATTTCATTCAAAACTGTTTAATAATAAATGGTTTATATTATTTATTGCATGTTTGTGGATATACTGAAGTACAAAAGAGCATCTGTAATGTGAACTCCTTATTGGTTTTTTGAAAAAGGATATACATGTTATAGATATATTTATACAGACATGGAAACATTTCTGGAAGGATACATAAGAAACTGTCAACCATGGTTCTCTCTGGGAGGGAGTAAGACGGATGGTGGTTCAAGAAGAAGACACTTACATTTTATACATTTTACATTTTGTACCCTTTTGTACATTTACATTTTTCTCTACTCTCTGAGTTTAGTTAAATATCATTAAATCTCTAGCGCCTGGTACCTTGTCTCTTAATAAGGTTGTCATGTGTTTTCATAGTGAAATTCAGTGTAGCAATTTTTAATGGTGTTCTACAAAGAGCACGGTGAATTCTGTTTTCTCTATTAGAGGAACATGTTTGAGCATCAGTGCATTAGCTGGTCGGATGTGCTCATGATATGTGAAAAAAAACAAAATAACACAACACAGGGACATAGCAAGCATAGAATAGCAGTTTGGTTTGCCTTATCAATGACATGCAGCCTTTAAAAACCCATGCATTCTGGATTACTAGTGGTGCTAGAAACCTCCTTTCCTACCTGGACGATTGATGCCAGCTGCCTTCCTAGCTAGACAGATGTGGAGTCCCTTTCTCCCCTCTCCATTGCTGTCCTTGTCTTGAAATGATCAAGACCTCATAGGACAAGCTGGTACCTGCCAGGTTTCCTCAAGCTGAGGACAGTGTGCAATTCCTTTAGTTTTGTTTAAAGGTTTGTATCAGACATTATCCCCGAGGATTGGTCCAGAAGAAGATGGTCATTTTCAGAGGAGGTCCTATATACTCAGTCCTCCCTGTGGTCTTCACAGTAGTGCCTTACTCCCAGAAGCCCTTTCACTTCTCCCAAGAGTGAAATGTGTGTCCAACCAAAAGAAGCTCCAGATTGCACAGGAGTTTGGCAACTTGGAGACAAATGCAAAATCACAAGGACACAGCCCTCCAGGACTGTTACTAATAGCTGGGCCCTGAGGAAACAGGCAGAGGCAATGTGGACTCTGGAATAGCCCACTTGAATCCAGACTCTACCAGCTATGGGACCTTAGGTAACTTATTTTATTAACCTCTCTGAGTCTTAGTTTCTTCATCTTTAACATGGGAATTAAAATACCTGCCTTGCAAGCCTATTGTGAAGATTTGCAGTAATAAATAAATCCATAGTGATATGATTAATCTTTCATTTGTGGATAGCACATTACTTGTTTATTATGCGTCAAGCAGTGTGCTAGGCACCAAGAGAGATGTCAATAAAACACAGCCCTTGCCCTGCAGGGATCTGAGTCTAGAAGAGGAGATGAAAATTTAACAAGTACATTATATCAAGATGATAAATACAATAATAAAATATATATCAAGTTCACTGGTGTTACAAAAATAGGAGTGAAATTCAGAATTTCAGAAATCACTGTAATAGGTAATGTTTTTTTTTAAACTGGTAATGTTTTGATAAGATGATTTCTTTATAACAAATTGAGATTACACTTCGTTCATTTATTAAAAAACTTAGGGCTTCCCTGGTGGCGCAGTGGTTGACAGTCCGCCTGCCGATGCAGGGGACACGGGTTCGTGTCCCGGTCCGGGAAGATCCCACATGCCGCGGAGCGGCTGGGCCCGTGAGCCATGGCCGCTGAGCCTGCGCGTCTGGAGTCTGTGCTCCGCAACGGGAGAGGCCACAACAGTGAGAGGCCTGCGTACCGCAAAAAAAAAAACAAAAAAACTTAGATGCCTCATATGGGCCAGAAAATTGAGAGGGTCCCTGTCCCTTTCTTCCATTCCCACTACTTCTGCCTGGGTTCAGGTTAGCATTGCCTGTAGCTGGTGACCTGCAGCAGCGTCCTCACTGACCTTGTTACCTGCGGATTTCCCTACCACCAGTCCATCTGCTTGTTAACTGCGTGCTCATGCTAGGAAGAATCTCTCACATCTCGGCAGCATTTTACCCATTTACAAACGCTTTCCCCAAGTGTTGTCTAAATTGGTCTTTACTATAACCAAATGAGGTGTGGGGAGGACAGATGTAATTATCCTACTTTTAAAGGAAAGTGAGGGCCTTAGGGGCCAAGTGACTTGTTCAAGGTCAAACTCAAACTCAAATTCACCCCTTTTGGGTCCAAGCCCAATACTTTCCTTTCCATGTCTCTCAAGCAAGGGCACTGGACTCAAATAGTATTTTGGCTTCTTGTTCTTTAACATAGTTGACAACTTTGTTAGTTGGGAGAGCTCATGAGAAGCATCTGTTGGACTAGAGATTTTTTGACACTCCTGGTCACTCTTGCCAAACCTGAGATTGATTAGGGAGTGCAGATAAAGCCCTCTCTCACGCCAGATGCCTCTTGGGTCAAACTCCTGTTGTTGGCAGGGGGCAATTTTCAGGGCCAGAGGGAGGTTCTGGGTGAAACATCTGGCAGGCAGGGTTTTTCCTTGCTCACTCTCTGAGAGGGCGGCCTGTGAAGGGCAGGTCTAGGGTTTGGGAACTTAAGAGCATGCCAGGAACAGCTCTAGTTCAGGAGGGCTGCTGAGCAGTGTCCTGACTCCTTTTTGTCCTGGTGTTAGAGTAATTGTCTTCCAAGTAGCACTTGCTTCTGCTTCATTAATTTCATTTATGAAATATGTTCTTTCATTTATTTATCCATTCATTGAAAGCATATGAAAGCACTATATGGGCATTAGGGATGCTAGAAACAATAAAGTGTGGTTCTTGCTTCTTTCTTTCTCTCTTCAGACCTGTATTGGATGTATCAGTTCTGTGCCTGCTTCACTGACTCACCCCACCCCCATGCCCTAAGGAAATACCATGATCACAGCCCTCCTGCCAAGGTAGCCCAATGTGGTACCATGTGACCTTGCCCTGCAGCCCAGGCTGATTGGACCTGGGCTGGGCACCTCACCCAGAGCAGCCATCCAATTGACTGACCCAATGTGGCCTGGTGGTAAAATATGGGCTGTACCAATCTGATCTATGCTCCTGGAATTTTGAATTGGAAAACATGGAGAGATGCAGGCAGTCCAGAAGCATAAGCTATAAGGCCGACCTAAGGTTGAGCTGGAACCATGGCTGGCTGAAATGATGTGTAAGCTGAAATCATGGGGAAGAAGCGATTAAAGAGCAAGGGATACCGTGGTGAGCAAATAGACAAAATATCTTTCCTCATAATGTGAAAATCTTTTGGATGAGCCATCCTCAAGTGGAGACCTAGTTCACTGATCTAAGAGCCAAGTTATTTAAAAATCTCAGAGAAAGATTTTGTTTAGTCTCGGCTGGATTAGAAACAAGTGTATGAAGTACTGTGATTGGGCCAAACTGTGTTCCATGCTTCTACTCCTGTGGCCAGTGGAGTGGAACGCCTTCCAGAATACCAGGTGTGTTTTGGAAGAAGGGTACTGAGCGAAAGATATTTAAAAAAAAACAATGGTGGACCCCTATGGCTTTCCACCGCATTGGGGTAGCTGGCATAGCTGCATATCTACCACTGACCAGTGAGCCTTAGGGGCATTTTCACCTTGGAACCATTCTCCTGGTCTGGTATGTGATCCAGTTATTTCAAATCCATCCATATCAGTGAGCTTCATCTTTGCTTAGGGCAGCTCTAGAACTCCTCCTCCAAACCAGTTACCCCAGTTACATAAAGGATCTGGGATACACAGAAGTGGAATTAATGCATGCAGAAGAATAGTCAGGCACTGCATAATGGTGGGTTTCTAACAAGAATGTTTCCAATTAACCATCCTCACATCTCAGATGGGGAGAGGGCAAAGAGCCACTGAGGGCATGTCAGCACAGGCGCGCTACATGGCTTCTAGTTAATGGCAGGTGCCGTTATGTGAGCAGCTGCAACCAGATCCCACCCCCTTGTGAGGGAGCATGCAACTGAGTTAAGTGTTTCTGGGTGTAAGAGTCCAGAGGGTCATAACTGAGAACTACTATGCTCTGTGCCTCTCACTAAGGTTGCCTTCCAGGGGCCAGCGTGTCCATGGGGGAGCCTGCAGTTGGGCCTCAGTAGGGTTGTACCAGAGCACAAAGTCATGTCTAGGCAACGCCAAAACCTTAGGGGAAGAGGCTAACAATTCAGGCTGACTCCTCGATTGCCTACAATAACTATAATCCAGGCAGATGTGGAAGCAGATATGGAAACTCTGCCCTACGATCTGGCAGAGGGGCAGGGGTGGTGGTGGACAGAGGAGATGCAGCCTGCTCAGAGCTGTTAGCTGGCTCTGTGAGGCTCAAGCAAATAGGCAGGAACCTTTCAGTCCTTTCCATTGGATTTTGGAAGGGGATTCCTATGCCAGGCCACCGGCGGAGAAATGAGGTCAACAATGCCTATTATGTAACCAACAGAATGTCAGAATCAAAGACATCCTAGCTCACAGAGCTGCCCACCCCTTGGGACTGGCCCCATTACAACTGTCATGTTTCTTGCTTTTTCAAGGCGGCACTCTCCTTTCTGGGCCGCACTGCATTCACCACCAAACCGCTGAGCACCATCCTGTGGCCCTAGACGTCTTTCGTTATAGACATCACCATACTGATGAATTGTGTTTGTCAAGAAATGTCAAGCTTTCCCCCCAGTATTAACAAATGATTGTAACTTTTCTTATTCTGCAACCATATTGCCAGAAGTATTTCAGAGCACTACAGCGCTAAGTTCTAGATGGCCAGTCCTGCCAGATTCTGTCCAGGTCATTTATAAAATATCCCAAGTAAGTCATGAGACCTGGACCCTTGCTCAGTCTTCGTTATGATCAGACATCAAATTTTCTTTAGCTCCTCAAGTTTGACCAATGTCTTGTCTTTTCATTCCCTATAACTTTCCTTTTTCATTGATATCCAGACTTTTAGCTTCATATATTTGTTTAGTTGACCTGTGATAGATTGTAATATTGTTCAAAATATTTACTTATCCTTTCTGGGGCAGAATTATGCTTCTTCACCCTGTTGATGTCAGACTTGGTCATATGACTCTCTTTGGCCAATGAAATGTGACCAGAAGTGACATGTGCCACTTCTGAGCAGAAGCTTTCAGAGGCATCGTGTGGCTTCCCAATGTTCTCTCTCCTTTTTAAGGGGACCGTCAATATCCCATGCAAGGGCTGTCCCATCAGTCTGGCTCCTGAAGTGGAGACAAAGTGTAGCATTGCCACAGCTGACATGAAGTGGCATGCAGCCTGAGCAAGAAATAAACCTCAGTTGTCAAAAGCTCTGAAGTTTGGGGAATTTTTTCTTCCTGCAAAAAACTTAGCCTATCCTGATTAATAATGGGCCCATATATACCAGGTAGATTTTGGAAGCATTTCATTTATTTTTGAGACACAATCCTCAACACTTTTATGTCATGTGTCTTGGGTGAAGGTTCAATAATTCTAAGACTTGTATATGAAACTATGGTAATTTGTTTCCTTGTTACTGTGGGCCACCATCCTAGTTCAGTTAGAATTTTCTGTGTCTCAGTCAATAATAACAAAAGCTATCATTTACTTGGGGAATAAATGCCACATATTGAGATCTGGGATTTATACAGTCCTCACACGTGAGCCCTGAAAGGTGTGTAAAGTCATCACAATTTTCCAGATGAGATGATTGGAATTCAAAGAGATGAAATAACTTACTCAAGGTCATGGAGGTGATAAGTGACAAACCAGATCCAGACCTAGGTCTGCCTGGATCTTTTCACCATGCCACATTGTAGGAGGAAGAGGAAATGGCTATCCAAATGGCCAAGATTAGGTATCTTGGGATAAACAAGCAATGTAATTCCTTGTTTCAGGGAATCCAAGATTCTCAATTCTCTTTCTGGGCACTGTCAGTTGAAATGGAAACTTTGGAAAGAGAAATTGATGACAGGAGAGAAATGGCTTGAAGGCACCCTGTTGGGCTCTGTGGTTTAATCATAATCATGAAGATCAGTTATGTAAGCACTATCTGTGATGTAGAAAGTCTTGGACCTGTAGTCTTGGTCCTGGGGCAAGGGGAGGAGGTCTCTCTAAAATAATCACAATTCTGAAGCAAAACACCACCATCAGAATTGGGGATGGAGTATTTATTTTGTGTAAGTAGCTTCTTGGAAGTTATTTTATTCAAAAGTGTTCGGAATTAATTTTAAAAATGTTTAAGTTCAGTGAAAGCAAACATTTACTATATTTCATATACAAAAATTTATTAACTTACTGAAAAATATCAAGTAAAAATATTAATTCATACAAATATAAATGATAAGCATATGCTGCCATTCTGATATAAACACCATCTGCTCCTGGCTTGGCAGTTTCCTTTCAGTCCCCATCCCCACTGCACCCTGCAGTTCCCTTGGAGCTGCCACCTTTGAGGTCACTGGCCCCGCAGGTCTCATCCTTCTGCCATGTTTGGCTTTCTTGAGTGGAGGTCTCAGGAACCCCATCTCTGCACCATGCTTCAGTTGTGGCCAGTAATTTCCAGTTGTGGATGTACGATTTTCCTCCCGCTGACCAGGAGGGATGAACCCACTTAGGATTTACCCCGCCCCTTCCCTTGTGGAGAGATCTGGCTCCTGCCACCAAGTCCAGTCGAGGTGAACAGTAGAGCTTAAAATGCCCTGGTCCGGGAAGATCCCACATGCCGCGGAGCGGCTGGGCCGTGAGCCATGGCCGCTGAGCCGGAGCCTGTGCTCCGCAACGGGAGAGGCCACAACAGTGAGAGGCCCGCGTACCACACACACACACACAAAAAATCCTGCATCGTAAGGAGGGGCTAGGAGGATGTGTGTGGTGAGGGTATCAGTGATAAGGGTGGGAGATAGGTAGGGGGCAGGTGAGGTTGGAATTGGAGACAGCCCAGTTAACTGATGACCAAAATAACATTATTATACCAATAAAAATGTCAGTATTTCTAAACATAAAATAGCATGTTATACCAAACATCAGAAAACTGAAAACAAGTATTGCAATCACTGGATAGATCCCTCATGATTATTATTTTAAAATGGCCTATACAGTATTTTATACAGAGGGGTAAGCTCTCAAGCCTAGTCCAGTCATGGTTCCCATTTTCTCCCCTTCCACTCCCCAAGGCTCCTGATCCAGACTCCAGCTAATTCTGGGAAGGGGAGGGAGAGAGGCGAGGAGGAGGCGCACAGGGAAGTGTTGGTAAAGATATGGCTCCAGAGAACCAAGCCAGGAGTGACAGCAGCTGAGCTGGCCATTACAATACGCAGGTTTTCCTAAGTGCTGTGTGTGGCAGCCTTCTTGTGCCAGCACGGAAGTAAAATCTGGTTGAAGGGGGAGCAGGGAACTTTTATGATGCCCAAAGATTTCCTCAAAACAGATGCTTTTGCTTCATGGCAGCCTATTTCTGAAGGAGACAGCAGAGAGATAGACTTGCTGTCATTTAGAATGACACTGTCCCCGTAGTGAAATTGGCGAGCCAGAACTGGTAATGTGTTGAGGTGGTCTCCTAGTTTGGTTGGCTTCCTGGAAATGAAAAGCCTTATTTCTCTGAGCAGGTTTCCCTTTAATTATTGTGCTTTCCAGGGCCCCAGGCTTCAGCTTTACCCAGCCCAAAATAATTTGGGTCCAGGCTCCAAACAGGACTCCAACAGGGAGTGTAAAGACTCCAGTTCCTGAAATGGATATGTTTCTTTTCCCATCACCTCTATTCCCACACATGCCTATGACATGAATTTGAAATGCTCTGTTCACTTGAAGACTGCATGCTGTTTCAAGCCATCGCAACAATGGGTGACACACATTTAAATCGTCCCTTTTAGTGCAAAAGATGGGGCTACGCTAAGCCATGCTGTAATTAGCTTTGTATGTTTTTTGTCACTACCAGAGTCTGCCATGCGTGGAACCAAGATGAAATGCCATTTCCAGCTACTCTGACTCTGTGTGAGAATGTGTGTTTAGGCACTTATTTAAAACGTAACCACAGGCCAGTGTGCCTTTATTGAAGCACATGGATATCATTACTGCATTTGCATTTGGGTTGGAAGGAAATACAACAGTTAACCACCTGAAATCTCAGTAGACAAAAGGAGAACACCATAAAGTTTTACCACTGCGAGACAAAAGATTGCAAAATGTAAGTTCCATTAAAGAAGTTAGGAAATTATGTTATGTTACATACTTGAATAGTTCTGTCACAGAGTGATTAGTAGAGCTTAGTTATTACCTGTGACTAAAAGATTCCATTTCCACAAAGAAATTAGAATAAGAATTAGAAAAACGTCAGTTGTTACGTCTTTGATCCCAATCCCATTGTATTCAGACAATGCAAACAGAATTTCTCAAAATCTTTCAGTATGTAAAAACAATGAACTAGTATTACTATTTTGAATTTGTGTTGCCAGTTTTTTGCCTGCAGCGACAATGACCACCGTTAAGGTTTCTGTCCAACAGTTTTCCTCTTGATTAGGTGCTCCACAAGACTCATTTTCATGGAGAAAATCCCATTCAAGCCCTGAAAGATTAAAACATCTTAACCTTTAGTTCTAAATTTAGTTTCTCTGGGAAGCGAGTTGAGATCCAAAAGTCTTGAATGAAACCGAATGCTTTGGGAGACAGCTTGGGTTGGCTTAAATTAAAGCCTGTCTCCTGAGGGCTGTAGACACCACAAATAAAGCTTTCTCTACTGTGTTCTGCTACTGTATTCAATGCACTGAGTAACTCTTAATGTTCCTAGGGTTTCCTAAATGGCTTAGAAATAAAGCTAACAGAAGAGAGCAATATATTTCACTTAACTAACTTTAACAGCATACCCAAAGTTATTTCTTTTCAAAAAGCTCATGAAAGGCCTTGGTCAGAATTTTGGTGGCAATAGAAATACTTGAACAAGAATCTATCAGCTGCCTTTGAAGTCTCCAGACTTTAAGTACATTAAGAATGAAACACCACTCTGGATGCTATAACCTTTATAGGTCTTTATTTCTTTTCAACAACAACAACAAACCCAAAAAACACAAAGTCTCCAGTCTCACAACAACTGGAGGAAAACTCAGTAGAAACTCAACATTTTGTCAATGAGAAATACCTGATGTCATATATTTTGTTTAATAAAGACTGAGTTGGCTGTACAGTAAGCCAATTTGAGAATGTGATCTGTAACTCACAGTCTTAATTACATGGAGAAAAAAGTGAATGGGTTCATTAATGCTGTGAAAAGGAACAATGACCTATCTGCCAAGTGGCAAGGTGGAAATAATTAATCTGGTCAATTAAAAAGTAACAGATAATTTAAAATGCAAAGACTTCCAGGTGGTGCACTGGAATTGCAAATTCTTACTGCCAATGCTGGTCTTCTCAATAAATTTTCTTCATCCTTTCCTTTTCTTTTTGTTTTTTCTTTTTGCCATAGCTCAAATCTAATAGAAAAAAAATCTTTCTGAGCTATAAATCACCACTTGTTTCTTTATGTCTTATGTTCTAAAATATTTATTTATTCTAACATGTACTCCAGAAATCCTCCGGGGGTTACCAGGTCCTTACTACCAGCTCCAGAATTCCTTTTCTCTCTTTACTGGGGGTCTGTTATATCTTACTTTCCCTTCAAAATTGTTTGCCTTTTTTTCTGGAGTTTTAATAATATTTTTAAAGTGCTGGAGTCTGAGCCACACTATCTGGGTTATCTAATCCCATTTATGATTCTATAACCTTGAAGCTTGCCACGGCCTAGTTGTCAGCGCCAGGTTCTAAATACATAGGGTAGTGTATTTGCTCCACGGGACCGGAAATTAGTCAAACAGTTACTTTTCTACAAATGTTCATAATTCCTCTTGACATTTACAGGCAAGTAATAGTTCTTAGTCATAGAGTGATCTCAAAACAACCCAGGTTGCGCCACGGATGCAGGATGCTGGGGGCACTCTGCTTCATCCGCGCCCCGCCTCTCCGTGCGCTGCTGAGATGCGGAAAAAGGAACCTGTTGGTAGCTTAATCCTTTCCAGCTGGTCCAGACTTACTCCCAGGACAAATATTACTATCATGTTCATTTTCACCACGGCAAAGCTTTATAAAAGCTGCATACGAGTTTTTAAAAAAAAAAAAAAAAATGCACCAGGGAAGGCTGTTTCTATGGTGAGTGGCTGTAAATTTCTGGTTGCTAAGGAGGAAAAAAAAAATCTCATCTGAGAAAACCAAATGCTGCCGTGGTGAAGTGCGAGTTGAGAGTCTCTGTTGCCTAGGTGTTAGACTTGGCAAGTTAGAAATAGCTGGGGAGGCGAAAGACGCTTTCACTTATGTGCTCCAACAAAGTAGTACATATTGTCGGCTCCGCGGGAGGCGCGCGGCGGCCATATGTGCGTCGCCCAGCGAAATGGAATAAACAGCTGCTGCCAGGAATCCAGTTCCTGGCAAAGAGGCAAACCCAAGTCCGCCTGTTTCCAAAATAAAAATCACCAGAGGGATTCCCCTTCCTGCAGTTCCAGCGAGTAGCTTTATAAAAGCATAAGGCATCGCTGTATTGTGGTTTATAATAATCCCTTACATTTGTAAAGCATTTTACAGTTTACAAAGCTCTTTACGTACATTATCTCATTTGAACCTCATAACAGCCCTGGAGAGGACAAAGCACAGATACTGTGATTCGCTTTTCAGTTGAAAAAAGGAAGGTTCAGAGAATGATGGTGAGCCTGTGCCTTGCCCAGCGCTGGCTACTCAGAGACCTCCTAGGGCTATGGCAGGGGGTCCCAGTGAAGGGATCAGTTTTTGGGTAGTCGAAGTCCGAGCTGCACTTTTTCCCTTTGTGCAAACATCAGCTCCCTCTGCCAAAGGTCTTCGCCTGCACTTTTTGAAGCAGGAAGGGAAGCAAGTAGGTTGGAAGGGAGCAAGGGGCAAGGAGAAAAGGTCCTCTGCACTTCTACTGGATGTGGAATCTGGTTTGCCCTCGATGGCAGTCAGAGCCGCCATTTCATTTTCAGTATATACTGCAGAGATCAGCTAAGGTCACTCTGAGCTTCAAAACTGCAGGGAAGAAAGAACTTGGATATTGTTCAATTCATCTCAGACACCGCTGCCTCTGCACAACCCTTTGCAGAAAAACAGGCCTTTCTCCGGAAACTGCCCTGCTTGTGCTCATTGCAAAAGCAGATTTACAGAAGGGATCTACCAGAGACTTTTATCCAGAAGTCCCCTCTGACCTTAGGAGATGGTGAAACACTGGTACAGCAGAGCCCTGCCCCGTGGGATAGAGGACATCATGGGCAGATGCAGTGGTGGCCCATCATAGGCTGCTTTAGTTTTGAAATCGGGACTCACTTTCTGGCAGACACTTGGACACCTCACTAACATGTGCCTGGTTTCCTGGTCATGTCTCGCTGGGCCTGCTACAGTGCCTTGGGATTTCGTGGTCTTTGGTTCTAGCTGCAGAATCTGGCGATAGAATTTAGTGGTTAAAACACAGGTGCTAGGACCAAATGCCAGGGCTCTGTGCTTCCCAGCGGTGTGAGCTTGAGCAAGTTTACTTCAGCTTTTTGTGGTGCCAGAGGTGTGCCGTACCCGAACAGATGAGGCTATTAATAAAATCTGCTTCATGGATTATTGTAAGAATTAAGTGATTATTACCTGTAAAGTGCTTAGGGCAGTGCCTGGTGCAAAGTGAGTGCTCCATCAGGCTTTGTCAAATCCAGTAAGGCTGTGCATCAGGCAGCAGCAGCCTAGCTCCAGCCAGCCCTTTCCTGTTCCCTGGTGGTGTCCCAGTTTTGGAGAGTAGTGACATCAACTCCTTCCTGTGTCAGCTTTGTCCCAGATGTGCCTTCTCAGGATCCCCCAGGGAGATGCACAAACCAAGAGGCAACTTTGCTTCTCACAATTTGGTCCCTGATCTTTTCACTCTGCAAAGCGATCAGGGTTTACAGGAACACAATACATTTTATTTGACTGTATTTACATGGTTGGAGTCAAAGCAAACATTGCACCAGACAAAGGTAAACATACGAGGAAGACTATTCAAGGATGTTGCAATAGGGGAGCGAGGCCAGAACTCAGTCTGAAATCAACTCTGTTGAAACAAAGCATTGGGGGTGAGAGGGAGATCATGGGCCAAGGGAAAGTCACTTCTCATATCTTTACGAGGAGAGGTAGTCTTGTATCTTGGAGTGAGGTGCCCGCAGACGTTAGGCTCTTACTCTCCCACCGACCTGAAAGATGGCGGTGCTATCTGCTTGAATGATTACTTTTAAAGAGATGGCTCCCAGGTCCTTGAGAAATATATTCCTGGGTTGTCAAACTGTCAAGAGACTTTTAAAAAGATCTACATACATATATCTCAAAGGGGCAGAAAGAGAACTTATCATCACAAGTTTTATAAAGAAAATGCACTAGAAAAAGGGAAGTCAGGGCCTAGAGTCAGGAAGAAACCTATCCAAAGTTTAGGCAAGCTGAGGGAAATGTTAAGGCCATCTTGGTCATCTGTGTTTTAGAAATTGGATGGGAATTTGATGCAAAATGTTGCTTCCACAGACGTCCCTTGGAAGGCGAACAGAAACAGTGCAGTTTCCCTCTGAGGCCATGATAAAGGCCCAGTTTCTTTTGGTTACCAGTGTCCAGTCTTAGCCCTTTCCTCTTTCAGAGGATAGCTAACTCTCACTGACTAATAAGGAGAAAGCCTCATTTTACTTTCTGTCTTGAGCCTTCTGACACCTGGTCCACTCAGTAAGGAAACATCTCTCCCCTGGACCAGAGATGGACATTCTGTCCTTGAGTTCATCAAGGCTCTGTGGTTTTGGAAAGAACTACATAGCAGAGGAAAAGTCAAGACTCTAGCCAATTTGGAATTTGCCCTGAATCTCAAAGGGGATGCACTTTAAAGATGTAGGCCTCCTCAGAGGAAGAAGACCCCTTGTGGATTCCCACTCCCAACCTGAGTCCCAACTAGCTCATCAGCCCTCAAGTGCACACCCATTTCCTTTGGGAAAACTCCACTCCCATCCATTCGTAGTCATCTGGTCTACAGAAACCATCTGGGACTGCAGCACAATGGTTAGTGATGCCTCTTGCTGTTTAAACCTCATGAAGCAGCCAGGGATGAGGGCTCCTTGTTACATGGAGATGGGTAGTAGACCTGGAGTCTGCTGGTCAGATTCATTTTTCATGATTTCTACCAGGGTAAGCTACAAGCATGCCCATTCCTTCACCCCTTATGTTCTATCAGTCTTTCCCAATGGCCATATTAATTTTCAGGGATGATACAGTCTAAGTTGATATTGAGAAGTATTTCTCAAACTTGCAAGTCCCCTTTCTCTTCTCTCCCACTTTTCCCTCTCCTCCCTCTTCCCCTGAGACAGTGAGCCCCATTTTTGTTCAGAACAGTGTTTAATTTCTTTTCTTCTCTGCCCTGGGGTGAGCTCGGGGTGGGAATGAGAAGATGACTGGAATATTGAAGGAGCTGCATTACCCAAGGGCCATCCCTACCCTCCTTAGGGCCTTTTGTGAGCGACAATGGGGTGGGAAGGTTGCCAGTTCTTGCTGTAGCCCATGGGCTTTTGGCTGTAGGAATAATCCAGAGTTATAGTTAAATTGCTATATTTTAGCCTCTCAAAGGAACCACTTTCAGCCTTAAAGCAGACTCTGACCAGCAGAAGACAAGGGTTAAGGGTCAAGAGAGTTTTGAGTGAGACACAGTAGAACACTGGGGCCCCTTTGTTGTTTGCCACATGCAGGTCTGATTCGGGTCAGGATGGAGCCCCCAACAGCAGGAGTGCACACTAACTTTTACCCCAGGCAATGCTTTAAGAAGGACTCACTTGCTTCTCATGTCGGTTCTAAGAGGTTAGAGCATTCTTAGAGCAGCCACAGTATAAAGAGCACGGGACTCTGGACATTTGGGGCAGAGATAAAAAGCATGCTGGATGGTATGTGACCAGACACGGGCTCTGACCTGGAGCTTAGAAGGCGAGAAAGGACTCAGCTTCACAGAAGAGGCCCACAGGCTGCCGTCTGAGCTCTAGGAAGACACAGGCTCTTGACTCGCAGTAGGCCACAGCTGACTATGTTCAAAAGGCTAACTAACCAGTGAGTGGCCAGGTAAGAAATGCATGCAGTAATATGAATGGCCTCAAAAATGCCCAGCCCAGGGACTCCCTTGATGGCACAGTGGTTAAGAATCTGCCTGCCAGTGCAGGAGACACGGGTTCGAGCTCTGGTCCGGGAAGATCCCACATGCCATGGAACAACTAAACCCATGCGCCACAACTACTGAGCCTGCACTCTAGAGCCCATGAGCCACAACTACTGAGCCTGTGAGCCACAACTACTGAAGCCCACGTGCCTAGAGCCCATGCTCTGCAACAAGAGGAGCCACCGCAATGAGAAGACCGCGCACCGCAACGATGAGTAGCCCCTGCTCGCTGCAACTAGAGAAAGCCTGTGTGCAGCAACAAAGACTCAATGCAGCCAAAAAACAAAAACAAAAGTGCCCAGCCCAAAGCAGCGACATCATTTTCGATGCCCAGTGCAACATGAAAATGTGAAGTCCCTTGTTCATAAATTATTAAGAATTTCAAAACAGTGCAGCAGAGGATTAAGCCAAGCACAGGGGCCCTTCTGTGTGTAGAGCCTTCTGTGATTGTACAGCCGTCCATGAACTTGGCCCTGTGTCTCCAGCAGAATTAATCCAGATGTGTAGGATGCACCATCAAAACTCTTTTCTGCATTAATCTTACATAGCAGTCAGAGAAAGCACTTTGTCCTCTCCACAGAGCAGTGATATCGGAGTAGTGGTGGGGTGGGCCTCCCCAGGGTCCAGTCTGAACAAAGGTGTCTTTTCTCTGCAGTGGAGACTGACTCCCTGCCCCTCTTCCTTCCTTTCTTTTGTGTGTGTGTGGGGTCCCTATTTTAATTTATCTGCTGGTATCCGTGCCTGATCTGGAGTTGCCTTTGTTCTGTGAAAAGGCTTCCCTTACATATGATTTCTTTCCCACCTCCCTTCTTCTTAGCAAACACACAGCTCTTTAAAAGACTTTTTTTTGGCAAGTTTTGTGGGCTTTTATTAGATATACACTGTAATTCAAAACGGCGATTACATGATGTCTGGCTTTCCCTGAACTCAAATTTAATATTCTGAAAAATGGGAAGCTTTATTGCAAGGCTGAAGTACACCAGAAGTGGGGGACTTGGGGGTGAGCACTTGTGGGCCTGCTGATTGCTTTCATTCCACCTCCTAAAATCTCTACCTGGCCATGGTTTGATACTTATTAACCTCCACTTTGCCTTTTAGATTGACTTTTTCATCCTCTTGAATTATGTTCATTACACAACGGTTATAAACATTTTTTAGAAGATGAATCATTCATAATTCTACAACCTTAATACTCCAACTTTTCACCTTTCCACATTCTCTTACTGTCCTGGATTATATATTTTTTGATTGTCGCATTCATAATGGAGTTATAGCTTTTTGTCCTGGTGTAGTTGAATTTTAATCCCTTCTATACTCATAAAGGTAAAACACATGTATAAACTTAAAGGAGATGAATGAACAATAAAGCAAACAAGAAGCCTTAGAATTGCCTGCAAATAGAAGCAAAAGCAGTAATCATTTGGAGGCAGAGAGCCTAATAAAATAGAACTGAAGTGATCTTAGCAATTACTGACTCTGTGCCTTTATTTTACAGAAAAGGAAACTGAGGCCCAGACGTTAAATAACCTGCCACACAGCTCCTAGGGGGCAGTCAGGACTAAACAGCTGCAAATGACTTTTTAAAAATAAAAGCTGAACAGTATTATTTCCACACTAGTGTCTTTCAGTGGAGCTTAAGTTCTTTGAGTGTCTATCCCTCATTTGTGATTCGAGGGAGTTGGAACAGATGCTCTTAAAAATCCTTCTAGCTCTAAAACTTTGAATCCCACTTGAAGTGAACACAACTGGACCCCTGCCTAGTCAGTGCAGAACACACATAATGAAAAGTGTGGTAACAGTTAGAACATTCACTATTTTAGCTTTTAGCAAGATGTGTTGAACCCTGGCTCACCAGGTCCTTAGGAAATCTGAAGACTGGATCTCAAACTGGATTGTGACAGCATGTCCACTGCCAGACTGATCCCTAGGCTAGTGGTCTCATTTTAAAATTAGTGATGCAGAGAAAAGTGACAGGGTGTTAAGCAGACAAACGGATGAGCTATCCTCTTTCGACTGGAGTAAACCATCCCTTCAGCCTTTCAGAATACTTTTCAAGCCGAGTGAGACCCCCTCTACTGGTAGGATCCATCATCCACCAAAAAATCAGAACTTGGTAGGTTTGTGAGAAATGGAAAAAAAGAAAAAAAAAGTCATAGGATCAGAACAGATCAGAATGGCAAGGAAACGTGAAGAAATGGCTAGTCTAAAAATATCAGCTTTTCAGACAAGGAAATGTGGATCTAGAAAATTTAAAAGTGTTTTCTCATAAATTTGTTAGTAAGATTCTTCTGAGGAAATGTTCACAGTAGGTGGCAAAAATCTCTGTATTAAA
The DNA here is from genome assembly GCF_011762595.2 of Tursiops truncatus. Lineage (NCBI taxonomy): Eukaryota > Metazoa > Chordata > Mammalia > Artiodactyla > Delphinidae > Tursiops > Tursiops truncatus. The sequence goes on along the minus strand of NC_047040.1, from coordinate 55,364,977 downwards.
ATGTGAAGTTCGCTTTCTGAAAATAGAAGACCCTTGACAAATACTTACTGAGTCAAAAATGGGTAAAAATCCCACTTCTGCTCAGAGGAGAGTGGGTTCTCTCACCCTCACACGAAATTCTGTTCTCCATTTGCTAAACCAAAGTTTCCTAAATTGTAGTCATTCAAGTCGCATGCTTCTTGCCACAGCCAAGTACTAAGTGTCTTAGTATTTAATACTTTTCAATCAAGTAATTTTTTATTTTAACCTCATCCTATGCAATAGAATGCATGAAATTTCAGGTTTGATGTATCTTGTGTGTGTGTGTGTGTGTGTGTGTGTGAACATGCATACAGTAAAATGAGTGCATGGCTGTTAAACAATGTTCTTTTGTGTGCCAACTAAATTCATCTCATTTAATTATCTTGTGCATTTATCGTGCTTTAGAAAATACTGAGGTAAATATATCTCATGTTTAAGTCATGTAAATATAGTAGCCGTAATTTCATCTTTCCATTAAAGGCAAGTTGTTTATTGCCTTTCTTCACCTGGTCTCTCCCTCGTGCCTTACCCTCTGTCTTGAAGTCTTCCTTCATCCCCTTTCCATTCTTTCACAGTCTTTTAGTTCAGTACTCACATTTCCTTTTCCCCAGGGAGGTGAGGAAAACTTTGCCTCTCTACGGCCCACTGGGGACTGTGCCTCATTTGATATTGAACTCCAGGAAACCATATTGAAACAAACTGGTATTTGACAGAATGAATAAAAAGACCTTTGTATTCTTGTCTTTTTCTAGGAATTGGGGCTTGAGGGATATTGAAAAGTGGTGTTATTTCTATTTCATCCTTATAGTTAGCCTTCTCTGAGGAAATGGCACATAAACACAGAAAGTCCAATTTATAAAAACACATTTAATAAATGATTCCTTGAGGAATATACTGGAGAGTCTGTTTTTGTTCAGGCACTGTGAAAGCTCTAATACCTGTAGGGGAGAATGGAGATGAGATAAAGGTTGATCTTCATGAAATCTTTTCCTTTATTAAACATTCCTGTGGAATTAATTGAAGCTTTGTTTTTTCAGGAATAAAGGGGACCATTATGCATTTATTGCTGGATGAATACACTCAATTCGCAGTTAGTTATACCTTGGTACCAGTATGAACTCTCATTATTTACAGTGGATTATCTGTATTGAAGCTGATCTGAAAAAGATCAGTTTTGAAATCTCTTGTCATTATAATCTGTTTTCTCTGCTTTAACCTATTGTATCATCTCTGTTGACCCTTAATGAGAAGTGAATAAATAGCCTTTTAACACAAAATATTTATATTTTTAAGCTCAGAAGGAGCTGCTCCAAATTCAAGCTGTTTTATAGTAAGAAGTGCAGAACAGGAAGTTATGTAGAAAACTCTTCTCCCAAAGGAAAGAATGTCAGTGATCGGATTTTCATTTTGGTAATATTTGCATAGTAGTTTCAGAATCATATGGAAAATTTTTACAGAACAGTCCATGATAAGCCAAACATAAATTAAAACTAAAGTTACAGCAATACTTTCCTATTCTGGGAAAGCTTAAGCATCTTCAGTCCTAACAACAGTTGATTTTAAAAACACTAATGCAAGACTCTGGGACCCTTGGGGAGGAGTGGGTGCTCTGCATTTACTGTGGCTCCCCAAAGAGGTTCTTTCTGATGGCAAACAGATGGAAACCCTATAGAGAGGCAGATTTCCGCTGCAGCTATCACAGGGATATACCGTGCCTTTGAAATGACATCAGCCAGGAGGAAATCAGTGACTGGAGTTTCAGATTTCATAGAAGGATTTTGCTTTGCTTTTTGTGGGCCCAAGGATGGCAGGCGGAGGCAATAAATTCTGTCTTAGAACCTCTCCTGGTAGATGTTTAAAGAGATTGTATGAATAAATCAACTGTCCCAATCCCCGGATGTGATAGGGACTATCCGGTTTGAATTTGAATTTTTTTCATCTTTCTTATACAGAACTGGTATAAGCCAACAGCTCAGAATAAGTTGGGCCTGATGGGTGGAATGCAGAGCTGGTGGGGATTATCAAGAACTAAAGTATTTATTTTTCATGAAGTTATTCCTATAACCAGGTTTATGACTGGAAAGGGCCAAAGCTGAAATACTGCAGTACATAGATTAGCATTTCTCACCAGAGAAAAGATGAGGTTGCCTCAGTTTAACACGTAGGTTTACTGTTCATGAATAAATACTGCTGTTGTTTCCATTTTCATCTTTATTCTTCTATTATTATTGCGCTTTTACTGAAACAGTCTTACATGAATGTGGAGGAAATTCTGAAATTGAGGAATATGTTTTCTGGATGAGTCACTATACACATTCGTGTTTATCTTATGATTTTGCCAAAAAGCAGTGAGCAAGCCTTAGACTTAAGGCAGTTCATTTGGGTGGGGCAAAACAATTCTCATATACTTGTACATAAGTGAACGTTCACCCGAGAATACGAAGGCACACCCACTTTCACGAGTAGCCACTGCAATTTCAAAAGGCTGGATGAGCAGTTAATACTGATGAAATCAAGGTTTCAGGCAATGTCTTTACAAAGGTCAACTAACTTTGTCCTGTTCACTGGTACATAAGGAGTGGCACTGGATCTCAAGGAAGACTGGGTGACTAACAGGGATTTGCATAAAAATTCATCGCCTCCTGGACAACACTCAAAATGTATGACCTAAATATGATGAGTGTGGTCTGTGTGCTTTTAGACACAAGTAACAGAGAAATCTGGCTCAAATAAGTTTAAACAATAAGATAATTTATTTTTTTTTCCATTTTGAAGGAGACCCAGAAGTAGGTCAGGCTCTAGGATAGCTATTACAATGGCTTAAAGATGTCATCAAAGACTCAAGTTCTTTCTTTTTCTTTGATATCTTCAAAGTCACTTTCACCCTTAGACTGGTTTCTGTCATGGTCGTAAGATGGCGGCAGCAGATTCAGATCAACAATACACAGAGAAAGAGTCCTTCTTACATCCTTTTTGTTTTTTTAGGAGATGAAGGAAACTTTCTCAGCAACCCTTCAAGAGACTTCCCATGCCTTGGAAAAGATTGGTTCACATGGTTATTTCTAAATCAATCATGAAAAGGGGAGTTGCAACAATGGCCTTAGATCAGTGGTTCTCAACCTTGGCTGCATTTTGAAAGTTGAGAAAAATACTGATATCTGGGTCCCATTCTCAGAGATCCTGGGATGCAACCTGGGGCACTGAGAGTTTTAAAAGGTGATTTCTAATGTATAGCTAAGCATTTGAGAACCATAAATTTAGACCAAACTTCTGGAGGTGGGGGTAGAATAGGGGTAGGGAATGGATATTGGATTATAAACCACCATAACCATTAAATTTTATTGTATTTGCAATGTAAATTTTAAAATGTTAATATAGAAATCCACACATGGGATTGGAGTCAAGTTTGGAGGAATTCATATTTATAGGGAGACCTGATGAATGTGGTCCATTTTAGGAGAACAAATTAGATGCATCCAAAGCTAATCAAAACCATTTATAAGAATGGTTATGATATTAAATAATCAGCAGCAATGAACGTAGTAAAAGTCGTGGCTCTGGAAAACGAAATGCTTAGCATTTTATAGGGTCAGAATAATTTGGAAAAAAAAAATCTAAGGAGTGAATGAGGTCTAGTGGAAAGAGCACAGGAGCTGAGCCGGAAGCCCTGGATTCTGATTCTGGCTTGGCTACTATTTGCTCTGGGGCAAGTTGTATTAATGTCTGTGAACCTCAGGTTTCTGATTGAAGAGGTGAGCTAGTCCAAGCCCCGGGCTCATTGTTGCAGATGCATTCCAAATGTTTATCATAATACCCAACTTGTAACTTAAAGAATCTATTTAAGTCATATTTACAAATACTGCAGAAGAATGCATTTATGGTTTTCCATTTTATAGTCCACACTATTATTTCCAGAATAATTTTACAGTTTTGCCAGTCATTTCATTATAAATCTCATATACATTGTCAGAAAGTCTCCTTAGTTTCTGAAAGGGGCTAATAACTACTCTCAACATCTTGGTCAGATCATGTGTAGCTCATGACCATTCTTTGGCATTCTGTTGAAACAGTTTATATGTAATGAATCAGTACGAAAACAAAAGACCTGGAAACAAAAATGCTCTACTAACTACTTTTTCTTGTAAACGCACAAAACAATGGCATTCATTGGCATATGTAGGTATCAGGTATTTCCTCGTAACAGAATTCTTTTTAGCAATGTGTTTTTTTTTTAAATTGGAGTATAGTTGATTTACAATGTTGCATTAGTGTCAGGTGTACAGCAAAGTGATTCAGTTATACATAAACATATATTCATTCTTTTTTAGATTATTTTCCCGTATAGATTGTCACAGAATATTGAGTAGAGTTCCCTGTGCTATACAACAGGTCCTTGTTGCTTATCTATCTTATATATAGTAGTGTGTGTATGTTCATCCCAAGCTCCTGATTTATAAACCACCCCCCGCCACACACACACCACGTTTCCCCTTTGGTAACCATAAGTTTGTTTTCGATATCTGTAGGTCTGTTTCTGTTTTGTGAATAAGTTCATTGGTATCGTTTTAAAATTAGATTCCACATATGAGTGATATCATATGACACTTGTCTTTCTCTGTCTGACTTACTTCACTTAGTATGATAATCTCTAGGTCCATCCATGTTGCTGCAAGTGGCATTATTTCATTCTTTTTTATGGCTGAGTAATATTCCATTGTATATATGTACCACATCATCTTTATCCAGTCCTCTGTTGATGGACATTTAGGTTGCTTCCATGTCTTGGCTATTGTAAATAATGCTACAGTGAACATTGGGATGTATGTATCTTTTTAGATTATGGTTTTCTCTGGATATATGCCCAGGAGTGGGATTGCTGGATCATATGGTAGTTCTATTTTTAGTTTTTTAAGGAACCTCCATACTGTTCTCCATAGTGGTTGTACAAATTTACATTCCCACCAACAGTGTAGGAGGGTTCCCTTTTCTCCACACCCACTCAAGCATTTATTGTTCGTAGACTTTCTGATGATGGCCATTCTGATCGGTGTGAGTTGATACCTCATGGTAGTTTTGATTTGCATTGCTCTGATAATTAGCAAGGTTGAGCATCTTTTCATGTGCTTTTTGGCCAATCTGTATGTCTCTTTTGGAGAAATGTCTATTTAGATTTTCTGCCCATTTTTGGATTGGGTTTTCTTTTTTGACATAGAACTGCATGAGCTGTTCAGAGATTAATCCGTTGCTGGTCACTTTGTTTGCAAATATTTTCTCCCATTCTGTAGGTTGTCTTTTCATTTTGTTTATGGTTTCCTTTACTGTGCAGAAGCTTTTAAGTTTAATTAGGTCCCATTTGTTTATTTTTGTTTTTATTTTCGTTACTGTAAGAGGTGGATCAAAAAAGATATTGCTGCGATTTATGTAAAAGAATGTTCTGCCTATGTTTCACTCTAAGAGTTTTATAGTGTCCAGCCTTACATTTAGGTCTATGATCCATTTTGAGTTTATTTTTATGTATGGTGTTAGAGAATGTTCTAGTTTCATTTTTTTATATGTAGCTGTCCAGTTTTCCCAGCACCACTTATTGAAGAGACTGTCTTTTCTCCATTTTATAGTCTTGCCTCCTTTGTCATAGATTAATTGACCATAGGTGTATGGGTTTATTTCTGGGCTTTTTATCCTGTTCCATTTATCTATATTTCTGGTTTTGTGCCAGTACCATACTGTTTGATTACTGTAGCTTTGTAGTATAGCCTGAAGTCAGGGAGTCTGATTCCTCCAGCTCTGTTTTTCTTTCTCAGGATTGCTTTGGCTATTCGGGGTCTTTTGTGTTTCCATATAAATTAAAAATTTTTTGTTTTAGTTCTGTGAAAAATAATGTGTTTCTGTTATGATTTGATTCCTGAAGCTTTTGCTTTACAGTGTTAGTGTGTGACCATATCTTGAGATATATACACTGTATTTCCTGACTTAAAGAGGAACTAAATGTCTTCTAGTCTCCAAAGTATATATTCTCCTTTCCGTATATGAAGTGCATAAATTATAGGAGATGGCTTTGGAAAATTTGGAATAACTGGAACCAAGAGGTTGAGTCTTCCCAGAATAGCCTCTCACCATATGCAGCAGAGACAGAAGTACTAACCAGCCAGTAATTTCCTGGTGAGTCTTGACAAGCTTTTCTAGAGTCTGTGGACGCTCTGTGGACATACTTTTTAGAGCAGTTGCCGTGAGTGCTGGTGAAACCTTAAGTCATGTGTCTTTTATCTTATGCATTTGCCTCTTGTAATAAAATAACTGGAAACAAAATAATAATAGCAATAAATGCTTGCTCACATAGCTTACTTGGGTCCTGTTAGCACAGTGCAATTTTAGCCATTTGCTCTTTTGAACTGAGGTATCCAGTCATTGACAGTGATGTGCTTACTTTCACAAATATGTGCAAATTTCACTTTTGGACAAGGACTTGGACTCAGTGTACATGTTCACCTAATAATATTCACAATCAAGTTATTGTCTGGTCCTACTTTAACAAATGCTTATTTTTCATGATAGAAATATGTATAGAACTCTATTTTCTAATATTTTTTCCCTATGAAGGCAATTCCTTTTCTATTATGTACGTATTTTGTTGTAGACAAGATTTCAGTATGTGATGGATTAATCTTGGCCCAAATCCAAGGGAGGTGATTTAATTAAACAGCCAAAAGAACCTCAATTAATAGAGGGATTCAGGTATAAAATAATCTCCTCAAACTGCCCACACACAGCCTCCTACCAAGACAATATTAAAACAAGACCACATTATACATGATATAAAAAATATTCAATATAAGTATGATTATGGATGCAGAAAAGCAAGTATACACTAGAGTTCAGAGTATAATTAATTCCCAATGTCATGGAACATTTTAAATAATAAAAATATTGTACATCTTTTTCAGTCACTGTTTTTCTGTTGAGGTCAAAGAGAGTTTAAAAGAAAGTATAGGGGGCTTCCCTGGTGGCGCAGTGGTTGAGAGTCTGCCTGCCGATGCAGGGGACACGGGTTCGTGCCCTGGTCCGGGAATATCCCACATGCCGCAGAGAGGCTGGGCGTCCGGAGCCTGTGCTCCGCCACCGGAGAGGCCACGACATTGAGAGGCCCGTGTACCACACACACAAAAAAAGAAAGTATAGGAATTACTGCAAGGATACAAATAAAGCTCACTGTGTTCTACAAAATATACAGATCCAGTGTTTTAGGTGATTCCTTTCAAAATTTTCTTCTGGCTTTACTAATTTGAGAGTCACTTTTTATTGATAAATGTGATTTCAATTTGCAAAGATGCATGGTTAAATGGTTTCTAAAGTCACCTTGATAATCATAGTGCTAGCTTACCTGACACTTATCGCTAAAACGTTGGTATGCATATTTTATACCAGCTTGTGGTTTCAACCGCCAGCTATCAGAAAAGTGTCCCTGTAATTGACAAAAGGGAGAAAATAAAAGATAAAAAGAAAAAGGAAAGGCGGGGTGTGGTAAGGGAGAGAGATTTTTCATTTCTTATCTTGTGATACATTCTGTAGCAGTAAACACTACTACCTCCTAAATAGACCTTTTGAAGGCAAAAAAAGAAACAGCTCCAAAAAAAGCTTTATAAACTGGAAATTGTCCTCCTGCTCATTGTGGCTTTGTCCTTTTGGAAAGTCTGCATGACCTCCTTGTATTAAATAAAACAAGGGTGTGAGGACTGATGACTTGATTGAATGAGTTATTTACAGAAGTAGCTCTGGCATCTGTTATCCATTACTGCTGTTCTGTTAATGGCAGCAGACCTTTGATTAACTACTGAGATTTGGACATGAAGGGGATCCAAGGTGGGTTGTGAAGTAAATCACATAGCTAAAGCTCCGTTTCATCTTCACCTCAGTGTTCCTCTCTTTCCAGATTTCTGGCAAACCAGCAGTTGGAGGCCTCCAGGGGTAGGAGAGACTCTAATTATTTCAAGAATAATTGATTTTAAAAATGCATATTATAATAGCCTGTTAATAAAACTCCTGGAGTATATATCATTTATGTATCATTTTTGGTATATCATCTTGGGGAAGAATTAAAATCACATCTCCCCATCCCCAACAAATAGACATTAGTAGATAAACTAAAAGAGGGAAGTTAAGAGAATTAATTTCTAAATATTTACAAAATTCTTGATTTATGCACAACCATAGCAGAGAACGAGGACTGCCTTACAGTACATTCATAGCTAGAGCTGTAAGCAAATCTCCAAGTGAACAAAAAGACAAAAATGCAAATTTCTTAGTAGTAGTCAAAATGTTATAGCATCCAACAATAACAACAAACATCTACCTGAGGGGTTAATGTTTACTGTCATAGTCAAAATACCATAAAACATTCATTTATAATACAAATATATATTGTGTTCCTTAGTGACTTGTTTATATATTCAGGTCGTAAAAGAAGGCAACTTTCTTCTATATGACTTATACAGAATCAGATGTTATAGCCAGAAGTAACTGTGAAGAGCATCTAGTAGTTCGAATGATTGGGATCTCAAGGGGTAAATGAATTTCTTAAGTCCTAAAACTTAATTTTGGAAAGTCTGGAACTCATACCTTAGTCTTTTCATTATCAGTTTGGTGCTCATTTTCACCTATACTGAACACATCACAAAGTGTCCACACTTGATATTTGTTAGTATTCACAAGGAGGCACAACAATTCTGGAAAATAAAAAGTGCAATATGAAGGGAAATTTTGATTATAAAACTTAAAACCAACCAAGCAACCAAATTATAGAAGAAAAATGAAGTCATGGACCAAACTTCATACCTGAAAAAAACCAATTCTCATTCAATACTTCTAAAAGAGCTTAGGCCAGGGTCCGAACTCGACTTTGCTGAGACCCAGAAAGTTGAAGGACTAAAAAATGAAGTGGAGGCAAAAATTAAAGTGAGAATTGGTCTTATCGGACAGCACGGTCTGTCCTGAGATGGCGCAATGCACCTATATTTATTTGCTGCTTGAGAAATGGTCCAGCCATGGACCATTACATATTGGTCACCAGATGAATGCAAACATACCCACTTTAGCAGTTCTTTGGCTCATGCCACACCCTTTTCTACAGCCTAAAGTAGAATAGAAACTGCTATTTACGGTTACTTGCTTATACAAAGATGTCACTCTAGCAATTGTTGCTTGGGGGCAAGACCTGGTGACTGTTACTGGCAGAGAGAATGCAAAAGTGATTTAGCTCATACTGCATGCTCCCTACTCTTCTTAAAAAAATGGAAAAGTTCATCAAATAATATTTGTTATTATAATTTTAAGTGTACAGAGTTCAAATGTAACAACTGTAAAGTTGTCAAGGATAAATACAGATTTTTTAAATGTGTGAAATGGGAGTAACGAAGCTATTTAGATAAAAGCCATTATCAGACATTACTACATATTCCAACCTATAATCTCATGAATCAAAGCTTTTAACTGTCTGGATTCAACTGTGACTGTATTCTTTCCAATATGCATTCTTTCTTCTCCCAGGGGTTGTTCAGTAACAGCAGGTGTGTTGAGTGTGCATCCCAGTTAACATGCCAACAGGAAAACCAAAACTGTAAAATATTTATTTCTTTACATGCTCCAGAAGTTAATTTGTAATAGAAGGAACCACTAGGTTTGGAAAGGAGTCCTTTACTTGAGTGAGGACACTGTATGTTTTCTATACTTCTTAAGCAAATGGAAAATTTCCTCCAATGTACAGCATATTAATTCATTTAATAATGCCTTCAGAGTTTCCTTCCAAATATGAGACCATCACCATCAACTAGATAAATGGTACCAGCTCGGATAACAGGCTAGAGGATGACATAAATTCCAGCCCATGCAGTAGAAGTCACTATGAGCCAAATTCTCACACAGATTACAATAGAATTTCAGTACCCAAAGATGTCATGCTACAGAAGAATTATTCTCAGCATGCTTTATCTGGGCACCTATCTAGCTGTTTCCTCTGTGAAAGAAAAAGAAAATTATTATAGCAGGAATTCCTACTGTTCATCAAGAGCTATTAGGTTGATCCATGGGAATTGCTATTTTTATAGGCTGAAAACTTTCAAAATCAGCAATTTCATATGATTCAACCTAATGCTTTTGACTTTTTCTAAACCAGATCAAGTGAGCATGGCAGTTACTTTTATGAAGAGCAAAGGTGTAAGGGGTTGGGGAAACAAACAGTAAATCTCTTGTAGCTTACAGAAAATTAAATGTCTATGCAGAATGAGTGGGGTTCACAGTGAGAACCCCCAAACACTATTGAGTTTTGACTATGAAACTGACATTATGAGTCTAACAGATAAGTTTTCAGAATCCATTGATACCATTCTATGGTATGAGTAGGAGAGTTTGATAGGGTCATTGGAATAGCATAGAATATTTTTCCTTTTCCAAAAAGCTACAACATAAAAACAAAGTCCAGTATTAATGTGTCTTAAGTAGAAACAAGAACTAAGAACCAAGTTCTAAGGGTACTTGTTATTAATCACTGTTAAAGATCAATTATGCAAAGAGTAAGATTATACATTCAAATTATTCACAAATGGACACAAGAAAACCATAGAAATTTGTCAATTGTTTATTGTCTCCACACCATAGCACCATAGTTTTACTATGGCACAAGATTTCCTACTGAATCTTACAGATTAAAAAAAAAATTTAGAACATAAGGAATTCTTGTTAGATAAAGCATTACAATTGTATTGGAAAATTCTGCCAAGACATACTAAAATCTATGCAAAATGTATGCATTACTAATTAGTGTTACTTAAGGGTAAATTGTTGAAGTATAATGTGAAACCCTATTACTAATGTCCAGATGTTCTATACATTAACTGAGTTCTGGATTTGATAGTGCCTGGTCTCTGGATGATATAATCTTCTCATGCAGGATTTTTTCAGGATATAGCAAAACACAAAAGATACAATGGAGAGAGAACATAGGCATTACAAATACTATTAGACACACTTCCCCATTCATTTTTGAATTTTTCATAAATCCTTCTAGGGTTCAAGTTCTTTTTATTATAATTCTTTTGTGAGGTTTCTCAAAAGATACATCAAAATTATTTTAATTATAATTTTAAAGTGTACAAATTTCAACGTATCACAAATGTGAAGATGCCAAAGGACAAACACAGATAAAAGAGTTGCAAATATGTATAGTTAACAGAGCCATTTTGATAAAAGCCATTATTAGACATTACTACATATTCCAACCTATAATCTCATAAATCAAAGCTTTTAGTTGTCTGGATTCATAAGTGACTGTATTCTTTCCGATATGCATTCTTTCTTCTTCCAGGGGTTGTTCAATAACAGCAGGTATGTTCCTGCCGTAAAGTTCACAGTGTTCTAGAAACTGGACACATTCTTGAATAACACTGTCACGAAGCACAATCATGTGTTTTGACATGTTTTCTAGTAATGACAGGAAGCATCTTTTGGCGTAATACCAGGTATCAGTTCCCAGTTTTTTATTATAAGGTTCCAAGCTTTTGATAACCCGAGAAATACCAAAGTCATAATTACCTTTGGCACAATAGAGCGTCCCTATCACCAAATTCACAATGCAGAGATGGTAGATTTTCTTATCTGGGTCCTCATAGGAGAGCTGCTCTTCCTCCTTTTCAATCTTCCTCATCAACTCCTCGGCTTCTTCGTTTTGACTTGTCATAATATATGAAACACACAGGTTAGCCAGCACAATAGCACTGACATTCAGGATGTTGTCATAATGCTTCTTGACTATGGGCTCATAAAAACCTATGGCTTCTGTGTATTTGTTTTCCTGCATGAACAGAACATGAGCCACATTCAGCTTCCACACATCATGATCATTACAGAATTCCACAGATTTGCGGAAGATCTTTTCCACCATTCGATAATTTTCAAGGTCCCAGTAGATTTTGGCCTGGGCCATCAGCACGGGAATATACTTCTCAAGGGTGTCATCATATTCATTCACTGCCTTTTTGACAGCTTCATCATCTCTGTTGTGTCTTGCTTCCTGTACTTGTTTGGTGAGTCTCCGGAGCTGTTCAGTCAGCATCCCTGCTAGCCCATCAAGCTTAACAAAAGCCTCTTCAGGAGCTGTCTGGCAAGTGATCATGGCATCCAAGAAGTCATAGAGATAGGGTGTGAGGAACTTGTAAGTCAAATGGGCATTCTCTGCCAGGACATCTGCTGCCAGGTCAAAATACTCATATTTACAGTAGAGCAGCAACAGGTTGCCAAAGGTCTCTGGGGGAAAGGGATTCTGTTGGAGCAAAAACTGTAGCTTCTCAAACCCTTCTGTAGGCCTGGCATCCATGTTCATTAGCGCCTGGTTGTGCAGGGTCACAGGGTCTAACTCTTCCTCTGCTCTCGGAGGCATATCTGTGAGGGTTTCCTGGGCCACCTCATAGTTTCTCAGTTGGTATTCTATGGCGGCCTTGAGGTTGAAGGCTTCCACCAGAGCGGTCTGGTGAAGGACTAAGGTGTTGCCAACACTTCGAACATCAATGCCCTCAGTGGTCATGCCCACACCCAGCTCTGGGTGCTGGCGGATGCCGTGCTCAATAATGTCGGCGATATGCTTCAGTGCGGATGCATACTGCCGGCTGCTGTAATAGGCCAAAGCCAGGTTGTAGGAAAGGTCAGGCCGGTAGCCCGAAGCCTGCAAGGCAGCAGAGAACTTGGAACACGCGGCTTCATAATGCCCCTCCTTGTAGAGCAAACAGCCCAGGTTGACCTGGCCATCGAGCTCGTTCTCGCCACCACTGTCTTCTCCTTCCCCACTCAGTAGCTGCTCCACCAGGCTCCTGGCCCCGGGCAGATCGCCCTCACTGTACTTGATCGCGGCTTGGAGACGGAGGACCCGATTGTGGTAGGCGGGGTTGTCCAGGAGGAGGAAGGCGACGCGGGTGGCCTCTGGGTAAAGGCAGGCCTTGTACAGGGCCTGGGCCTGGTAAAGGCGGTACTGCTCCAGCTCCGGGTGCAGCTGACCCAGCTGCTCATAGCACTCGGCGGCCAGCGCGAACTCCTGCAGGCGGTAGTAACAGTAGCCCAGCAGCGACAGGCCGGCGCGGCTTCTCGGGCTCCGCTGGAGCTCTCCGCCCAGCAGCTGCACGGCCTCGGCGTAGCGGGCATCCCGGATGAGCCGGTACACGACCGCGGTGAACTCCCCGTCGGGGATGGGCGCACCGCTCAGGCCCGCCATAACCTTCTCCCCGGCTGTGCGTCCGTTACCACGGCAACATGCCAACCGGAAACGGAAGGCTGTCCGGATATTGCTTTGCAACGGAAAAACTCTGTAAGGAATATAAAGGAATCAGTGAGGTGAATCATTAAACTACTGTATTGGCCCTCGAAGACTCTGGGCTGCGAAGGTCGTGAGTCCAGCAAGAGAGATGAAAGGCCTCGTGGCAATTCAAAAACGGAAACTCTACTTCCCGGCATGCACTGGTCCGATGGCGCCGACGTCGGAACGTGGCCGCGCTGCACTCTGGGAGGCGTAGTCTCTGCGGGACGGACCCTCGGTTGCCGGAAGATGAGGTTTCACTGCCTTTCTTTAGTGTTGAGGTTGATTGAGAGTTGCTGGCTGCCTGCTGTGTCACCTGTCTCCGGCGCGGGGAAGAAAGATTTGCGGTCTGAAATCCCTTGCTTTTTTAGCCTTATACACTTTGCAATACATACTAATGGCGTCGTTTCGCGGTTTGTTTTTGTATTTTAATTGGAAGGAAAAGGTGGAATATCTCTTTGGCATTCTCCTGGAATTAGAGTAGCCTCTCTTTTTAAGCTGCCTTGAGGGCACACTGTCTACGACATAAATGCAGAGGGTAATAATAGTTCTTATTTTTATCGTTTCCACAAATTAACAATGGTAAATGGTTTTGTGAATATTATCTGGTATTGGGAGACGTTTAATTTTAGATCCAGGTGTTCCCCCTTCACCCCAAACAGTTATTACTGAACAAATGTTAGCGTTTAATCTTGGCCGTATCTATTGGCCTGGCCCTCCAACTTTCACTACAAATAAGAAACCAGTCTTCCTTGATTTCCCTGCATCTCCATTGGTCGTCCATGATCTGCCTTGGACTATCTAGTATCTAAGATAAACGGCGTACGAATAAAATTATGTCTTTGCTATATACTTAAAGGCTTCAATGCAAGTCCTTTTGCTGCGCATAACATCTTTTCTATGTATAAATTCCAGAGCCAACACCAACCATATGTATGGCCCTAAGACAATTTACACATTAAGATTATTTCTAATCTTAATGACCACCGTGTGATCTGTATATTACAGATATGGAATCTGTGCACTAGAAAGTTTTAAATAATTTGCTCAAGACCACACAGCTAGGTAGCAGCAGTGTCATGATATCCAGCAGATAGTTTCAGTAGGAAATAGTGACTGCTTGTAACTTATTCCATTTATTTCCTATAGATGAGTTTGTAAAGGCCCAGTGTTTGCTGCCACATTGTATTCTGGAACATTAGTGTCTTTTTTTCCTCCATTAAAACAACGAACCAACTTGGTGTGGGCAGTAGAAATTTGAACTTCCAGATCTGATTTGCAGCTGTGAGCAGGTGTTAGGAAATAACTAGTGGGGGTGGTATAGTTCCTAGTCACCCAGTATAGCTGGTAGGGGACTTCTGCAGGCATGTGATTGCTTGTATCATAAAGCAACTGACTTTATATACTCATTCAGTCTTCCCTGCTGAGAAATTGACAGAGGTCTGTCTTTCTGGGTGGGACCAGACAAGGAACCTTCCACTTCATGAATACTGAGAAAGGGACAAACTGTACCCATTTCAGACGGGTTGAGTGGTATTCTGGCCCACCTAAGATCCCCAGAGAAAGCAGCTGATGGGGTCCACCATAACTCTATTCCGGGGCTTCTTTCCACCTGATCTCTGGGTGCACTCTTTTAGGGCCTTCAACTCAGGGAGGTATGTGGGTTGAGGGTTGCTTGCTGGTGCCTCTCAGTAATTGGGGAGTGGGTAGGTGGCTGGGGGAGGATCTTTACCTTTATGGCTGCCTGACTACACTTGTCTCTTGGAAACTCAGGCTCAGTATTTATTTTAAAATCCTTATGTATGACCTGATACTTTGGGTGAGGTGCTATTGTAAATCAAGGTAACATGACAGAACATGGAAATGGGAAATTGCCTTTTATATCTTTAGTCTATCAGTCTGATTTTCAGAGTTGTATTCGCACCATGAAAGCATTCACCTTCAAATGACTTCTTGGGAATGTAAGCAAAATAGAAGGAATCTCTGCTGTCCCCCAAATTTCTCCAATCCCTACAGGCATCAGTTGAGGTTCCCCTCTTTGTGCTGGTACCTGTCTGTGAGTGTGGCTGCTGAAGCGGGCAGGAGGGAGACGTTCTGTGCCTTCCTCCTTATTTCATGTGCTGCTGCTCCTGAGGCCTGGCTTGGAAAAAGCAGGACATTCGGCTTAGACAGATGGAGGGCAGGGTCATTTGCAAAATAAAATGAGTGCACAAATCACGCTGTGAAATTGGCATGACCATCCCTGCTGCTGTGATAGACTGACTTTTATTTAGTCTATGACAGGCAGTTGGGGAATAGATTAGGGTTTTTTGGGGAGGGGGATGGTGAAAGAAGGCCCTTTAATTAATGATAGAAATTCTGGAAAGCAGTAAATGGGGTGGAATATTATAAAATGTCATAAAGGATCATTTTGTTTCCAACAGAATCTTGGAAAGCTGGAGCATGTATCAAAAAAGTTAGTGTATTGTACCATTTCTAGCAATAAGAAAGAATTTTGTGGTTGCAATAAAAAGATTTAGTGCCTTATTGAAAGGAATTAGACTTTAGGAAAGCAGTGTTGGGCTCAGGGTGGATTTTGCTGCATAAAGGGAGGCATGTTTACCATGTAGAAGAATTCCATTCGGGCAAAATGTATAGGAGCTAAAAGTTCTTAACATGCTTATGTTTCTGCCTGTCAAAATGTGAGATGACCAAATTCCATATTCTATTTGTATGTGAAATCTATTTGACATTCTCTTTTAAAACTAGTTGGAAGTTATGTTTTCTTATTTATCCTCTAAATGTAATTGCTTCCTGTTGGTAAACATTGGTAATTTATGAACATCTCAACAACCACAGCTGTGGTCAATTTCCTTGTTAAAGAAAGACCTTCTGCAAAACCATTTTCCAGCTGTTATTTCTCTTCCCTTTCATTCTAGGCCATTTTCTTCAGGATGGCCAGTTTGGTGGTTCAGTCCCCTTGCTTCTTCCTTCCCACCCCCCAATCTTCTACCATAAAGAAGGCAGAAAGAATAAATTAGTGTCAAATTGATAATGTAACTGATTGACTTTTAGGATCATCTGTTTAATCTTTTAAGAGTTTTGGAAAAATTGTATACCAAATCAATATTTGGGAACATTTATGCTCAGATGGTAAGACATTTAACCTCATTATGAATTCTCCTTTCACTGGCAGTTCCAGCTTTATTAATATTTTAATTAGATTTCCTTCTTGGATATACCTTTAAAAAAAATCAAGTAGTTTATATTTGGGGGCTTGTGGTGTTATTACCTAAATTAACTTGTTAGGAAGAGTACAATAACATGGTTTATAAATGGAATTACCAGAGAAGGCACAACTGTGGATATTGACATTTAAAGAAATCAATCAACCATCCAAACAAAGAGCTACTCTAAGCCCCTGTGTTTATGCAGGACTTTCTGTACCAGGACCAGATCCTGCTTTGCCTAACTTCCCTCATTAATCCTCACGGCCCTTCTGTGAATTAGGTAATTTTAACTGTTGGCCTCACTTGAAAAGCATGGACTGAAAAGCACAAAGAAGCCTGTGGTCGCCTCAGCACGGGGGGGTTGGTGATTGCTTAAGCTGGCCAGTAGGGGCCACACTGTACCTCTTCCCTCTCCCCCTGAGCACCTCCTCTCCAGTCATTTGAATTGGCTTTGGATCATTTGCTGCAGTTCTAATAGAACAGGCACAATGGTGTAAGAATTTTAAAGTTTAAGCACCGAAGCCGTTGTGTAATTGTATGGCATCAGTGGCTGGAGGCCCTGCATCGATGCGATCCCCCTGTGTAATTGCCCACGCAAATTTGAGCAATCTGTAACAGACACAGGAACCCGTCTGCATTGGGCTGCAGACTCTTATCCCTTCAGAAAAACCTCAATAATTCAAAGACCCTTTTGTCATCTTTAAAATGCTCCGTGGACAGGGCTGTCCTACTATCCCTCTCACACAGGCAAACATCACAGATCAGGACAAGGTTAATGGGCTAAATTGACAGTCAAAATTTAAATCGTAGGTATTCGGATGCATGCTTGCCTCGTTCAGTCCTTAAATCGTCCTTCCTAAGAGAAATAAAGATTATTCCAGAGCTTTAGTTAAACTTTAAGCATTTTATTAAAAACAAAGATATTTAGGTCTCTTAAAGCAGTTTCAAAATCATGGATTAGATGCTTGTGAAATGGGCAGTCTATAATGTAGTATTCTTAAAATGACACCTCAGCTTGGGAAATCTACACAAACGGAGTGACGTGAGACAATTCAGTTGAAGACGTATTTCCCTTCTTTTGTGTAAAACAATAATAATTAGGAAGCAAATCAGTAGGGGATCCTTTTTAGATGATTGTACATCAAAATAAAATGGCAAAAGCATTTTTCACCAAGGGAGTGAGATCAGCCAAAACCTAAACTCCTGTTCCCATACAATGCTGTTTGTGTTTTTTAAAATTCATCTAAATATGATTTAATCTAAGTCTAAAGAAAAAAATAATCGACATTCTAAACACAGACATACACACACAGCAAATGAACACAAAGGTAAATGGTGGCCTGAAATAACACATTTTTTTATAGCAAATACTTCATTTACTTAATAAGACAAACATATTTCTGGGCCAGTGTATATATTCAGTGACATTGGTAGAGATATGCTACACAGATAAATAACTTATCTTTAGCACTGTTGAGAGATGGACTAAATATGCAAGAACATTCAAAATTAAATTAGAAAAGATGTACAACACCAAATTACTAGTTGAGGAAAAGGTACACAAGCGATGTAAGCAGGACCTCAGGCATTGTTAAATCCAAGTACTCAACATGAAATTCCCCAGACACACCACTTTATTTCTGCCATCTACGTGTTTTATTCTATTATTGCTCACTTAAGAAACTTAAGAAATTTTGGCCTTCTTGTAGTCAGACTCAACCTTTAAATTTCCTGTGACATTTGAGTTTTGGGAGTTCTTTACAGCATGCGGCAGAACAACAGTTTCAGAGACTGTTATTCTGAAGCAGACAATGAAACTTCACTGGCATTGCCAGAGTTTTTAGGGTCCCAAATTAGGTTTTGCTCTTTTGCTTTAATGAATCCTTTATGAGTGTTTACTTCCAGCCAAAACATTTTTCTTTAGATGTAAATCTTCCCTTAATATATTTAGATTTCTGTCCTGCTTGAGAGGAGTTTTTCACACTATTAATGGGGATGAAATTGTATTTTATCTTTGTGCAATTCATTAAGAGTCAGCAGGAAAAATGGATTTTAAAATAATTCTACCACAAAGTAAATTGAGCAGACTCTGTTTAACGACTTCAGGTAAGTGGATCAAATATGATAAATTTTGATACATGAAAAAGCAACTGAATTCTTGTAGCATTAATATTAGATAATGTTATTTCACTAACAAAATTTTAAAGATTATTTCCAACCCAACCCAATGAGTATGCAAATATAAAATACCTGGAAATGTGTAGACAGCTTAGATTTTAGAAACAGAAAGCACACATGCAATTTTAACTTCTTTTGACTCACTTTATAAATTGTAAATTAAACTACCATTTATGGGATATCTATGAAATGAGATAATCTAAAGTTATGAAATAAAAGGGTATATTTTTGTACCTATAACCATGTACTGATGACCATGTCTTTCGTGATCACTAGAGGCAGGCTCAGACATATCTGTGATAAGGTTGTTTTTATATCTACTCCATATATGTAACTTTTTATTTTGTCTTTAGTGAGGAGATGACCTCTTTGCTCCTATCTTTTTTGAGAAGTTTTTAAAGTTAAATACAGCTTGGTCCTTTGGTGCAGAAATGAACTGAATAAAACTCAGTGCTTTTATTTTATAAGTGGAAAACCCGAGACCTGAGAGTCCCAAGATAACAGGTCTGGCCGATGGCCAGGCTTGGGGGAGCCCCATCCACTGTGCACTGGGGTAGTGCCCTTTACAGTTTGCCAAGCCATCCCTCCTGGCTGGGATTGCCAGTTACATTGTAGGTTGTGCATGTATTCTCCACGTACTGACTAATAAAATTATAAATAGCCTGCCTGAAAAAAATACACTTCGTGGAGAAAGAAAGTAGGATGAAGTCATTTCAACCATTAATGCCAAGAGACCTGAGGAAGCGCACATAATCTGGTCAGTTGTAGGTTTTATAAGAAGGCTCACATTTCAAATGCCTTCCTCCAATAGGAAGTAAACAATAATAAGGATTGGGAAAATCTCTCTATTTTGGAAAAGCAGATTATATGGGTAACCACACATACCCCCAATTCGTGGAAAGTTATACATTAGAAAAGGGATTAAAAATACCTCAAACGCCCAAGAGTTCAAGCTCTAACCCTCTGGGTTGTTGGCACCAGGGAGGCTGCTACCCTCTTTTCTACTGTTTCATGGTTGTGGAGGAACAGACTGGGGCATTAGTCAGCAGTTTCTGAATTTTGACCCCAATAGGAAAGATACCTCGAGACAGGAGAAATAATAGATGGAGGCAATTACAAACAGCTGCTTGATTGATGGTTGACATTGTCAGGGCTCCACTGTATGGCAGATTGCAATGGTGTTGAGCTGCTCTTGCTACCAGTGGGTGTTGCTATTGGCAACCATGCAGTGAAGCCAATAAAACGGCAAGAAAATGAGAGGAAAACTCAACCTTAGTGGAAGCCGTAGAGTTTGTGCTGTAAATTACATTCCCCTTAGCAATATGCAGCATCAACGTTCAGGGTAGCCACAGTGCGTGTAGCTACCTGCAGTCTCCATTGGACCCTGGGTCTAGTTTTATCATAAAGCACATGCTTTCAAATTTTGCTCTAGATACAATGGCATTCGTCTGTCTGGGCTATTTATTTATTTATCGTTGGGGAGGATGACAGATGTGGGTTCATCTCTGCCTCACATGGACTGATTTTCAATTCCCACTTGTGATATAAACATGATGTGACACAATAGCTAGGAACACCTGCAGTGCTTCTGAGCTGCAGACACACGACCAGAGTCTGTCCCTACCTCCACCCCCCCTTTGTTCCTCACCTGAAGGAGGGAGACAGCCCGGCAGAAGCTGTTTTCCTTTATAGCAGAGTGATTCAGAAAACTGGCTTAATAAAATCCATAAATCTGAACAACCTCCTCTTACCTGCTCCGTGGAGGCAATTTTTCCTGCACTCATTCGCTCCTCTAGTTTCTCCAGTCTTCCCCACAGAGACAGCTGTAAAAGGTAGCTGGGAACATTAATTTTTAGGGTTCCTTCTCCTTCCTTCTCTCTTTTGTCAACCCCCTCCCTGCTCAAGTTTCTCTCTTTTCTAGGCAATTGATGATAGGATTCTGTACCCTCATTTTTTTGGGAAGACATGCCATTTTTCTTTGTTTGGATTGATGTTCACCTTCCCTTTATCCGTTCTCTTACCACCTGCCTCGGTCCCCATCTCTTCCTTGTTAGCTGTTCTCTTTTGCTTCCCCTCCTCCTCCTCTTTTTCCCTCTCCTCCTTCTCTTCCCCCCATTTGCCTGGTTTATAATTTTCTTTTCCTCTAGTTCTGCCCATATAGAATCTTCCTTTTACCCCATGGGTACCTGCTCTTCCCTTACTTCCGTTTTGGTACTTTAATCTACCCATTCTTTAAACATTTCCCAGATGTCTACTATGCGCCAGGAAAAAAATGTCCTTGGTGGAACTTGGCCCCTGTTCCTCTGAGTAGTAAAGTTAATAACTGACACTGACGAGCAACAACAAGAACAAAACTGGTTTGTAAATTTTAGATTCTTTAGAGCTGGAATGGACTTCAAGGTTCATCTGGTCCAGAGATTTTCAAACTCCTCAGAGCCCAATTATGGGCTACTAGGTATGTAATCAAAGAAATGAGGATTTGTAGGGGCTCTGGCTCTCCCAACCCAGCTTCAAACTGAGGACTTGGGCTTTTAGATGTTTTATGTCTTGGGGATTCTTTGTAAGATTTATTTGAACAAAAAGTTCTAAGGTTAAATCATGTTTGAAAATAATTTCCTAGTGTAATCTCATTTGACAAATGAGGAAAAAGGCTGGGAGAAGTTAAGTGACTTGTCTAAAGCCATCCAGTGAATAGTGCCAAACCTAGGGTACAAGTGTAGCTTCTGGCCCAGCGTTCTTTGGATAAGGCATACCATGTCCTCAGTCTCTCAGCTTTCTAGTCATTGCATCTATTTAATATAGCTTATTCTTATCTACTATAAACCTAGCTTTCTATAGAATATCTGTTCTCTGCCTAGACTGTTGTTTCTTAACCTTTCAAGCATTATATCTTACACTTAAGGAAAAATCCAAAATTGGGGACCTTTCCATTTGGCTTTAGGTTGGCACTGGTAGTAACCTTACATTTTATACTGAAACTCATCACTAGGAGAGCTACAGGTAGTCAGTGATCATTCTCCGTGGCTCTGCTGCGTCCTATGAAATGTCTCACTGTTGGAAATAGTTCTGAATGTTCATGTGTCATTTGCGTTAAATCCACCTATAGATTTCCTTTCACCCTTACTTTAAGTCTATTAATCCATTCCTTCTGGGAGAAGACTTGGTCTACAATGAAGGTTGAATTAAAAAACTGAAAAGGGGGACCACAATCCCAATACAACGTTATGAATCTTGTCTAAACGCCAATCAGACAAACACATTTGCTGTCTTCCTACTATCGACCTTTTTAGGGGAAAACTGGGAATGGCTGGTTTTTGTAAGGATAATATAGTTTCTCTTTTAGGTAGGCGATTCTAAAGGTTCTGATCCATCATTAAGAAGCTTTAGGATTAAAAATAAGATATCTCTACAGAATACCAATTGGGATGCTTGGGACAGTCTGGCGCAGAAGGGGGAGCTCAGGAGAGGATGCAAAAGCAGGCGTTGTTTGGCTTGTAACAAACAGAACAGCCATACACAACATGAAGCAGCGCTAATGACGCCTTCACTGTTCAACATTCCCTCAGCTCAGAGTGAGCAGGGCCAACCGTCCTCAGGTCCTGGACCCAAGTGGCCCGCTGCCCAGAACCTTCATCTCAGCCCATGTGTGTTCATCAGGGAGAGGTGAGCGTCCTGGGGCATGTGCTCCCCGCCCCACCTCCTCCTCTGTCCTTTCTGCTGGCACCACACTGCAAGGTGAAAGCCCAGGCATGCTTCCCAGCACAACCCTGAGACTTTATGTCTGTTTGAGCTTAAAGGAACAAAAGAATACTGTGGTGGGACCGAAGCTGGCTCTTGAGGACGCAGTCATTTCACAGCTGTGGCTGACCTGGAGGGTTAGTCTCTGTCATCTCCTGTCACCATGAGATTGACAGAGGGGGCAGAGGCAGCCGAAGAGATGAGCAGCCTTTTCTGGTGCAACTCTTCCCACTTACTTCTGTTGGCAGCTACTGAATCCAGCATCGGCTTCAGTTTCACATTGACCTTCACCAATGCCTAAAATATAACAAAAGCAGGTGGGGGAGAGAGGAACCGGAGTCACTGCCATGATTTTCTAGGTTTCTGCTGTGAGGAGAATGACAGCTGGCTGTAAGAAATGAAAGTGATTATTTTGGTAAACGTGAGCTATTTATAAGAAGTAAATATGCACTTAGCACCACTGTGTTGTATTAATAGAGCTTATATAGAAAATGAAAAAAATAAGATAGATGTCTGTGCTCTCCTCCAGGGGGTGCCAGCCAAGTTGATTATGATCCTGTTTTAAATTCACATCAAACAAGAAACAAAATATGCAGCTCACACGGTCTACTAGTATGTGTATCTTTGCCTGCTAGGGAGGGCTCCAGATCTCAATAGATAAGGAACTGAAATTTTTACAAAAATAAACCTACCATTTGCTCCACCAGAGATGACTCTGGGTGGACTCATGTGAATGAGAAAGGCCAGGTGAAATCCTGAGATGAGAGGAGCTCATTTTTAAAGCACAGGATCTGGGGACAGATCACCATGAGAATATGCATGGAAATAGACACGAGAGAAAAGAAAAAGGGGTGTGGAAGGGAGGGACAGGTGGAGGGGTGCAGGAGAGAGAAGGGAGAGGAAATGTAGGGTGGGGCTGGAGGCCGACTGACCACAAGGCTAAGGAAGCTCAGGATTCAGGGTCCTCACTTTTAGGAGACCCTTCTAAATATTTCTTTTTTGCACTTAATTTTGTGTTATTTTTAAAAACGGGTCCCCAACTCCCAAATGGTACAAACTTTCAGCCTCACAAAATGTGGATCACTCCTCTGGGGGAACAAAGCAATGAATGAAACAGGGATCACGGGGCTGCGGGGCTTTAGCCCCTGGAAAGGAAATGGTCCCGCTTAATGCCTTGGGTCAGCGTTCTGTGGCCAGAGATTATACTCCCAGTCCCATGGAGACACCCTGCAGGTGTGTCTCATTCATCACAAGGGGAACAAAAGGTGACCGGTGACTAAACCACCGTGGTTGCAGGACACCTCCTGAAAAGCCTTCTCCAAGCCGGACCCATAGTTAGCGGATACTCCAGAGCGAAATCCTCCAACAGGAAGAATAATAGTTCTTTCTGTTGAGGATAATCCCCTAAGCATGACTGCAAACCACGTGTTAGGAGGACCTGAAGTATCCCCTCAAATAACTCTCCGCTCTGGGGAGTTTCAGGGATACAAGTGAAGTGTAACTAGATGTAAGGTAAGCGGGGGTTTGAAAGCCCAGAAATACGCAGGGATCCTGTTAAGCGGCGAGCGCTCCACCGTGGCAGTGTCCCCTCACACTCCTGTCCCTTAAACACAGCATGTTCTCGCTTTTATAAGCGATGTTTATCACACCAGGCAACAACGTCTAATTTGAAACCAGATGTATTTGTTATGCCATATGATAATAAGTCACAGCAACATAATAACTCAGGCAGTGATCAAAATCCCCTTTACATCCATGAGAAAAATGCAGGTGCCTGTGTTCTGCTTAATGCAGTGGTTTTATTTAGACAATAGTGTAAGAGGTGGGGACGAATGCCATGGTTTTTAGTATAGTTTGGCACTGGCTCCTCTTCGCTCTGATCAAGCCTTTTAATTAAACTGACTACTATAATTCCTATGGAAATTAGTGTTTATGTTATTTTCCTGCCACAAAAGCATTTCTCTAGAACTTATTTTTTTTTTAATCCCAGGAGCACAAATTGGAATTTTTTTCTGCATGAAATGTAATTAAAAACTCATTTGGTTACTATAGTTCTGGCTCTGTTTTACTTATTAAATTCCTGTAATCAGTTTTCTTTTATGAAGCTGCTGGGAAATGATCTCAAAAGCAACACATTTTTCTCTTCCTTGGCAGGTTCCCGAGCGTTTACTAAATTACGTTCATAGCACCTGCCCATGATTCGAATTACTCCACCAATTTATTCCTTAAACTATTTAAGTTTATTCGGCTTAGCCCCAAACAGATTGCTTTCCTTTATCTAGCTCTTTGTTCTCTGTCTTCCTTTCTTTGTGTTGAATAAAAAAAATTTGGGGGGGTGTACATTATTTCTCAGAATTCCTTCTTCTCTTTATTTCATATTCTCCTTAAACACAGACTTGCCACACTGGAATATCGTTTTCCTCTAGTCAGGTGCTGGTTCTAGGCAAAGGTAGCAAGAATCTCATCTTGAAGAATTATTCTTACACTATAAATTTGTTATATAAATGCAGTTAGCTGGAAGAATATGGAGCTATTAGAATATTAGGAAGGCAAGGGATTATCCACAAACCTAAATTCCAAGGTTTACGGTGATTACGTGCAATGTACCATCAGCAAGAGAATTGCTACCAGTATTTAGAAAGATATGGGTATTCCTACAAACAATCAGCGAGTGACACCCAATGAGTTCTGTGCAAATGCTACTGGTCTCTGTCTCGTTTGACTAACTCTACTCTTAGCAAAAGAGAAAGGGGACACATCACCCATCTGCCCACTCTCCCTGTACACACAGAGGGACTCTAAAGCTTATGTGTGTGGCACCATCCACCACAGGATGCTGAGTCCCTTCCTTGACATCCCCGTGGCGTGACCATTCAGTGTTTAAACACGTCTGGAGGCAGTGAACTCACTACCTCCCTGGCTGGGGGTGTCAGTTTACTCTTTGTTCTGATTTTAGAATGTTGTTCTTTATACTGAGCTGAAAACCATATCCCTGTAATCGACCTGATGGTTCTAATCCTTGGGGCGCTCTCCCTTTTTTGGGGGGGGGTGCTCTCCCTTTAAACTCAAATCTACTGAGCAGTAGGCTGATGACTCATGTGCTGCTCCAAGTGTAGGTTAGGATTGATTTATTGACCTCAAAACCCAACTTGGGCTGTGTATGGATATCACTGAGACTCCCAAGCTCACTGCAGCTCCCCAACCCTGGCCCATCACAGACAGGACCCTGGATACTTGCCTGACTTGGGGACACAGCCCTGGGCACCTAGTCACCCAGGTGGCTGAGGGGCCACTTGCTTCTTCATTCCTTTCACACTCCACTGTTGAGTCCACTTGTGCAGCACGTACAGTTTATTCCATATTTTATTTATTTTTTAAATAAGTAACACATTCACTAGTCCAATGAATACAAAGGGTACAAAACATAGTGTTAAAATCTCCTTTCATCCCTGCCCCAGAGACTTAGTTTCCTTCCCTAGAGGCAACTGATGTTACCAGTTTCTTGGGTATCCTTCAATAAACATTTTATGCCTATGTAAGCATAAATACATAGAATATATTTATATATATATATAATGTATATATGTATAATTAGGTTGATTCCCTCATCATTTGCAGTGATTCTTTCAGAGAGGGAGTGAAAGCAGAGCCTTGTGGAACAACATTATTATGATAATGCTTGAGTGAGACTAATCACACTGTGTAGAAATTAGTATCTGGAGTATATAGAGAGGAGAGGGATCAAATTCCAATTTTCTATTGCTATGCCACTGAATTTTTCTTCTGCAGAGCTTAATCTGCTGTGAATCCTATCTAGTGTAGTTTTCCTCTTAAAAATTGTAGTTTTCATTTCTAGAAGTTTGATTTGTGTCTTTTTTTTATATCTTCCATGACTCTGTTTTTCATGCCCAATCTTTCCTCTACTCTCTTGAACATATAAAATGTAATAAATGTCTTAGTGTCCTTCTTTATCAATTCTATGATCTGTGTCATTTCTTAGTCTGTACTGTTTGATTTTTCTCATCATTATGGGTCAGATTTCTTGCTGCTTTGCATGCCTGGCAATTCTTGATTGGATATCAGACATTATGAATTTTATGTTGTTGGGTTCCTGATTTTCTTTTCTTTTTTTAAATTTCTTTAAACGTTTCTCAGTTTTATTGGAGAATGCAGTTTTGATGGTTACTTGGAAATAATAATTCGATCCTTTTGAGGCATGCCTTTAAGCGTTGCTAGGTGGGTCCAGAGCAGCTTTAGTCTAGGGCTAGTCTGGCCCCACTACCAAGACAGTAATCTTCTGAGAACTGTACCCAGAACTTCATCTATTTCAGGGTTTTTCTCTAAAATTCTGGGTGGTGGGACCACGGACTACTCCCCCGCCTGGGTGAGCTCTGAGGATTACTCTGCCTTCTCCTTTTTGCTGGTGCTCTCCAGCATCAGTGGTTTCCTCACATGCCTGGGGTGAACAGCACCAAAGACTCAAGGGGCCTCTGCAGATCTCTGGAGCCCTCTCTTCTCTGCTGCTCTTCCCTGGGGACTCTCACCTCCTTGGCCTCCCCAGGTTCCTGGCTCTGCCTCCTCGTCTCAGTGGGACCATCGAGCTCTGCCTGGGTTCCCCTCCCTGTGCTGTGGCCTGGACACCCTCCCCAGGGAGTAAGCTGGGGCACCTGGAGGGCCCATTTCATTTGTTCCCCTTTCTCAGGAATCACTGTATTGTGTTGCCTGTAGCCCAGTGTCTGAAAACTGTTGTTTTATGTATTTTTCTGTTTGTTTTTGTTTTTTGGTGGTTTTCTTTTCCCCCCTGTTACTCTGGTCCAGCAGTAGAAGTCCCTATAATTCGTTTTAAACAACTCTGTCTTGGGTACTAGCCCATGAGCTCCAAGGGAGACTGGAATCAAGGCCTGTATCTTTGGATCTCTAGCTCTGAGCTCAGTCATCTCTGGGAACAGCACCCCTCATCTACTCCACCCACAGAGCAGTGGCAGGAGGATGGGGTAAGGCCAGGACGAGTGGGGTCAGTACGTTCTGACCTGCTACAAGATCCTGCGGTAAAAGCAACCTGAGAATGAGCCCCTTGGGAAATGAATATAGTATTCTGTCTTATTACCATTATTGCTGAGAGCTTGTTTTTATCAGTTCGCTAAGCTGCTAGGAGTGTGACTCTTGCTTTCCCACTGCCATCAGTATCCACATCTGCTGTCATCTGGCCCCATGTGTGCTTATTAGTTGACCACAATCACTTCTTGGAGCTCAACTGCTGGACAGATGGAGGCAGATGTGGGACAGGGGAATAAGCAGAGAAAGCCATGCTCTTAGAAAAAGTCCCTGCACCTACAGTCTTGCAGAGGGGAGAGAGGAACACCACCAAATTACAACCAGATTTTCTTGAACCCTGAAAATGTCCAACTATGTCATTAATACCTTTAAAAAACTTTGAGGAAATTATCTGAGCTGGCTAGTTATTTATTTTTTTAAAAGACAAAGAGGGAAGATGGTTTTTACTTCCTATTGTTGACTCATGTATTTCCAGAGTGTTGGCAATAAGAATTATATTTTCTGCTGTCCTCCATCCCCACCTTACCCAAAAGAAATAATCAGAAACTAAGAGATACAATGCATGGCAGAGAAGAAAGAAATTAAAATATTTTTTAAATATCAGTTTTTTGATAAAATATGAAAATCAACTTGGAGCCCCTCTCAGATATCTTGTTTGAGGCAATATCCCTGTAATGAAGATGTGATCACTTTTCTAACATGATTATTTAACTTCCTGGGTGAGAATGTCCAGAAGCTGACTTGGGCGTTGGTATTTTGAAAAGGAAAGTAATTGAAGACATGACCAGCTGGTGTCATCTCTGCTCAGACCATCAACAGAAGGGGCAAGAACGCATGCAAGTGGTGGCAGCTCCTGAAAGTCTCTTGAATTCTCGAGACTGGCCAGCCACATGTGTAAAGAGTACCTCTCTCCAAGAAACAAAGGAGGCTTCTACTTAAGCTATGTGACTTCAGAGAGAAGTGGCTAATTGTGCAGCAAACCCAAACTTTTAAATTAGTGAATTGTTGAACTGCTAATCCTTCTTGGTTCCCAAAGGTAAAGATTATTCATCATTGAGTCTGACATATTCCTGAATTTTACATGTCACGTTGCAATGCTGTAGTTGCTAAGAATCCCAATTGGCTTGTCAACCTTCTATTCTTCCATTGTGTCATAAAGGTCAGAGCCAGTGAACTGATTGTCCTGAACTAAACTCATCGCCTTCCTCCGAACCCTCCTCTGCTCTCAGGTTTACTCCCTCAGGGAACTAAGCATTACCTCTCCACCCAACTGCCCAACCCAGCAATCTATGGATCATCCATGACCTCTGCCTCTTCCACCGCATCCAAACTATCACCAAGTCCTCTCAATCCTACTTCCAGATTGTCTCCGTGTGTCAGTCCAGTGCCATTCCTACCACCCTACTTCAGGCTGCCCTCACTTCTCCACTGCCTTAACCTCCTGCAGCTCCTACCTGGGCTCCCTGCTTCCTCCCCTGGGTCCTGTCCAATCAAGTCTCATTGTAGCCATCCTGGTCAATCAAAATCACACAGCCGAGCTGGCTGCTCTCTACCCTGAACCTTTGGGTGGCTCCCATATGATATGAATGTGTTGTAAGACCTACCAGAAAAGGAGAATTGTGGGATTAAAAGGGAATGAAAGCCAGAAATAACACAGAAAAGAAAAGAACCATAAAGCCCAATGGAAAATCTGAGTTATGGTACAAAAGCAGAATTTTGAAATGCTAAAATAATCCCTTTGAGTCTTCTAGAAAACCTGAAATACACATCTTTCTATGCATCTTAACATTTTTCTGAGTAAGGAAATAAGCTAAACTCCACATGGTGTGTTTGGCAGGGGAGTAGCTGAAGTGTTAGTTACTACATGTGAGAGCAGACGGAGCTGGCTGTGGGTCCAGATGGGAGGCAGCAAGCAGATTCCCCCAAACCTTACGCCTCCCCTCCCCAGTTCAGTGGCCTTCGAAACCCAAGGTTGTGCAAAAATTAATTTGCATTAAATTACTTAAAATAATGTATTAACTACCACAGGAGGCTTCCAGCAGTTTTTAAAACTTGCTTTGGAAAACAAATAATCAAACAATAATGGTGAACACAGAAGTGAGCCAAGACTTGTTTGGATAAATGTTTTTAGACATTTACATTAAAAATACCACCTTTAAAATAAAGCTTTAGTATGTAACTTGATCAAGATGGAAAATTAGTAATAATTGTTTATATATGTCACACATGTACCTGTGCCAGGCACCATGTTCTATTGGGTTCTTCCCTGGCTAGAACACAATGGAGTTTAAAAGGTTCTAGGCTTATGACTTCTGCCCCATTGGGGATGGAGTCATTTACCCCACAAGGACTGTGGTATCTCTAACAGAGACTGCTAGTTGCCTTCCCACCTACCTTAAGCTTAGGAATGGCCAGGGAGGTGCAAGCAGAATTCAGAAAGAAGAGCTTCTGAGAAGACTCTTAAATGGGAGTTTATTCAGTTGGGAAGTGCATCCTTTTGCCCTTGCCCCTATCTCCTTCTTGCTGCTGGAATATTAACATGATGGCTGGAGCTACAGTGACCATATTGTGACTATGAGGCAACCTTGAGTATGGCAGCCATGTCCTAAGGAAAGATAAACAGGGACTGGGTCTCTGATGGCTATGGAACTGCCACATCATAGCAACCTAGAACTGACTTCTCTGGATTATTTTTATCAGAGAGAGAAGTAAATTTCTATTTTGTTTAAGCTATTGTGATTTCAGATCTCTGTTACTAGTAGCCGTATGCAATTCCTAATTGAGAGAATTGATATCAGGTTGTAGGTCTCTATTTTATGGCTACCTGTGTAGGTGTCAAAGGATTTAGGCATCTTGATACTTGAATAAATTGATCCCCTGCATCGTGTAGTTGTGAATTAACTTTTTTTGGCAGTGGATTATAAGTGAACTGCAGTAGACAGCAGAGACTATATAAGGTCCCTTTACCCTTCCTCAGGTAACAATTCACTCCATGTGCTCTGAGTAGGAGCATAATTCAGTCCTGACCAACACCACTGACTGGTGTAGGGATGTGGATGTGGGTGTGGCTCAAGCTAAGGCAATCAGAGGTCTCGCAAGGTTTTCCCCAGAACTATTGGAAGTGAGGCTTTCTTTTTCTTCTTTCTTTTGGTATGATAATACCTAGAATGAACATGTGACCTTAGAGCTGCCAGGATGTGTGAGGAAAGCTTGGTTGAGAATGAAACCAAAACATAACTAGGAGGCAGAGGAAAGGGGGTGTCTGTCTTATGATATCCTTTGAATCCTCTGGATGTGGCTACTTGCTGCCCAGTCAACTGCACCTCTAAGCTCCCCAGTTACTTGAGCCAACAAATTCCCATTTCTGCTCAAACTCATTTGAGGGAGTTTCTGAGCTCCAAATCATGGGCCTTTTGCTATGGTCCCTTATTGTTCTCTGTCACCCCCAGGAATTACTTGAGATTGAAACCCCCCACCAGACTTTGAACTGGTGGCTGGCATAAGGGAGTCTCAACTTGCCCAGCATAAAAGGTTGCTGCTAATACTCACCGGGCAGCCCTCTCTACCCAAGTTCATGAGAGTCAGGGACCAGCTAGCACTTATCTCTCTTCTCCTTGAACCCCCAGAGTCTGCCAAACAGACTCTTTAAAAGGTTTTAAAGGTTGCTGAGTCTGAACCGCCCATGCTATGGGGACTCAGAAGACCCTAACAGAGGATGCCAACTCCCCCTGGTGGCAAAGTCAGCTGACCTACGGGATTTCGGCTTCCAATAAGGAGGACTCAAAGGACCCGGGTGACGGCATCAATTTAGCCTGCGTTTTTCCTAAGGACCAGATGAACTCAGACAGAAAGGAAAAACAGCAACTAGCTGTTATTTTCTCCTTAGTGGAAGCTCAGTGTCACTCCACATTTATCACATCGGGTGAGAGTCTCTTTCCAGTTGAGAAAACTATTTTTCTATATGTGATATTAACTCTGCAGATCTGTTACAGCAGTAACAATTGTAGTATCTATTCAGCAGTAACAGGTTGGCTATGTCTGATTTTTGCAAATGCCAAAAAATATTGTCAGATCTTTCTGTTTTGTTAGTGATATTTGAGAGCTTAAAATCTAAATAGTGTGAGAGAGTTACCCAAATTAGCAGTAAAGATGATAAAGCCACAGAGGTAATACTTAGTATGAGGAGGGCAAGCAAGCTCATTAGAATCCAACGTAAGAATGATTCAGATCTGTAATCGGAATCCTAAGGGCATAATCTAGCCAAGCTATAACACTGATGTTTGTAGCATCAATTCTAATCTCCTGAAAGCTAATTACAGTACTACTAATAACTTAGAAAGAAAGACATCATTTTCTTTCCTAGGTTTGAAGCAGATTAATAGGGACTGTAAAAGTGAAAATGCTTTATTGAAATTTTCTCTCCCTCTTTTCTTTCCCTTTCCATTTCCTTCCTAATCTCTCAAGTTTCTTGTTTCGCTTATTTTATTTACATGCTCAAGGGATTCCTTTGTGGAAAATGATATTTACAAATGAGATTAACATTAGGAATTAATGAGGCAGGAATTTTAATCTCCTTGGATTAACGGCATTGTTATTTCCATAATACAGGGCAAGAGTTTTAAATACAATGTCCACCGGGCCAGGCCAGTAAAGTTGATGAATGAAATAGGCTGCATGATACAGTTGGGAATGGTGGGGCCTTTGGCAAACTGGATATGTTACACGTTATAAACAGTGTTCAACTGAATGAGACATGTCCGGCCGAGTCTGCTCTGAAGGCCACCCACTCGCTCTTGGTGAGAGAGAGTAAAACACACCTTGCCAAAATGAACTAATAACTACTGAGTACTGAATGTGTCCAGTGTTCCGCGTGCCATCCTGGGGCATATCCAGATGGGAGCTCATTAAACCTCACAACAATGCGGAGAGATTGGTATTGTTGACCCTGTTGTGACAGATAAGGAACCTGAGATTGCGGAAATCAACTTAAAAAGGCCAACGTTTACATGGGTAAGTATACAGCAGAGCTGGAATGTCAGTTCAGGCCTGCCTGAGGACAAAGCCCCTGGTGTCTTCCCATGAGGGATCTCAGTGGGATGTTGGTGATGACACGTGTCTCACACTTGACTACAGTGTCCGGACACTGGAGCAACTTTTCGGTTCTAGTGTCCTCGGCACTGCTTCAGGACAAATTCACAGGAGGGAGGCAGCCTCACGCCAGCTTTTTTCAAGGTAGGCTCTTTTCAAGCCTACCCTGGGAAAATAAAGGTTTTAAGTGGTAAATCACGGCAGGCCTAAAGATGGCTCCTGTACACGGGAGCCAGGAGACGGCTTCTTCTGTTATAATGAGACCCTCTAGGATTCTGTCCTAGGTTATCCTGTTGGTCGGGTTTTCAGAGCACACTGGTAGCTAATCAATCATGTTCACTGTGTAGCCAACATCTGACTTGGAAGGAATAGCTGCTGACCCAGAAGCCACAGCCTTTGATGAATGGGGCTTCATGTAAGAGGTGGTTGGAACATGTAAGTAAAACACAGCCACATGGTAACAATCCACCTCTCCATACACTGTAATGTTTTCTGGTGAAACTATGCCACTTGAGATTTTATATACATATATATACACACATATATATGTATATATATAATCTATTGTTTTTGCAAAGTTCAATGTGTAAAAAGAACCATTTTAAAAATTTATTTTTTGAGGTGCAAGCATTCGTTTACTATATATATTTTTGTATACTTCTCACATGCCTTGAGCCCTAGGGTTCTCCAAGCATAATGGCTAGGATGCCTGTGTGGGAGAGGGTTTTACAAACGTGGAATCCCTTGCCCTTAGTGTGAATGGTGTTCTCAGTAAGCTACCATGGTACCTCCTAAAATGGATTCTAGAATACCCTATTATCATTTGCCCTGCTATTTTTTAGCTGATATTTGTACTAATGAACTGCTTAGGGAGTGCCATGCAAATCTGATGATGCCTGAGCATTTCTTGTGAGAGTTTAAAGGTGGTCCTCATGCCAGCACCAAACAGGGCTCAGATTTGAGACAGAGAGGGAACCATCAAAGTCTGTGCATCCCAGTGCCCCAGATCGACAGCGAACCAGACCCAAAGAATCCATGAGAGATGTTTTGTCTTTAGGTGAACATCCTTGGGGAAAAAAATCCTCTATTATTTTACTGGTCTCTCTCCATATGGTAAGATAACCTACTTTTTCTTAATTTTACAACATAATAAAGATTTTGGGGAGAAAGAATAGGAAGACAAAGAAAGGGGTATTTTACACATACCACTGGGTGTATCATTCGCTGGCCTTTTGCCCAAAGAAAGGGTCACCTTTAAGAGCTGATGGAAGGTATGTTATTGTGGCTTTATTGCATTGCTAACTCTCCCACAGACTAAGATATGGGAAAAGTTTGTATGTGTGGGGACAACAGGACCAATACTCTGAATGTTTTTTTAAATTAAATTTTTGAAGTATCGTTTAAGGAAGGGAACATTAGAATTTTATGAACAAAAACTTCCTAATAGGCGACGTTTTTCTTCTTTTCAATGTTGGGAAGTTTTACGTTAATTTAACTTTCAGATATTGATCATTTAAGATTAAATAAGCATCCCAATAAGAAGACAAACTAGATTTGTGTTTGAACTAAATTCTAAAGCTTATATGGAAAAATAAACAAGAATACCTAGAAAATACTGAAAGAGTAATGGGGAAGGTGAAACTAGGCTTATCATTAAAATATAAAGCAATATTAATTAAAAGAGTGTGATTAGGCAGACAGAGTAATATAACAGAATAGAAAGAGTAAAAATAGAATTAAATTTAAGGGAATTTGGTATATGATGAAGGTGACCTTTTAAATCATAGGGAAAATGATTAGTCAAAAACGTATGGGACAACTGGGTAGCTAACAAAAAACTAAAGTTGGAATCTGACCTCACACTTCACAATCAAATAAAGCAAAACCAGATGAGTCATAGGTATAAATATAAAAAAATGAAGCCATAAAATACTACAAGAAGTTCTGAGAATTTAAAATTTTTTATAATTTTGTAATGGGAAAGTCATGATCTGTATGACATAAAATCCAGAAGCCATAAAAAAAAGATGAATTTGACTACATAAAATCAATGTATTCCTGTATAGCATAAACAAAGTGAAAAGATATATGGCAATCTGGGAAAAATATTTGCCACTTTTGCTACAGATAGAGGTCTATTTCTTTAATATATAGTGAGCTCCTACAAATCAATAAGAAAAGACCACCAGCCCAATAGAAAAATGGGCAAAAATATGGAGAGTTTACAGAAAAAATACAAATGGCTCCTAAGTAAATAAATCTGTACTAAAAACATGATCAGACTCATTTATTATATGGAAAATACAAACTAAAACTACCATGAGATAGATTTTGCACCATCATATTGGCAAAATTCAAGAAGTCTGATAACACATTGTCTTGGTAAGAGTGTAGAAGGAGAGGCACCTCAGCCATTGCTGGCAGAAATATAAATTGGTTCAGACTCCACAGAGAGAAAGTTGGCAATACCCATCAAAATTTCAAATGCCCATATGCCAAATGCCCACTAATTCCACTTCCAGGTGTTTGTCCTACAAATAAAGTATGAGGATGATGCACTTACAAATATATTTATTGCACTTTGTTTATAATAGCAAATTATTAGAAACATCAGTGTTCATAACTAATTAATTATTGATTAAATAATTTATTCTACATCTTTAAGATCTAATACTCTGCAGCCATCAAAAGGACTGTGATAGCTGCTATATGGACACTGAAAAGGAGTGACCTCAAAAATATATTAAGTGTAAGAAAACAAGGTATGGAGCAGGATAGACACTGTTCATATATGTGTATATGTGCATATATACACACACATACATGTATATGTATACATCCATATATGTATTACACACCAACTATATCTCAATAAAAGAAAAAGCCAAAAACACTATTTCTGCTTTTGTATAGACTGTTTTTGGATGAAATTGCTTAATAGTGGTTGCCCTGAGGGAGAGGACCTGGGTGACCTGGGGACAGGAGTGTGAGGGAGGACCACTTTTCTCTAATACTTTTGTGCCTTTTGGACCTTTTGAATTCTGTTCACTGGGCATGTATAAACTATTTAATAATAAAATATTCTACTTAAAAGTGTAACATGAACTGATAAAGGAACTAGCAACTTTTGATCATGTGTTAGAATTACTCAATAGCAAATCATTTCATTGTTAATAAAGAAAGCTTACAAATATGAGGATAAAAAAGATAAATAATTATTTCATAAAGATCAAAATAATATAGTGCTTTGCCACCATGATTCAAAAATTATCTCAGTACCTTAATGCACGCTGTGCTAATGTTGTGTGTAAATCCTCTCCCTACATCCACGTTCCAATAAGGGCCGACTACCTCACTGATCCTAAGCATTTCCTCTGAAAAGCGATCAATGTCCCCTCCCTGGACATTAAACAGATTTTGAAAAACTCTTCAATCCGTATCAGTCTCATATCCTTATTTAGTTCCTCAAATTTGCCCTCAGCTGGGAATCGTGCAGGCGACTGTGATTCTGTTGTGTTCACCACTCATTTGAAGGGCCCCATTCATCATCATTTCTAGGCCTTTTCTGATGCAATGTAGCTTGTTCTTTGTCTTTCTTAAAAACTGAATGGCTGTTAAATTATCCATTTATCTTCCTTCAGATTTTCTGTTCAGTTTCTCAGGCCCTCTCAGGGCTGTCTTTTCTACCTTGTTTGCTGACTTTTCATTCCATTTCCCCTGTTCTTAGAGGCATCTTGGTTCACCATGCTGTCCTTCAAAGCAAACTCCCTGCTTCCATCTGCTTTCTGTGTTTGAAATCTGCATCACTACTCAGATAGATTTCCTTTTTAAACTCTGTCCCCTCGGGATAGCTTTGAACACTTGGAGACAATATGCTTCAATATGTTCGTGGCAGAGTATCTTGGGACAGACCCTACACTGGAGGTCAAAAGTCTTGGTTTCTAAACCTAGCTTTGCCACCGTCAAGCCGGGTCACGGGTGACCTTTCAAGGTTTCACTTCCCTCATCTACAGATGATCTGCAAGCTCACTGTTAGATGAACATTCTAGTATTACAACAGCGTGTTGCTTCTGTTTCAGGGGACCTGATAAGGACCTGAGGTTTGTATAACATTAATGCCTGCTCACACATCATCTCAGGTGGCAGTAAGGTCCTATCGGTTAGAAGCCCAGATTTGAAGGCAGAAAAAAAAAAATCAAAGCTCTGTCACTTAATATCTGTGTATTCTTGGGCAAATTACAGAAACTCTGTAGCTTCAGTTTTCACATCTGAAAATGGGGATGATAGTAGTATCTAACTTGATATTGCTAAGAGAATTAAATCAGATAATGCTTGGAAAGTCAGTCTGGTGCCTGGCACATAAGAAGTGCTCAGGAAATGTTGTTATAGACGCACTACACCTTAGTGAGACCAGCAGTTTGGCTATTTACTATCCAAACTTCCAACAGAGGCTATTGAAGCTTAGAGATGATATTAATGGTGATAAAAGAATAATGGCTCACATGTATGGAGGGCTTTAGCATGTAATGTTTACTTTTCCCGAAGCATTTCCACATACTCTATCTCCCTTGTTTCAGACTCTTGGAAAGGCTGATATTAACTATCATCAATTCTACTTGCTCCAAGAAGAAAGTCACTTTGTAAGGCCAAAGGTGTTAAAAAAGCAGCAGAGTGGAGTTATTTTCATTCAAGCCTTCAAGCCAGGGGTGATCACCGTGAAAAGAAAGCTGAGCATATGGAGCTAAATCCAAAGGCTGGTCTCCTTATAAAAGAAGGCCATGTGAAGACACAGGAACACAGAGACACAGGGCAGAATGTCATGTGAAGACAGAGTTGGAGATTGGAGGGATTCAGCTACATGCCAAGGAACGCCAAGGGCTCCTGGCAACCACCAGAAACCAGGAGAGAGGCGTGGAATGGATTCTCTCGCAGAACCTCCAGAAAGAACCAGCTCTTCTGACACCCTGATTTCTGACTTCTGGTCTCCAGAACTGTGAGAGAATAGATTTCTGTTGTTTTAAGCCACCCAGTTTCTTGTATTTTGCTAGGCAGCTGTAGGAAATTAATAGAACCCCTCTTGGCTGAACTTGGACCCTTAAAGTCCTGAACCTGTTCCTTCTGAAAGACAGATAAGCTCTCTTCCTGTTGATGTCCCCTTCTGCAGACATCCTGGGACATAACTTCCTTTCCAGCCTCCAATATTTGAGGATATCTTATGCCCTCTCACATTCTGTTGTCCTTGAGAGTTTATATCTTTTTTTAAAGAAATGCAACGTTATTATTTCTAATCACACTTAACAGCATTAAATAATCAATAAAATATTGAACAAAGGTACTCATTTTAGAATTATGTCACTTAGCAAAAACAACAACAAAACAACCAAAAAAAGTAGGCAATGACTGAATAAATTATGACAAGTCACTGTTTGGAATACTAGGCTGCTGTTTCAAAGGACAATATGAAAACTATGTTAAGGATGTGGAAGCATGTTTTGAACTTTATCTTAAGTGGCCAAAGCAGAATACACTGGTGTACCTGGATGAAAATGTGTTTGCATGTAGACAACAGTATGAAGGGGCATCACAGGAAAAAGAGAATGTGAGTCCTTCCTTCTGCCCACAGTCTGCTCTTGACGATTTAGGTGTGCTCTGAGGCCATGTATGTTTTCTCTCCTGTACTCCTCATTTCCTTCCTGGTCCTCAATCGCACGTTGTTAATACCCTTACTTACAAACTGTTCAAGGCATTGTAGGCTTTTTCTATCATGCTCCTTAAAATTCTTCCAGCCTCTTCCCATTTCGTAAGAAAGTTTATATCTTTAAAAAATTCCTATATTATTTTATGAATGGAATTCTCAGAAGGATGAGGAATAAATTATGGAGGTCAATCCACCATCTTTTATTGGCAACATCAACTCAGTTACAGGTGAAAGTGTTTGGTCAAGGACAATTTGACATAAGGTCTTTCTGAGAAAGTATTTCTCTGGTAACCAGTTGAACAGAACCTACAGTAGCCCATTCGGTGCTCTAGCAATTACTCTCCCTGGAATCTCTACTCAGATCCCTGTATCCTCCCCTCTGAAGAATTCAGAGTTTTACTTTGTAAATGTGAGGTTTAAAGAGGTAGAGCACTGCCGGACTAATGGAATGGCCTTTCACTTCCTCAGGGCAGTGCAGTGGGGAAAAGCAGCAAAGTAAGGCTGAGAAGACTTGGCTTCGAAATTCTGGCTCTGCTGTGTATTAACTGCTTCACTCTGGTTAAGTCCATTAGCTTCTGTAGGTTTCAGTTTCCTCATTTATAAAACTTAGACTATTAGACATTATAGGATTCAGAATGAAGTATTTTCTTCCTTCACAGAGTTAGGGTAAAATTACATTGTGTATGTAAAAGCACTTTGTAAACTTTAAAATTTAAGCCCTATCCAGTGGCCACTATAGTCAGTATTCAATAAATGTCTGCTTATTGAAAAAGTATACATAAGGATACCTTTGTATTCTTATGGGCTTTAATACTGAACTTCTTTTCCAAAAACTCAGTCAGATAGAAGTCTTTAACTTCGTTTTAGACTCTGGCTACCAGACTCAACAGCTGGGCTGCCATGTTCATTGTACATGAGGTTGAGAGCCTGGCTCCCTCTGAGCACATCTGCTCGCTAAGATGGGGCAATGTGCCTTGAGTGATTTATTTAATATTTTTACGGCTGCGGCTCTGATAACGAAATATAAGAATAGTGAGAGCTGAGGATCCAGATATTGCCTCCTTGAATTCTCTTAGGAGACATTTTGAATAATACAGAGGATTCTGTTGGCAATAGCGTAATGAGAATGCTTTATGTCTATCTCATGCCTCACTTCCCAGCAGCAAAAACAATGCTGACCCTTCAAATGAACTTTAAATTTCAGAGATTTTGGAGAGGCACATAGAATGCAAAACACAGTCTTTAAAAGAGGACTTGATTCATTTCCTAGTGAAAAATGCAAGTTTTCTTCTCTTTCTCCTTCTTTCGCTCCCTCCTTCCCTCCCTTCCTCCCTTTCTCCCTCCCTTCTTCCCTCCCTCCTTCTCTCCCTCCTTCCCTCCCTTCCTTTCTTCCTTCTTTCCTTTTTCTTCTTTAGAGAGTCACAGAAGAGAGGGCCATGAAGAAGACGTAAATCCACATTTAAAATACGCTTTCTTGAGGAACTGGAAAGTAACTTAAGTAAAGACGACATTCCAAGCCTTGTATGGACTTGCAGTTAAGTGATTTTTAGCTTCGTGATTTCAAAGCATAAACACTTTTAAAAAGAGTTATTTATGTTGGTCAGCTGGATAGGGAGAAGTAGATCTTATCTTAAATTCTACCCTCAAAAGCCTTATTAGGGGACTTCCCTGGTGGCGCAGTGGTTAAGAATCTGCCTGCCAATGCAGGGGACACAGGTTCGAGCCCTGGTCCGGGAAGATCCCACATGCCGCAGAGCAACTAAGCCCATGCGCCACAACTACTGAGCCTGTGCACTAGAGCCCGTGAGCCACAACTACTGAAGCCCATGTGCTACAACTACTGAGCCTGCGTGATGCATCTACTGAAGCCTGCGTGCCTAGAGCCTGTGCTCCACAACAAGAGAAGCCACCGCAAAGAGAAGCCAGCACAGCACAACGAAAGAGTAGACCCGGCTCGCCACAACTAGAGAAAGCCCGCGTGCAGCAACGAAGAACCAACGCGCCCCCCACCCCCCAAAAAAAGCCTTATTAGGGAGTATATTGTAACTTTTTTTTACCTGATTCCAGCGTTTTAATATAGATTCATGATGGCAGTTTTGAGCTCATAAAATGCATATGAATAGAAATTAAGTCCTACTGTATAAAGAACAGGTTTTTAATAGCTGCGTGAAATAAACCAAAGTCCATTTTATTTACAAGATAATGTATACAGAGCTGGTTGCTTTATCAAGTCAAAGTCATTTTTTGGAGGTGGAAAACTTTCTCCAAATCAAACAGCCTGGTATGTCAGGTATTCAGGAAGAACTCTGAGATGTAGCCAAGGGTGTGAAATGCCTTCACCAGCCACATACCATGCTTGATGCAGAAAGCGACATGAACTTTAATGTTCTTCTCTTAATGAGCCCTCTGGGCTATTCAGCACTTCACTCTATAGAGCACATTGTTATTTCGTGTTTGTATTGATAACTGTTAGGCACTAAAGGATCTGAAAAGTCTTCTAAGTCAAACAATTATATTTTAATCATGATAATTTAGTGTTTTAGATAATATATAATATTTCTTGAAATCTGTGTATATGTGCTAGCTCTCCCTATCAACTTGAATACTAAAATAATGAGAAGACTGTATTTTCTGCCAATGCTGGAAAAAAGAAAATTTCATGTATTTCCT
Source organism: Tursiops truncatus (assembly GCF_011762595.2). Lineage (NCBI taxonomy): Eukaryota > Metazoa > Chordata > Mammalia > Artiodactyla > Delphinidae > Tursiops > Tursiops truncatus. The sequence goes on along the minus strand of NC_047040.1, from coordinate 55,323,990 downwards.
AGCTGAAAAAGTCAAAGCCCTGAAAAATTCATGGCTACAAACTGGTCTTTTTTATGCTAGAATTAAGGACCAATTCAACCATGATGAGAACTAAACCACTTTCTAAGAAGACATCATAGGCCATACACTTCAGATTATGGGCAGCAATATAACAGTGCACACTCTGATGAAAGGTTTTATATATTTACAGATGATAATTTAAAATGACATTATAACCCTACTTCGTACATTCCACTGCTTATTAATTCTGCGTCCTGTGTCTCATCGTTCACTCTTCTGTTTCTTCACTCATTTATTCAACAAACAGCAGTTTGAATATACTTAGGCACCATTCTGGGTACCAAGAATATGATGGTCCCAAGAAACTAGTCTAACAGGGAAGAAAGACAGAAAAGACAGACAGAAAGATGACCACAACACAGAGTGTTGCGTGTGATTATGAAGAGACAGGTAGAGTGGAAATGCTGAGGAGGAGTAAAGGTTTTACAGAGGAGGTGACAGTTTGAGCTGTCCTCTTCCAGGCAGAAAGAAGAGGGAGGGAGGTATAAGCAAAGGCAAAATGGACAAAAGCGTTCGTGCGTCCTGTGCTTTGGGGCAAATGGTGCGTGGGTAACAGGAGATGAGGCCAAGAGGCAGGGAGCCTCAGAATGAGAGGGCTAACCCCAGGAATCTGGAAGGTATCTTATAGATTGTGGTAGTAACCTGAGGTTTTTAAGCAGGAGGATACCATGATCTGATATTTTTTTAAAAAGGAAGATCATTTTGGCAAAAGTTTGGAAGACGGGGTATAAACTACATAAAACTGACACTTTTGAATGTTTATATTTCTCTTCCATTTGTACTTGACTAATAGTACATAGAAAATTTTGAACAGGTTTTCCTATCAGCACTCAGATTTGGATATAGCATATGTAACAAGGACAATAATTTGAAAATATTAAACCAATGTATTTTCGTTCTGCTTGAATCGTGATGCCAGTGGCTTCCCACCCATTAGCTCAGTAGGCTTTCCTCCCCCAGGCAAGCGGTGGTTCCCAGCTAGAAACAGCGAACTATCGTCAACTAGCTTTCAGAGAGAATAACTCTCAATGCCAGCTTTGCGTGGTGAGAAAAGGGATTTCTAAATTCCAGAACTCTATCTCTTAGGAACCGAGCCTGGCTAGGTCAAATCATCAAGTCTGAGTACAAAGTTCTGGAGTGGGGAGCACAGAGGAGACCATATAAGGAGAGTTCCCATTAAACTAGGAAAAGGAAATTCAAAAACTTTCCACTCTGGGTGTTAGAGAAAGGGGAGGAGGAGGGAGAGAGACAGAAAGGGAGTGAGGGGGGGAGAATGGGATCAGAAGTGAGTGTCCTGGCTCTGTGTTCCCTGGGGGTCGAACCCTGGGGGTGAGGGGAAGGCTTGTCTCTTGAATCTCAGAGCCTAATTCAGGAAAATGACAGAACTTTCCTAGAAGGAGTTGGCACTACCCAGGTGGCATATTAGAAAGAACCGAGGAAGCTCTTGTGTGGATGGCAGGGTGAAGAGAAAGTAGCTGGGGGTTCATGCGTGCCACAGGCTGAGCAATGGCAGAGAACCAGCTGAGCAGGAAGCTGGTGGCGGCTTGCCATGGTCTGCATGGACCGGGGTCTGCAGCAGCCAGAGCCAGTGGTCAGGCCCTCCACGAAGTGCTCACTGCACCCACCCCACAGTCCCAGAGGCCAGCTGGGCATCACACCCAGAGCCTTGACCCCAGAGGCTGCACGTGCACTCGGTCCCTCTCCCCCCAGTCACAGAACCCTTACAAAGACAGGTGAGCTCTCCTGGCACCTGGATGTCAGCTGGGGAGAAGAAACGGTTCTGACTGGGAACAATTCACATTTTAGTCTTCCCAAGGACTTGTTTTAACCGGAAGGAACTGAGATACTTTAATTGTCAAGTTTAAGTACCAGTCCCTGAACACCGCCCGCCGCCGCCCCCCCCCCACCGCCCATCACCAGGAAAAGGTGGAGCCAGATAAATATAAATTATAGAGAATATAGAAAGTTATTTTCTTCCCTCCCTCCCTTCCTTCCTTCCTCCCTCCCTCCCTCCCTCCCTTTCTTTATTTCTTCTTGAGTTTTTCAAGTTATATATGATGTCATTCCATATATGTCCCCCCTTTGTAGGGCAAATAAGAAATCAGCCTCAACTATTTCTTTCTCTCATTCACAGGAATACTAGAAGTCGTACAGATAACATTTACAGGAAACTGATTTGGGTGGTGTCCTGCTTTTTTTTTAAGTATGGGATGAAATTGTTTCCCTCTCTAACCACATTCCATTCCTTGTAGGTTTTTAAGAGGAGATGATGTTATATTCTAACTAGTCACTCTGTAGCTATTTTTTCTTTTTTGAAAAAAACTGAACACAAGGCACGAGCCATCTGGGAAACATTGAGTTGTTTTTGAAGTACTTTTATTGGTGTCCAGAAAAATTGTCTTGGAGTAGCACCTTACTTCCTCTTTTCCAGTTTATCAATTCTAACTCCCAGTTTCTACAACTTCAACTATATTTTAAAGATTTTTTTCCTCCCTTCTTTTCAGAGAGCATATTAAAAAAATTTTTTTTTAAGTCTTAATTGAATTTGTTCTTCTGTTTTATGTTTTGGTGTTTTGGCCACAAGGCATGTGGGATCTTAGCTCCCCGACTAGGGATCAAACCCACAACCCCTGCATTGGAAGGCGAAGTCTTAACCACTGGACCGCTGGGGAAGTCCCCAGAGAGCATACTAATAACTGCATCAGGTGGAATGCATTTTCCAAAACAACCATTACAGCTGAAGGCAGAAAAAAAGTCAAAAATCACTGTTATCATAACTTCAGAAGCCCTGCCTGTTGCAGAAACCCCATGACATTTTTATAAAGAGACAACACTCTTGCCTAACTCTTCTTTTAATGGAGAGAGAGAATTATTCCAGCTAGATCCTGTCCAAGTCAAGCCGTTTTCATTATCTGTCAAACACTCCAAAATCAAGAGCCAGTTTGAGATGAGCTGAAAATCTGATTATGTTCATAATAAAAATTAAATCTCTCAATCCTTAACAAACAGAAGATTTATAATGATTTACAGTGTATCATTGAAATTCTAGGTACACTGAGGTTTGAGTTGAGAATGAAAATAAATAAAGGGCAAAAACTTTGCCCACTATTGCAAAGAGAGGCTCAGTGTGACGCTGCCACATCAGGTATTCTGTTTATCCCTAAGGCTGGTGCAGCAGTGACTTCAAAGTTTGATAGTGCCTGTTTTTTTTTGTTTTTTTTTTTTCTTTCTTTTTGTTTTTTATTCCTCCAAAAATGTTGAGCAGCAAGCTAATGGATCCCCAGCGGGGTGCAAAGACAGCAGAAAGCACAGGAATCAGATGTCAATGTATTCCTCGGAGATACCCTGCTAGGACAGAGCTAACTAACTAGGGTTTTAGTCTTCTCTTGGGGGAACACGCTTTGATGGTTCCCTGCCCACTCTTGGCTTCCTATATGTTTCCTGATTTAAATGCTGTCACAGATAAATCATGACTTCTGCCTGTCAGGACAATTTTCTATTTTTTTTTTTAAGGAAAAGTTTGGAATCATAAGCTTAAAAAGATGAGCAAGTTCTGGAGAATTTTATACTCACATATAAACATATGTATATAAGCATGTCATATCTCCCTACTATAGAATCATCCATGGGTCTGGGACTGTTCTCTGCATGTTCTTTCCCTACCCATTACTTTATTAGATATATCTATGTATTTTCTGCCAGTCACTTTCAGTCAATTGCTAGATTGCTTAGGAAACTTATTGAATAGATTTCGGGGGTTTGGGGGGTTCTCCTTGTTTTTCCTCAACACAGGCACAGATTGGAAATTGAAGTTGTCCCAGAGGTAAGAGTTTTGATTTTAAGTGTAATGGGCATCCAAAATGTACCGGTGTACTTTTTGTGGGTTTCCACCTATAAACAGCCCTTCAGGCACCAGAGAGTATTGATAATCTACCCTTTGCTTGGAGCAGAGACAAAACTCAGCAAACTGGAGTGAAAGTGGAAAGAGCTTGATCTACTTTGACCAAGCACAACCCTCTCAAAACCATGAAGTGAAACCGATTTACCCAGTGAAAGTCAAAGAAGTCAAAAAGCTGCACTAAAACCGTATCTGCATCTACTGACCGGCTTCTCCTCCGCCCTCGCCTCCACAAGCCCCGTCCTGTCCCAGTCTGCGCCCAGAAGCCTCAGGCACACAGTGCCTTTGTTTGGCCTCTGCCTTTGCTGGACCGCATCTCTCCACACTGCTCCTCCTGCAAGGGGGAGTCCTCATCGTGATGTACGTGTCATTTTGCTTCGGGCTCTACATGAGGCTTCTTGCCACCCAAACCTGCCCCACCTTGGGGTCAGCAGGGCCCTGGCCATTACAATGACATCTCTTGGTCTCATAGCTACTGTTCCGTATCCTTTTGCCCTCTGCCCAGACTGACTCAGCAAAGCCACGTTGGATTCTTCTGTTCCATAACGCAGACTATGTCGTCTCTCACAGTCTGGGATTCATGCCATCTGCATACCTTCCCGTTTGCCTCTATCCTCTCAGACTCCTTATCACTGCACTTTCACATTAAAAACCCCAAACTGACCTCTCAGCAACAACCTGAGTTCCTGCAGACATTTTGACATTTGACCAGTGTCATAGCAGGGACCTTCCTTGCTTCGTGAGTCATTTCCTCAAGATTTTTTGTCTTCGTACTCATGGTGATTCCTGCCCACTGAGGGATTCCATTACCTTTCTGGAGCATCAACAGTTAATGTGAGATTAAATAATCTCACATTAACTCTCACAGTTAAATAATAAAAAACACCCAACTGCTTGAGATGGGACAAAATGAGGACTCTCAAGGGGCATACTTAAAGTCACTCTGCAAGGTTTCAGTCTGAGGGCTTTTTGAAATGTTGGTTTCAAAATTATATATATATAATATATATATAAATTATAAAGCATTATAAAGAATTTATAAATGAAATCCATGAGATAAAAAAATAAGTGATGATAAGGAATTTTAAAAAAGAGCATGATTTTCATGCTTTGTTCACTGAGAAGATCCAGCAGCAGGTATGAATATGAACTTTTATAAACAGCTCCTTCCGCATTCCTCTTTAAATGCCATGACTTTCCCCAGTTAAATAAGAAAAGATTGTGGGACAATATCCAGCAGAGGTGAAGTGAGGCAGTAGAAAGGCCATTACATCAAAACCAAGGCCACAGATGAGTAGGACAAAGCGAATTTGGTGGCAGTGTCACTTAAGCTTTCTATATGTCAATTTCCTGTGGCTAAAAATAGCAGGTGTAGCTAATGTCACAGATAGGGAGTAAAGTAAAACAGATGTGAAAAATCAAGAATGATAATATGATGGGTTAATATTACTCCTTAAATTCTGGAAGCTGCTATTTTCATTTGAAATTCAAGTAACTTCCTTTTTAACCTGAAGATTTCAAAGTATTTAATGGGAAGTATAAAGGTAAGCCCAAATGATTGTGAACCAGTAATGAAACACTTAAATTAACATGGAAAAGCACACGAGAGTCCTTTCCAGCATTTACTGTAACTAATCACATAGGAAGGGTGTGTGGAGTTGGGTTCATTCCAAAGTAGCTTTTCAGACTAATATCAAAAATTTATCAGCCCCACAAATACATGTCTTCATCCTCCTAAGCTTTACCCACAGTAAAAGGAATTTAGTAATTTCAAGAATTCATCTCATTTATGGCCTAAGTGTGCACAGCAAAATGAATAATGTTAAAAAATAATTCAACATGGGTGGTCAAGGTCAATTTAGCAAAGCAAGGTATACCTGACACAACAGCGATGTGCCTTACACATGGGGACCCAGCTTATTCAGAGACACCAGAGGAGTGAGGGTGGGAGACGCAGATGGGACAAAAGAGAGTTGAGGATCCTCTTATAATATCGTAGACATCATTCTTGATTTTTCATCCAAACTTTCATTATTAAATAAAAGAGCATTATGTCCCATGTATAACTAAAAGAATCTATTCTAGATTCTTTTAAAGCTTCACTTGTCTGATTTTATGCTGTCATGTATTTAATGGATAATATAATACAAATAAGAACTTACTTTTGTTGCTTATAGTCATTAAAAATTACATTTCCATCTTCAAGACAGTATTCTAGGTTTTTTTATTTTTTACTTTTATTTTTTTTAGAGTAATGTGGCAGGGCTCAGCAGTCCCTAAAAATGCTGAAAGTGAAGTGGTAGATAAGCCTCAAACTTAATGGTTGTGAGGTCCTTAAAAAACAATACTGTGTTTTTAATGGAGTTAGACAGAGTGAGGAATGAAGCCGTTTTGCTTTCCCTGCATGTGTTTCTCACTTTGAAGTTAAAACAGCAGCTCAGTCTGATTGAGGTAGGTAGGGGGTAAAGAACTGGCCAGGTTTTACACATGAAAGCAAATACTTAGAAGCAGAATTAAAAGCCAATGCACACTAAACTGTGAGTGTTAACCCATGTCAGCCCTAATTCTACTCAAAAAGTGGAGTGTGAACATTCAAAGCTGATGACACTAGTCTCCTTGCCAGGAGCAGGGTCCCAAACTCACGCAGCAGGGCTGGAAACAGGGACTGCGCCTTGCTCAGGGTTCAGTGGTTGCCGTTGCGCCTCAGACAGAGGCGCAAGATGGAAGGGGCTTTTCAAAACCCTGTGGCCCAGACCATGGGGTCAGAGCAGAAAACCATGGAACTCTCATGTCTAACATGATATTAATAAAAGTAAAAGAAAAACGTAAAAAAACTGAATGAGATTTCTGTGGTCAAATGTTTGAGAAATTCAGAATTAATCAAGGTTAAACGTGTTTCTTTTCCAAAGGACTTCTCCGAGCCTTCAGTATTTTAATGTGCAGGAGAGGTTCCCTAATTATTGGGGCTGAGAGCTTTTTCTGAAAAGTTATGGGTGGATACTTATGTCCCATGGGGCACAGTTTGGGAAATACTGAGATAAAATATTACTGTCCTTGGTTTATAGATGAGGGAGTTGAGGCCCAGGAAGAACTCAGGTCTCTGGCCTCCGAGTACCACATCTTCCCAGGGGACCGATCAGAAATCTGAGAAAAGATAAACTGCAACCCTTTTAGGCAACACACATACCCTGGAAGGGTGTCCTAAAACTAATACTTCTGAAAGTGCGGTATACACACTCTTCTTTCCTGGCTCGGTCAGGACACACAGACCCTCCCAAGTCATGATTACCTGATACAAAGGCATACAGATGCTATCGATCCACTCCAATTGCAACCGAGGCAGCTCATCCTTCCGGTTCCGATCAAAAATAGCCTAGAATGGGGGAGGAGAACCTTGCTTTATTACACTGGAGTCTTTTACAGGCGCTTTGTCAAACACTTTGTCACAATGATCCGATTTTTACCAACTGAACACTTCACAAATGACAATCTTTACACGTACTTTCTTTTCCTTTATCTATGATGAGAAATAAAGTATTTTCACCTCTTTTTATGAGATTTGTAAATGAATTTATTTGAACTTTATAGCATGCAACTCCTTGGGGCCAAAATCTGTCTTCAGTTATAGGTAACTGCCACTAAATCAAGTCATCAGGTCACTGGGAATTGGGTACAAGTCAAAGGAAGGGGAGATTTTTTTTTGCTACAAAAATAGTGCAGGCTTTTATTTTTATAGCGAGAGAGGGTGGGATAGATCGGAAAAGATCCTTAAGAGCAATTTCACTTTAAATAGAAATTATTTGTATTAATTTTTCAGGGTGGGGACAATTTTGTGTTTCTCAATAAGGTCCTGTCATGAATAAATTCCTAAATTTTTATCTATCACTGGATGGATGATGGGGGCAGGTACCCATTCTCTCCTCATTCCCAGCCTTTAAACGTTATGATATTATAATGTTTAGAAAACTTAGAGAAAAAGAAGTGACATATTCCGTTGGGCAGACATAAAAAGAAAGACAATCAGTTGGAATTGGATGGCTGAGATAGAGTCCTCGGACAAACACTGCCTGTTCTACGCCAGTGAGACTGTCCCTCCCTTTATTCCTAAGGAGTAAGGCCAGGGTCTAAGAAACAACCCTGCCCTGCCTATGGTCTTACAGTAGGTTTCATCTTTTTTCTAAATAAAATGTGGCATCCACATCATTTTGGCATTCACATAGGTTGTGAGGGCAGATTCACAACATCTCCTTGGTTCAGATATGTTGAGAAATCCTGCATCCTTCAGACTTAGGAACAAGGGTGGGAGTGGGTGGGGCCCAAATCACTAGCCGCTGAGGTCACAGAAGATAGAAGAGCGCCGCTGAGGAAAATACCTCCAAATTAGAGAGGAGGTCACCGTCTCCTACGGGCTCTGTTCATCCTTGATTGTAATGTGAAACGTAAATATCAGGAAGGAGGACTAGGCATTTGGAGAAGACTCTGAAATATGCTGGAGGAAGGGCTAGTTCTTGTGAACTGCATGAATCTTGGTCCAAAATGTTCCTTTAAAAAACATTACTCTGGGGCTTCCCCGGTGGCGCAGTGGTTGAGAGTCCGCCTGCCGATGCAGGGGACACGGGTTCGTGCTCCGGTCCGGGAAGATCCCACATGCCGCAGAGCGGCTGGGCCCGTGAGCCATGGCCACTGAGCCTGTGCGTCCGGAGTCTGTGCTCCACAACGGGAGAGGCCACAATAGTGAGAGGCCTGCGTACCGCAAAAAAAATAAATAAATAAATAAAAAATAAATAAAAATAAAAAATATTACTCTGTTTTATCCTCTCTAGCTCTCATTGTTATCTGAGATTTTTAAATTTATTTAATGACTGTTTCTGGTGCATAGTATATAGTTATTTTGTTTTTAATTCACTGGTTTTTAGTATATTCACAATTAGCTGTGCAACCATTACCACAATTTATTTTAAATAAATTTATTTATTTATTTTTATTTTTGGCTGTGTTGAGTCTTCATTGCTGCCCGCGGGCTTTCTCTAGTTGCAGCAAGTGGAGGCTGCTCTTCGTTGCAGTGCACAGGCTTCTCATTGCGGTGGCTTCTCTTGTTGTGGAGCACGGGCTCTAGGCGCGCGGGCTTCAGGAGTTGTGGCACACGGCCTCAGTAGTTGTGGCTCGCAGGCTCTAGAGCGCAGGCTCGGTACTTGTGGCGCATGGGCTTAGCTGCTCTGCGGTATGTGAGATCTTCCAGGACCAGGGCTCAAACCTGTGTCCCCTGCATTGGCAGGTGGATTCTTAACCACTGTGCCACCAGGGAAGTCCAACCACAGTCAATTTTAGAACATTTTTATCACCCCAAGGGAAAAAAAATCACATATCAATTAGTAGTCGCTCTTCATTCTTCCTCAAACCCCCCAAGCCATAGGCAGCCACTAATTCACTCTCTACCTCTATGGATTTTCCTGTTCTGCACATTTCATGTAAATAGAATCATATGATATGTGGTATTTTGTGACCAGCTTCTTTCGCCTAGCATAATGTTTTCAAGGTTCACCCCTGTAAGCATGCATCAGCACTTCAATCATTTTTATTGCCAAATGATATTCCCTTGTATCATTATTGTATACCATATTTTATTTATCCACTCATCAGTAGATGGACATTTGGGTTGTTTTTACTTTTTGGATATTATATATAATGCTACAACAAACATTCAAGTTTTTGTGTGGATGTATGTTTTCATTTCTCTTGGGGCTATACCTAGAGGTAGAATTGCTGGCCACATGGTAACTCTAATGTTTAATGTTTTGAGGAACTGCCAAACTGTTTTCCAAAGCAGCTGCATCATTTATATTCCCACCAGCAATGTACAAAAAGTTCCAATTTCTCCACATCCTTGCCAACTCTTGTTATTGTCTTTTTGATTATAGTCATCTTAGTGGGTGTGAAGTGGTATCTCAGTGTGGTTTTGATTTGTATTTCCCTGATGACTAATGATTTTGAACATTTTTTTTTCATGTGCTTATTGGCCATTTATATATGTTCTTTAGGGGAATGTTTATTCAGATCCTTTATGCATTTAAAAAATTGGGTTGTCTTTCTATTGTTGAGTTGCAATAGTTGTTATATATTCTAGATACTAGGCCCATATCAGATATATGCTTTGTAAATAATTTTTCCCATTCTGTGAGTTATCTTTTCACTTTCTTGATAGTGTCCTTCAACACACAAAGTTTTAAGTTTTGATGACATCCAATTTCTCTATTTTATCTTTTGTTTGTTGTGCTTTTGGTATCATATCTAAGACACCATTGCCAAATCCAATCCAGAAAATTTATATCTTGCTTTCTTCTAAGAGTTTTATAGTTTTAGCTCTAACATTTAGGTCATTTAGGCTATGGTGAGAGATAGGGTCCATCTTCATTTGCATGTGATATCCCGTTGTCCCTGTGCCATTTGGTGAAAAGATTATTTTTCCCCCATTGCATTATCTTGGCACCCTTGGCAAAAATCAGTTGACCATAACTGTAAGGGGTCATTTCTGGACTAGTCACTTATTAACAAATGTTTGATGAGTATGTGAGATACCACTTTGTCCTGTGTTTTCCCTTAACAGAATTTTGCATCTTGTAATTGATTATTGGTGATTATTTATTTAATGTCTATATTGCCCAGCAGTTGACAAGCTTCTTGAGGGCAGGGAAGATGGTGCCTTGCTCATGGCTGGATGCACTGTGTCCAGCTTCATGCCTGATACTTGAAGGTGTTCAAGCATGTGCTGTTAACTGGCTCACTGCTTCCAGTATTAATCTGGATGTTGCCCACATTAGCCTTTGTCTTCATGAAGCCTTTGTCTTCATGAAGTTACTTCATGCCCACATTAGCCTTTGTCTTCATACTTTAGGACTATGACACCTGAAAGGGCTCTTGGACAATTTTATTCCTAAATATCATGGAATAATGGGCACAGCAGGTGTCCAATCTGAGTGTGTGCATTTCCAGACATTTCTGGAAAAGCACTAATGTGGGATAGCCCTGCCACAGCAGTTAGGCCTGAGGAGATAGTCATCAGCCGTGTTAAGTAGGCTTTTGTGGGGAGAGAGCAGCACTTACAGCTATGTATCCACCACAAAATTAATTTCATTTATGTCTCCAGAAAAACCCCTGAGACTACAAAAATTCCTTAGTGCTGCACCACTGCACCCGCCAGCTTGCCAATGCTGTCAATTGACTCATATTTTTTTTTTTTTTTTTTTTTTTTTTTTGTGGTACACGGGCCTCTCACTGCTGTGGCCTCTCCTGTTGTGGAGCACAGGCTCCGGACGCGCAGGCCCAGCGGCCATGGCCCACGGGCCCAGCCGCTCCGCGGCATGCGGGATCCTCCCAGACCGGGTCATGAACCCGTGTCCCCTGCATTGGCAGGCGGACTCTCAACCACTGTGCCACCAGGGAAGCCCTGACTCTCATTTTTTTCATTTAATTAAATAACCTGTGGTTTTGCTGCATTGTAAACCCTTCAGAGGAGGCCTCTGAAACAGTTTTTTAAAGAGGAGAAAAGCTTTTATTTGAAAATAGATATACATGTAGTTGACAGAAATTTGAGTTGTGCTACGTTTTACACGTTAACTATGTATCCCAATCTAGTATCTGTATTTTGTAACCAAATTTGGTGACATCACCAAAGAAGAACAAAGGAATGTGTTGAAAACAGTATAAATAGATATTGCTTTGGAAACTAAAATAATTGATGGGTGTTTTAACTTATGTAGTCTTTCTGACCTTTGTAGGTAAACAACAAATAAAGAATAGTCAAAATTAGTAAGTCTGTGAGTTCTTTAAGCTAGGCGCTAGTTCTGCTGCTCTTCCTTGTCTTTAAATGTCAGCAAAGAAAGGTGTTTTAAAACTTGAAGATCTTATAAATAAAGCCAAATATTCAAAACTGAGTGGATTTGAATCCTCATAAACAGACATTCTTGACCATTAACACATTCCTTGAGCTGCAATGAATCTTCTGTGCTGTGGCAGGCTTTAGAATACCCTGGACCATTCTTTGAGTCGTTGGGTGGTTTGAAGCTACCCATTCATTAAGAATAAAGAGGCCGCCCTCTCCTTGAGGGTGGTGACTGAGGCATTTATGTCTTTGTCTCCTGATTAGTAAAAACAGAATCATCCTTAGCCTACAGTAAGCATTCTCAAATAATAATTGAATGGATCAATCCAATCTAAATAGCATTTCAATCAGCAGAACTTAGTTCCCCAGATGCAACTTTTCATTTCGCAAAAAAAGGAAAAGAAACAGAGACTTGATTTGCTTTTGGGATTTTGGAAAGTTCAAAATTGGAAAGTAAAATCCAGAATATCCATTATTTACTGCACCTGCCTGTTCTAGCCCATCAAGCCTGGACAGCTTGCTTGCCTTTAATTTTTTTCTGTATTTCTGTTTCAAAGTAGCCACTGATTACATATGAAATGCCAGCCCTAGGCTTTGTGTTATTCAAATACTACTCTGCGATCCTCCCTTGCGCCTACTTCTCCCACTGTGGGAGTACAGGAAATGCTTGTTAAGTAGATCAGCCCTGTTAATCAGAAACCTGGGAATAAGTGTTTAGCATCTAAGTTCAATTAAAGCTTTAAAGAGTGATTCCTTAAATCCATTCTCTGTCTTTCCCATTTTCAAGGTGCGATTTGAAGTTATTTTTGAAAATGTCATTTGAAAGGGTAAATACGTCATAAGAAAAAGAAGAACTTACTGAAGGAGTGAGTTTGAGTTCTGCTCTCTCCCGATCTCCTTGTTCAAAGAACTCGCTGGTTACAAGTTCAGCCACCTGAAACACAGAAATATTTAAATTGACAGGTATGTGTAATTCATCACGAGACACAAGTTATTTCTGGCTTATGTGTATGGTAGCTATCTTCAAGACAGACAATCATTTAAAAAGCTTAATCTTTTGTGTTTGAAGGTATTATAGAATTTAATCAATGAAACTGATTTCCTTTTAATCAGAAGAACTTGTGCAATGCTTTTTTATTTATTTTTGTTGAAATAGAATTGAAGTACAGTTGCAATGTATCCTTAAACACATGCCGATAGACCATCTCTGACGGTAGAGCTTATATATACACATGAGGCACAAGGTTCCCACCTTCAAAGCAGGAAATGTTCTTATCCAGAAAAATGAAGCAAATAATAATCTAATAATAACTGATGTTATTATAATATATTATACTATATTTGTAATAATAATTCAGCCAACTTTCGGTTGTTTCTGTGCAGATTCTTTACTGTCACATACCTGTATTTTAGTTTGGTTTCATCTTGCCATCACAAAAACTCCTTAACCACGTCACCCTACCAGTATTTATGTGCACTCTGGAACGGGTACACCCAGGGCCCACCCCTTACTTCCTACAGTAGCCATCAGTCAAGGGGCAGAACTAATGCTAGATTCACTGTTCATACCAGACTTTTACAGTATGTTATGATATAGTCTGAAGAATGTGATTTGGTCTTCAGGCTGTCTCAATCCATGTACTAAATAACAGTGTTTATTTATGGTGGGTTCTAGCTGGTACAGCACAATGGAATGGCTGTTCTACCCCAAACCACAGAGATTTTTTCCAAAGTAAGGACACATATTTTTCTACTTTTCATCAATTAGTGTGGATGGTCAGAAGCTACTGATCATGGTCAAGCTTACAGAGATTTTCTTCTTCTCCAAGCCCTGTGCTTCTACTGATAGTTTTATGGGAAGCAAACTGATGTAACAGATAAGTGCTGAACGGGCGTTTTCAACAACACTATGATGTACATCTAGGATATCTCTGAGGTGAACTAGCTGGATTACAAAATATTGGAAGAGCAGAAAAGAAATACCAGACAACTTGATGGCAAGAAGATCTGGATCCCCAGACTAATTTTTCTCTATTCCAGGCTCTTGTAAAGATGAGGTTTTTAGGTCTGGCAAAGGTTAGAGTGGTTTAATTTTGGTCAAGTGCAGAGAATCAAGATAATTTACCTAAAGTATATCTCTCAGGAGATTTGTCAACCATAAATGGTAACCATTGCCAAAACTTAACAACAACCTCTAACACCCACACACACATCTGAGAGTAGCAAGTATGCAGTCATTTATTAAAAAATAGAATGGCCAGTTCAGATTTTAAACATTTTAAAAATTCAACAGCATAAAACCAGTTGGAACTGACTCGGTCTTTCTAGGACCTGGTTCACTTGTCTCTGTCCAGTCTCTGCCACTGCCTTTCACTTAGCGCTCCAGGCCTCTCTCATTGGTCTCTGGCCTTCCTTTTGAGAAGAAATGGTCCCCCAAGGACCTGGCCTCATTATTCAGTTCCCATAACTCTCCCTCAGAATCCTCTGAGGTGGATCTTTTGCACTAAAGAATGCAAGTGTGCATATGAGGTCACCCCGAGGTGGGAGTCCTGCAGAGGTCAGTAGCCCCTGGAAAGCAAAGAAATTAAAACAAAATCCTTTTCCTTGAGCTTTCCAAAGTGGTCTTGGGTATTTCCCCTGAGCTTCTTTCACAGATCAAATTGTACCACTGTTTCATTTGTACTTAAAATCCCAATCAGGACTATTAAGTGGCTCCTGATTGAATTTTTTATTAAAAAAGGAAATTGAGATGCTAATCAGGCCTTGGGGGCTGACTGGGGAAACCCACATGCTTAGAGTCATGTGTGTGAGGAAGGCAAAGTGAAATAGACACCAATGAAAACACATTTTGAAAGGGAATTAAAAAAAATCAACATCCAGGAAATTGGAAATATATTTCTATTCTTAAAATAAGTTTCTATTGTTTTTGTCTAACTGTTTCCTAAAATCCTATTAGAAGTGAGTAAGGTTTTGAAAATACCTAACTTATTCAATTCAGATACAAACACAAATGAGATCTACAGTTTAGAGTCGTGACAAGATTTCTGATGGAAACATTTGGAAAAAGATGGTTTTGTGTTTTATTTCCCTGACCTCATGAGTTTCTGCACTGGTCGGCAGAAGTTCAAATCCTAAAAATAAAATAATATTTATATCAGTGACCAAGAAGACCACCTACAAGTGGCCATTGGGCCTCTTCATTCTATAATCTCAATATGGAAACTTTTTTCCTTTCAAGTACTTTGGTCACTTTCTGGCTCCCACATGGGCTGCTGCTCCTTTCCTTGTGACATGCATTTCACTGGGGTTCTGAAGGCCCTGGCAGATCATCCCTCATCTACCCCCTTTCTAATCTTCTTTATTTTTCCTCCAGTTCCCCTAACTTTCTCCTACTCTCCACTACCTTCCACCCCTATCACAGGGGCCACTCTCAATACTACACTTTTCCCCACTACCTGGAAGAGCCACTTACATATTCTCTTCAGTTTATTCCCAAACTGTACTGTAAGGGAGGCCTTTCCACACTGGGGAAGGGAAGGGTGGGCAGAGATGTAGAAATAAGCAATGTAACCACACAAATCCTTCACCATAACCTGCTTTATGTAACTTCAAGCATGTCATACTAAAACGAAAACCAAGGCACTGGAAGAGAGCTATTCGTTGGAGGAGAGTCTATAGGAACACTGCACCACCTGCACTGAACTGTGATGTGAGAAAGACATAAACTTTCATTTGTGCTAAGCAACTAAAACTTGAGATTATATTTGTTACTGCAGCAAAGCCTAGCTTAGCCTTGACTAACAAAAATTGGTATGGAAGTGAGGTAGTGCTATTAAACAGAAAGGAAGGGAAGGAAGGGAGAGAGAAAGGGAAAGGAAGGAAGAAAAGAAAGAAAGACCCTAAGATATGTGGCATCGGCTTGGGGGCCAGGTATTTGTGAAACAGTGAGGTTGTTAGAAGCTATGAGGATGATGACCCATGTTACACAGTGGCAAAATATTTTGTACAGTTCTCATGGAAATAAAGCAAACAGTGTACCCAATGAATTTATAGCCTTAGGGGAAGAGACTGGAAAACAAAGTTAATAGCATGTGATGGTTGCTGTTGACTGTTTTGCTAGGTATTGTAAGAAGTGAGCTCAGAAAAGGGTTGGCAGGTCTATAACTAGGAATGAAAGGGAATAGAGAAAGTTACAAATTCAGGATCTTGTAGGGATAGAATATGAAGCTGCTTCTTAATCCCAAACTGTGAAAATAAAAATTGAGATACACTTTGAATGACAAAGGCTGATCAAGACTCAGCCTTGCAACAAGAATCAAATGGAAGATGTGGCCAGTAACACATAGTTAGCAACTATGAATGAATTAGGTGGCACACACAACATCCTTTTAGTTAGACAAAATGGCCCAGAAAAATGATTGAACTACATGGTTTCCTCACTGGGGCCAAATACTAGGCCCCCAATACTAGGAATTAACTGTTGAGAGAGGAAGAAAGATGTATGCATGCTGTATTTCCTTGTTCCTGAATATAAGGAAGCAAAGAAATACAGTAGATCTAAGAAGGTTGTATAGAATCTAACTGTGGATGTGTTATTAGCAAATGGAAGTGACTGGAATCAAAGACCTAAGAAGGTGACTAAATGTGCCAAAAACCCCCACAAGCCTTTGACTATTTAAAACTTAAAACAAGCCTTGGGTCTTCAAACTTCTTTAGGGGGGAAGCAGGCTGAGAAAGCTGCTTGGCCTTTGAATCTAGCCAAGGAGGATAATGGAAAAGGAATAATTTCCTAGGGTGGATCTATAGGCCATGGAAAATATTGAATTGGGCAGCATCTCCCTGAGAATCAGGGCCTACCACAGAGTAGAAGGCCCTCCCAGAGAATGCCCAGTGGGATTTTGGAATTGCTATGGACCCCTAACTGCCAAATATTGCCATCTCTTCCCTTTCTAAATGGGATTGTCATAATGAGTATTTTGTGGAGTGGGTGTTATGTGCTGCATTTTGGGTGTGTGTGGGCCTTTAGTTCATCTTTAGTTTAATCTTTACAGACCTGCTGTAGAGATTAGCACATATCATCCAGAGATCCTGGACTTCCAGCTTAATATCACGACTGATGGGATATTTGGGTCAACTCCCTTGGAGGGTGGGGGGATGAGTATATTTTGCCTGGAGGAAGGAGAGTGAATCACATTTTTGGTGATTAGAAGGGCAAACAGTGGTATGTTTTCACCAACTATTTCTGGCTTTCTACTTTCTGGGCACATGGAAGGATGGGCACTTCCTGGCTGGGTGGGATCATGTGACCAAGTTCTGGCCAATGAATTGTAGGCAGGGGGACAGCATTTAACTTCCAGTGTAAGACCCACCCGGGCCTCTGCTGGAATGATCCAGACAGTAGCTGCTCCCTCAGCCCCAGTCCAGGATGAGGACAGAGGCGCCAGCCATGCCCAGAGGCACATGTCTCCAGGTGATGTGTTAGTTTAAAACACTGAGATTTTGAGCTTAGTGATAACACAGCCCATTCTGCCAACACACTTGCATCATTTAAAAATGCTGATTAGTGCCTCCTGTGTAAGAAAGCATAAAACACTAAGAATGAAGGCTTTGGAATCTCATCTGCTAGGATTTGAATTCCTCCTCCACCACCTACCAGCTATATGCCTGGCTACGTATCCTTTCTAAGCCTCATTTTTCCCATTGGTGAAATAGGAATAATCACTGTATTAGTTTCCTAGTGCTGTCATAAATTACCACAAATTTGGTGGCTTAAAGCAACAGAAATGTATTCTCTCAAAGTTCTGGAGGCCAGGAGTTCAATATCACTTCACTGGACAGAAATCAAGGTGTTGGTAGGGCCATGTTCCCTCTGGAGGCTCCAGGGGAGAATCTGTACTTTGCCTCTTTCAGTTTCTGGTGGCTGCCAGCATCCTTCTGCCTGTGGCCACATCACTCCAATCTCTGCCTTGTCTTCACACACCTTCTCCTCTTCTGAATGTGCCACCTCCCTGTGCCTCTCTCTTATAAGGACACTTGTGATTGAATTTAAGGCCTACCTGGGTAATCCAGATAATGATGATGATAATGATAAAGGTGGTCCTTAACTTAATCACATCTGCAAAGACCCTTTTTCCTTCTAAGGAAAAACCATTTACAGGTTCCAGGGATTAGGACCTGATATCTTTGGGTTGCCACTATTCAGCCCACTACAGTCACAATACCCACCTCAGGGGATTTTTGAGGATTAAATGATATAATACTTATAAAGCAGTCATTTAACATTGGTTATTTAGTCAATAAATATTAGTTTTTTATTGTTATATGAATGTATCTTATTTTCCCTTAAATGTCAAGTCTCAGGATACCAAGTTATCATTTTAGACCCCGCAGCCCATCCAGTAGGTGCCTCATAAAACCAAAAGAGCTATTAACCAAATACTATCAAGGTAATAAAGGACCTTTAGTTGGGTAGTTATGGGATTAAAAACTATTCTAGCTCTAGAACTAACACTTTTGGACAGTGAAACCAGAGAGGTGGTAAAGGCATTAAATTTGGGATACAAATTAAATTAGATACTACACATTTTGGCCAAAGAGCCCTCTGATCTCTAAACAGACTTTAAAGAAAAAGAAAAATAGAAATTCCTTTTTATCCTTGTTTTTTTTTTTTTTCTTCAGATGTAAAAAACTGGACCTTGTACTAAAACACGGTTACCTATTCAAGAACACTACGTATGAAACTCCTGCCTTAAGAAATGGTCAAGGTGTTATTTGGATTTAGTGCATTAAAAAAAATCTTACAGAGTCAGAAATATTATTTCTCAGTGGAAGCACGATAAAGAAAGGCTGGGCAATAAACCGTCGCCCTAAACCTCCTGCTATTTTTTACACCACGTTAATACTGATGCAAATTGACTCAGGTTTCAGTGCCTGGTAGACAGGGCTCTGGGAATACTGTCCCCCCCCAGTCCCTCCTCGGCTGAGACCTGTCATTAATCACCACTCGCCTGTCTGGAGATCTCCCACGGTTTGGTCACGGCTCCAAGGTCACAGGCTGTCATTAACATTGATCTGAAAAACAGAACCAAACAAAACAGCCTGAATAATCTTTTGTTGCATTCCTAAACAAACCCGTCCTAGATACATACATAAATAAAATGGGACCCGGCCAGCTTACATCTTCTTTTCCTCAACAAGGGCAGCACTGCTGACAGACCCATGTTTAGCACCTCCATCATGCAGCCGCACTACTTCGGAAGACAAAGCTCGCACACACTCTCGGTGGCCCTTTTGTTTTGCCTGCGGCAGATCAAGGAAAGCCAAGCACTGCTTTCTCTATACCTGAACCAAGCAAGCTCTGCTTAAAATAATTTGTAATGGACGATGCTTTTTATTTTTAACTCTCAGCAAGGGAATCAGTATATAATACTCTATACATAGGTCATAAACCTGTTTACCAATGTATCACTGATTGATAGGGACAGAAGAAAACCCACACCAAAAAGGCAAACCACATGCCCCATTAGGGGCTCCTGAATTTTCTTTCTTTCTTTTTTTAAAATTTTTATTGGAGTACAGTTGCTTTACAATGTTGTGTTAGCTTCTACTGCACAGCAAAATGAATCAGCCATACATATACGTATATCCCCTCCCACTTAGGACACCACAATGCATTAAGTAGAGTTCCCTGGGCTATACAGTATGGTCCCATGAGTTGTCTATTTTATACGTAGTATCAATAGTGTATATGTGTCTCCTGCATTTAAGATTTGCGGGGGAGAACCACACAGTTTGACTCCAGTTTACTACCTGGCTACAACCATATTTTATAAGCGTTACGAAGAAGAAACATATTCAGCTACAGCTTTCATTAATTTGAGCCCATAAGAAAGTACAGGAAATATCTGAATCAGATTTTTGAGGGGCAGATTTCTATTGGTTTAGAAATCTAGAATCCAGATTGAAACCTGGATATAAAAAACAGGGGGAACAATTCAAATTGTAGATAACTCTTGTATTTCTAATTGGATGTGGTGAGAAGGGAAAAATCAGGCACACTCTTTGTCCAAAATCTGCTTTCTTTGCCTAAAACCAGCAGCGCGTGATGAAAACTAACGAAGGATCTGAGCTGGGAAACCACATCTTGGCTAACTCCTTTTGGAAGAAAGGAGTGTGTTGTCAAAGGTCAGAGGGCTGCCCTGATGTCAGGTGTTAACATTTCATACCCTGCTGGATTCTACTGCCTTGGAAACATGTCTGCTTCCCAGATGGCAGGGCATGCCTGGATGGTGGTAGGGTTTGTGTAACTTCTCCAGGAAACCCTCCAGGGAACAAGGCAGACCGGCAAATAACAATAGGTCATTCAAGGCACAACCAGGCAGCTCCAGCATGAGCAGCCCTCTAGGAATCAGGCACCGTCTAATTCCAAACACTCCTGTGCTAAGCCCTGTGCAAAGAGACACATCAGTCTATTCTTCGTGCTTCATCTTTTGTGACAAGCACTTCTACAGTGCTTACATGTGCCTGCCTCTGTACTAAGTGCTTTACCAACTACCTACTAACTAACTACTAACTAAATGACTCCTCATCACAAGATGCTGTTATTTCTATTTTACAGAGAGGTCAATGGCAGCATGGAGAGATTAAGCAACTTTCCCAAAGTGCGTAAAGGATTCAGGATTCTGTGCTTATCGCAAAGCTGCCAGAGCCCCTCTTGCTAAACTCCAGTGATTCTCATTTTAGGTTCTGCTGGTACCAGAGAGGGACATGACTGTAGGTAATGCATTAGACTTTGTAGTCTCTCTCCCGGACAGGAAATAATCTCTGTGAAGCTGCCTACTTGTACCATAGTTGGATAATTACTTAAGTTCCATCTGCTTGATAATTTGAAACTTACTTCTCAAATTCATATCAACATTAATCAGTCAATCAACAAATTTATTGAGTATCTGCTAGGTGCTCTGATGATGAGAATTCTAATAGCTACCATTTATTGAAGAGGCATTAGAGGGTGATTTACATAGTCTCTATATGAGGTAGGGATACTATTATTATCTCCATTTTACAAAGCAAATAGTGCTTTGCATTCCTGGATCAGAGAGTTCAGGTACCTTGCCTGAGGTTACACTGCTAGGAGCTATCAAAGCTAGGATTAGGATCCATATAGTCTGACAGAAGAGCCTCTACTTTCAATGAATACTCTGCAGTGGAGCAGAAAGTCTGTATAGAGAAGGAAGACTGAAAAAGACTGGGAGGGAGGACGGTGGAGTGTCTGAAACCTTTATCCAATTGGTGTGGGGAGTCAATGAAGGTTGGGGACACAGGAGGAACCTGGCCAGAGCTTCAAGGAGAGAACTTTAGGTAGTAGATGTGGAAATAGTTTAAAGAAGTAGAGAATGGAAGCAGAGAGACAGTAGGAAAGCATAAATTGATAAGGTCATAAAACAAAGGAGGGGAGAGGGGAAAGAAAGTCAAGGATAGGGTTGGGAGCTTGCACAGGAAGAATGAACAGAAGGAGGCGAATGGGCAGTTTTACCTTATTTTTTAGATCAAGCCTCTGTACTTGAAAGGCCTTCTCTAAAATATGAGAGCAGGGAGGGAGTTTATAGCAACTGTTTGAGTCCTGAGGTCTGCACAACTCTAGTGCATTTTAGAGCTAGGTGGTACAATCTGCTTAGTGTGACTGCAGGAATGAACGGTCAGGAATGTCCTCTGTGGGGCGGGAAGGGGACGGTGTGTTCCTAGTGTATCTGAGACTCGCAGCAGCTCCTTGTTATCATGCCTTTCCTCCTCTAGGAGCCAAAATTATTTGGATAACTATCTTGTGATTATTACTATTTTCTTGTTTTTCTCTACTTTTTAAAAGCATTAACAACTCAAAAGGAATACACTGTAATTTAAAAGATATATCCAAATTCAGTAAAAGATTACACGTATGAACTGAATTTTATGCTTACCATACAAAAAGATTACACCTCGCAGTCTGCATTCTGTTTCACTGTTTTAAATTTTGAACACAAATACAGACCCCAAATGGTCAACATAAAATGACAGAATGGAAGTAACTCAAGTTCTGTTTCTTTATCTTTAAAATCACCGAGCTATCATTGTTTATTCTGAATATATGGTTTCAAAGCAGAAAGGTGATGTTCTCAGAGGTTAGAGACACAAACTGCATCTGGAGTGAATGCAGAAAGTTCCGAACCGTTAGCAACTTACTCTTGAAAATGTGTCCGGAGTCCACCTGTGCCAGGGGCTGACGGAATAACTGGACGTTCTTGGAATTAACTTACATGTATGATAGATGCACAATGAAAGGATAAGTAATACTGTGCTAATTTGAAGCGTTCATAGCAATTATTTTGATACTCAACAGTAATCTCAGCCGTTGTTTAGAATTTATTCCAACAAAAGATTTTTCTCTGGGAGGAGCGTCTCATTGTTGACATTGTTTAGATTGCAGGCACATGGTGATGATAAAAAGCAGACCAACTTTTAGTTGGTTTTATTACTATTTCAAAATTCTCTAAGACAGTGCTCCCCCTGAGCCCCGCCAGCTGCCCGCAACGTGCACATGGTCAGAGTCCAGCTGTGAAATTGCGGGGTGGGGGGGGGGGGAGGGCAGAGCTGGGGGAAGAGGAGAGTTCCTGAAGCATCTCACCTCTGTTTTATGTACTGTGCTTCTAAATAAGATTTTCTTACATATGGGGTTCCCTGCCGAAGAATTTGAAAACGTCTGTGGGAAAACACTCAGGTGGAGACATGGAACGAGTGCTGGCATTTTACGAGTTGTGCTCAGGAGGGAGGCCAGACCCAAGAAACCCGGTGGGACCATTTGTGAGGATGCTGAGGAAAAAGAGAAGAATTCCTTGAGGGACGATTACACTTAGGGGGCAGTGGGGAGGAGGAAGGACTAGAGAAGCACAAATAGGAGAAGAAAAAGTCAGAAGAAAGTGAATATACAGAAGAGCATGGGCTTTGTGGAAGCCAAGGCAGGGAAAAGTTTTAAGAAAGGAAAGGCCAACACAGTTAGGGCTGCGAAGAGATGGAGGAAGCTGAAGAGAACAAAGGCTGTAGGATCTGATCCTTAGGAGGTGACCGGTGACTTTCAAAACGCACAGAAATTACATTTCAGCAACTAAATTCCTCAGTGGAGGAATTCACTCTAAATACTAAATACTCTGTGGTAACTTCATACTTTGGAATACTATGCAACAATCAAAGATGATACTGGTATGGACATGGAAAGAATTCCAAGGCATACAGCTGAGTGAACAAGTGAGTCCAGACTGACATGTAAATATATAATTTATGTTAAAATGAACAAACAAATCTACACTAAATAGTATGTTTCCCATAGGTACACATGTATGGAAATGCTCTGACAATAGTCTGAAAAGAAACAAGGAATTGCTAACAGAGCAAAGCTATGCACAGTATGGGAATTGGGAATGATGCTCAAAGAACTGGGGGGTTATCTGTAATTTTACTTTGTTTCAGAAAAATATATTCCTGTCATTACTTGTGGGATTAAAAATGATTTAAAAAGAAATAAATTGCCTTGTAAGAGGTTAGAAGGAGTGTGAGTGAAGTGTGGAATTGAGAGAGAGAAGAAAATTACGATTGGACTTGAAGAAGGAGGCAGATTTTAGGGATTTTTTTTTACTGAGGAGATGGAAGCATATTTTTTAGGCTTAGAGAGGTCATGCTGGGGGGAAAAAGAAGTCAGCTTTTGAAAATGCAAGCCAAAGAAGTATAATTGACACAGCAAGGTCAGGGGTCGGGGTGGGGCAGGGAGGTGGAGGGACTGGAATAGGACACGAGCAGAGATGCTAGTGTTGAAGACAGGAAGGGTCCTTCCCACCCTCACCCATCACCAGCCCCCCGCCCCTGCCACCCCACCGGAAAGGATGCAGAAAAGGTCTGTAAAGATAACAGATCTTGATTTGTAAGACAAGCACAGTTGTCTTTAATTCCTCAAAAAAAAGCTAACACAGAGAAATAGTAATGCACAGAGGGGAGAAGTAGAGCGCCCTCTGGTGAGAGAGTGAGAAGAGGGAAGTGGCAGGCAGGGCTCTGTGTTCTCAGATGGAGGCGGAGGTCTTGCACGTGCATGCGGGCCAGGGCTGGGGTAGGGATCTCACTGGGGGTGATGCCAGTGGTCGCCTGGCTGTGGAGCAGACACACTGCGCCCAGAAGCCCAGAAAGCTCACAAGCTTTCCCAGAAATGCTTAATAAATCTGGAACAGGACTAATTCACCAGAAAGTCTGGGGATGGGTGAGATGGGGATAGTGGAAGGACAGGGTATGAGAGAAAGAGGAATAGTGCCTAACCAGCTGGACTGGCTGCAATCAGGTGGTTAAAATGTGCCACATAAAAATGATGGTTTGCTGCTGTCTTTTCTAAACAACTGGGAAGAAGTCCTGTGAAAAGTCTAGAACAGATTCCTTATTTCCAGCATCAAAATCTTTTGATTGGCTTTCTATCTACAACGTCTATTGTCTCTAAAAAAACCCCCAAACTAACTCTCACTTTCCTTTGTTCTGTGTAACTGTTTCCGGAGGTTCAAAAATCCCCCCCTCCTGCAATTTGCATGCCTGCTGAAACGGGACCAATTCAAACATCACTTTCTAATTTTGAAGGCAAATTTATGCAGAGGAGGCAAAATAAAATAAATTAGAAAACGAAAAGACACATTCTCTAATTATTCAAGTAATTTCTGAACGTTCTGAATGTAAGCTTTGTTACTTTAAAAACTACTTGTGTGCTTTTAGCACTGTCAGAAAAGCATGGCTAAATCGTCAAATAATGAAGAAACACATAAACAAGAGCTGTTTCTTACCGAAATATATCACGATGGTTTTTGATGTTCCAATCATATTCTCCTTTACTGACAAGTTCGAAGAATTCAGTTCTCCTCCTGCATGAAATCAAATGAAAAATGAAAAAAAACAAACCCTGGAATGAAATTTCTCAGTCTGTGTGGTGACATAAACACATTTATGGGAAAATATAAGACCACCTCAACCAAGTAACTTAATATTTGAAATCATGAGGCTAAAGTGCTATCAAAATAAATCACTTTAAAAAAAAATGTTGAGGCTTCAAGAAAAAGCCACAATCATTTCTGAATGTATTTACAACGGAGGAGATTATCGAGCCACAAAACAGAAAACAGTGTGGTCCTGCATTTGGGATTACTTGATGTGAAGCCCTGTGACTCTTACTGAAAGTCAGAGAAGGGAGGCAAGGACACATAAAAAGCGGGAAGAGTTCCAGAATGTTCTTTTATCATTCAACTTAGAACTGACCTGTATGATGATCCAAGATACGATAAACTCCCTGGTAGTAAATTCAGGACAAATACTTTTGTAGAGGTTAGAAGATAACTATTTCACCATTTCAGTGCTTAAACACAAAGGCTATGGAGTCAGAAATAACTCTGTTTAAATAATGGTTCAGTCACTGCCTTGCTCTGCAACTTTGGAAAGTCACTTAAACCCTCTGAGCCTCAATTTCCTAAGCTCTAACTTGGGGGTCCTATTTGCTGACTCAGTTATTGTGAGGATTAAATGAGACGACATGCAACGCATTTAGCATGTGTCTACACATTTTAAGTGCTGGATACACACGCATGTGGAAACACATTTGGAGATGTATAGATATGGAAAAGACAAGAAGGGAATCTTCTCAAATTGTGAATATAGGGTGACATTTCTATTTTCAAAATCTTCCTTTAGTCTAGTTATGTGATTTTCATATTTATAGTGAGAAAGGAAAAAAAAAGACATCACCATTTTTATTCTTTAAGAATCATTTCCCAAGGTTTCACTCTCTTGGCACTTCCTAATGAGAGACCATTTAAAGGATTCTGGCACGCTGTTTCCCGAAGTGCATCCCACAAAATGCCAATCTTAGGAGGTGCTGCATGAAAAGGAGTGCTCTGGCCGAGTGGGTATGAGAAATGCTGCCTGTGATATACCTCTCTAGAGACTCACCACGACAATAGCCTTTTGAAGGCTCTGCAAAATACTGAGAAAAGCCTACTCACCCTGACTTAACCACAGAATCCCATAGCACTGATGTTTTAAGGAATACACTTTAGAAAATAGTACCATGTCATTTATGGTGGAAATCAGAGTAGGATCTTAAACACTTATGCTGACCCATTGTAATCTGGGGGGACAAAGGACAAGATGCTGAGTGCTATTGGCTTCTCTGTTTCTTGTCTGGAGTCCCCATCACCAGCTGGCCAACAGTATGGACTTCTTGCCACCTGATCAGATGGACAACTCAATTCACCTGAAAGGGGGCAGGTCAGGAAGACAAACAGGTGACTCATTTCCTTATTTGAGACACAAAGGCAGGGCCTGGATTTGCTTCTTCAAGTGGGTACAGGTCAAGGTCACACCACGGATGGAATAATCTCCCCAACAACATCACTGCACCTTTACCACCTTTTTCACTTGCCCACTCCCTTCTTTTTGACCATGGTCATGCCTTTTTCACATCACCACCACTGACTGTGATCTGCAGTAGAAAGAGATGGCGGAATGGAAAGAGCCCACGTCTGGACTCACACAGACCTGGGCTTGATGCTGACTGTCACTCACTAGCTGTATGGTCCTGGGCAAGTGGTTCCACATTGCTGAGCCTCAGTTTCCAGCTCTGCGGTGAATATTTGCAATGAGGTGCATCAAGTGTTTGGTACTGGTAGATACTCAATACCTGATAGCCATGGTTGATGTGTAAATAATATTAACGGTATTACTGCCAACAGTGATACACACTGGACTAATTGGACTTTATGGAGATTGAAGAGGTCATCTACTTCTTTTTTCTGCCTGAATGGAAATTCTTCTTCTTTTGAATAATTGTGGAGCAGAAAGTTTGGTGCAACAGATATTTATTGAACACCTACTGTGTGCCAACTCTTTACTAGGCTTTATGGACACAAGACAATTTGTAAACATCTCTGAGTTTACCAGGGGTGATCAACAAATACAGGTAATCCCCCTTCAAAGGTGATGCTAAAGATAATACTAATGATACTGGGACTAGAGTGAGGTTAGAGAGAGACTCGCCTTGGGTACAAAATTCAAGTGGGTGCCCCAAACTCAGTAATCAAGACAAATAATATCTTAATGCAATGTTTTTAAAAATCAGCATAAATACAAAAAACCGCATGATGAACAAAACATCAAAATTTTAAATAAAGACAGGATCTGACGCTGCACTCTTCGTGACCCACCTCAGTTGCCTGCCGCTACTCCTCACCCTGAGGAGGCTAATATTTGTTGGGCCCTTATTATGTTCCAGGCGGACTTCCTGGGTTCTGTCACTTATTAACCACATGACTGACCTTGGGTAGGTTATTGAACTTTGCTGGGCTTCAGTTTTCTTGTCAGAGAAGAGTAACAGCAATAGGATCTATCTTGTTAGGGTTGGTGGGAGGATTCAATGAGATGATTTATGTCACACACTTAGCAGAGTGCCTGGCACACAGTAGGTGCTCAGTAAGGATTAGCTACTGTTATTAAGCTCAGAAGGGTTGAGTGAACTGGCCCCAGGTGGTGAGTGGCAGAGCTGGGATACGAACACAAGCTGTTGGAATAATGGCTGCCCCAAGCAGCTAAGATGTGCTCAGGGTGTCCTGGGAGCACAGAGGAAGGCACTTGGCTTAGATAGGAGAGTCATGGAAGATCATGGAAGGCCTTCTGAAAGAGCTTGTCAGTCATCATCTCTGTCATCATAAGCACCTGGATGTCTTTTCAATCCTATGAGTTATTCTAAGAAATCATTAGAAGGCAAGCTCTATGAGGACAATAGCCTGGCCCATTTTTGTTCACCCCTGAATCCCCAGTGCCTACAACAGTGCCTGACATGTACCAGGAGCTCAATAAATATTTGTTGAGTTGGTGAATGAATGAAGAAGATGATCTCAGAAAACTATTCATTAAAGAAAAAACTCTTTAGACACTGGTTCCACCTAGATTCCAATTGTTCTACACTCTTCACAGCTGTCATTTGGAGAGATTGAGATAAGAAAACAACCTAAAACCTATCCAAGAAAAGCCCTGTCTTGAAGACTAGATTCTAACTTGATCCAGGTGGACAACATAACAAGTTGGGGGAAATGTAAGAACACCGTTCCCAACCAATGCCTGACCCTTCCTCCATAACTATTGGAATACCTGCTGAGAGTATGTTCAATATATGAGACATAACATTTTTGATGTAAAGTGGAAGCATATTACCTAGGCGTCTAACTCAATATAGAAGTTTGTTTGTTTTAACTGCAAATGTATGACATGCCAACCAAATAGCACCAGAAGAATAAATCTCCATGATTATGAAAATTTTAACACCTAGAGCTGCTGGTGTGAAAGTCTTAAATCAACTGAACCCAAAATCAGTCATAGGCATCACATAACATTATAACAAAGCCAGGGTCTACTGCATCAGGACAAAAGGGAATATCCACTATCCCTAGGGGGTGGTAGGTAGAGGAGGGGCAGAAGGAATCTTTTCATAGAGAACAGAAAAATGTGGCATACTAATTTTATTTTTCTCCACTGACAAAAGTGTGGCTATTTCTTTTCTTTTTTTTTTTTTTTTTTTTGCGGTACGCGGGCCTCTCACTGTTGTGGCCTCTCCCGTTGCGGAGCACAGGCTCCGGATGCGCAGGCTCAGCGGCCATGGCTCACGGGCCCAGCCGCTCCGCGGCATAGGGGATCTTCCTGGACCGGGGCACGAACCCGTGTCCCCTGCATCGGCAGGCGGACTCCCAACCACTGTGCCACCAGGGAAGCCCAATGTGTGGCTATTTCTTGATAGGTTCTATTTATTCTGGCGTCCCAAGGTTTGGATCCCTCTTTGCCTCTCTGTCTGTCTGTCTCTATGTGTGTTTGTGTACATAAATCACACACACACACTTATATATAGGTAAAATTGCTGGGTCATAGAATGATTTCTATGTTTAATTTGAGTTTTCATTATAAATACAGATTGTTAGGGGTATACGGAACCTTTGAAAAAAAATCTGCTGTAATTCTCTCATTTATAGATGAGGAAACTCAAGGTGAAGGAAGGTGAAGTGATTTGCCCAGGGTCCCAGGGTAGTTATGGGCAGATCTAGGTAGATTCCGGGTCCCGAGCTTCCCAGTTCTGGCCCCCTGAGATAATCTTTATAAACTGTGTGTTGCATGAACGGGGGCAAAATAGGCTTGCATGCTGTGAAAATCTGGACATAGGTATAATGGCATCACAGGCTGCTGTACTAAGGAAGTACCCAGTACTGAGTACCACGGTGGGCACCATACAGAGGTCTTTCCGTCAACAATGAGATGCTCCAAAGAGCTGCAGATGGCCCAGACCAGACTGGTAGTCTGCAGCTCTAGGTGGTGTATTTCTGACCTCCTCCTTAGAGATAATCGTGAAATTCACTGTGCTTTTGAGAAATTGGCCCACACAGATGCTCTTTTTAACATCTGTATGTGTATGTGTATATAGATCATAGAGTCAAAATCAGCATATGTGAAACTGTTAGAAATAGGAGTGCTTTTAAAAACATGGGGCTGCTAAAACGAACATTTGAAAATCCACAAAATTATATAACGCTCCCTGTATCCAGACTCCTTGTCATGAGGAAATATATCATTAACTTTTCAAGCAGATCATTGGGAACCTTGGTTTTCAAGGACAATGGCAAACACCTCAGCTAGTGGAAAGCAACTTACTGGAAAATCTCATTTATAATCATATATGTTTTTATTAGGCTTTTATTCTGCTCTCCTGACATACGTTTCACTCCGAAAAATAGCAATCTTTAAAAAAGCACCATTTGAACAGCACTGCTAAAATTACCTTCAAAAATAATTTTAAAGATTGGTTACCAGTCACCCATCACTACATTGAAAATTTTTCTGGTTTGTAATTCATCTACAAGGCACCTTTTATTTGTAAATTGAGAAATCACCAATCCTGTGTATATTTTAATCAGGAACATTTTTTGTAAATTTATATAACTATACATGTATATATGGACACATAGTCTTTATCTATTTATCTAACTGTTCTGAATCTACTAAAATTCTATGAATGTTAGGAAGGTTTTACTGCTGAGGTGGAAAATCATCATTGTGACTCTCCTGCAGTTTCAACTCCAGAATTGTCAGACGTGTGGAAGGAGAGTATAGGGGACGGGGTGGAATGGGTATAGGGGAGGGGAATTTTGTTCTTTCAGCGTTCTTGCAGCTCATTCAACAGGCAGACCATACATCTGCAACTGATTGCTAAATGCAGATTCTGGAGACACTTCTGGACTTTGGGCATAAAAGCATCAGAGAGGAATAATAAATTAGTAGGCAGATGTTAATTCCAGTAATTATGACTAAAGGCAAAAAAGTCATATATTTTATTTTGAAAGTGAATTGTCTCCCTGTGTTAGACTAGCACTGATAACACATGACCAGCTAAGAACCTGAATGAAATTACCTGTTAGGTGCTGTGCTGTTGGTGACAGCACGAATAAAATTGGCAAATGCAGGAAATGGAAAGACCAGAACGACTATCAATATTGAAAATGACAGAAAATTAGACAATACAAGGCCCTAACTGTTAGTTCAGTTGATCCATAATCTCCAGGACAAGAAGTGGTCCAAGGGGTGGCTGGATAGAGCATGCCCTAGTTGCCCCTGCATTTACTTGGCCCGTAGCACTCCCCACGATGTGGTATTACTGTTTTTCTCACTTTTACACTGGGTTCTCAGTCCCTGAAGGGAAGAATTATGTCTTCTCTGCCTGTGATCCCCAGCAACTAGCACAGTGCCTGGCATAAAGAGGGCATCAGTAAGTGCTAGTGGATAAATTTCTCATGTTTTATTCAGTTGCAATATCACGTGGATGGGGATATGAGGATAAATAGATATAAAATGCTTTGATGTGCATAGAAAAGTACCAAAATATTTCTTCCATTAACCTGTCACTGTGTCTGTTGTTTTACCGTTAGAGTAATTTCCGTGGGTTAATTCATCAGCTCTGTTAAAATATAAGAATGTTTGGGAAAGAACAATGGGTTAAGCCCTGTAAGTCATTACACCTTACTATGCATTAATTTATCCTCTTCCTTTCCAATATGGGGCTAGTTGAGTGTAGGCTACTATAGAGGTTGAAAACTCTGAACATAGTGGACTCTTAATAAACATTTGTATGAATATTCCTGTCTGCATAGCAGTAGAAACATTTGTTGAGTTCCTATTGTATTTTATAAAATAAATTATTTTGGATATTAGTTTAATTTTTAGAAGGATAGTCAAACCATAACTCCTAACAATCTAAGACAATTTAGTACATTTTGTTGTCATCATCAGATGCTTTTGAGAAATGCTACTTATTGCATCCCTTTGGAAAGACAAAGACAAAGAAACCATTAGACTGGGCATTTTCCATAATGGCTGATGAATGCTTGCAGAGCACAAAGGGAAGTGAAAAATTTTCAATTTGAAGATTAGTCTGATGAATTTAGAAAGCCAACCAGAAAAGCATTAAGCACCCAAATGGGTTTATAAAATCTGAATTCTTGGATAATTCTCGGTTTAAATAGTGATCTGAGGCAATGTGGCATGGAGACATGTCACAGACAACTTGATGACTTTGGGTAAAGTATGTGCCCTCTCTAAGCCCAGGTATCCTTATCTAGAATATGGGGATAACAATATCTACCTTGCAGGCTGATATGAGAATTCAATATCAAAGAGTTAATATTTTGAGAATTTATTATGTCAGGCAGTGTGTCAGGTTTGGGGGCTCCAAGAGTGAGCTAAAGAGGAAGATGTCTGCGTTCATGGAGCTCCCATTCTAGTGGTGATACAGGGAGATACTATGCCTAGAACAGTGCTGGGCATGGAGCAGGCACCTGGTAAATGACGGATATAGTATTCTGTGGTCACAACCTGTTGGGGATGAATGCTAAACAGTTACTGCTACCTGAGAGCAACAGCTTCCACGACTGTATTAAAGCTAAAGAACTGCCAACTTCTGATGTCCCAGGATAGCTCAACAACAAACAAGGAGCCTCTACTTGCAGTCTCAGCCCCACAGGTGAGGCTCCTGAGCAACTCTCACCTGGAGCCTCCACCCTACCCACAGCCTGCTGGTGGCATCAGCAGTTTGTTCAGTTGCCACCGGCTTGATATCTAGTGGGTCTGGAACTGGCATTACTGCTGCCCTTGGTGCCCAAGTATTTCCAGGAGTGGCCTCAGTTTCCCCTTTGGTTCTCTTAAACTAACTGCAGAGAGAATGACAGAATAGTTACAAGCATTTTGGAGTCTAAATACTTGGTTCCAATCTCAGCTTTACCATTTAACATGGTGAGCAATTTACTGAATCTCTCCAAACCTCAGTTTCCTCATGTGTATGATGGGGTCAATAATAGTACCTGCTCTGACAGAACTGCTTTAAGTATTAAATGGAATAATGTATATATAAAGCTCCCAAGTGAGCACTCAGGAAATTTTAGGTGTTGTTTTTATTACTAATTGTGGAAGATGCAAGGTCATCTTTGTTGACTTCATGCAGACAGTCTAAGGCAACTACGACATCTCTTTGAAGTTTTAACACTTGTAATTTTGGATCTCTCTCTCTGTCTGCCCCAACAAGTGCCATCTTTTATGGTCCAAATTTTATTAATTTTTCTGGCTGAATGATTCTTTTCTTTATAAGGTACTTTAAATGATCGGTGTTATCAAATTTAAATTATTTAATCTAAATTTTAATTATCTTTCATATAGGTAATCTCCTTTGGCCACCACAAGGACTCTAGGAGCTCGGTATGGGTGATGTACCTGTTCCCATGTTGCTGACAAGGAAACCAGGGCAAAGAGAGATTAAGTGAGTGACTCTCTCAAAGTTACATGGCTGTTACCAATAGGGTATATCTATTCCTGCTTGAGATGCTGAAATTACTATTTAATTATCAAAGCCATATTCACTGCGGGGACTCAGAAATAGGCACAGAAATCAATTTCAGAAAATCACTCAGCAGTAACTGGAAAATGCTTTCAATGAGTTGGAAAATCAGACTAAAGACTTAACCCCCAGACTTAGGTTGTGAAGCCTAGAAATTCACACTGAGGTTTTGTTTGATTTTCTGTTTTTTAAACTTGTGAATTCTGCTTTCACCCATCATTTGTAGTATAGAATCCTGAGCATACCCAAAGCCATTAGAAATTAAATTTACAAGGTTTTGTGGTTGTTTTTAAAGGAATTCCATATTTCCAGGAATTTTACATTTTTCCCTTTTGGCTCATGGCAGGAAATCCTGCCTCCAGGAATGAGTCATAACCTCTCTGCAAAAGGACTGGATCTTTCTCCCTGCCTGCTTTGACCCCTTCTAGAGTGACTTTCCCCTTCTTAGGGGAGGAAAGCAGTGAGCTTCCTTTTTGGTTGACCTCAACTGTGTCAAGGCTTTTGATTTAAGTAGTCAGGGCAGAAGAACCAAGGATGATCCAAACTTCTAGAAAGGGTACAAGGCTGCCCCATTGTCCACCTTTCTTCAGCCGTTGCTGCTCCAACCAGCACCATGGCTCCTGCCTCGGCTGCCCTGTGCCTTGCTTACTTTCCTCCCTGGCACTTCCCTGCGCCCATGCATGGGATGGGGAATGGCTGTAGGAATCCCCAGCCCTTGGGCATGCACGTCCTGGAAGTGCATGGAAGTTTTAACTCCCATGGAACAGCCTCACTGATAGAGGCTGGAGGCTGGTGGGTAATTCTGAGGTGCAGCTTATACAAGACTTTTCAGACAGTCCCTGTGGTATCAAGCCCGACTGACCACAGTGGTGACCAACAAGGGAATGTGTCTTTACAAGAGCTTCCCTCCTTCCCCATTTCACTGTCCCAGTCCCCCACTCCTACTCCTGATGTTACCTCCAAAACTAGACTATGTGCATGCAAACCCCTGTCTCTGGCTCTGCTTTGGGAGAGAGGATGGGAACTCATCCTTCTTTTCATAATAAACCAATTCATGTACACCTGGGAAGGTCAATGTTTCCATGTAATGCATCCCCAACTTAAATGACAACTACTTCTTAATTCTTCCATTAGAGAAGGAATACAGTATTTGTGGAAAAGCCTTGAAACAGGAAGTGTGGGTTCCAGCTTAGCCACTAATTAGTTATGTGACCAAAACTACACTATTTAACCTTTTCAAGCTTAGTACCTGATCTACAAAATAAAGGAGATGAATTGGATTACATCATTTCTAACATCCCTTCCAATTCCACAACTGTATCTCTGTGAAATAAAAGCAACTGGGAGACAGTTTGTAGTAGCTGCTTTCCCCCTCATTAACCCTAGGAATTGTTTTGCCTAAAAATATGGCAGTACTTCAATGCAACTTTAGACAGGCAAGTGAATCAGCCTCCTGAAGGTCTAGATTAGAGAATGAGCAGCTATTCAGAAACTCAAAGAAACAATAAGGCTGACAAAAAGAGAACAAGCCAGCTTTTCTGGAGTCAGCAAACATTAGCCGGGGCTGCAGCATTAAGATAAGAGCAGAGTAATGAGAAAACGAGTTGCAGCCAACTTCCTTGACTGCATCCCAGCGGTCACTCAGTGATTCGTCACATCCCTAACAGGGCTTAATGAATGCACTCCTACTGTTGACATTTTTTTCTCCCTTAGAACTTACTTGGAAACTTGGTTTGGGAAAATGCCTACTTTGAGAAAAATAACACAAAACCCTGCAAGTGTCAGACACAGGAAATAAGAATATTAAAGGGATACAGGCTTCCATAAATAACCAATTCAGGAGCATCAATTCAGAAAAAGATGGAACAGCATGACAGTTAAGTCAAAATGAGGGCCACAAAACATGCAAAATAAATAGCCTATAAAGCAAATGAGGTTGTAGATGCCACCATTTATAAGACATACAAGACATTTATAAGATATAAGACTTTCATAAGACAGATAACATAGGTACTATTATCTCCATTTTACACATGAAGAAGAGAGGCTCAGAGAGGTAAATAATTTGATGACACACAGCTATGTAGTGGCAGAGCTAGGATTTTTTACTTTTAAAATATATTTTAAAAATTAATTAAATTTATATTTATAAAAGTAATACATACAACAGTTAACAAGTCAAACAGTACTAAAAAGCATATAATGAAATAAAGCAGTGTTTTTCATATTGCTGCCTTGTTGTCCTTTGACTGTATTTCTCAATGCTTTCATTTGATTTTTATTTTGGCCATCATGTTTTTAATTTGCAAGAGCTCTTTCTTCTTCTACAGTTTGCTCCTATTATTTTTTAAAGCATTCTGTTCTTATTTCATGGGGGCAATATTTTAGCTCTCTAAGGATATTAACAACAGTTTTTGGTTTTTGTTTTCTTCCTCTCCCTGTTTTCTCTGAATTCCATTTATTTTCTGTTTGTTTTGGTCTCTGCATTTCACATGCGAGACTTTCATAAAATGTTCTGTGATCCTTGCTATCTGCATGTTAAGAGTACGGCATTAAAAGGCTAAGCAGGAGTTGTATGTGTGTGTCCCACACACACACTGCATACGACACATTTATACTAAAAATTATTCATTGTTTATCTGAAATTCAAATTTAACTGCATTTCCTGTACTTCCATTTGCTGAATCTGAGAAACCTGGATGTGTGGCTTACAGATTCTGGCCTCTGGGTGACTGGGCTGTGGGCTTGGGGTTTCAATCCAGAGACCTGTTCATCCCTTCTTCTGATTTCATCCCTTCTTCTGAGCTCTGTGTCTCATTCCCACCTTAAACTTTTCATCCCTTCTTCTGAGCTCTGTGTCTCATTCCCACCTTAAACTTTTCTCAGTCCAGAGTGCTTTCTTTCATTTCTCCAGAGAATAAACCTCTGCCCTTCTCCAGGGATAGAGGAAAGGGAGTTATCTGGTTAGGCTGGTGGAGGACTTAGTGGGCTCTGAGTGTTCTGAAAAACTGACTTTTTAGTAATTTCCTTGTCTTAAGCTGTGAGCGTCGCATTCACTTTTCACTGGTACTTTTTGTCTCTAAGCCCCAAGCAAGGCTCTGCAAGACAAACTGGCTTGCTTCTCAGAGTTGTCCTCCCACTTTCCACTCCACTCTGCCAGATCAGTTACATTCATCAGCTGGCCTTCCATTTTCCACAAACGGATTATCTCTTATCAGTTGTTTTGGGCCCTCTCTGGTTCTCTGATTTACGCCTCTTTGTTTTTGCTTTTAAATTTATTTGGTGCCATTTTAGTGGCGTTTCAGAAGGGAGAGGACATAGACACTTGGGCCCAATACACCAGGTTTAACTAGAATGCCAGAACGAGACTTAAATCCAGACCAATATAATTCCAAAGCCTTTTACTCCTTGCACTGTACTGTGTCATAACCCATTCACTAGAGACCAGCAATAAACACCTGTGGCATAGATTATCCGTTGTCTACTCAAATATCTCTCTTCCCTTTCTTTCTTAGTAATAGAACTCCTAGACTTTAGCAGGGCATATAATTAACCAAAATGAAGCCTTCCTTTCCTAACCTCCCTTCAACCTAGGGATGGCCAAGTGACTAAATTCTGACCAATGAAATGGAAGTGGAATTGTTATGTGAAGCTTCCAGAAAACTCTCTTAAAAGATAACTTGCATCACCTTTGGTCCCTTTCTTTTTTGTCCCTTCCTTCCTTCTGATAACTGGAATGTGGATATCTTGCCTGGAAAATGAGCAGCTATCTTGGACTCAGGTGGAAACCATGTGTTTGAAGGTGGCAGCACAGAATGATAAAGTAGCCTGGGTCCCTGATGACTTAATGTAGCTACTCTGCCAACTGCAGATTGCTTATCTCCAGATTTCTTTTATGCGACAAAGAAGTAAGCTCCTGTTATTTTGGGTTTCCTGTCCCTTACAATTGAATCTAATTCTAACTGATGCAGTGCCAAGTACAATAAAATTCAAAGGGAGTGACATACGCTTCCTGGAAAAGGTGGTAGAAGATAGTTCAGCCAGATGGGGAAGTGGAGGAAGAGGATTCCATGTAGGAACGGTGAGATGATTGGGGAACTAGGGCCATTGCATAAGGTGTTTTCACAGGGTAACATGCAGTTAACTAACAAAAAGGATTATTTTTTCTGAAAAACAAAAAACAAAGGGTAACATTAGACCTGTCTGGTTGGAGTACAAATCATGCTGGAGAGAAGTGGAAGATAATAATGAAAAATAGTTGGGGGCAGATTATGGAGGGAGAACCTTGAAATGCAAACCAAGTTTAGAGGTTGCTTTGAAAGCAATGAAGCCACTGAAGGCTTTTAAGATGGGCATTGGAGATGCAGGTCTAGAATGTGAGGTAGTATTAGAGTGAAGAATTTCAGGGTCTTCTCTATGCCTCTATAGAGGTAATATAGCACTGAGGCCAGGGGAGTGAATCTGAGTAGAGTAGAGAAAGAAGAACATGGGTTCAGGAACTCATACGTAGAAGCAAGGAGAAAAGAAATCTATAAGGGATCCAGAAAAGGAGAGAGGAAGGCAGATGGATGTTGCGGAAGAAAAGAGAGTAGAAATTGACAATGAGAAATCAGTAAACCTGTAGATGTCTCAAAGAAGCTAGAAAATATCAGAAATGAGTAAATGACATCGAATTTGGGGACAAGGAAGTCTCTGGTGACCTCTGAAAGTACAGCGCTGGTAGAATGTGAAGGTGGACGCTGGTCTCCAAAGTGTAAGTGGGTGTTAGGAAAATAAAGGTACTCATGTGCTCCATTTATTTTAAAAGGTGGGCAGTAAAAGAAAGGTGAATTGAAAAGCAATTAAAGACCAAGGGGTCAGGTCAAAGAATTTTTTAAGGAAGGGAAGTTGTTTGGTCTTTAAGATCAGAGCAAACTGTGCATATCAGTGAAGGAAGAGATAACCAGGCTGCCAAAAGAGGTGGTACCCGAGGGAGCAGGTCTCACAGGAAACGAGCGGGATGGAATCGCCAGCTCAGATGGAGGCCTGAGCTTTGGGAAAAGGAGGACGGCTCTTCTGAGAAAGAGAGCTAGAGGAGAGGCAAGGAATGAAGGCTGGGCTTTCTGGTCATCCTTTCAGCAACAAATCTTTTTCATTAGCATCATCATTGCCATTAGAGATCTAACCGGAAATCATAGTCTAAAATAGCAATCTTAGCCAGTCTCTAAAATAAAAATGGCCATCACTTAGTTTCAGCCAAGAGTCCCAAACAAGGCTCATAAAACAGAGGAAAGATATAAATCTCGTGATTGTAGCTCTGATTGTCTTGTTTTATAGACACCACACTAATGAAGTTCTCTTAGATGAGGGGAAAAAAACAACAACAAAAAGTTTAGGTCATTTACACATTGATATCAGTGCTAGAATAACAGGCAATCCCTAATATGGACCTGAAAATTAATTACAGCTTGAAACTTTAGATATCCATTTGTCAAATAGATCAAATGCCAATACCTACTCAAAGTACAGCGTGAGGTCTGTTGCTAGTATTGACTGCTTCAAAAGCTGCATAAGGTCACTGTATTCCTTGGAGGACAAATTAGCAAAGATGTTGTGACCCTGGAACGAGAAAGTACAAAGTCACAAAAGACAACGTTAAATCTGAGCTTGGTGACTACGTTTTTCCTTTTTTTTTTTTTTTTTTTTAAAAAAAGGTTTAGAAACATGATAAAATCATTTTCTAAAAAGCTTAATGACATTTTGTGCAACTACAAACAGATTCCCTGGCAAACATAGCAAAGCTAGGAGTACAATCATCGTTGAGGAGGACCACCAAGGGACACTTTATTATGCTTAGTCTTGAAGACAAAATTGAAGAGTGTTTGAACTCATCTTCCTCAGGCCACGTTTGTGCCAACAACTCCATTTAACTGCCCACGTCCTGTGGAATTACAGAGCGGAAAAGCTGACAAAACTTTCAGGAATCTTTCTGACCCCGATATATCAATACATACTAGTCTCACTAGTAAAGACTTAAGTTGGCCTTTTGGAAGTATTTGCTCTGGCAACAAATGACTTCAAGGAAGAGAAGAAACATTAGACCAGTGGTACAAATGGGGGTGATCTTGGGAATGGGCACTTCTAGCAATGTCTAGAGACATTTTTCTTGTCACACTGAGGGACGGTGCTACTGGGATCTAGTGGAGAGGCCAGGGATGCTGCTAAACATCCTACAGTACACCCTACAGACCCTACAACAAAGACTTACTTGGCCCAACATGACAATTCTGTTGAAGTTGAGAAACCCTGTGTTAAGCTGTGAAGATACGTCTGGATGGAGTGTGTGAAATTCAGGACAGTGAATAATTACTGAGTAGCTAGAATGTATAAGATACTGCTCTTGGCATAGGAGGGCTCTAAAGATGCCTTTGGCCTTGAACAACCTGCAAGTACACCTGTGTCTCCATACCTTTGAAAAGCACACCTTTTTCCATCCAAATTTGTTTTAGCCACACTAGACAGTTCCACAGTATTTTTAATAAAGTGTGAAAAAATCCTTTTTTTTTTTACATCTTTATTGGAGTATAATTGCTTTACAATGGTGTGTTAGTTTCTGCTTTATAACAAAGTGAATCAGTTATACACATACATATATCCCCATATCTCCTCCCTCTTGCGTCTCCCTCCCTCCCACCCTCCCTATCCCACCCCTCTAGGTGGTCACAAACCACCGAGCTGATCTCCCTGTGCTATGTGCCTGCTTCCCGAAAAAATCCTTCTTTAAATGACTGACAATTCACTTAATTTGCTTTGAAAGTTAAGACTTCATTTGTCAGGTTTTCTTAGCATGAGATATGAACTCATAAACAGGTGGTCTGGGAACTGGATCAGTTTTAAACCTAGCGTTGAGAGCCAAAAGATGGTGCAGAAGGAAGGCAGTGAAATGACTGCCTGAGAATATTTTCCAACGAGAGGTACATTAATTCTTCCAGGGAACCAGAATATCAATTGGTAAATTACTACCTACCAGGTACCAGATGATAGATAATCTGCTTCCTTGAGTTAATTTATCTCATTGGGGGAACCCACCACTCCTTAGAGACTAAAGTATATTGGTTCCACCTGGGACCAGGTCCAGTATTAATAATAATTTTCAAATGAACTCTTCCAGACCCTTAATTCAGCCATTAGGAAGAAGACTGATAACTAAAGGAATGCCACACCATAATTCTGCCCAGCATTCTTTGCCTCAGCCTTGCCCCATGGATCAATCACAGGCTGGTGTACTGGGGCCTGGGAAAAAGTGGTTGGGACCTCTGGAATAGTGGTCATCTGGTTCCAGCCACACATCTAGCATCTCTCAGGGAAAGAAATATAGCTATTAGGAGCCAGTTACAGTAAAACCTAATGTGGAGTCCAGGAGAAAGTTGGTCTGAATTTGAGGATCTTGATTATTTTGAGAGTGCATTTTACTACTTTTAAAGGACATAAAGTAACTTAACACAATTTATAGTTAAGAGAGTGACAAAGCCAGCCAGGTCAGCTTTAATAATAACAATAATAATAAAAGTTAATTTGCAATCAATGTATTGCTTATATGTAAATTGGCCTTCTACAGTGCCTCAAGGGTTTGGTCTCTAAAATAGATTAGTCTCCCTAAAACACTACTTCTACTCCTTGTTTAGGGAGGAATGGTATTGATGGGTAAAAAAAAATGTAGAGGAAGAAAGGACTGGAGCAACTTTCTTCAGGCTATCTAACCTCTCTGTGCCTCTGCATTATTTGGAAAGTGGGGTGGTGATGACATCTGCATTTTTGCCTTTCTGATGGGCAGGATGGGGCAGGGCGGGGGGAGCGTCAGGGCAGAGCCTGAACACACCACTGCTTGGTTCCATTACTGTTATTCTGCGTTCTTCAAAGAGAACCCCTGGAGTGAAGTGCAGCTGATGTATTTTGTTTATATGAAGACGAAGTCTGAGTTAGTGGGGTTTGTTTTCCCAGAGAAACAAGCAAATGACCTTCTAAGAAAACCCTGACCTCCTGTATATAATCTGTTATTACAAAGGTGAGAATGTCTAGCCTCAGGGGTGTAAACCCATCATACTACCAGTACAGAAAAGATAGTCTGACCCCAGTTTCCTCCTGTTCCTACTTCCCTCTGCCACAGCATGCAGCTAAAACATGGCCTTCATAGGAAAATTCCAGAGCTGCAGATGCTGGGATACTGGTCTCTGTCAGAGTTACTGAAAGCCTAACCCTTGATGTTTCATTCCCAACTGCAAATACATCTCCCCCAGCGGTTTTGCCTTCTGCAGCTGCACTCAGGTTCCGGAGTGCCGACTCTCCTTTATGGGGTCGAAGAAGGCTTTCGTGATATTGCAAAAGACACTCTTTCTCAAGATAAGCTGGAGGAAAAAAACCTCCATATTTAATGATGCTATTCCAGCAAAGCAGGGCCTTAATGATGATAATAATAATAATTAATGGCACAGCTAGAGAACTGACAAATAATGGGGAACAGATGATCCCTTCCTGGCCTCAAAAAAAAGTCTGTATGCCTGCAGAAAATTAAGCAGATCCTTTCTTGGCAATTTCAAACTCAGACGCCTCAGCCAGAGTCAGTTAGCAGTTTTACTTTTTTTCCATGGAGAGCTAAAAGTATAAAAGACCAACTACTTCTAACTCCTGCAATGCACATGAAGCAAAATAAGGCATATGGCTGCAGCCCTGGGTCTCAAGTTTAGTTGCAGTTCTCACTTTCAAATCGGTCCCACCAGCAATTTTAAGTTCTCTGATCTTTTATAGGTTTCTCAATTATGCGAATAAAGTGTAACTTTCTCACCCTGTTTCTGCTTCTACCATCTTTTTAAATGGGTTTCACAAAATGGAGATGTTGGGCCACTCACTACTTGGATCTGTTAGTGGGCTTCTGTATTGTTAAGAAAGGTAAGGCCATGCTCTGGTGACAAGCTGTGGCAGTCTGCTCTGCTAAGTGAATCTGAAAAGCCTCCTAACCAATAATAAAACCCAAAGGAATCAGCTCAGGACGAATTTGAACAAGGTCCTTGGTCAGGCATCTGAAAGAATTTTTAAAAAGCCACACAGAAAAGGTCCAATAGTGCCGATTCTCTGTATCTTCCTGTGGCATTGCAAAGAAAGAGAAGTAGGAAACATCATTTCATTGGTTTTCTTTCAAGGGGAGAAGCAGAATGTTAGGTCTGTACCTCGCTTTGAAGGATCATCACTGCGTGGTTGAAATGGTGATGCTCTAAGGTAGCGGAAGTTCCATAGAGCTGGGCCAGGGCAGAGCCACTCCTGAAAGAGGACAGATGTGTGAGTGACCAAGGTCCTTCACCCGTCAACAATCCCCCGACACTGGCTCTTTGGATCAACGTGTTTCTCCTGCTTCCGCAAAGGACCATGAGCAGATACATTCTCAGGTAACCACCTGTGTAGTTCACGAATGTATTAAGTAAACGTTTTGGGAATCTTCTCTGTGTTAGGCTAGATGCTGTGGATGATACGACCGTGAAAAAGACACAGCCCACGCTGCTAAGAAATTTACAGACTAGTAAGGGAGATGAGATGTGGTCCTACGGGAAAATAATGCACAGAGCACATAATATAAATACCATAGAAAATGTTCCAGGTCCAGTCAAAGTGCTTTGGATGATCTGAGGACAAGAGACATAATTCCTGGCTTTGGGGATCAGGATAGGCTTCATGAGCTAAACCTTATAAAGCTTCTGAGTGTCCAGAACGAATGTCATATACCAAATGTATTTGCGGCTCCATGG
The DNA here is from genome assembly GCF_011762595.2 of Tursiops truncatus. Classification (NCBI taxonomy): domain Eukaryota; kingdom Metazoa; phylum Chordata; class Mammalia; order Artiodactyla; family Delphinidae; genus Tursiops; species Tursiops truncatus. The sequence goes on along the minus strand of NC_047040.1, from coordinate 55,281,409 downwards.
GAAAAGACCTTGTGAATATTATGTAGAACCCATTTAATCTGCTTTACATGTAAGGTTGACAAGCTTCTACATGTAAGGTTGACAAGCTTTTCCAACCTACAGTCACACTGTGATATCTCAATGTTGAACTCCAGAAAGTTCCCTGGATTTGGAGTCAGAACTCAGCTCTCGGTAATAGTTTCGGGTCATTACTTGGTTGCTTTAAGCATCAGTTTCTTTGTCTCTAAAATTATGATAATACTCTTTACCTCACTTGTTATTTAGGAGCATACAATAAAATACTTGTAAGTGCCTATCATAGTGCCTGCCATGTAGTAGATTGTAGTCTATACTAATTATTAATCAACAATGAAAACACATAGATATTTCCATTTTAAATAAATAAAATGTTAATTGATACTTGAAAGGATAATTTTGAATTATCTGTATATTTTGCTTATGTAGAACAACCCATTCCTCAACAATGTCAGTTTGGCAAGTGCTCATTTAAAATGTTCCAGTGTGTTCATTTCCAATTCTCCTGAAGTAGCATTTAGAGCATCTTAAGAGTTGAGAGACATTCTGAGAATCCTATGGTTTAAAGGACAGTCGTGGGATGGCAGCCGAGGACCCATGAAGGTCCTTGTGTTCCTTCTTGCTAATTGCAGAGAGTGTGGACATTGAAAGGGCAATTTGGCCTTAACCTGGAAATGACAGACATTGCCCGATCACAGTCTGCCCTTTTAGTGAGAGGAGCAAAGACTGCATGTAATGCCACGTGAGGGATTTCACTAGAGGTGCCCTCTAGCTCCAGCATGAGGAGGCCCAAGATCCTGGCCGGTTTGGGGGTGCGGGGGACCTGTGATCTCTGGAAAGACTCAGAGCTGACCACATGTTGGAATAAAACAGCAGGGTTAGGGGTTATTAGGAATAGGGTTAGTAAGCAGGGTACTAGAGTTTAATCAGGTGGTGTTACTTCTTTAAATCTTGCCTTAATCTATATCATTTAATACGTGAAAATTTGTTAGGCTAATCTTAGCATTAAGTGATTAATATTTAACATTAGTCACTATTTTTCTAACATAGAGTTCATTTTTATGAAAATACATTTTTCAAAATGCACACTGTATTGTGTCTTAGCTGTATTTGTCTTGGCTTTTGAAATTCTAGCATGTTTTATATGCATGTCAAATCCAAATGCCTGGCATGGAGTAGGTGCATAAAAAATATTAGTTGCTTGGCTAATAAAGTTGTGGTGGTATGTCTAGAGATTATAGTTCAAACTGAAGGTTGACCATAATAAGTGTGTTAACATTTTAAAATAATGTTATTAATGATAATAGCTCTCATGAGAAGTACCTGTCATGAACTAGGCAACATATTAACACTTTAATATATTACTTCATCTAGTCTTGACAACAACCATGAAATAGGTATTATTTTCTCATTTTACAGGTTAGGAAACCAAGGCTCAGAGAAGTTATGCTACTTTTCCAAGGTCACAAAGCTAATAAGTACCAGTTCTAGACTGGAAGCCAAATTGTGAAGCTTTTTCTCATTACATAATGAGAAAGATAATTATAACTTATACATTTCTGATATTCAGTTCTCCATTTTTGCCAAGCTGGTTGTCATCAATGAAAGAAGGTTTCAAAATTTAATTCAGAATTCTAGTATAACTGCTAACCACAGGCTCAGATTCCTGTGATTTGTTTCTATTAACTAGCCATGCCGGATGTGCCCCAGTTACTGGTGTGAATCCTGATAAGAGAGTCATTGATGTAAAGTAGGGTCAAGATGCAAAATATCATCTCTTCCTTTATCAGGTTGGTTTAGCAGACCTCACAAAGTTAAATCAGCTACATGATAACAAGTCACTAAATATTTTCTTTTTTCAGGATGAGTAGGATGTTTCCTCCTTTAACCAGGGGACACCTTGTAACAAAAACACTGGTGCCTCCTATGCTGCCCTCTCCTCTCCACCAGATCCACATGGATTTGGAACTGCTGCATTTCATCAGAGGGTTCTCAGTGTGTTTGTGCAAATGCATCTGATGGCCCACGGTTTGAGCATCTTCATCCTCACATTCTCTTTGTTCCTTTTAGTAATTCCATCTTACATTGCCCCCACCCTCACACAATACTGATTTAATCACAAATATGTAGATTTTGCAACAGAACCAGACTAATGCTATGAAGAGACTGTGATTGATTGATTCATTCATTCATTCATTCACCTAATAAGGACTGATGACTACTGCAATGTGGGACTGTGGGCATGTGGGATACAAAGATAAAGAAGACATGGCTTTTACCCTCAGGAAGCTCACAGTCCCCTGTAACTGCGCAGGAGACTTTCTCTGTCCAGACTTGCACTCACGATGTCACCTTTCTGCAAGCAAGATGCCATCTTAGCATTCACAGGATGGAGCATGATATTAACTCTACTTTTTTTGTCTAGAATGAAATCATCTAAGCAAGAATGCTTCCAATTCCATATGGTTCCTTTATTTACATTACTAGGTTTGGTCTCTGTCAGATTTTCTAAGACTGCAAGACATCCTGGTGCTTTCTCTCTCAGTCCAAGGCTCACTGAGAATGCGCCTACACCTGCCATTACTCATGCACATGCTATGAACCTCCTAAGACCGCAAGAGTGAAGTCCGTGGTCAGAAAACTTGATAAAAGTGGCAAAAATTAAAATCTATCTGTTAGGATAAACTTTATCAAAATGTATTCTACGGAATACTAGTTCTTTGGAATGTTAAATGGCATTACAGGCAGAAATAAAAATGGTCCCATGGTTAAATATGTTCGGGAAATGCTGGGTTTAAAAAGTTAAACTGTTTCTTTATTATAGGATTTCTCCGTGGCATCAATATGTGAAAATATGCACTGTGATTCTGCAGGAAGGGGACGTAATATGCAGTATTGACCAATCTTACTTGATCATAAAACCATTTTTAAAAAAGAGGACATGTCTTTCATGTAATGTACTTTATGTAAAGGCATACTGTCATTTATCATGTAAAATGTGAAAAAAATCCCTCAAATCAATCACATGTGGAAAAAAATTGACTTTAGCACCACACCTCACTTTAATTATCTGTGGTAAGTAAATCCATCATATCAGTAGCTCCGGGGCACACGCATTGTAATTGTGAAAATATTACAGATACATGTAGGGTATGTGGAGACAGGGCGAGAGAAGGAGAGCAGAAGAGAATCCAGATCCCTTTAAGCACAGGAAGATTTATACCTGTGATCTTTCATGATGCTCATTATTGATTAGGTCATCCCAACATACTGAAGTTTTTAATTTTTGGACAGGCAGCACACCGAGGAGAAACTTATTAAAAAGAAAAGTCAGGGCTTCCCTGGTGGCGCAGTGGTTGAGAGTCCGCCTGCCGATGCAGGGGACACGGGTTCGTGCCCCAGTCTGGGAAGATCCCACATGCCGCGGAGCAGCTGGGCCCGTAAGCCATGGCCGCTGAGCCTGCGCGTCCGGAGCCTGTGCTCCGCAACGGGAGAGGCCACGACAGTGAAAGGCCCGCGTACCGCAAAAAAAAAAGAAAAGTCAACGTGAAAATTCTGTCCCCATAGGCATCCAGCACTTTGCACAGGCACCAAAAATAAGCGTGTAAAAGGAACTTGTATAGCTATGAACTATGTACCTTCATAACTTCCCTAGATATGCATATTCGTTGAAAAAGAGACAATGGAAGTGTGCTGCCATGGCTTTCAGAAAAGACAGGAAACTTTCAGAAGGAAAACTATGAAAGGTAATTAGGAAATTGAGAATTGTTGGGAGGTGGTGAGGAATGGGATTACGCTGTCACGGCAGATTAATGCGCCCCCGTATTTCACTTCTGGGACCTGGCTGAAAGCGACAAGATGGGTTTTCATTCCCAAGAAATGAGTACAAGAGATTATGCTAGAAATGAATAGAAGAAGTCTCCTAGGAGAATATACTACAAAGCTGCTCGGTACTGATATTTAATCATCAGGGGCAGCTGTAATAGGGAGGGCGCTGAGTGGGAAACGCTGTCCCTGGAGAAAACAGGAGAGCGGTGTTAACAGAGTAATTTCAAAGCACTGTGGGATCGCTGCCCTGGCTACCTATCGATCATTCACTGCACGCACTCCAATACTTTAAAATTAAGAATAAAGCATGAAAATGCAAAGGTTCACTTATCAGAAAGGCTAAGAGAATAAATCATACTGTGCTATAACTAAAATCACAACTTTTTATTGTAGAGGCATTTTGCATTTTATATAGTAATTTGTCCCTTGCTAAATGTCTCTTGTTTCTTTATAGCCTTATATAGGAAAAAAGGTAGCATATGCTTTGCCACATAATAATTGGTGCATTTAAATCCCATTTCCAAATCACTTGAAAGGTTGGAGTTAGACTGAGTACTTTAAGGAAAGGGACTATTATACTCCCCACACAATGCCTAGCACAGTGCTTCGCACTTAGAGAGCACTCAATTAATGGGGAGTAAATAAGGAAATAAGGATATAGATTTCTTTCTAGGGATTTTCCTAAACAATGGCACACTTGCTGAATAAATCTTATTCTAATCAATAAAAAGGTAGTTCCTTCATCATGATGTAAAAAGGTCTCTTTCAGCATTTATTGAAAAAAATTTTAACTGAGGTTGCATGGTGGTGGCCTTTGGTGTTCTAAGTTCAAAAGTGACTCTGTCAGTTAAGAGACAGGGCTGATGGACATCCCATGAGCTGGTAACTTGTGTACAAGATCGATCATTGTGAGGAAACACGTCAGACCATCTTGGAACAGGTAGATTTGATCATGTGGTATGAGGATGCAAAAAAAATTTTGAATTCTGGTATCAGAGACTTAATATCTATCTCATATGTGTGAAAGCTGTTCATTATAATACAAGTCACTTGAAATTTAGGGACCTCAGTTTCCAATTTCTAAAAATTAAGGCACTGAAGAATATGACTACCAAGGTCTAGTTGTGTTCTATGAATTTTTTGGCTCCACATCTTGAGTTTTTGGATGTCAAAATATATCTTAGTTTTCCAGAGTTCACATATATGGCAAGTCAGCCAATAAACTGGAAGCTCAAAGGGCTAAAATAAATATCACAAAGTCATGAAAGAGAGTAGAATAAAGTGGTTAAAGAATGGTTTTTGGAGTCAGATAGCCCAGGTCCAAACACCACTCTGCCACATGCTGGATGTATGAATTTGGGCAAGTTACTTACTTTCCTGAGGCCCAGTTCCCTCTGTAAAATGGAGACAAAAGTATGTACATACAAGGATGTTGATGAGCACTTGAGATAGTAAACAACAAATAAACTGTAGTTCTTCTTATTGTCTCAGGGACCATTCATTGCAAAGAACAGAAATGAATTAGAACCAGCTTCACTAAAAAACAAAAATAAAACAAAACAAAACAAAAACCCGTTGACTAAATGATGCCAGGAGCTCTGAGTAAGGCCCATTGTCACAAGTATGGCTGGGTCTCTTGGAAATAGGATTAAAGATATGGAAAACCAGGGATCAGGTCTGCTTTTTCTCTGTCTTTCTCTAGGATAGTATAATCTCTGCTTCTCTCTGAATGTTGGCTTTCTTCTTCTCTCCCTGCAGATTTGCTTTCTTGTTTATCCACTTGGGACGTGGTCAACACAGCTTTCCCCAAATGGCAGCCTCAGCTTCCAAGTCTATGTGCAGCTTAGACCTCAACAGCTAACTGAGTCAATATCATGGTAATCCAAGTCCAAATTCCTGGGAGATAAAATATGATTAGCTGGGTTTGGATTAGATGTGTACTCTTGGTCCAAACAGCTAAGAGGTCAACTAGCAAGGAGGGCTGGCTCTCTCAGTGTGACACAGAGGCTGTCTCCAGGCCAGGGGCTGTTATCTGGGTACATATATTGTGCACTTGACTCTTAAAAGAACCCACAAGGTGCTCACTCTTGTTTTATAGATACAATTCTTTGTGCATAAGTGGCAGAATGGTAGGTGGCTGGAGGGAGGCTGCTCGAGGAAGACACAGTGACAGTGATGCCATTGGCCTCAGAGAGAGGTATCCTAAAATAATAATAGCAATGAAATGCAGGCACAGGGGCTCAAACCTAAAAATTCCTCAGACCCTATAATGAAAGTGTGCACAGTTTACCATTCAGTAGGCCCCAGGGACACTATTGTTTTTAGTACAACATCAAACCGATGTGTGTAAAAACTGTGTTTTAGGGCTTCCCTGGTGGCGCAGTGGTTGAGAGTCCGCCTGCCAATGCAGGGGACACGGGTTCGTGCCCCAGTCCGGGAAGATCCCACATTCTGCAGAGCAGTTGGGCCCGTGAGCCATGGCCGCTGAGCCTGCGCGTCCAGAGCCTGTGCTCCGCAACGGGAGAGGCCACAACAGTGAGAGGCCCGCGTACCACAAAAGCAAACAAACAAACAAAAAAACTGTGTTTTATAATAATCTTATGAAAGGTTGCACTTGTTGAAGAAATCAGGAAACTTTGTTGAAAGGCAATATTAAAATAGTTAAAACGTCATCCATTCATGCATTTGTCATTCATTCATTCACTCAGCAAACATTCCGTGTGGTTTTATCACGCTGCTGGTACTTGTACACATCACGAGGACTCAAGAAGAGGGGAGGCACACTGGTAAATCAGCAACTAACATGGTGTGAGATGCACACTTTTTTTTTTTTTTTTTTTTTGGTGCGCGGGCCTCTCACCGTTGTGGCCTCTCCTGTTGCGGAGCACAGGCTCCGGATGCGCAGGCTCAGCGGCCATGGCTCACGGACCCAGCCACTCCGCAGCATTTGGGACCTTCCCAGACCGGGGCACGAACCCACGTCTCCTGCATCGGCAGGTGGACTCTCAACCACTGCGCCACCAGGGAAGCCCGATGCACACTTTTGAAAAAGTATAGCCAGGGCATGATGTGGGCACAGAAAATTGACAAGGGGAAGGTACATCAGAGATAGAACCCTGGGCGGGGTGCTTTTAGAGGAGTTTGGGGGAAAGAAGGAGAGGAAGGGCATTCTGTTCAGGGGAACTGCCGACTGGGAGCAGAGAGAAGGGAACTAGCCGGACCCCACAGAGCACTTTAAGTAGCCCCTTGTGTCTGGAACCTGGATGCCTGGGTAGGGGTGGGATGACAAGGAGTGACTGCTGGGCCAGAGGAATGGGCAGGAGCCTGATTGAAAAGGGCCTTAAGGGCTAAACTAAGGAATCTGAACATTATCCTGAAAGTTACAAGAGGCCAGTGAACGTCTTTTAAGCAGGGGAGTGATCTGATCAGCTCTGTGAATTATAAAGAGCATTCTGGAGCGCCAAGGGGGAAAGACTAGAGGAGAAGAGTTAGGCTGTTGGTTGTAGCAATCCAGGAGGGATGCAAAAGAAGCAGTGGTTACTTTAAGAACGCAGAGATGTCGACTTTGGGGGGCGCTAAGGAGGGAATCTGGGTGACTTGCGGATTTCTGGTGGTGCCATTCACTGGGATAGAGAATAAGAGAAAAAGGGAGAGACTGGGATTGGGGTGACTGTGGGACTTCAAATAGGAGGTGCTCCTCAAGCAGCTGGAATAAGTGTGTGGAGATAAGCAGAGAATTATGGTCCAAAGGTATGGGCTTGGGGCTGAGCACCAGGTGGGTGGAGGTCCAGCGAGAAGGATAAAACGTGGAGCAGAAGAACAGGAGAGAACACGTCCAGCGAAGCCTGGGGCAGGAGGAGAGAGGCCTTGAAGCAAACTGAGAAGAAAGCCTAGAAAGGTGGATGGAAGGTGTTCCTCTCCCAGACAAAGGAAGACAGAGAGCTCTAGGAAGGAGGAAGAGCTCTAGTGGCAAAATGTGTCTCATAGCAAGAAGGGTCAAGAAAGAAGGACAGTAAGAGTGTCCAACAGCTTTGGGACAAGGGGTTGTTCATTGGTGGCACTACTGAGGGCCGCTCCCCTGGTGGGCAGAACTGGAAGCCATGTGGGAGGGAAGTGAAGACAAGGAACAGACAACTTTCCAAGAAGATTGGCTGGAAAGGAAAGAAGAGAAATAGAGCAGAAGCTCAAGGGGGAAGCGAGATGGAGGTGGGGTTTTTCAAGATGGGGGACAACTGTTCATATTGTTAGGATGCTGACAGCCAGTAGACAGGGGAAGGAAGATACGGGGTAGAGAAAGGAAGATTGATGGAGCAAGGTCCCGGAGGAGGGAGGGAGAAGGGATCCAAAGCCGAGGTGGAAGGATTAGCCTCACATATGAGGAAGGACAGCCCTTTCACTGAGATAGGAGGGAAGGAGGAAAGGATGGGGCCAGACAGATAAGTTTGTTCGTGGCAGGGGAGGAAATTGAGGGAGTTCTCGATTGATGGCCTCAATTTTCTCAGTGAAGGAGGAAGCAAGGTGATCTGCTGAGTGGCGCGGGGGAGGGGGGTAGAACGGGAGGTGGTTTAGGAAGAGAGAACATTTGGTACCTATAACCGCTGACAACAGTGGGGGATGGAACTGGCTAGGGACCCAGAAAGATTGGTGGGGAGTACTGAGCACCTAGCCGAGTTGGGAGAATATATATTGGGTATGCCCTAAACTCACAACTGTGACACTTTCTCCCAAAGCCTTTAAAAGTCTAGACAGAAGAGCAAGAAATTAAATTGCTAGATTGAGCCAGGGCTGAGTTTTTGCAGAGTGACTGTCCCAGAAAGGTAAGAGGGTCAAGAAATTATAGGACATGGAGAAGAGCAGTTTGAAGTGATGGGCTACTGCATTCAAGGAAGATAGAGGGACACAAAATCAATATTCATCTGCGAGATCAGGAGCAAATAGAAGAGCCCAGGACCCCAAGGCCTCAGTAGGTAGGTGTTTTGGGGAACAAAACAAGTGACGAGCTGAAAGGTACCTGTTGACACACAGTGGGCTGCTGGGGTTTCAGATTATAGAGGCAGACCTGCTCCACAGGCTTGGAAATTGGTCATCTGACACCTGATCTTACCTCTTTCTTGAAGCTTTCCTTAGTCCCTCCATCCCCAAACGTTTTTCTCTAGCCCCTGAAGTCTCATATCAATTTGTTTGCAGACAGGTAGTAAAAAGCACATTAAACTGTAACCTCAATATGAGAGCCAGGAGACCTGGGTTTTGGTCTTTTCTCCAGCACCCATAAGTTCTGTAGCCTTGGCCACATTGTGAGCCACCAAGCAATGGCTATCTGGACCAGTCCTACTTGCTTAAGGACAGATTATTTTGTCCATGAGCATTACGTGCCTCACATCACCTGTATTGGTGGAATTCCTTTGTTTGTTTCCCACCGTTCTGTAGGATGAGGCCTGGCAGGACCAGGGACCCTCTGCCTTCTGTGTCACTCTATTTCACTGCGGTTTCTACATACCCAACATCAAAAGAACCTGGAAGAAATCCTATTGAGGAAGGAAGAGATCTTTTGCTTCATAAAATTTCCACTTTTATTTTAATAGTCTCAAAACCAGCTTGCAAGAGTAGCAAATCCAAGAAACTTATAATGCCATGAAGGCAGACATTCTGGGAGAAAAAAAAAATAGACCTTTTAAAATCTGAGCTTTGTTATCTGACTGAGGTCAGCAGAGACAGACCAAATCAACAAGCATGACATGAAGGGCAAATTTGCAATTAAAAGAAGAATAAGGAATTATAAAGATGGATGAGCCCTGTTGACACACGCACCCAAGCCTGCGTGGCCTTGGCCTCGGATGCCAGAAATTAATGCTTTACTCTTTAGCATTCGTCACCTTTGGCTCAGAACAGAAAGGCAAATGCATTAAAATAACAACAATTAGAACACTTACTTAGCTTGGAAGGCATTGTTGGTTCCCCTGTGGTCGAGGTCATGACACAGGCATCCCACAATCACCGCTAAAATTTCCACCTCGGTCAGAATCTCTTGAAACCCGGCGGTCTGGGAAGATGGGAAAACGGCAAGAGTCACTGCTCGGGGCAGGCAGGATGGATAAGGCTCGTCTGCTGAGCAGCCATCAGCTCTGTTTTCATACCCACGTCATTCAAGGGAATGATTAACTGCCACCCCTTGTGGGTGAGTTGGGTGGTCAGTTGCACAGCCCAGGGTCCCCAAGGTGATGAATTAGCTTCACTGGCTGGCACACCAGGACAGAGTTCAGACTATTTTGTTCCCTCTTTGAAGAAGAGGCTGTGCTGTCCAGATACAGTGACAGTTTGGCAAAGGCCCAGAGCAAAATGTGTTTTGTGATTCGACATTTCAAAATGAGCGTCTAGGGGTAGGGGGGAGAAGGGGCTGTGAATTTAGAACTGAACGCTATATCCACCAGATGCCATTCAAATGAAAGCAGGCAAAAGAAACCCCCCTTTAAAACATATATATATTAAAAGAAGCAACTTAGAAGTACTCAAACTATTACATGATGATATTTTAGCAGTTATCTTGTAAAAATCTTAATGTATATTAGCTTGGAGGACAGATTAAATTTATACGGATAGCAAGGCAGTGAGTGTCTTGAAAACTAGAATTTGGCAGGGGATTAGGCAACCTAGAATGAGGATCAGGTGCGGTATCCATTACATGGAATACTTTTTCTATTACGCTCTGGTAGCTTGCTCATGAAATGCATAGGGGTGGTGTAATATCTTTGGGGAGCAGTGTGATGTAATTATATAATCAGGAGCCAAAATGGTTCTCTGGTTCCTGCTGTCCTTTCATTAGTTTAGAAGAGAAAGTGAACGTATGGAAAAGCAGGTCTATGTGTTTTCTTGATCTAAGGCCTTTATGTCTCCCCCTTTTACTTTGTAAGTCTCCCATTTCATTACTTACTAAAATCTTTACCAGAGGGCAGGAGGAGGGGAAAGGTAGAGTTCAAATTGCTTCCCTTTGCGTGTTTTTTCTCCACATCTAACATCACTAGCTAGTATCCTAAGACACTTCTCTTAGAGCAATGAACACTTTGTTTTTTAGTTAATTATGTTTTTATTGCAGAAATAACTGAATAATAAAGTTTCTGTGTTGACAATTTTATTTTAAAAGATTGAGTTGGGTCCACTGATACACTTAGAAGTATATATAATTTCATTTGCATAGCAAATGGGAATGTTAATAAATTATCTGGGGAGGATAAAGTAGCCCATATTAAAGCTGTGTGTGCCCTTCATTTTAAAATTTGGAGCTGGCTGTTGGCTTTAAGTTAATTTTATTCTATTTAAGACATTACCTGTAATAGTTTTTAAAAATTCAAGTTGTAGTAAGAGACTTAGAACCAAAAACAATGGTCCCTCATCCTTCCCCTATCCTGATTCCCAAAGGCAACCACCTTCAGTTTTCTTTTTTATCTAATTTGGTAGGTATTTTCCTCCATATTTCTGTATAATAGACACATATTATAATTATATATATATAATTATAACTTGGTTATTCATCCTTCCTGTGTGCCCAACACTGTCCTAAGAGAATTACAACCGTTTAACTTACTTAATTCTCATAAAAGACCTGTGATGTAGGAATTTTATTATCCACCAGTTCAGATGAGGTAACTGAGGCACAAAGAAACTTATGTGCCCTGGGTCTCAGACAGTGCCTACCTGATTGTCACTCTAAATATTATTCGCTGCGGAGCCAGTTAGGTATCCAATTATTGTTTCCTTTGTTATGTAAATGTTTTCATTTCCTGGAGTTAAGATTTCTTTGAACATCTAAGTCGACTCACATCCTGTACAACTCTCCAGTCACACCTTTTATTAGATCCCTTCCTGTCCCAGGGACTCCCTGCTTTGGCCTGCTGCTGTTCTTTGGTCTGGATTCTCTGTCTGCTGTCAGCTTCTCCCTCCTGGGGTTGGTCTCTTATCTCCTGCATCCCACATCTCTCTCTTTCCTTGTTTTTCTCTCTCAGTTTGCGGGAACACATCTGCCAGTGGCTTCATGAGAAAGGGTGTTAATATTTCTTTTACACCTAGGAAGTTGATTTTTTTGAGGCTTTGCATGACTGAAATGTCTTTAATCTATTCTTCTACTCAATTGTTGGCTTGCCTAACAATTCTGGGTTGCAACATTTTCAGTCAGAATTTCGAAGGACTGCTCTATTGTTTCCTAACTTCCAAAGTTGCTTTTGGGAAGTATAAATCATTCTTATTCCTAATCCTTTGAATGGTACTTGATCTTCTCTCTTTTAGAATCCTCTATGCCTGGGGTTTGCCAGTTTCACAAAAATCTGCTTTGGTTTGGGACTTTTTCCCCATCACTGCTTGATAAACGCTTTCAATCTGAAGGCTCATTGTCTTCAGTATAATGTTCTTGTAATCTTTTTTTTTTTCCTTAATAATTTCTACTTCACTATTTTTTCTGTCCTATTTTGAATGGCGCTCCAATTGGTTGGACATTGGATTTCTTGTACTGATTTCCTTATTTGCTTTTTCTTTTTTTTTTTTAAACATCTTTATTGGAGTATAATTGCTTTACAATGGTGTGTTAGTTTCTGCTTTATAACAAAGTGAATCAGTTATACATATATATATGTTCCCATATCTCTTCCCTCTTGCGTCTCCCTCCCTCCCACCCTCCCTATCCCACCCCTCTAGGTGGTCACAAAGCACCGAGCTGATCTCCCTGTGCTATGTGGCTGCTTCCCACTAGCTATCTGTTTTACATTTGGTAGTGTATATATGTCCATACCACTCTCTCACTTCGTCCCAGCTTACCTTTCCCCCTCCCTGTGTCCTCAAGTCCATTCTGTATATCTGTGTCTTTATTCCTGTCCTGCCCCTAGGTTCTTCAGAACCATTTTTTTTTTTTTTTTTTTTTTTAGATTCCATATATCTGTGTTAGCATACAGTATTTGTTTTTCTCTTTCAGACTTACTTCACTCTGTATGACAGACTCTAGGTCCATCCACCTCACTACAAATAACTCAATTTCGTTTCTTTTTATGGCTGAGTATTATTCCATTGTATATATGTGCTACATCTTCTTTATCCATTCATCTGTCAGTGGACACTTAGGTTGCTTCCATGTCCTGGCTACTGTAAATACAGCTGCAATGAACATTGTGGTACAATTTCCTTATTTTCTTGTCTCTTCTTTCCCATTGCCCATATTGACTTTTCTCCCCTTACTTTCCAGGAATAATAATATTTTAAATTTATAAGCATTTTCCTGTCTGCTGCTCCTTTTCTAATAGCATGCTATTCTTCTCTCATGGATACACTATGGTCTCTTCTTTTTTTTTGCGGTACGCCTCTCACTGTTGTGGCCTCTCCCGTTGCGGAGCACAGGCTCCGGACACGCAGGCTCAGTGGCCATGGCTCACGGGCCCAGCCGCTCCGCGGCATGTGGGATCTTCCCGGACCAGGGCACGAACCCGTGTCCCCTGCATCGGCAGGTGGACTCTCAACCACTGCGCCACCAGGGAAGCCCTGGTCTCTTCTTTTGAAGATATTAATTATAATTCCTTGAAATTCTCTTCTGTCCCCTGAATTGTCTGTTTCCTCTGAACTCCTTGTCTCTGTATTTGGTGGTTTCCTCAAATGCCTGATATCCTTGGTAGTCTACTTACTCATGGAAGAGTAAAGCACTGCTACGCTCGCCACACACGCATACTTGGGGATGGTGTCTGTAGATGGCTAACCTCATCGCAGGGTGAGCACACGGCCAGCTGGTCCTGCTGCAGGTCCCCATGTGTCAGTATCTAAACTCACTTCCTCTGGACTTTCCAATCTCGTGCTTGGTAATGGCGTGAGCACGGGTGTTGGCATTCTGAGAAAAGAGTATGTAGCTTCTCACCTTTGAGGATATAGACTTTCACTTCATTCTCTTACTTTCAAAGTGCACCTCACGCTAACTTTTCTTTAACTGGTGTCCCCAAGTCTGGGGTTCAGTTTCTTTGGCAAATACACTGGCTTCCTGAATAGATGGGGGAAGAGTAGTTCTCTGACTACATGGAGAGGGGATGGAGACTTGGGGACTCAGTGTTTTCATTACCCCCTCGCTCCTGCTCGCCCCATGTTTATGGTATCTGATGCCTCTGGTTCTTGTGCTTTGACAGCTCCTGGGGGAACACTGTTTCTCAGGTGTACCCCTTCCTCCACTCTCTGCCCCTGAAGGCACTTGGGTTGGACCTTCCTTTTCTTTGTTAATCTACGAACCATCCTCCCTCCATGAAAAATGGAATTTGTGTCCATTTCTTGTTCTCCTTGTTGTTTTGGGATAATTTTTGAAAGGATGAGGGGATATAAATGTCTTTCTCTGTCATTTCTGTCACCTTGAAAAGGTAAGTCAGTTTCGTTGGGTTTGGATCTTGCTACTACTAAGTAAATTCTAAAAGTCCCTCAAGTATGAAATAATTATCCGTGATACTCTGGAAATCAGTGTTGTAAACACAATGACAATGCACTGAAATTTAGAGAGATTGTTGCCTGTGAAAATGCTACTGTTTAGAACTAGCTGATGAATTAGAACAGTAAGAATAGAGGTGGGATAATGTCAAAATAAGGTAATTCAGCTAGAAATTTAATTGGAAGATAAAATCGAATGCCATCTAATAGACTCACGTTCAGAATGCCGAATCACTGTTACGCCATTGGTTATCACGCATTGTATGATATGATGGACTATGTTTTGCTGTAAGGTTCTATGTAGCCACTCCTGCCGCCCCCACTACCCCGTCCCTTCTTGGAAACCCAGCATCTAGCTCTTAAACTATTTGTATCATCGATACTTTTGAGAGTTTAATAAAAGCCACAGACCTTCTCCTCTGAAATTACTCTATGATTTTATGGTGTTCAAAGAACATGGAGCCCACCCCTGGATCCTTGGAATAAAGGATACCTCAAGTACAGCACACACACCATCACACGAAACATATTTACCTCTCTTGACTGTGGTGCCTGAGTTACTGAAGCAGCACCTATCTCTTGACTGTGACTTAAAGCTGCCTGGTAAGTGGTTTCAGAGAATCGTCAGGCCTGAAAAGTATCCACCTGCCACTAAGTGTCCATTTGCCCCTCCCCACCTTCATCCATCTTCTTTCTAGTCCTATCCATTCTGACCTACACTTTACACACACTGAGGAGAAAAAGTCAACTGCCACTGAAGACAATATACTTTCAACAGAGAACAGAGTGGCAGTAGGAAGTATATTTTAATGTGTTTCTCCTATGCTTAATTCTATTTTATTTTCAAATAAAATGATATATTTGCTGCTCCTGATCCAATAATTATGGGTTTTATTGACCACTACTTTATTCTATCCTCTCACCTGTATTCCCCCACGGTCCATATCAGAAATATATAGGTATGTGGTAAAGCAGTGAATACCATATACCTAAGTAAAGAGATAGCCATGGCATATAGAGCTAGTTCCCATGTCACCCTCTCCAGAAAAGCCTGTGACTACCCTCTGAGTAGGTCTCCTGTGACAGTCCTTCACTGGGTTAAATGTATACTGGGATAACCTTATTCCCAGCCATTAGAGCATATAATCACTGGAATGCCAAAGGACCCAAACAATAAGATTGATTTGAAGGGTTTCACTACCCAGTAGTTTCCTATCACTTAGTCAACATAAAATTTAAACCAGTGAGGATGTGCATCAAAATATTACCAGTAGTGGGATCACAGATGACTTAAATTTTTTTCCTTTGTGCCCAAAATTTCCATAAAGAATGTTTATTCATTAGAATACATATACATTATGTGTGTGTAGGTAAATTCTTTTTTGTTTTAGAAGTAAGCCCGTGTTTCATCAAAATGTCCTACCTTGGAATAAAACAGTGACATCCTGAAAAGTGTCCATTCATTCATTTATTCATTGAGCAAATGTTGATTCAGCATTTACTCCACTGCAGGCTGGAACGGAGAGCTAAGGAAGAAAGGTGCATCTGGCCCTTGTTGCGCATATAGTCTGGTCATGCCTTGTGCCAACCAGAACAGTGCCATGGAGCACCCTTTTCTAGTGAGAAACTCTCCCAACATCGGTTGCAATTTGTCGCAGAAAGTGATGGTGAAAGTGGCTAGCTCCTGCTTTGTTTCTGGAGACGGTGCATCATGGTCTGCACGCCCGTTGTCATGTATGCAGCTACGGTGCGGGAATCTGAGAAAGTGATGCCAGAAATTCTGCCTTCACGTTTCTTTTTGAACTTGGCTATCAGAGGTACTGAATGACGAGGAATTTCCTGGATAATCCTGTTGATTCTGAGATCTGGCAGATGGCGGACTAAGAGGGAGAGAATCCGGTGATGTACTGGAAATTCCTAACGGTCCCAGAAATTCCAAACCGAAGAAGGTCCTTGGCTCCAAATGCTCCTCCGTGGATGCTGGCAGCCGGCACTGCAGTGGAGTCTTCCACGGATTGGCTGAGGTTAAGAGAGAGCATGATGGGCTTTTGTAGAGCTTTTCTTCTCCCCTTCATCTTTCTCTTTCCTTGGATTAGAAGGGCAAAGAAGACTGCTCAGACCATTCCAAGAGGTTTGGAAGAACATAGTTTCTCAAGGAAGTGCCTTCTCTAGAAGAATCTGCACACCATATCCCTAATCGTGTCATCATGTCTCAACTGATCTAAACATGACTTCATACCTTAGAAGTGATGTGAGCTTGGGGACGAAAGGTAGCATTTAGAGAAGCATCATTTAATTCCTGGTGTTTCTTAATTTCTGGTATGCAGTGTTGCAGGGGCCCTGTCTGGGGCCTTTGTTTGGTACATTATTAAAATCAAATTTACTGTAGCCAAATAATGCTCGTTGAGGGTTTCATTGTAAATGCCACATACAAAGTGTGTTGGTCTTCTAAAGAAAGTCCCAAACTACAATGCTGATGGCTGGTCCAGCTGTGCTAGACCATCCTTCACATGTGGTGTCTATCAGTGAAACTCAGATCTCCTAACAAGGACGGAAGGTTCTGTGAGAAGGGTGCCTCTGTCACCCTCCCAACTCAGCCCATATCCCAGCTGACTGGATCAGAGTGGATCAGAGTAGTAAGAGCATTAAGCCCACAAGTTTGGGCTTCACGGGCATTTACAGCAAGTCCAGCGTGCTTTATTTTGGGATCTATTTTTTTGCTTCAAGATGGAATGGCCACCTCTTAACATGTAAATCCTGGGGGCAGGCTGATGGATACCAACCTATTCAATTTGCTCCAAAGCAGTGATTTTAGGCAGAGGACTTTCTCAAGCTTTAAGATAGAAGTAGATTTCATTTGCTTACCAAGAGTGCTACGAACAAATTTATGCTTAATGCCATATCCTATCTTCCTTTTAAAAAAGATCCTGTCTTTGCCAACCAGAGATAGTGGGTAATGAAAACACAAGGGGGAGAAGAACAGATATTCACACAAGCGCAACCTTCCATTGCAGGAAAAAACCCTACTGGACAAACCATAGCATCTAGATTTAACGGTCATACTCCCTTGGTGTTTACAGATATGTTTGTCTGCCAATATTTGGGTCTGCTAGGCTGAAAACAAGGCACTTCAGTCCCATTTTCAGGTCCAGACACCAGAACCTTACCAGCTGTTAGGGGACCACCAACCACCAGCACCATGTTTACATGTCTCCTTCACAAAAGCATGCGATAACAACACAAACCAGTTGTAGTCTGTCTGATTTCCACAGGAGTCGGATACTTTTGATCAAATTTGCTTCTCTTTCTTCTCAAGATATTAGTCAATTATTGATTTGGCATTAATTAAATACTGATTTAAGTCCACAATAATCCTTTCCTCAAGCTCAGAGTTGGAAAGACCTTACAGTCTACACTTACGTACTTTCTTTTACAACCAGAAGCTCCTGAAGGCACTTATTATCAAATTGCAAAACCTAAGTCATGTTTTGGACACAACTTGTCTCTGATTCTCAAATGATATTGCGAATGCTTGTAAGTCTCAGAATGGCAAGGCAGCAAAACTGGTACAAGTATGTATGTTTGAGTAGATGATGCATGAATTATAAAAAATGAATTGATTGTAATCAATTTTATTTAGTTATTTTTTAACCACCTCCTTGACTTAATTTTTAACCTACTTGTTACCCTAATTTTATAAAATCATCTATTTTGTAAAGTTAAAAGCATATGAAAAATAGAATTCTGTATTGAGCCCCCATGTACTCATTACCTAACTTCAGGAGGAAGCCATGTTCCTCTGTCTTGTTTCAGCTACCTCTTCACATGCACGGTTTTGTTTGTTTGCTAGAATATTTCAAGGCAAACCTCTGGCATCTGTCAATACTCTTTATTTCATTCTCAAGAGGTCTTGATGTGGTCAAATAAAAATCGGTCAATATATCTCTGCTCTCATATTTAGATAAAATGTGTGAAAACAAATACAACCAGTAAAAGGAAAATTTCAGAGTAACTATCTTAAGACTTTAAAAATTGAGGTTTTTCCTTCAATTTAGATAATACAAAAAACAGAGCTACATGTATGTAGCATGCATACTGTATTTCAAAAAGAGACAAAAGAAAAACCACATTAGATTCTTAAGGACTCAGTTTGTAATACTAAGAATATATGCGCTTTATGATTTTTTGGATAAAGATAGCATGTTTTTTCATGTTTAGAAATATGGTTTATATTTTATGATAAATTGCGAGTGAATTGAATATAACATGTGGTGTGTGAGCACAGAAAATGAAGCACATCACCTGGTGCACATTAATTGTGCAGACAGACTGTCCTCTCCAAGTGCCACAAAAAAGCGAGGTTGGTGAATTTCAAGAATATGAGGCCTCTTCAAAACTTACCCAAATTTTTATTACGCATCATTGAGCTAAAATTAAACACGAGACTAGTGAAAAAAAACTTAAAAGTTCCCAGCTTGACACCCTTAGGTGCCAAGTTTCAGCCTCAAGAAGGTGCCGCTACTAAGTCATAAACCATGAAAAATGACTGGGGCTCTACTCCTGGGTCTCCCTGACCTGGAGGATTTGGCTGGCATCATAAAATACAGAGTGACAGATTAAGCAGTTTACCAACACCGTAAAAATCGCAGGAATAAATTCACTGTAATCAAAAATCCTATATTGTAACTAGGCAGCCCCAGCCCTGAAACCACATACATTTCCTGACAAGCCTGTGTCCATGGACAAGAGCTTATATTCTCCCCGAAACAACGGCACAATTATGTTCATACACTTTTACAGTTTATGTGTCCTAAGAAAAATACTCAGCTCTGGCTGATGGTGCGGGAGAATTTATTTTCACTAGAAAGGGAATGACCCATAACTCACGAATGGCAGCGCTTAAAGTGAGTTATGGAGGGTACTCTCCTGTGTGAGGAAATGGATTGCATTATCCTTCTGCCCAATTGTTTGTTTGATTATTAGCACACCAGGTTCTTAAGTATGTGCGGCTTTGCCTTTTTCCTTTTGTAAAATAAGTGTGGAAAAAGGGAATGTCGGCTAGAAGCATGGGGTACCTCACTGGAGCTCTGAGAGGTGGCAAGAGAGAATAAAAATAGAACCCTTCTTAAATGATTAAAAGCCAGAGTCTTAAATGTAATTTAAACACAGTATTCAAATTGATTAGCTCCATAGTGCCCAGTGCTGGTATTCTGCAAAAGCATTAAAAATCGCTCCTTTCCTAAATTAAAAATTTGCCTTCTTTGAAGTTACATTGGAATTCAAGATATACCTACATGATGATTAAAGAATTGGTATTTCTTACATACAGATTTTATTGTATTATTCTGATAATGCTGCTATTTATTTTAAAGTAAATATAACTAGTTACTACTTACAAGGAAATGCAATGTAAAGTGATGTTTGATGATAATAAATACGATTATTGTTTGTTACTTTGTTACTGTGAGTTACAGAACAAGACCGCAGATCTCTTTGTACCTTCCAACGTTAGGACCTACAAAGAAACTAGATTTCCGTCAAGATTAGGATCCTGGTTATTGAGCAAAAATATTTTATTTGAAAATTCAACTGGTTCTGTCCTTCTCTGGGTTGGAAGGGGAGGGAGAATTACAACTGTGCTTCTAAGATCTCCTTCCAGAAGGAATTTTCTACCTCAAAAATCAAGGACTTCAATGCAAACGGCAGACAGAGGACAGCACATTATCCTCAAGCTAGTGAACAGGAAGGATTTTTCTTCCTAAACGTCCCTTCTGCTCTGTAGTTTGAATTATCAATAAAACGACTTGGCTTATCTCTGAAAATAACCTTGTTGACAACCCAAATATGGACTTAAACGCGCTACCTCCACATTTAAGATTTAAGAAGCCCCCAGTAAATGTCAGGAGGTGTCAATGTGTTTGCTGCAATACTTGGTTATTATTAGTGTTTAACTGCAATTCCCAACCAGCACCAGGCCACCAGCACCACCATAAATTTTAATGTGATCATGTGCTCATCTCTTTTCATATCCAGTGAATTCTACAAGATCATAATATTCTATATGAACCCTAGCTGAACCTTAGTGTGATAGGAAGAAAGAACAAGATTTCTAGCAATGATAGCTGTTCATCATTTTATAGTTTTTTGAAAAACTGGACACTGAGCAGCACGGGTCCCTGAATAATACGACCCTAAACTGAATCCACTCATTCAGTGAATCTTTATTGAGCCCTACAGGATACTGGGCATGGCCCAAAGTGCTAATGAGTACATTTATGGGATAGTGAAGAATACTGACTCTTAAGGAAACCTGTTTTTCCCCCTGGAAAATCTGTCAGAGCTCATACATCATTTATAAAACCGAAAAATGCCCCTGCAACCTTGGCATCACCACATGCCTTTTTATTTGACAGAATACAAACAAAAGCGTGGTCGGTTCCTGTATCTGGTCTACATTGTGCATGTAAGAAATGTGCTTATCGTCTTTCACTATGTATGTGCTTGCTGGAATATTTATTCTACAAGCTTCTATAAATAAAGAAAATTTGTATAATTATTCTTGATCTATCTGCAGTTTTTATTCCCTGTTTTAACCACAAATAGTAACTGGCACTGCAGACTGCATTTATCCAAGGAATTAAAAATATTTGGTAAATTTTAACTACCTAAATATCTCTTTAGAAGCAAAGAATAAGACTGAAGCTTTCATTTTAATATTTGGAATTTCAGGCCAGAGGCTTGTAATAATTTAATAAGTCATTAACAGGATTCCCAGTGAACTAAATTTCCACCGTTTATACATCAAATTGCCTATCCTACAATGCAGTTTGTTCTTTTTCTTTTTAATTTCTAAAGGAACAAAACCTCTTTGTTACCTAGACATGAGGTGGAATACTTTTGCAAAACATGATTCTGAATGAATGAATTCACTCATTCATGAATAACTTTATATTCTGTGTCTGAAATTATTTTAGGGTTAAAGGTTGGGAAGCCGGTTCTTATATGTATAATTTGCTCTGTTGTACATCGTGTCATAGTTTGCTCATCAATGACACACAAATGTGCATCTTCCCATTCCCAGAGACAATGGGCTTGGAAAAATACACACCCACAGATGTTAGACACATGGAGAGTGCCATACTATTCACACTAATAGCTCTGCGGGCAAGGAGGCAGCCCTAATACAGGTCCATCTTGATAGGAGGGGCTCTTTTCGGCACACTGGCTTTGTTGGTGTCTCTTTTAAGAAAAGAGTGTGGCGTGTGTGTCTCAGTACTTCTTGTCTTAGAAGAAAAGAAGCATTTTCAGGGAATGTTGGTAAGGTTTCCGCCCCCCACCCTTCTTTCCAGGCAACTGGCTGGGAAACTTTGCCTTGGAGTGCCATCTAGAGGAAAATTTCGTGCACATGCGCCATGCTGTCTTGGTTTTGTGACTCAGGCTGAATGAATGAATCCAGGGGTTAATGTATGATGATTTTTTACTTTCATTTTTTGGTTCTAACTCAACACATGCAAATGGAATATGGGATAACTAGAATGTAAATAAAATCACTGATGAGAACAAAACAGTGAAAGACCCTAACAGTTTTCAGGAGTACCTGAAGCATTAGTGCCCACTCATGGAGAAAAGTAGGTTATCATTTTGCCTACTTTGCCTACTGAGGTCGTATTCCAGAAGTTAGAATTGATGAGGGAATTAAGTTCACTTTTTCTTCCCTGATCAAGTAATATTTATTATTTCTATAATTATTTTCTTAGTGAAAAAATTCTGATTGACCAGGCTGCCCATGGTCAAGTTGGAGAGGAGACTGCTTGTGTTAGGGACAAACAAAAGTTGACATTTTCAACCTACTGTAACCCTTAGTCAAGTTCAGCAACATTTAATGAGCAGAAAATAATATCTTTTCCAGATGTGGCTATTCTATTCAATGTGAGGGAGAAAAAAATAACATTCACCAATGTATTTTCCCCAAAGTCATGTTTTTATTTTGCAACCTCTGCCCACCCTACTCCCCAGCCCCACCCCCGGCCAGGAGAACTTTAAGAGTGAATTCTTCTCTTTTTGAGCTAGTATTAATACGAAAACAAAACCCAGACTTTCTCAAACAGTGATACTCTTCAAGGTTGCTGAGCGGACTTGCAAAAACAACTATACCCTTGAAATATTTTGGCAGTAAGAGTACCTCCATTGTGGTTGACATAGGTTGAGAGTTCTGCTGTCTTCAATTTCTCAAAAAGGATCAAGATTGTCCATATTGTGGAAACATTTATCGAAGAAAACTGGGTGTGGATTCCATTTTCTCCTAAGTGTCCACCTGACCCCGAAGCTCTTGCCAGCTTCCCCCATCCCAACTATTTTAAGGCTTGTCGTAAAATCTATTTCTGCTTTTGACATCTCCAATCCTTTGTTGAACAAGGTTCCCACTTACTTATTTTGGGAATTCACCACAAATCCATATGTTTTCCAAAATAACAGGTTAATAATTTCTTTATTAAATGTCCTCTGTGAGCCATGTACATAAACTCTACACACAGAAAGTTATTCCTTGTCTACTGAGATCTGATATGGAAAAGCAAGACGAAAGCGTTTTTGTTTTTGTTTTTTTCATGTAATTTTGGCACTTCAGCAATTAAGGCTCACAGCTCAAAGCATCTTCCTTCCTCATTTGGCTGCTTTCATGGTGTATGTTACAGCGAGATGGGGCCAGTCCAGTTTTTCCAGGTTATTCTCCTTGCTCCTTAAGCAGTTAAGGACCCAAAAAACAAGTCCTTGAGTATAACAATGAAGACATTTTGGTCTCATCTTCTTATGCTACATGTGCATTTGAGTTCAAGTCAATCCAACACAAATTTGTTGAAAACCTACCAAGTACATGATTGAGTATAGGGTGCTGGTCATGCTCTCAACAGATAGATTAATTAAGATTATTGCAAGAACAACAAATTATCTCTTTAGCCTCAAGCTGCTTACTTTATAGGAGAATGAGAGATCTTTAACTTAAAATACACAGCAGAAAGAAAGATGTGTTGTACTAGACACAGTGCAGAGAAGTAAGTAATTACTGATGATTGCTGATGATTACTGAAATTATTGATGATTAATGGAAAGCAAAGACTTCACGGGAAAACTGGCATTAGATCAATGCCTTTTAAAGAATGAGTAAAATTTTAGTAGGTAGAGAAGTGGGCAGAACATTTCATGAGGAAGGAATGGAAGTCTTCCTTCATGTGGACCAAAGGAAAATGTCATTTGGAGTTCCTTCTTTTGGGTTTAAATTTTAATCTGGGTGCAAAGATGTAAGGTATTTGGATTTATGTTATGAGAATCCAAAATAGGTCTCCTCTTTTTTGTGAGTGTGGTAAATATGTTTACACACACACATATGGGCACATATATATGTATATATCACCAGGAGGCCAAAGAAACCAATATATTTAAGCCAGAGACCATTTTACTTGATGATAGCTTAACAGTGTAAGTGCAAATAAAACCAAAACAAGCCTTATTTTTTGCCAGCAAATGGAGGTGAATATAGGATTTTGTTTCAGTCTTTGCCACAAACATTTCCTTTTAGATTAAATTCCAAGGCTTACGTCTGGCCAGCTGCCCTGGCTGTCCCCATTAAAACAGACTGGCCACCTTAACTGAGTTACGGCACCTGGAGCGAAGGTTTGAAGCCTAGTGTACCCTTAAACCCTGAGAGCATTCACTCCTACTCCTTCCTTCCCGGGGCCTCCTTGGACCTTCTCTCAGATAAGCATCTCTCAGGATTCCCGTGTCCCTGGGGGTAATGTTCACACACCCCGTCTTTGGCTTTCTACCAGCCTAGAAAGTCTTATCCAGTGGATCTCTTTGTTTAGTCATTCATCCCCATATCCTCTGCAAAAAGATTGCTTTGAAAATCCAAGCATTTCTTTTGTTAAAAAAAAAACAGTTTCCCAAGATAAAACATTAAAAAGAGACTAAAGCAATCATTCCAAGACTACACCTGCTTCAAGGTGTCAGAGATCTTACAGCCTTAAAGCTCAGAGATCATTGTGAAATATATACTCCCATCACCAGGGTAGGTAACTTCCAAAATAAAATAAGTCACAGGGCAATTTGTCAGAGAAATGGGAACGTGAAGGTGAAGCCTGTAGGTCCTCACAAATGACAGATGACCTTCTATCGTCACCGAACACACTTACAGTTAACATTGCGAACATCAGCTGGCACACGTTGAAGGCATGTCTCCAGTTGTGGTATAGAACCATCCGATAATTTTTCCTTACTGTCAGAAGCCACCTACACAGTGTCTGAAATGGGAAGGGAAAGATTATGTCAGGAAGTTGTATGTATCTCCGGTGGACCATTACCAAAATGATGTCTTCTGTCTGAGTAATCCTCAACCATTGAAGTCCTGCCACAAGCATCTCACAGGATTCTCACGGTAATCCCACCAGGTGTGCAGGGAAAGTATTAACTTCCCCAATTTTATTCGGGAAACCTGAGGCTCAAAGTGGCTACCATATTGTTCCAGGTGCACTCCTGGGATCGCCCATGACAGAACATCATACCTCATAGTCGATTTTAAATTTCTGTACCATCCCCAGCTCCATGAACATCCGAAGAGCAGCCGTGATCATGGTGTCAACATCGAGAGAAAAGTCATCAAAATGTATGTCGTTGATGGCAAGTTCTGACACCAAAGGGATGTTGGCTGCCTACAAAAGCAGAAGACATAAGTCAAGCCAAGTTCACCAGCTTTCCCAAACCCTTCATCTTGCTCTCCTCTCCTACTTACCAGACGTGCCACATAAATCAGACCTGACCTGCACTTACACTCTGATACAGCTGAAGTCTGAGCTGGAAATGTCTTTTGTTTCTGAACTGCTAATGCCCCAAGCAAATGAAGGGGGTCGGGGAGAGGGAAGCTAATCTGAAGAAAAAATATACACACTGGATCTAGTCTGCAGAATTTAGAATACAAAGCAGTCTAGTTTACTGAAACTGCAGTCATACAGTATATTCTGATGCATATTACAGAGCACTAAACACAAGAAACATCTGGGCAGCCAGCAGCTGTGAATTTTAATTGCCACTATTCAGGAGAAGGACATGGGAATACACCACTTTGCCTTGTTTCTTACATCCTGATATCCTGTAGCTGTGTACTTGCTCTTTGTTACACACATGTTCTGTATATTCAGAAAGATGGAAAGGATCAGACAGCACATTTCTAGTGCAAAATGTGTTTCTTAATAGGATAGAGATGTTTGCAGCATATGTTTCATTGAAGGAATAAATTTGCAATATAGTTTAGTGACATTCTATAAAAACATCACAACATAATTATAATACTGGTCGTACATATTCAGTGTTTTCAAAACACTCACTCATGTTAAGCAGCTGTCAGTCAGTTGCCCTACACAAACTTAAAGGGCATAAAAAGTCTTGGGGAATAATTATTTTTGCTGGTTTCATTGGGCCACTCTTGATAAGGGAATCATTTCTATGTTTTCAGATTATCAGAGACCATTCTGTGTTCATATTCCTAGTCTATTCACTGGGTGTAAACTACCCAAGGAGTAATTTATGCCCTGGGACCGCTTTGGCCGAGCAATGAAATCCAACTCTGCTCGCTCTAAGCATCCCAGAAACCACTGAATCAATCCTTCTTTCTCAGCCCCATGCTCCTCCATAAGAGCAAACACCTCTAGGCTAAAATCCAAACACTGGTTATTCACCACAGCATGGAAGAACAATGAACAGATACATACATTATGGGACAATTTGCCTGCTATTCTGCTGATTGTTTATTTTTGTTAAAAATTAATCAGCTTATCTTTCAGTGAATCATTTTACTATATTAACATATTTGTAGAATTCAGCTCCTTGGAATGAAAAAGGTGAGGCTTGTGAAATTCAAACACGGTGGTGGTAGAAATAGTCTTTGTGTGTAGGTGTCCTTATTTGGAGTTCCTGGCCTCATGCTAAGCACTTTAACACCTTGCTTTTTGCTTTAAGAATAATTTAAAACCAGGGACTTCCCTGGTGGTCCAGTGGCTAAGACTCCACTCTCCCAATGCAGGGGGCCCAGGTTCGATCCCTAGTCAGGGAACTAGATCCCGCGTGCCGCAACTAAGACCCGGCGCAACCAAATAAATAAATAAATATTTTTAAATCAAAGTTATATGTGCACATAGTTTTAAGAGTTAGATCTGCAAGGTTAGTTACACACGCGTGCACGTACGTGCACACACACACACACACACACACATACACACACACACACATACATACACATTAGCAGAACTCTTCCAGTACCAAAATTTTCCCTTACCTAGAGGCAACCACGTTCAAATCATCTAGATACACTTTTTTGGGTATTTGGCAAAGTAAGGTGCTTGTGATTTAATTTTTAAATTATTTTCTGATTTAAGCACTATCTACTAACTTCCCCCCATTGAAGATGAAGATGAAGCTGTCTTACACTGTACCTGTCAACCTCTGCTACCTCATACACTATCCCTTCTCACTCCCCAGTATAATAATATAATAACTTTGTTTAGAGAAATATTCAGGGTTTATACTATAATGACTCTGTAAAAGATATTCATAGCTAAGTCATGCAATTTAGTATGATTACTTTTCCTTTCCTCGACAGCATTTTGTATTCTCAGAGTTAATAACTGTCTTCCTTAATGTGCGCTTAGTTTTCTCCATCCTTATCACTAATTCAACCTCGAAACTCTCTACCAATTATCTAAATCTCGTCTGAAAATATTCAGATACTTTGGGTATTCCATCAGTTTTATTAAGAAATATCTGTTGGAACTTTCTGAACTACAATCTGGACTGGCAGTCTTCTCAGCTTGTTATATAGCTTTCATCCTAGATGTTTCCTCACCATAATTTTGGGGGTGTCTTCATCTCTCTTTTATTTCTGTATCCCACATCTTTCTCTTTTCTGGCTCTCTCCTTATTTTGGTGAGACATGTCTTCCAATAGCTTCCCAAGAAAAGGTGTGTGTGCTGGGTAAATTTATGAGAGCTTGCATGTCTGAAATGTCTTCATGTTATTGTCACATTTGATTGATAGTTTGTCTAGATATCAATTTCTAGGTTGGAAATCATGCCATTAGAATTTTTAAGGCATTCTCTATTAGCTTTAGATGTTACTTTTGACAAGTCAGAAGCTATTGTGAATCCATTACCTTTGAAAATGACTCCTCCTCCCTCTCTGTTTTTGTAGGATCTTTTTGCTTCCAGAGTTCTGAAATATCATGAAAATGTGCCTAGGTGTGAGTTTATTTTTAATCATAATCCTAGGTACCTGGTGTGCCCTTTAATCTGGAAAATCATGTCCTTTAATTCTAGGAAAAATTGAAAAATGAACTCTTTGATCATTTCTTCCCTTCTTTCCTTTTCTGGAATTCCCATTATTTGACCTTTGGACTGTTTTTTTTTTTTTCTCTGTTTCCTCCTATATTTCATTTCTTTTCTTTTTTCTCTACTTTCTAGGAAATATTCCCTCTCCTTATTCTTGATATTTTAATATCACAGTTTTCATTTCTAAGAGCTCTTCTTTTTTGTCTGGGTTTTTAAAAATTTTTTTAATAGCACCTTAATTTTGTTTCATGGATTCAATGTCTTCTCTTACCATTGTGAGGATGTTAATAATTCTATTTAACGTTTTCTTCTCCCTTCAGAGTTTACTTCACTCCCTTCATTTTGTTTTAGTTCTCTCTTTTTTATTGTGGTTAGAAAACACATAGCATAAATGTATCCTCTTAATTTTTAAGTATTGTTAACTATATTTACATTGTTGTACAACAGATGTCTAGAACATTTTCACCTTGTGTATGAAACCCTGTACCCAATGAACAACAACTTCCCATTTCCCCCTCCCTCCTGGCAACCACCATTCTCATTTCTGTCTCTATGAATTTGACTTCTTCAGATACCTCATATAAGTGGAATCATGCAGTACTTGTCCTTTTGTGATTGGCTTATTTCACTTAGCATAATGTCTTCAGGGTTCATCCATGTTGTACCATATGACAGTATTTCCTTCTGTTTTAAGGCTGAATATTGTTCCTTTATATGTATTCACCACAATGGTAAATACATTCTTAATCCACTCGTTGATGGTTTAGCCTCTTTCTCAATCAGCTTATCCTTCCTTAATCATTTTAATATATTTGACTGCTTCAGAGGTATTAGAAGTTTTCCCTAGCTGTGTGGTGATCTTTGGTTTTCAGCCCCCATTTAAAAATGCGCCTCTGAAAGCTTCTATTAGAGCTTCTGGGGGCTTCTCTGAAGAGGGATCTGACTGACCTGTTTCCTTGGGGAAGCTACCGATATCTGTATCTTCGGGCCTTTGCTCTTTAGCTACTCAGATTCCCCGGAGAAGAACCTTCTGGGTGTTACAGGGATGGAGATTGGAGGAGCTCAGCATTGGTATATAACTTCATTCAATCCCCTTGTTTCCAGCCTGTATTCCTATCCTCAAGCTCTGCACTGCTGTCCCCCTATCCCAAAAAGCTGCTATTATACCCGCTTCAGAGGAGAAGCCTCCAGTCTTTATGGAGTGGACGTGTGGGATGAAGGATCTGGAGATCTAACTGCTTCTTAGATTCTCCATTTTCTTGTTTACGGCCCTACCTTCATCCCTATTTCCAAAGGTACTTAATTAGCCAATTCCTGAGCTATTTGGGGGAGAGGGGTCTGTGGCATAAATCTGTTTACCTCTCAGCTTTTCCCACTTAGCTTATTTTGGCTTTCTTGGGTTTGCTGAATTAATATTCATCCGTTTTCTAGCTTTCAAAATTTTGTCATGGTTAAATCCCTTCCCAGTTTCTTTATCTTTGAGAATTTCTGCCTTTAAAAAAGTCCCTTTATTGTTGTTTTAGTGGGGCTTAAGGAAGGAGTAAAAGAAAATGAGTGTGTTTACTCTACCATCTTTATCTAGAAATCATTGAAATTAACTTTATTAAATGGTACCTTAAATGATCAGCTTGGAGAACTCAGAGGTAATCCAGCCTTTGATTTAGCCCCTTTGTTTCTGTGTGCATGGCCTGGCTGCAACCATGTAGACCTCTTTCTCTTGTTCTGTGTCCCCATGTGTTTACTTGTGTCATCCTGACCTAGCTTATTAGGCTGTAAAAATCTCAGAGGCAGGGCTTCCCTGGTGGCGCAGTGGTTGAGAGTCCACCTGCCAATGCAGGGGACAGGGGTTCATGCCCCGGTCTGGGAAGATCCCCCATGCCGTGGAGTGGCTGGGCCCGTGAGCCATGGCCGCTGAGGCTGCGCGTCCGGAGCCTGTGCTCCGCAACGGGAGAGGCCACAACAGTGAGAGGCCCGCATACCGCAAAAAAAAAAAAAAAAAAAAAAAAATCTCAGAGGCAGATGGCATGCTTCTTTCCCTTAGGGAAGCTCCAGAATGACTCTCTACTTCCATCACATGTTTCAGGGCTTTGCATACAGAGAATGCCAGGTACTTAGAATGTTCTGTGCTTGTTGTAATTTGTTCAAATTCAAAGTCAAATACAACTGGAAAACCACTTCCCAAGAGGGTAGAAGCCTTGTCCCAGAAGACACAAGTCTTTCTGGTTTCAGGAGAGGAGTTTGGTTCTGCTTTGGCAACCCTCTTACAGCTTGTTGCCAAAGAGCAGAAATGGCGATGCAGACTGCATTGCTGCTCTCCAGGTGCCCCTGTCTTGTGGATTATTAATAGCATATTCCCTGATGCCATTATAAATCCTCTACCCTTCAAAGGCACTAAATTCACTTAATTATCTTAAAAATTAAAGAATATAGGCATTTTTTCATTATGAAATGTTAATGGAAAGGAAATAAGAACATTAGGTTGAAAAATGTAAGATGACCTCTGGTTCACCAAGACCCATCCTTATTGACCTTGTCTTTTTTCCCCTACTAGGTTGAGTGATCCACAGTTAAATAATACCAGTCTACAGATCATCCTGAGCCCTGTCGTAAACCCTTGCTGACACTTGTAGATGCAGAGAAAGTTCCAAGCCTTTCAGGAATGACCATTTTCAGCTATTTTGAGAAGTATGGATAGCTTTCATCTACATTCCTGGGTTCAAGAGCAGTTTCTGGAGAAATCTATGAAGAATAAAGAGTAGTGTGTGTCCTCTGGAGGTGCACATGGAGGTCTAGTCTGCAAAAGATTTGAGAAGAGCATCCCCAAATTTCCTTGTTATAGAGCCATATGCACCCCATCTCTTCTGATAGGTAGAGAATGGGGTCACATCTTCCAAAGCTATAACTACTCTAGCCATAGGATATTAACAAAACAAATCAAAGTCAATTTCTCCAAGTGTCAGTCTTCAACTTTTAAATATTTATAAGGTACCATATCCCTAAATCAAAGAGGAGTGCTACAATCCGAAATAACTACTGAATTAATAGCCAGGAAATAACATTTGGTTAAAAAAACCATTTACTTTATTGTAACAACAAATGAAAACACAGAATTATGAGTCCTGGAGCTAATTTGAATAATGTTCAAGAAGTGGGACTCTAGCTGTCTGGGGGTACCTGATACCCTGTGACCATTCCTCTTCTTTGTTTGGGTCTTAATAGTTAAGTGGCTATCAGAGGGAGTCATAAAACTGTCTCCTCTAAAACTGAAAAGGTAGCTTTACAAAGAGGCTATAAAATGTTAAAATACTATCCTGGACCCCTTGACACAAGAGTATTACATTTTGTGATGCTCAGAAAATGGGAAGAAACAACAAAGTGGGTGGTGGTCCAGCCCTAGAAATTCAAAGGAGAACTGTGTTGTCAATCCAACCCACTCACCCACTAAGCCCTCTGGACCAAAGGATTCTGGGATGAATGAAATAATGAAGACAGGACACTGGGCTGAGGTGATGTGGAAGGGACTGCAAAGTTGTCTGTTTTGCCAGCACTGTTATAGCACTTGCTACATACATGCCAGGCACTCTTCTAGCACTTTATGTATATTAACTCATTTGATTTCCTAAGAGGGATCCTAAGAGGTAAGGAATATTCCTAATCCCATGTTATAGATGAGCCAACTGAAACAGATGATAGAAAATTTGTTCTAATTTGCATTGTTGTGATTGGCAGAGGTGGATTTGAACCTGAGGAGTCTGGTTCTAGACCCTGGCGCCTAACCACTATATTGCCTCTAAAAGCAGACCGCTGCCAAGTCGAAGGGTTTCCCATGCCCGCATTATGCAGCTAACTTGGGTGCACTGTGAGCAGTGTTTGTGATTCCCAGATGACTAGCCTGTTGATCCATTTTTTATGATGGGCAGCCTGGATCCGTTTGAAGGGACAATGTTTTGGTCTGTACTTATTTGAATCCATTTGGGGAAGTCTCTAAACTTGCAACTGACTTTGGAATAAGCTCCAGTTGTTAGCTTTGTTTTGATTACTGTGAACACAGAATCAGCTAAATACTCCCAAGACTATCCTGCAAAAAATAACTTGTCCTCTGAGGGAGCAGAGGCAGACTTCAGGCAAACAACCTTAGCTCAGACTCATCAGCAGAGCATTGATGGGACTCTAATATCACCCTTGGCTGGACAGGATAACTTAGTAAAATAAGGGAAGCAGCAAGCAGGTGATACAGTGGGGTGAGCAGGGAGATGAGGGATCCTTCTGTCTGGATGGGATTCTGTGAAGGTTTCTCTTGTATATTTGGGACACAGCTGAGATATGCTTAAAACACACACGCACTCAGGCTTTAGAGGGACTAGCAGTACTACAAGTAACTAGTCGTTTAGATAGCACACAGGCCCCTGTCCAGTAGGGAAGGGTGAAATTTTAA
Organism: Tursiops truncatus; assembly: GCF_011762595.2. Classification (NCBI taxonomy): domain Eukaryota; kingdom Metazoa; phylum Chordata; class Mammalia; order Artiodactyla; family Delphinidae; genus Tursiops; species Tursiops truncatus. The sequence continues at coordinate 55,249,327 of NC_047040.1, read as the reverse complement.
CTAATTTCTATTCTTCCTCAAGAAGGGAGGACACAGGTCTTGCTGAATCTCAGTACAAGTTTGCTTACCTGCACCAACTTCCGAACGGGGAAAACTAGGATACTTAGGTGGCTCACAGATTTATCCACGACATGTGAAACATGGGAAAGATAGAGAATTCCAAAAAGAGGCAGCAATAAAGCTTCAGTAGTGCACCGTCAGCTGACCAAGAATATGCTGGCCCAGCACATTCCCAGGCTCCACCAGCTCTCTCAATCTACACACAACACAGAAGCTGCAAAAGGCTGGGAAGCCACCTGGTGGCGTGTGTGGCAGTGATGTGAAGATCTGAGTCCTCCTCGTGTTCTTGGGGTCAGGCATACAACAATGCCATAATCAACCTCTGCAGTTCATGGGCTAGATTTATATACAGAAGCAGTAAAACTTGGAAGCTAAGAGTGAATATAAATGTCTAAGAACTGTGAAGAAATATTTTTAAAAAAGAATTATTAGGCCTTATTCTATCTCATATTAAAATAAATAATAAACATGGTATATGTTTTTATGTTAAAACTTAGACTTTATCCCTTTAATTCAGCCGATACCATTTTTACCATGTCACTCCCTCTTTAAATGCCTTTAAGGACTCATTGTGGCTTGCTGAATGAAGTAAAATTCCTTAGCTTGGTATCCAAGGCACTTCATAAACTGGTTCTACATTGCCCATACTGTGTTACCATCTTCTAGTCTTCCATGGATGCATCAGGATGGGCAATTTATTATCCTTTTTCTCATCTCTCCCTCTATGGTTGCAGATTATTCTACCCCTCCACCCACAGGGTTTGACTTTTTCCTTACTCTGCCAATTGAAATTCAAGTCCCATTTTCTGTACAAGCTCATTCCCATTCATTCATCCATTCCTTCTTATTTTTTTTAACATCTTTATTGGAGTATAACTACTTTACAATGATGTGTTAGTTTCTGCTGTATAACAAAGTGAACGAACTATACGTATACATATATCCCCATATGCCCTCCCTCTTGCGTCTTCCTCCCACCCTCCCGATCCCACCCCTCTAGGTGGACACAAAGCACCGAGCTGATCTCCCTGTGCTATGTGGCTGCTCCCCACTAGCTATCTATTTTACATTTGGTAGTGTATATATGCCCATGCCAATCTCTCACTTCGTCCCAGCTTACCCTTCCCCAACCGTGTGTTCTCAAGTCCATTCTCTACATCTGTGTCTTTATTCCTGTCCTGCCCCTAGGTTCTTCAGAACCATTTTTTTTTTAGATTCCATATATATGTATTAGTATATGGTATTTGTTTTTCTCTTTCTGACTTACTTCACTCTGTATGACAGTCTCTAGGTCCATCCACCTCACTACAACTAACTCAATTTCATTTCTTTTTATGGCTGAGTAATATTCCACTGTATATATGTGCCACATCTTCTTTATCCATTCATCTGTCGATGGACACTTAGGTTGCTTCCATGTCCTGGCTATTATAAATAGAGATGCAATAACATTGTGGTACATGACTCTTTTTGAATTATGGTTTTCTCAGGGTATATGCCCAGTAGTGGGACTGTTGAGTCATATGGTAGTTCTATTTTTAGTTTTTCAAGGAAATTCAATACTGTTCTCCACAGTGACTGTATCAATTTACATTCCCACCAACACTGCAAGAGGGTTCCCTTTTGTCCACACCCTCTCCAGCATTTATTGTTTGTAGATTTTTTGATGATGGCCATTCTGACTGGTGTGAGGTGATACCTCATTCTCATTGTAGTTTTAATTTGCATTTCTCTAATGATTGGTGATGTTGAGCATCCTTTCAGGTGTTTGTTGGCAAACTGTATATCTTCTTTGGAGAAATGTCTATTTAGATCTTCAGCCCATTTTTGGATTGGGTTGTTTGTTTCTTTGATATTGGGCTGCATGAGTACCTTGTATATTTTGGAGATTAATCCTTTGTCAGTTGCTTCATTTGCAAATATTTTCTCCCACTCTGAGGGTTGTCTTTTCGTTTTGTTTATGGTTTCCTTTGCTGTGCAAAAGCTTTTAAGTTTCATTAGGTCCCATTTGTTTATTTTTCTTTTTATTTCCATTTCTCTAGGAGGTGGGTCAAATAGGATCTTGCTGTGATTTATGGCATAGAGTGTTCTGCCTATGTTTTCCTCTAAGAGTTTGATAGCGTCTGGCCTTACATTTAGGTCATTAATCCATTTTGAGTTTATTTTTGTGTATGGTGTTAGGGAGTGTTTGAATTTCATTCTTTTCCATGTAGCTGTCCAGTTTTCTCAGCACCACTTATTGAAGAGGCTGTCTTTTCTCCACTGTATATTCTTGCCTCCTTTAACAAAGATAAGGTGACCATATGTGTGTGGGTTTACCTCTGGGCTTTCTCTGCTGTTCCATTGATCTCTATTTCTGTTATTGTGTCAGCACCATACTGTCTTGGTTACTGTAGCTTTGTAGTATAGTCTGAAGGCAGGGAGCCTGATTCCGTTTTTCTTTCTCAAGGTTGCTTTGGTTATTCAGGGTCTTTTGTGTTTCCATACAAATTGTGAAATTTTTTGTTCTAGTTCTGTGAAAAAGGCCACTGGTAGTTTGATAGGGATTGCAATGAATCTGTAGATTGCTTGGGGTAGTAGAGTCATTTTCACAATGTTGATTCTTCCCATCCAAGAACATGGTATATCTCTCCATCTGTCTGTATCATCTTTAATTTATTTTATCAGTGTCTTATAGTATTCTACATACAGGTCTTTTGTCTCCTTAGGTAGGTTTATTCCTAGGTATTTTATTCTTTTTGTTGCAGTGGTAAATGGGAGTGTTTCCTTAATTTCTCTTTCAGATTTTTCATCATTAGTGTATAGGAATGCAAGAGATTTCTGTGCATTAAATTTGTTTCCTGCTACTTTACCAAATTCATTGATTAGCTCTAGTAGTTTTCTGGTAGCATCTTTAGGATTCTCTATGTATAGTATCATGTCATCTGCAAATAGTGACAGTTTTACTTCTTCTCTTCTGATTTGGATTCCTTTAATTTCTTTTTCTTCTCTAAATGCTGTGGCTAAAATTTCCAAAACTATGTTGAATAATAGTGGTGAGAGTGGGCAACCTTGCCTTGTTCCTGATCTTAGTGGAAATGGTTCCAGTTTTTCACCATTGAGAATGATGTTGGCTGTGGGTTTGTCATATATGGCCTATATTATGTTCAGGTAAGTTCTCTCTATGCCTCCTTTCTGGAGGGTTTTTATCATAAATGGGTGCTGAATTTTGTGGGAAGTTTTTTCTGCATCTATTGAGATGATCATATGGTTTTTATTCTTTAATTTGTTAATATGGTGTATCACATTGATTGATTTGCATATATTAAAGAATCTTTGCATTCCTGGGATACTGGTATATGATCCTTTTAATGGGCTGTTGGATTCTGTTTGCTAGTATTTTGTTGAGGATTTTTGCATCTATGTTCATCAATGATATTGGCCTGTAGTTTTCTTTTTTTGTGACATCTTTGTCTGGTTTGGGGATCAGGGCGATGGTGGCCTCATAGAATGAGTTTGGGAGTGTTCCTCCCTCGACTACATTTTGGAGGAGGTTGAGAAGGATAGGTGTTAGCTCTTCTGTAAATATTTGATAGAATTCACCTGTGAAGCCATCTGGTCCCGGGCTTTTGTTTGTTGGAAGATTTTTTTTTTGCGGTACACAGGCCTCTCACTGTTGTGGCCACTCCCGTTGCGGAGCACAGGCTCTGGACACGCAGGCTCAGCTGCCATGGCTCACGGGCCTAGCCGTTCTGTGGCATGTGGGATCTTCCCGGACCGCGGCACGAACCCGTGTCCCCTGCATCGGCAGGTGGACTCTCAACCACTACGCCACCAGGGAAGCCCATGTTGGAAGATTTTTAATCACAGTTTCAATTTCAGTGCTTGTGATTGGTCTGTTTATATTTCCTATTTCTTCCTGGTTCAGTATCGGAAGTTTGTGTTTTTCTAAGAATTCGTCCATTTCTTCCAGGTTGTCCATTTTATTGGCATATAGCTGCTTGTAGTAATCTCTCATGATCCATTGTATTTCTGCAGTGTCAGTTGTTACTTTTGGGGTGTCTGTGACCTTATTATGATTTTAGGCAGCCTCTCTGTTAATGGGTGGGGTTGTGTTTCTGTCTTGCTAGTTGTTTGGCATGGGGTGTCCAGCACTGTAGCTTGCTGGTCATTGAGTGGAGCTGGTCTTAGCATTGAGATGGAGATCTCTGGGAGAACTCTCGCCGATTGTTATTATCTGGGGCCGGGAGGTCTCTGGTGGTCCAGTGTCCTGAACTCGGTTCTCCCTCCTCAGAGATTCAGGCCTGACACCCGGCCAGAGCACCAAGACCCTGTCAGCCACACAGTGTCAGTCGCCATGGTCCGGCCCCGAGATTGCAGGGCTTATTCATTCTCTCTTATCCTACAGTGACCTTTTCCTTCTCTGCAGTTGTATAGATCACTGTAATATTTATAATCACTTTATAATGTAGGGTTTTCAAATATACCCCTAGAGTAGGAATTAGGTCCCTGAATCAGCTAGGTGGATTGGCTCGAATGTGTTTATGTGTGATTTGGGGAGAGGGGTCCATAGCTTTTTTCTGACTCCTCTGTAGTTCAACACGGGTTCTTAGCTGGACACAATTCCCAGATGATTCTTATATGCACTCATGTTTGAGAAGAACTTCACTAGAGGCTGTTTGCTCCTAGGGCCTTGGTACCTATTAATACCTAAGCTTCCCATGGAATGGCAAATCTTTCCATTATAGGGCTAACCAAGTCAAAGGGCATTTTATATATTTGTCTTTTTTAGTGCATAAACGCAAGGAAGATTAGTAGTCAATAATCTCTATATTGAAAAAGAGAGGAATGTGTAAAGAAATGCAAGCTTCTAAGTACAATATTTCCCCTCTCTTACTAAAGTTTAATTATTCTCAATTATTGCTTAATTCACTTTGGTTTTCTAGGCTTGAGTAGACCTATTACTTTGATCCCCTTAATAGGAGAATGAAAATTCTATCATCTCTTCACATGTGATTTTCAGGAATTTCACCAGAAGTTAAAAATCTCATGGCCTTTCCTTTACTTCTGCTTGAGCTATTCTGGTGAAACAATCTTATCTGTAACTGTTTCCTATTAATCTCAGAAACTGCCTTTGTTATCCTTCATGCAGCAACATAACCTTCATGAGAAAACATGATTCTCACATATTTTTCTTGTCATGGTGAGAACCAAAAGAAAAAGAAGCATCATAGTGACTACCTCCTTTTGAAATAGAGAAACTTTCTCTTACGTGAACTGTCTTTTCAACCCTGGCTCTTGGATAGTTCTAATATGCCCTCATTATTTATGTTTATCAAAGAAACAGTTCTCATTAGCAGCACTGAAAATTTAAATGCTGCATTTCAACAGAAATAGGTCATTTCAAAAGAGATTTTCCTTTTTCCCGGTATATAACATTTAAAATAAAATTAGAAAACCATTTGGTACAAGTTTTTAAAAGAAAGGTATCCAGTGTTTCTTCTTTAACACATGCAGTTGATGTAATATTTGATTATATATTTCCATGTTTTCTCTAGTTTCTTTATGAAAGAAGATTATTTAAAAGAAGGATTATAAGATTAATCCACCTTGCATTGTGTACATTACAATGATCTTAAAGGCAGTGTGTAAGGTAAGTAGAACCAGCCCTGAGAGATGATGATGATGTGTTGAATCTTTAATTTAAAATGGCTGTTCATCAAGCCTATGGTTCCTAAGTGAGGTTGGCATTCTGAAGTAATTTTTCTTTGAAAAAATGTTTCTGTTATGAAAGTTTACTGCTTTCTTATTAAAGTTTACTCAACATGGTTTATCAAAGTGTTGTTTTGTTGTTGCTAGCAGTACTGATATATACATAACCTGTTATGTCCCAAAAAAGGTTTAATGTGGATTTCAAAGATCCAAGCAATAACAGAGAATAAAAGAAAGTAAAAATAGGCCAGAAAGACAAATCAAAGGGAAACTAAGGAGAGGAATGTAAAACATGATCAGAAGTGAAGTTACTAGACAAAATGCATGCTGCAGCATCAATGCATTTGTAAGGATAGCCAAATTTGTCTGTAAGCTTCCTAGTAACCATTACAAAGAGAATCTGATATATTAGATGATTTACAGTGTTCGTAAGATTAAAGAAAAGCAAGGGCAAAGGAAACCCACAGAGACACAGCTATGCTATCTCTGAGTCTAGAGAGAAATGTCTTTTGTGTTTTTCAGGGAAAAATTTCCCAAACCAGTGATTCCCAAAGTTGTACACCAGACCAACTACATCAACATCATCTGGGAACTTGTTAGAAAGGCAAATTCTGAATCAGAAATTCTATTTGTGTTTAACAAGCTGGTGCCCATTAACAACTGAGAACCATTGTTCTAAACATTATCCCCACCACAAGCACTCAGAGCTGGGGTGGCTTTGGGTGGTGTGCAAATTTGGGGGATGGAAGGCAGAGTATAAGGGGTTCTCCAAGGAAGTTAAAAACCACAGACTGATGAGGGTTTTCTGTGCAATTCTTCTGAATTTTTCTGTTTGAAATTTTTCATAATAAAATATTGGGAAAAAATAATTCACTGCTAACAAGGGATGAAACATCAAACTAACAGTGCTATCCTTCCAGAGAAAGGTTTGACTCTATCAGGGATTTGTGCAGTGATGTTACTAAGACGTATGGTTTAAATTTTTCTAGTAAGTATTTTCTCTTGAAGCTGTTTATTAAATTTACCTTGTACTTGCCTAGAACACTCTTCACAACAGTTATGGTCTCTAATCCTACCTCCGGTTCCTACTTGCTAAGTGGCTGTGGGCAAGAAACTGAAGTAAGCCTTGATTGAGCATTCTCTGTGTAGACAATAATACTACTACTTTGTATGGTTGTTGTGAGGCATAAATGAAATCACACGCATAGAGTCTAGCATGGGGCTTCCCTGGTGGTGCAGTGGTTAAGAATCTGCCTGCCAATGCAGGGGACATGGGTTCAAGCCCTGGTCCGGGAAGATCCCACATGCCGCGGAGCAACTAAGCCTGTGCGTCACAACTACTGAGCCTGTGCTCTAGAGCCCGTGAGCCACAACTACTGAGGCTGCATGCCACAACTATTGAAGCCTGCGCGCCGAGAGCCCATGCTCCGCAACAAGAGAAGCCGCTGCAATGAGAAGCCCGCACACCGCAACGAAGAGCAGCCCCCGCTCACTGCAACCAGAGAAAGACCGCGCACAGAAACGAAGACCCAACACAGCCAAAGATAAATAAATAAATATATAAAAATTAAAAAAAAAAAAGAGTCTAGCATGGTGCTCAGAAACAGGAAACACTAAATCATACTGACTGTTATAATAATTATGGTTGTTTTGGCATGTTGTTGTTACACTTATTATTTTTATACTGATATCAGCCTCAGAGAAGGAAAGGGTGGACATAAAAGATTTCCATGACTAGGCCATGAGGAATCAACTCTATCCACTCCCTTTGGAGACCTCTACATTTAATTCAACTTAAGTTAACACACATGTATTGCATGCCTAATTCTACAACAGGCCCTGCCCTGTGTTACAGATACATTTGTGAAATCACTGTGGTCCTTGTGTTCACAGTGGGTCAGGGGACCAAAGAAGTAAACAGTCAATTATAATACAGTGTGGTAAGTGCTGTTAAGCAGGGGAAATATAGGACTCCATTGGAAGCCCTGGGAGAATGTGATGAAATACTTCTAGCTTAGAGTCTCTGCCTTAATTCTAAATCATTGTTAAACTTCAGCTTTATAAAGTATATTTATAATAATTTAAAAGGTTTAAAAATAGTTATCATGATCGAAAGTTTCTCAAGGTCACAGAGCTTGTATTGCAACCTAAAAAAAGATGTGGACTCCAATCCTAAGATGCTCATGGTCTACTCAAGGAGAGACAAGAGTAAACAGAATGGAACTAGTCCAGAAGATGGTGGAGGAGTAAGATGTGGAGATCAGCTTCCTCCCCACAAATACATCAAAAATATATCTACATGTGGAACAACTCCTACAGAACACCTACTGAATGCTGGCAGAAGACCTCAGACCTCCCAAAAGGCAAGAAACTCCCCTACATACCTAGGTAGGGCAAAAGAGAAAAGAAAAAAACAGAGACAAAAGAATAGGGACAGGACTTGCACCTCTGGGAGGGAGCTGTGAAGGAGGAAAAGTTTCCACACACTAGGAAGCCCCTTCACTGGCGGAGACAGGGGGTGGGCAGGGGGGAAGCTTTGGAGCCATGGAGGAGAGCACAGCAACAGGGGTGCAGAGGGCAAAGTGGAGAGATTCCCACACAAAGGATCGGTGCCGACCAGCACTCACCAGCCTGAGAGGCTTGTCTGCTCACGCGCTGTGGCGGGCTGGTGCTGGGAGCTGAGGCTCGGGCTTCGGAGGTCAGATCCCAGGGAGAGGACCGGGGTTGGCTGCGTGAACACAGCCTGAAGGGACTAGTGCACCACAGCTAGCCGGGAGGGAGTCCGAGAAAAGTCTGGACCTGCCTAAGAGGCAAGGGACCAGGGTGCGCGAGGAGTGGGGATTCAGAGCACCGCCTAAACAAGCTTGAGACAGGTGCGAGCCGCGGCTATCAGCATGGACCCCAAAGATGGGCATGAAATGCTAAGGCTGCTGCTGCAGTCACCAAGAATCCTGTGTGCAAGCACAGGTCAATATCCACACCTCCCATTCCGGGAGACTGTGCAGCCCGCCACTGCCAGTGTCCCATGATCCAGGCACAACTTACCCGGGAGAACACACGGCGTGCCTCAGGCTGTTTCAACGTCACGTCGGCCTCTGGAGGGCACAGGCTCACCTTGCATTCCAGTTATAACTACCGTGTTCCTCCCTCCCCTCGCATGAGTGAGCCAGAGCCCCCTAATCAGCTGCTGCTTTAACCCCGTCTTGTCTGGGTGGGAACAGAAGCCTGAGGGCGGCCTACATGCAGAGATGGGGCCAAAACCAAAGCTGAACCCCAGGAGCTGTGCAAACAACGAAGAGAAAGGGAAATTTCTCTGTGCAGCCTCAGGAGGAGCGGATTAAATCCCCCAAATCAACTTGAGGTACTCTGCATCTGTGGAATACCTGAAGAGACAATGAATCAACCCAAAATTGAGGTGGTGGACTTTGGGAGCAACTGTAGACTTGGGGTTTGCTGTCTGCAACTGACTTGTTTCTGATTTTTATGTTTATCTTAGTATAGATTTTAGCACTTGTTGTCATTGTTGGATTTCTTTATTGGTTTGGTTGATCTCTTCTTTTTCTTAAGCTACTTTTTAATTTTAATAATATTTTTAATTTTTAAATTATATTATTTTATTATTATTTTTTTAATCTTTTTTTTCTCCCTTTTCCTCTGAGCTGTGCGGCTGACAGGGTCCTGGTGCTCCAGCCTGGTATCAAGCCTGAGCCCCTGAGATGGGAGAGCCAAGTTCAGGACACTGCACCACCAGAGACCTCCCAGCCGCATGTAATATCAATTGGCGAGAGCTCTCCCAGAGATCTCCGTCTCAACGCTAAGACCAGCTCCACCCAATGGCCAGCAAGCTCCAGTGCTGGATGCCCATGTCAAACAACTAGCAAGACAGGAACACAACCCCACCCATTAGCAGAGAGGCTGCCTAAAATCATAATACGTTCACAGACACCCCAAAACACACCACCGGACACAGTCCTGCCCACCAGAAAGACGAGATCCAGCCTCATCCACCAGAACACAGGCACCAGTCCCCTCCACCAGGAAGCCTACACAACTCACTGAACCAACCTTACCCACTGAGAGCAGACACCAAAAAAAACTGGAACTATGAACCTGCATCCTGTGAAACGTAGACACCAAACACAGTAAGTTGACTAAAATGGGAAGACAGAGAAATATGCAGCAGATGAAGGAGCAAGGTAAAAACCCACCAGACCAAAAAAATGAAGAGGAAATAGGCAGTCTACCTGAAAAAGAATTCAGAGTAATGATAGTAAAGATGATCCAAAATCTTGGAAATAGAATGGAGAAAATACAAAAAACAATTAACAAGGACCTAGAAGAACTAAAGGGCAAACAAACAGTGATGAACAACACAATAAATGAAACTAAAAATTCTCTAGAAGGAATCAATAGCAGAATAACTGAGGCAGAAGAATGGATAAGTGACCTGGAAGATAAAATAGTAGAAATAACTACCACAGAGCAGAATAAAGAAAAAAGAATGAAAAGAATTGAGAACAGTTATAGAGACTACTGGGACAACATTATATGCACCAACATTCGAATTATAGGGGTCCCAGAAGAAGAAGAGAAAAAGAAAGGGACTGAGAAAATATTTGAAGAGATTATAGTTGAAAACTTCCCTAATATGGGAAAGGAAATAGTCAGTCAAGTCCTGGAAGCACAGAGAGTCCCATATAGGATAAACTGAAGGAGAAACATGCCAACACATATATTAATTAAACTATCAAAAATTAAATACAAAAAAAAATATTAAAAGCAGCATGGGAAAAGCAACAAATAACATACAAGGGAATCCCCATAAGGTTAACAGCTGATCTTTCAGCAGAAACTCTGCAAGCCAGAAGGGTGTGGCAGGACATATTTAAGTGATGAAAGGGAAAAATCTACAACCAAGATTACTCTTCCCAGCAAGGATCTCATTCAGATTTGACAGAGAAATTAAAACCTTTCCAGACAAGCAAAAGCTAAGAGAATTAAGTACCACCAAACCAGCTTTACAACAAATGCTAAAGGAACTTCTCTAGGCAGGAAACACAAGCAAAGGAAAAGACCTACAAAAAACAAACCCAAAACAATTAAGAAAATGGTAATAGGAACATACATATCGATAATTACCTTCAATGTAAATGGATTAAATGCTCCAACCAAAAGACACAGACTGGCTGAATGGATAAAAAAACAAGACCCGTATATATGCTGTCTACAAGAGACCCACTTCAGACCTAGGGACACATACCGACTGAAAGTGGGGGGATGCAAAAAGATATTCCATGCAAATGGAAATCAAAATAAAGCTGAAGTAGCAATTCTCATATCAGACAAAATAGACTTTAAAATGACTATTACAAGAGACAAAGAAGGACACTACATAATGATCAAAGGATCAATCCAAGAAGAAGATATAACAATTGTAAATATGTATGCACCCAACATAGGAGCACCTCAATATGTAAGGCAAATGCTAACAGCCATAAAAGGGGAAACCAACAGTAACACAATCATAGTAGGGGATTTTAACACCCCACTTTCACCAATGGACAGATCATCCAAAATGAAAGTAAATAAGGAAACACAAGCTTTAAATGATACATTAAGCAAGATGGACTTAATTGATATTTATAGGACATTCCATCCAAAAACAACAGAATACACGTTCTTCTCAAGTGCTCATGGAACAGTCTCCAGGATAGATCATATCTTGGGTCAAAAATAAAGCCTTGGTAAATTTTAAAAAATTGCAGTCTTATCAAGTATCTTTTCGACCACAACCCTATGAGACTAGATATGAATTACAGGAAAAAGTCTGTAAAAAATACAAACACATGGAGGCTAAACAATACACTACTAAATAACCAAGAGATCTCTAAAGAAATCCAAAAGGAAATAAAAAAATACCTAGAAACAAATGACAATGAAAACACGATGACCCAAAACCTGTGGGATGCAGCAAAAGCAGTTCTAAGAGGGAAGTTTATAGCAATAGAATCCTACCTCAAGAAACAAGAAATATCTCAAATAAACAACCTAAACTTACACCTAAAGCAATTAGAGAAAGAAGAACCAAAAAAAACAAAGTTAGCAGAAGGAAAGAAATCATAAAGATCAGATCAGAAGTAAATGAAAAAGAAATGAAGGAAACAATAGCAAAGATCAATAAAACTAAACACTGGTTCTTTGAGAAAATAAAAAAAAATTGATAAACCACTAGCCAGACTCAGCAAGAAAAAAAGGGGGAAGACTCAAATCAAAGAATTAGAAATGAAAAAGGAGAAGTAACAACTGACACTCCAGAAAATAAAGGATAATGAGGGATTACTACAAGCAGCTATATGCCAATAAAATGGACAACCTGGAAGAAATGGACAAATTCTTAGAAAAGCACAACCTTCTGAGACCAAACCAGGAAGAAATAGGAAATATAAACAGACCAATCACAAGCACTGAAATTGAAACTGTTATTAAAAATCTTCCAAAAAACAAAAGCCTGGGACCAGATGGCTTCACAGGTGAATTCTATCAAACATTTACAGAAGAGCTAACACCTATCCTTCTCAACCTCCTCCAAAATGTAGCAGACAGAGGAATACTCCCAAACTCATTCTATGAGGCCACCATCACCCTGATCCCCAAACCAGACAAAGATGTCACAAAGAAAGAAAACTACAGGCCAATATCACTGACGAACATAGATGCAAAAATCCTCAACAAAATACTAGCAAACAGAATCCAACAGCACATTAAAAGGACCATACACTGTGATCAAGTGGGGTTTATCCAAGGAATGCAAGGATTCTTCGATATACACAAATCAATCAATGTGATAACCCATATAAACAATCTGAAGGATAAAAACCATATGATCATCTCAACAGATGCAGAAAAAGCTTCCGACAAAATTCAACCCCCATTTATGATAAAAACTCTCCAGAAAGTAGGCACAGTGGGAACTTACCTCAACATAATAAAGGCCATATATGACAAACCTACAGCCAACATCATTCTCAAAGTTGAAAAACTGGAACCATTTCCACTAAGATCAGGAACAAGACAAGGTTGCCCACTCTCACCACTCTTATTCAACATAGTTTTGGAAGTTTCAGCCACAGCAATTAGAGAAGAAAAAGAAATTAAAGGAATCCAAATCAGAAGAGAAGAAGTAAAGCTGTCACTCTTTGCAGATGACATGATACTATACATAGAGAATCCTAAAGATGCTACCAGAAAACTACTAGAGCTAATCAATGAATTTGGTAAAGTAGCAGGAAACAAATTTAATGCACAGAAATCTCTTGCATTCCTATACACTAATGATGAAAAATCTGAAAGAGAAATTAAGGAAACACTCCCATTTACCACTGCAACAAAAAGAATAAAATACCTAGGAATAAACCTACCTAAGGAGACAAAAGACCTGTATGCAGAAAACTATAAGACACTGATGAAAGAAATTAAAGATGATACAGACAGATGGAGAGATATACCATGTTCTTGGATGGGAAGAATCAACATTGTGAAAATGACTCTACTACCCCAAGCAATCTACAGATTCATTCCAATCCCTATCAAACTACTAATGCATTTTTCACAGAACTAGAACAAAAAATCTCACAATTTGTATGGAAACACAAAAGACTCTGAATAACCAAAGCAACCTTGAGAAAGAAAAACGGAGGTGGAGGAATCAGGCTCCCTGACTTTAGACTATACTACAAAGCTACAGTAATCCATACAGTATGGTGCTGGCACAAAAACAGAAATATAGATCAATGGAACAGGAGAGAAAGCCCAGAGGTAAACCCACACACATATGGTCACCTGAACTTTGATAAAAGAGGCAAGAATATACAGTGGAGAAAAGACAGCCTCTTCAATAAGTGGTGCTGAGAAAACTGGACAGCTACATGGAAAAGAATGAAATTCAAACACTCCGTAACACCATACACAAAAATAAACTCAAAATGGATTAAAGACCTAAATGTAAGGCCAGAGACTATAAAACTCTTAGAGGAAAACATAGGCAAAACACTCTATGCCATAAATCACAGCAAGATCCTATTTGACCCACCTCCTAGAGAAATGGAAATAAAAAGAAAAATAAACAAATGGGAACTAATGAAACTTAAAAGCTTTTGCAGAGCAAAGGAAACCATAAACAAAATGAAAAGACAACACTGAGAATGGACGAAAATATTTGCAAAGGAAGCAACTGACAAAGGATTAATCTCCTAAACATACAAGCAGCTCATGCAGCTCAATATCACAAAAACAAACAACCCAAACTGAAAATGGGCTGAAAATCTAAATAGACATTTCTTCAAAGAAGATATACAGATTGCCAACAAATACGTGAAAGGATGCTCAACATCAATGAAAACTACAATGAGCTATCATCTCACAGTGGTCAGAATGGCCATCATCAAAAAACCTGCAAATGCTGGAGAGGGTGAGGAGAAAATGGAACCCTCTTGTACTGTTGGTGGGAATGTGAATTGTTACAGCCACTACTGAGAACAGTATGGAGGTTCCATAAAAAACTAAAAATAGAACTACCATAGGACCCATCAATCCCACTACTAGGCATATACCCTGAGAAAACCATAATTCAAAAAGAGTCATGTACCACAATGTTCATTGCCTCACTATTTCCAATATCCAGGACATGGAAGCAACCTAAGTGTCCATCGACATATGAATGGATTAAGAAGATGTGGCACCTATATACAATGGAATATTACTCAGCCATAAAAAGAAACGAAATTGAGTTTTTTGTATTGAGGTTGATGGACCTAGAGTCTGTCATACAGAGTGAAGTAATTCAGAAAGAGAAAAACAAATATCATATGCTAACCTGTTTATATGGAATATTAAAAAAAAGTTGTTGTGATGAACCTAGGGGGCATGACAGGAAAAAAGACACAGACATAGAGAATGGGCTTGAGGACATGGGGAGGGGAAATGGTAAGCAGAGACAAAGTGAGAGAGTAGCACTGACATATATACACTACCAAATGTAAAACAGATAGATAGTGGGAAGCAGCTGCATAGCACAGGGAGGTTAGCTCAGTGGTTTATGTCCACCTAGAGGGGTGGGATAGGGAGGGTGGGAGGGAGATCCAAGAGGGAGGGGATATGGGGATAGATGCCTACATATAGCTGATTTACTTTGTTATACAGCAGAAACTAACACACCATTGTAAAGCAATTATACTCCAATAAAGATGTTAAAAAAAATAAAAAAAATATTATGAGCAAAAAAAAAAAAAAAAGAGTAAACAGAATGAATAGTGAAAAAATAGAAGCATGAAGGTCAGAGGCCACAAGAGGAGGGAGCATATAGGAGGCCAAGAAACAGAGTGGAGGAGTATCATCTGATGTGGGTGTTGAAGGATGAATAGAAGTTCACCAGGAGAATTAGGAAACATAGACTGTTCCAGTCAGAGAGAACAGCATGGGCAGAGTACAGTTCCAATCTCATCTGAATATAGCACAAAACCATGAGATGCAGACCTATAGGGCCCCAGAATCGATGGAAATGCTGCTTGATTCAGGACTTGCCCTAATTAGCCCTGAGAACCCATAAGGTGTCAGCTTTGCCAAGCTCCCTTTGGTGGCCTTGGGCCACAGCACTGGAGTTTGACTTTCCCTCCCAGAACCTCCCCTTCAAAGCTGTGGTCACAGTATTTGTTGTGGCAGGTGATAGATATACAGACTCTTCCTATGGAAAGGCAATTGTCTTTGTTTCCTTTTCTCTTTCTTTGCTGCATTCAGCAGCAAACTCTTTCCCTCCTCTTCTGGGAGAAATTGAAGATCAAAAAGCCCTCTGTGTCCTCCAGGAAAAAGAACTTGTTTTTGGTTGAGTCAATGGCTCTGAGTCAATGGGCCATCAGGATCTATTTTGAAAGAACCAGAGGAGAAAGGAGTGTGCTCTTGGGGAGGTAAGAAAAGGGGAATGAACACTGTGGCCGTCTCACAGAGGTCAGGGAGTGGGGTAAGAGAGGAAGGAGAGAGCCCCTGGGAGCATGGCAGCTGTACCCAGGAAGGAGATGCACCCAGCAAAGGACCACTGTGGAGGCATTGGTTGAGCTCCCGTGAGCCACATGGTAGTTGAATCAGGACCATGGACGGTCCCACCTTTGCTCAAGTAGATACCTCCCGTTGCTTGCAGTCAGGGACCCACCAGCCACTCCTCCCATGGGAGACTGGTGAAGACTTTAGCTCCTCAGGGTCCAGCACCTCACCCACTGAGCAACCAATGGGAGGGGCACTTGTCTGGGCAATGCACTTCTGCCCAGTGCCCAAACACATGCCTAAGAACCTCAAGAAATCTAAGAAGGAAGGGCAGGATCCTGGGTACCTAGAGGAGTGCTGGTGGGGGAGCCCTGCACACATGGACTTGGGTGGGAAGCTGAAATAAACCAGCTCAAGACTCCCTGAGAGCTGGGAGCATGACATTCCTCCTCCATCAGTAATATGTTGTGTAATTATTTGTTAATGGTCTGATAGAGGAGGGTAGGAATTGGGTGTGTCTACTGTTAACTCCTAAGTGCCCAGCACAGTCTTCATGGGCAAACCTGCACATGGAAGAAGCTCGTTAAATATTTATTGGATGAGTGAATGAAAGCCTGATAGTCTCACTGAAAGTTATTTTTCTAGTTCTACCCAAGCCATGCCACAATATCCTCTGGTGGATTTTCTGCCAACCACCCCTGTGAATACTTCACACTTAGACACACACACACACACACACACACACAGAGGAATCCTAGACACACACACACACACACACACACACACACACAGAGAGAGAGAGAGGAATCCAAGATTAGGTAATATGAGCCAAGTAGCCTTCTAACTTTGAGTGAACCCAATGCACTATTTGTTCACACACCACTGGGACTATTTGTAATAGGAGACACACAGAGAGGCCCTCACCCCTGCAGCCCTAGTCTTCAGGCTCCAATCTGAGCTTGCCAGCTGTGTGACTCTGAGCAGTGAGACAGCCTGCTTCATCCCTCCAAGAAGATTGGTCCTTGCAGTGCAGATGTGTGAGTGTGACATGGCGGCCCTGTGAGGTTATCATGAACTTCTTGTGGCATTCTTCTTCCTATGTCTTAGTAACGGAAGGATAGTAGATATTTACATGCAGCTGAAGGTGTGTTGACTGCGTTAGACTTTAAGGTTAGAGATGTGAGATAAGAATACCCTAAAGCAAGTCCTGCCTGTTCAGCATGGTCTTTCTAGCCCAGAGAATCGCCACCTGCAGTCTTGGCCCTGACAGAACCACCATCCCCTTTGGCCACTGCTTCTCTGATTCACGTACTTGGTTGGATCTTAATGGCTTCCCGCCCACCTCAACCTCAACTTGCTGTACTGTGGGTTTTGCTTGAGTCCTTGCTGCCCCTCTCAGCTGCAGCCTCACCTGAGAGATGCCTCGTCTATGCTCTATGGTGCCTGGTAGCTTACAGGGCACGTGGCAACTCTATAATTGTGCGATGAGTAAGGGTAAACTCTACGCTCACTGGTAGTTTATCTAAGTCCCTAAGTCCACCTGAAGAGTATTAAAAGAGAGATAGGAAATTAAATAACATTACAAAAGAGATTTTTGAAGATAACCGAGGTCATCATTTAGGAAGTAATACAGATTTTGTAATGAATAATATAGATTTAACCAACATTGCTTCCATTTACAAAAGGACACTTCGAATGTTAGCATCCTACAGCTTGAATACTATCTACTCCAACTAACAGCCCCTCTATATTGGTTTTAGAACAATCTAGGCATCTTAGAAAACAAACAAAAACTTCACCCAGCACCCTTAACTTTTTCTGCTATTAGCCTCGGCATGCTGTAATTTTTCTAATGGTTTGAATTTAGTGAGCAGACTCATGTTAATTTCATAAACAGAAACTTATAAAGATGGTCAGAAATTCCCAACTCTTGGTGGGAATGGTGAAAAGAAAAAATGCAGTTTCATGCACAAATATGATTTCAACATGGGTTGAATGGATAACTGTCTACATGCCAGGTTGGGGGAAAAGATCTACAATTCCAGCTGAGGGCTCTCTTCTGCCTGCCTGAAATATCACCGTTAGAATTTCATCAATATACATCAGAGAATTATTCCCTATTAAAATGAAAATACCTTTGAGGCAA
The DNA here is from genome assembly GCF_011762595.2 of Tursiops truncatus. NCBI lineage: Eukaryota > Metazoa > Chordata > Mammalia > Artiodactyla > Delphinidae > Tursiops > Tursiops truncatus. Next base: position 55,231,398 of record NC_047040.1, on the reverse strand, counting down.
TGGGGTGGAAGGAAAGGCTCATAAAGCGGACAGAAAATGAGAATAATTCCCTAAGAAATGCGACAACAATTCAACAACTAGACAGAAAAGGATGAAAGGAGGAAGAAGAACTTCTGCACCAGCAAGAGGTGAGGCTGTTTAGGACATCAGCCCCTGGTGATGGATCTGGGTTTGGAAATAGGGACCAGGTGAGTTGACTAACAAACAGCTGAAGACTAAGGAACATCATGCTGCTTTGTTTCTGTAGTTTAAAATTACAGGTTTATGAAAGGATTTCCACAAATAAGAATTCACAGGAACAAGCAAACTCTTAATACTGAAGCATGATGCCTAAGGCACGGGGGTCAGCAAAGGGATGGAGCCTGGAGGCCTGTGAAGTGGTAGAGAAGGACAACGTTGGGGATCAAAAGGAACCGGAAACTCAACCTCTCCTCTTTATGGTTTTGGTAAAAGTCCACCTGATCCTGCCCTTCATGTGCTGGGACGATGGGTCCCAATGCCCTGTTACAAAGTTCCACACCCCACCAAGGGAGCAGAACCAGCGAGGGGCAAAACCTGAACATTGAGATTAGAACCAGGGCAATGGGGCGCCACCCTGGGTGTGAGGAGGAGAGTGCGGAGCCACTGACCAGGGTAAGGCTTTGCTTGGGTTTTCCATTCATGCCACTGGCCTGATCCCACGGTCTCTCTCCCCTTGTTCCATACCCGGAGCCCCATCTTTTCGGCCTGCTAGTTGGGGTTGGGAGTGCAATCTATCGCTACGGACATATGTGGCTGGCCACCCAGGCATCACTTTCCAATGAATTGGCCAGAAGAAATATTTCAATGTTCATGCATTCAATAGAAACGATGGAAATCCTCTGCATCAAAAGTATAACAGAGCCCCTCTGTCACCTCTGAAACTAAGCATGTATTTGCTTTGCCTCAGCATGTAGTTGGATGTCTTCTTGGAAAAAAATACTCAACTCTCCACACGTTTTTCATGGTTTCACTGTGCAGCAAGATAAATAAGACTTTATATACTTTTACTTACAGATCCAGTAAATACTTATATTGGTTTGTGCCATAAAAGCACAGGAAGCATTATAAGAAAGTTTCTGCTCTTCGGGCCAAATAAAGCAATCACCTGCAGTGAGGAAACAATCTATCAAGTAAGGCAAGGAGGGTGCAGGGCTGATTCCTCAGCCACGATTCCCTGTCCAGAATCTTATCTGGATTTATGCTCAGATGGGCGGAGGTGTGCCCCAAAACACGCTCACACATACATCCATGCACACAGTGTCACACACACACTATTTTTAATTTGCTCTTTAACTTCTATCAGATATTTTATTAGTCCTTTCTGTCTTGCCTTTCTGTCAGACTCTCCTTCCACACTGATGAACATTTTAACTTTGCCCTGACTGTGTTGTTGGTGGTGTATGTTGGTATTTGATTTAAGCTGAATGTCCCAATAGGCAAACATATTTTGGAAATGAAATTGTATTTAGAAACCCACATATGTGTCAGTGAAAATATTCACAAATTTAACAACACTAAACATTTTCATTTAAACAGTTAGGAACTCAACCATGTTTAGATGGGTTGGCTATTTTTGTTAGTACCCAGTAGGATACACATTAGAAGAATTGTTTTTTCCATCACGGTACATTTATTAAGATGTACTATGTACCAAGCATCATGCAAAGTGCTTTACAGTATCTTATTTAATCCTCCAACAACCCAAGGGGTAATGTTCCATCATTAGTCCCAATTTAGCCCCCCTAGCACAGATGAGGAAACTGATGAGGTTAAGGATTTAAGTAAGGATAAAAGCCCAAGGTCACATAACTAGAAAACTGCTGAAATCTGCCCCCTGGCCCCTGTGTTTGTAGCAACTCCCCTATGCTGCTTTCACAATCATTTGAATGCTCTCTTAGCTTAGGTTCACCATGGTGTTGCCATGGCATTATTGATTCCAGGTGGTCTGGTCCAGGCAGCACTTATTTATTTATTTACCTTTGTAAGTCTGTCTCTCATCATTTATAAGTTCCATAAGGAAAGGATTAAGGTTCTCAAATGTCAGCAATTACTATAGCCTCGTACTTCTTTCATGGTCAGTGCTTCATAAATGTGGGTTGGTGGTATGCTAAGCGCACATGTCTGGAGCCAAACAGATGTGCCTTTGAATCTGAGTTTTGCCACTTGCTAGAGCTGTGGCCTTGGGCATCTATTTTCTCTTCTGAAAAAGGAACATAACAATAACTGTCTTTCATGGTCATTAAAAACATTAAGTGAGATCAAATACTTAGCACAGTGCCAGGCCCCTAGTAGGCCTCAGTATATGACAGTGTTATTAGTTTGCTAGAGTTGCCACAACAGAATACCACAGACTGGGAGGCTTAAGCAATGGAAATGTATTTTCTCGAAGTTCTGGAGGCTGGCAGTCCAAGATCAAGGTGTTGGCAAGTTTGGTTACTCCTGTTCTTCTTCCCTTAGCTCACAGATGGCTGCCGACTTACGGTGTCCTCACATGGCCTTTCCTCTGTATGTGTGGACTTCCCTGGTGCATCTTCCTCTTCTTACAAGGACACCAGTCATCTTGGATTAGGGCCCTACCCTTATGATCTCATTTCGCCTTACTTACTTCTTTAAAGGCGCTGTCTTTAAATATAGTCACATTCTAAGGTACTGGGGGTTGGGTTTCAACATATGAATTTGGGTGGGGGGGACACAATTCCATCTATAACAGACAGTTATCATTACAGCAGATGAACTGAATACTAAATTTCCAGGAATTCAAAATAATTCATGTCAGACCCATAGTGGTCCCCTTCAAAAGTATCCTGATTACAATTCTAGTCTTTTCTTTCTCTAGTTCTTTAGAGAAGCCAATCTAGAAAGGCTTCCTCTCCCCAGCAAACCGCACCATATTCACTCCTGGAAAGAAACATATTCTGCGCTGGGATATCTAAGATACACTGGAGGAAAACATGATTCATCAAGTTCAAGTTAAACATCTCAGAAGATAAGGATCAAGGGGGCTGTAAACTTGTCGAATCTGAAATCAGGCTGCCCGTTCTTCCAAGGAAGGTGATCCTCTTGTGGAGAGCTGGTAACCAAGTCCTTCTTCAGTCTAATGCCTTGTTGATCGAGCCCTTACCATCCCTGTGTTCCTATCACTGTACTTCCCTTATTTAGAAAATGACTGCATGGCTATGCTGTTGAGAATAGGCCCAGGAAAGATTTCTTATTCCCAGGGAGCCCTGGTGTGCCAGCCTCATTTGTCTCACCCCGCCAGGCTCAACAGAATGCCTCCGGCTGCAAGGCTCTGCTCTTATCTGTCTCCCCTTATGAGGCCCTCCCTGGCGCCTCTAACAACCAGCAGTCTCTCAGATCAACCCCCCCCACAGTACATTTTGTCATTTTTTCCTCTATAGCATTTGCTATAGTCTGTTAAAGTCACTGTGTAGTCATTCCTTCACTCATTCATTCAACAAATACTTAGTGAGGGCTTCCTGTGTGCCAGGTACTTTGAAGCATGCTGTGTGCCCATTTATCCTACTAGACAGGGGCCCCCTGAAGGGCAGGACAGAACAGAAACTGTGTAGGCTTCATTTCTGTACCACCCAGACGGCTTTCCCTAAATGTTAGCTTAATTTGATGGACAGATGTAAAAGGATACTTTCTCTGAGAACAGTTTCCTGGGAAGGAAGAGGTGGTTAGGAAAAAAGGAGGAAGCAGTATCTGGAGGTCTGAAGAAAAGCTCCATTTCCAATGGGCAATACAAGTAACAGAGGCTTCAGTTCTCAACCTCTCTCCCCAAAGAGGGGCCCCGGGTAAGAGCAGATGTGGCACAGGCAGCGTGAGGGGAGTGCCAGGGACCGACCTCCTCATCAATCACATCAGCAATGACCAGGCAGCTCCATATCAGCTGCTCTTTCCTCCTCTGCTGCTTCTGGAATTTGTGGGTAATGTGTTTCTGAATTTGTGTCCTGCTACTACATAAACAGCAAAGTGACTTAATGATGTGAAGAGTCGTTTGACAAAGCCATTCATGCTGGTTTTTCTTCAGTTCTCTTTGGGACAAGGAGAGGGATAGATGAATCAAACTGGATACAGATGCTGATTACAGACACCAGAAGTAGAACTGAAGATTTAAATAACGGCACTTTACTGCCTTCCTTATTTTCTGTTAAACCCTCATAGTCTCTGACCATTAGCATCATGGGTTGTTAGCCCCACACATGAGTCAAATGTGCCAATGCTGCTCTCTTGGTTTCGGCCACGAAGTAGAGGAGGTAAGAACAGGATGTGTGCAGAGGGGGTGGAACTGACAAGGTGAGGGGCAGGGCAGCGAGGGAGGAGGGAGGGAAACTGGGTCATCAAGTGCTCATTGAGCACCTACTGAATGCTTTGAACTGTGCAAACATTGGATAAGAGGGTGCAATGTAGAAATGCCTCCAAAAGCAACCTCACCTGATTTAGGATGGCCAAGAAATAGTAGTTCACTCAGATCCTTTGAAGAGAAATAAAAAGAAAGGGAGCTAGCATTTCCTGAGTGGCTACCACCTGCAGCTAGTTTCTCATTGAATATCACACCCCTATGAGGTTCAGAGAGGTTAACCAACTTGTTGGCAAGAAGCTTGAACAAGTTAAGAAGAAATGAGAAGTCTAAGGGGAAAGGGAGAAGGGTGGTAGAGCAAAGGCTTTGGACAGTTTTGTACTCTGACTGCCGGCACTCAGGAAGAGAGTACTAAACAGGCCCAAGCATGAAATTCAAGTTGGAAATGAGAGACCGTGTGAGCAGGGGAGCCTAAAATCCATGTCAGCCTTGGCTGGGTGAGATAGCTCGTGCTTTTTAGGTATCTGGATCATCCACCCGGCATCCAGACCACCTTGGGGCTTTCCTCCCCTCCCCTCCCCCTCTGCCCCTGCCCAGCAGTGATACCAAGCAAGAAGGGAAGAGCTGGGCAGGAGACTTTAAAATTTCTAACACCAAAGGAGGATGCCAGCTTAGAAAACAGAGGGAGGAGAGAATCTTGATGGGGTAGAAATTAAAAAAAAAAAAAAAAAAAAGATATTGGGGGAGGGGAAGAAAAGAGTGTGTGGGAGAGCTCCTAGGGGGAGGCAGGAGGAGGAGAAATATGCCGTGGTGACCTAGTAGGATGTCCCTGAGGTCTGCCAGTGATGCTCTGTGCTGGGGGAGAGTGCTGATGAGTTGGGCCACTCTGAATGTTCCATGCTTTTTATGACTATGTAACAACATTAGATAGATCAGCATGAATCCCAAGTATGTTCAAACCTTCTTTGAATTCCTTTTTGAACATTCACACTGTGGAAGGCAGGAGGAGAAAGAACATCTCCCCTCCTCCTGAATCACGGAGTACCTGAGATCCACCAGCCAGGACCTGCAGCTGGCCATTGGTCCAGATCACCTTATTCAGTAACTGTCTATCAGGTGATTTTCCTTATTGGGCCTCCTTATGGGAATAACTTCTAAAGGGGATGCTTTCCTGCTCAGTAAGTATAATGAATGGTATAATTATTCCTGATAATTTGCTCCCCTCCATGTGAGAAGATTCTATGTGCCCTTGTACCACCACACGACCCAGTTCCAGCTGTGGAATGGAGATACTTCCCTGCCCCTTGACTTCAGGCTTGGCATGACTTGCTTTGGTCCAAGGAATGTGAGTGGAAATGACTGTCTACCACCCCACCCCACACATACATGGAGCAAACCTGTAAGGCCCACGGTGTCATTTTGTCTTGTGCTTGAATCCTGGAATGAAGAAGATGGGTGGGGGGAGCCACAGAGCCACAGTCGACCTATAACTGACACAGAATGAGAGCTAGAACAAACCTTTGTTGTGGTTCTTTCCTCAATATAACCTAATGAAAGTAGCTCTAATGACCCTTTCCTTTGTACCCCCTCCTCATTCTATATTGCCCTGGCTTTATAGGTCCAGTGTCCGTAGTAAAGGATAACTGTTTCCATTCAGGAATACTTTTCCTTCTTACCTCAAACAATAGCAGATTTTGTATGTCACAGAAAAATCATGGGCTAAGCAGAGAGAAAAACTGGCTACTGAGAAAGAAAAAGAGACTAAGCGTATCTTAGGTCTTTGGGTGACTTAGCACCCCTGGGTGTAAAAGCACAAGGCCCAGAACTCTCAGCAGGGTATATTCAGCCCCAAGCACCTCTAGAATGGGCTCCTAGCACTCTTAGGTGGAAGCACCAGCTTCTACCTTAAATCAGTGGTTTCGATACTCAGTTCTGTTCTAGATTAACCTGAGTAGATTACAAATCCAGATTCCCAGGCCCTGTCTTGAGATTCTGATTCAATAGGTCTACGATGGGGAACCTGGAATCCTTTGTTTTCTAAACATTCCCCAGGTGATGCTGGTGAGATGCTGGGTTGTGAAGTCACCACCAGCCCCCCTCCACTGGCAGGCTTGCAGGGCTTTTAGGGTGCCAGGAAAACCCAGGCTCTGCCAGGATTCTGGTCTGAAGACTAGATTGGATTCTGGCTTCTCTGGGCCAGATGAGAGTCTGGGCCCAGTGCTGAAGAGCCCCCCATATTCAAGGAATACTTAGCCCCCTGTGGTCCTTTGTGGAGGGGAGGGGCAGCAATGGCATGAATATAACTGTATTCCCAGGCCCCTCTTCACCCTCTCCCCAAGCTTATCAGGTGGGCTCAGTCCTCTTCCACTGCTGAGAGGGAGGGATGGTATCAGCCTTTGCAGCCAGTTGATGGGCCCAGGAGCCAAGAGGTCTTCTGCTGAAGTCCCCACAGAGGTTAGCCGCCTGCCTATTAGCCGTCGCTCACCTATGGGGCCTCTGCGCCTTCCCATGCTCTTTGGACTGCTGCTACTGAAGTCTCCCAGGAGTTGGACCTAAGCCCCGGTGAACAAGGCGAAAGAGCAATGCATAGGAAGGAAGTCAGGTCATAGAGAGACAAAGCTGCCGGAGGACAGAAGACAATTTGTACATCACCATCATCACCGACATTTAAGGATTATTGCCATCACATTTAAGGATTACAGCAGAAAAATTGGACTAAAAATGGAACTTTTAAAAACAAAATTCAGTAGATAAATTGGAAAAGATGGTTCCTGTGCCAAGTACTCAGTTGAAAGATCAAGTAGGAGAAATATATTGACACACAAGAAAAATGAAACTATTTGGAAATCTAGAGGAAAAAAACAAAATGCTTGGAGGATAGCTCCAGGAGGAAAATAAGCAAACACCAGGAATTCCATATTACTCAGCCATTAAAAGGAACGAACTTGGGGGCTTCCCTGGTGGCACAGTGGTTGAGAGTCCACCTGCCGATGCAGGGGACATGGGTTCATGCCCCGGTCCAGGAGGATCCCACATGCCGCGGAGCGGCTAGGCCCGTGAGCCATGGCCACTGAGCCTGCGCGTCCGGAGCCTGTGCTCCACATGGGAGAGGCCACAACAGTGAGAGGCCCGCGTACCGCAAAAAAAAAAAAAAAAAAAAAAAAAAAGTAACGAACTTGGGTCACTTGTAGAGACGTGGATGGACCTAGAGACTGTCATACAGAGTGAAATAAGTCAGAAAGAGAAAAGCAAATATCGTATATTAACGCATATATGTGGAATCTAGAAAAATGGTACAGATGAACTGGTTTGCACGGCAGAAATAGAGACACAGATGTAGAGAACAAACATATGGACACCAAGGGGAGAAGGGGGGGTTGGGATGAATTGGAAGATTGGGATTGACATATATACACTAATATGTATAAAACAGATAACTAATGAGAACTTGCTGTATAGTACAGGGAACTCTACTTCACTTTTCTGTACAGTAGAAACTAACACAACATTGTAAAACAACTACACCCCAATTAAAAAAAAAAAAAAAAAACCAGGAACTGCAGAAGGGGAATAAGGAACCTACTGAGGAAAGGAAATAATGAAACAGCCAAAATAGACCATCTTCCTAAATTGAAGAAAGACCAGAGTCTGTAGAAATGATGAAAAATGGCCTACATCCAGGCATGTTCTGATAAAATTCCTGAAAACTAAGGTAGCAGGAAAAACAAATCTACAAGCTGCCAAACAGAAACAATGAGTAACTTAAAAAGGAAGAAGAATCAGACTGGTATTTATTTCTCAATGCAACGTTGAACGCAAAAGGATAGCATCTGAGCACACGTGAGAAGAAAAAAAAAAAAAATGCAACCCTAGATTCCTACGCCCAGCAAAGATGAGCTTCACCTGCCAGTGAGAGAGAAATATATTTGTTGCTAGGTAAGGATTCAGAGGCCCTAACCAAAAAGTGGGCCTGAACAGAGATTCCGACAGAGTGAAAGATGAAGAGGAGAGGAAAATTGTGCTGAGCAATGAAACTTGCAATATAGAGAGCTCAATCTACCTGGGAGATAATAAAAGATTGACTGGGATTATCTAATATAAGTGTCTAATAAGGATTACTGAAATAAGATAGATATTGACTGCCTGGGGAAACCTAATAACCACCTTGACGAGAAAGTATTAAAAACTATGACAGCAAAACTTAGGGTTGGAGGGTGGATATGAGGTGGGTGGGCACAGGGGAGGAGACGAGAAGGGAGGAAAACATTTCATGATCTCAGCTGCTTAGAGTGGGGAGCAGAAATGTCCTGAAGGTTCACTGAGGTGGTGGTGGAAGATGCAGTGGGGAAACGGTTGACTTGTGGCCTCCATGTAACACCAAGTACTCTGGAGTACTCTCCACACAGGTGGAGGAGAAGGAATGGCTTGAGAAGCACCAAAGATTTTCTCAGGGACCTGCTTCACTGCTCCTGAAATACTACCTAATGGTCCCTCACCTGGGCCCTGTTTTGACAGGTTAGCTCCCAACTCTGAGTCCACCCCTGCTCTGGGAACTACCCTCATCTGCCCTGTCCTATGCTCCACTTTGCACTCATTTGCTGTGGGCCCTGTGCTCTCAGCAGCTGGTTCCAGCCCTCCTTGCACCTAAGTCACCACACTTCCCAGCTAGATGGGCTGAGGGCAGTACAGGGAGTCTGCTAGGGAGGGTCTGGGCCAAGCCCCAAATGGCTCGGGATCTCTGAACTCAGAAAAGAGTTGTCCAAGGAGAGCATTCAAAACAGCTCTCTTGGACCAGTTTAAATCCTTAGGGATGCTGGAATGATTCCTTCCACACACACACACACACACACCCATGGTCCTTCTAATTCTGAACTCCATTTTGAATCTTTGGGTTCTTGGGCGACTTGCAGACTGCCTGTCATTGGATTGCCTGTAGCATTCTGGGATTTCATGAGAGCATTTGAGACCTTTGTCTCATCCTCAGCTCAGCTCATTAGAAACAAAGGAGAATAGGTGTGGGCCTCTGAATATCACTCAGAAAGTTGGAAAATGATAGAAGGCTGGTGTCTTCTAGTTTAATGCCAGGGAAGTTGAATGACTTGCCCAAGGTGAGAGCACCTGTCGGTGTCAGAGTCAGGATCAGGATCTCCTGATTCCTGGTCCAGGGCTTCCAGTCTGAGGCAAAATTTACAAACATTCAGGGCGCTCTGCTCCATCTCTGTCTTGGATCTGACCTACTTAGTAGCATTATGTAGCTTTGCCTTGACTATGAGGCATTTTAGATGATACATTTAACATCATGGTCCTATTTATACTTCTATACCAAGAAAATTCCACCACATGGAAACATATTTAATTCATCAAATAAATTATAAATAATATAGTTTATCCAAGAGAGAATATTCTTAAAAATTGTAATTACCACTAAGAAGAAATAGTTTTCCTTTATAATAATGATTTGATTACATGGAAACTTTAGACTGAGTCCATTTTATGGATCCATATAGAACTGTGCACTAACCCATCTAAGAAAGAGTAGATAGACTGTAAATTTATATTCTAGAAGTGAATCAAGTCATATTTCTCATCATGCCAGTTACTCTTACAAAGACACACCAGGTGAATAAAGCCCTTTTTCTGTCTTATCTATTCGTGTCTTATTAAATACTGAGCTCATTCAGTACCCTCGGCTTCCTAGCAACAGTATATGGGTAATTTTTCTAAGAGTCATGAACCGCAGGGTGAAGGAAAAAAGCTTCTTGCTCTTATCTAATGTGGCTGGATATAAACTACGGGCATGAGACAGCAGTTATTTTTTTATTCTTTTAAAGGTCACAAAGGATAAATGATTACAATAACACTTCACCCACTGACTCTAGATTTTTACTAGTAAATCCTGATACTGATTTTAAAAGCTGAAAATCTTTAATTCAAATATTTCTGATCGGACCATAAATCCTTAAAATTCAAATCTTTTCCTGAATGAAAGATCTATGAAAATAGATGATGGATTTCATGGGCTGTCAAAGAAAAAATGTTACATTTCATAGTTTGTCACTGAATATGACATAAAACACCTGAAGGTAGATTATTTATACTGATAAAATTATTCTTGGGCATCGGAAGCTGTTTTCTGGGGAATAAAAATAAAATATCAAAATAACTAGAAATTTTCTGCTTTCAAATTAGGTGGTGAAAATAATGTGGGAAACTGCCAAAGCTATTTCCTTTGAGTCAAATACGGGGTATGTTATTGCAAGTATAGGCCAGAGTAGACTAGTTTCCCGTGAGACACAATATATTTTAGCAACCATCTACCATTATTTTTGCTGGAGATATAGGAGTTCATCTTTTAACTGCTTTTTGTTGTTGTTATTGTTCTTTTTTACACTTCCTTCCCAGAGGTCACTGAACATTAGATTCATATTTCAGTCAGATTAAGGATGTCAAACATTATTCTCCTCTTTCTGGGTAGTGATTGTGAGATTAAGAAGCAAGTTAGCTTTGTTATTTTCTATGGCTATAGACATGTTCCTCACTCCAGCCAGCTTTCTCATCAATAAATGTGTCATGAAGGGGCTCATTAAAGAAATGTGGCCAGACAAAGCAAATCCAATATCACAGCTCCCCAAAGAACTAGGAGTTAATGTGCCACAGAGATGGGTCTAGAAAGTCATCTTCCCCTAATAAAGACATCAAAGGATGCTTACTAGACGGAATAGAAGCTGGTACATGTATGTGTATCTTTGTCTGTATAAATATATATGTATCCACGAATCTGCTCTTTGCAGCCCCATAAACCATTTTGCAAATAAGGACCACAATTATATGATGCCAAATATTCTTTTAAAAATTAAAAAATGCTAAAAAAAGAAAATTAAAAAATGCTATAAAATTATATTCAGAGATTAAAGTCTCAGTATACTGAAAGAGTTCACATATGAAGTTATAAACATATATCATTATCTCCTTTATATTAATTGTCATTTCCTTTAACTAATGGAACAAGGTATACCATACATTTAAGAGCAGGCCTTACTGCAAAGAGCATTTACAGGCAGTAGTTCCAATCCCAGCTTTGAGGCTGACTTGAGCAAGTCATTTTATCTCTCTAAGATGTAGCTTAGGCCAAGAAGGGCCAAATCACTAATCTCAGAGAATTGTTTTTATGATTAAATTACGATATGACATATAAGGTGCCTGGCACATAGTAGGTGCTCAATAAATGACAGCTATAATAATGATAATAATAATTGTTAATACTATTATTTTCATCACACATAACTTGAGTAATTTCTGAGGTCCTTGGATGCTTGTGACGGAGTATGGTCCCTATTTTACTATGACTTAGAAATTGCTAACTGTTATATACTACTGACACTACGAACAGAAAAATGATGAGGTCATTGGAAAACGGAATAGGTCAGATATTTAGAGAACGTCCTGGGCAGAAGGGAAGATGCAGACTCAGAGAGCTCCCTTCTCAGACCCTGAAAACTGGAGTTGAGGTTTTATTTACAACAGTACATAATCTCAGCGGTACATAAGAAAGCTTGCCACCTCTGCCCAGTAAAATACAAATCACTGACTACCCATTTTTATTTTAGGCAGTTAGATAGTTAGTACGTCGTTAATTCCTGTACATACTCAGGCTCAGTATCATTGTCAATTCCATTTTATTTCCACCTCCTTTCCAAGATCCCCAGTTGGAGGTAAAGCCCTGCTCTCTGAGCATCTCTGGATATTCTAAGGCAAGATGAATCTTTAGGAGCTGCCCTCCTTTGAGGCAATTTATAACTCAAAACAGCAATACATTTTCTTTTCAGGGTAGAAATACTGACAATAAAAATGGAGCAGCTTTGAAACATACATTACTGTAATTAAAGTGACTTGCTCTTTGGAAATTCCTGAGACAAGTCTTTACTGCAACTATTATTTAATGATAAACACAATAATTAAAGGCTTATTCTCAGAACAGTATCAATGCTAGGATCTGGACGTTCCACAACTTTTCAGATTACAGAGCATGGCCACTGCCGGATGCCCCTACTCATTGTTCTCAGGACTCTCTGTGCCTTTCTTTCCTTTGATGATGTGTTGACCCAGGCCAGAGTGTGTTCAGGCTGGTGTTCCCTGACACCCTGATATAGATGCCCTTAGCTGAGAGGCTTTGACAGAGATGTGGTCCAAAAAATGGCTGGGCAAAGTCGATATGTACTCTACCAGATGAGGCACAATGCCCACGAGGGTATAAAGTCTCAAAAATGGTGCAGTAAAGTCACCTATTTAACTTTATTGAATTGAGTATTTACCAGAACACTTATTGTGGATGTGTGACACATATTAATATTCCATGGAATGGTGCTCTGGGAGACACCAGTTTTGGAAATAAGCCAGACCCGTGTTTTTCATTCTTAGCTCCATAATAGAATGAACTGAGAGTTTTAAAACATATAGCAAGCCAGCCCTCTGCCCCACTTCTTTTCAGTCAGTCTGGGGGTGATGCCCAGGTATTGGTATTGTTTTTAAAAGGTCCCATCCCTAGGTGAGTCTAATGTCCAGTCAGGATACTCACTCTGATCCAGGTCTGCCACTTAGGCCACCTCTGCATCCCAGTTATCCCCTTTCGAGTATATAAAACCACAGCGAGTAAGAGAGAAAAAAGCCCTCCAAAGCTCTGATGTGTCAGAGAAGGTTTTCTCTGGGGTGAGATCTGAATGATCAATTGATCTTGAAGTTTTAGCCCATGTGCTGACGTGCTGGTTTCACAGGCCCATGCTTCCTTCTCCTTGGTTGTTGACATTTTCAGTGGGAAGGGACAGGCTTGCCTGCTTCACACAGAATCTTTCCTGAAAACCCATACCTGCTAATATCATGGCTTTACGTGAGGAATTGCTCTTCCACAAAAAATGGTGAGACCCCCTGCTGTAGGTAAACCTTGCAAGATTTTCTCCGTGACTTAGGGTAGCCTGTCTCCCACTTGAGCTAGCAGGTGACAGAGGCCTCTGAAACTCCCATCATTGGTGCAGTTTACCTGGGAAATGAAAGCCGGGGCAATAGCCTGGTTGCTGGAGCCTTGGAAAGCTTTGTTGAATGTAAATTTCTAGCTCAAATTTGCACCTTGTCTCTGAGTTTTTCTAGAGTTTTGATGGAATAGAGAATGCATTTCTTTTCCTCCTTAAATAGGAGCCAACATTTATCAATTAAATAAGATCAGAGAGAAAAATTGGATAATTCCATGGACTCCTTTCACAATCTGCTAAACAAATAAGATTCTTTATCCTTTTCATTTGAGGGTACAGGAGAAAGAGAGCTGTTCCATATGTATCAAGCATCTGCAATGTGCCAGGATAAATACAGTTCTCTCCACACTGTCAACTCATTTAATCCTTATACAACCCCTCGGGGAGGTTCCTATTATCCCACTTTTCTGACTGTGGAAAGGGAGGTTCAGAGGGGTTAAGGCATTGCCCACGGTAGAATCAGAAGTGTGAGGCAGAGCTGGGACTTGCAGCAGGTCTAGTGATGGCGGTGGCAAAACTGTATCCAGACAATCCGTTTCCCCGCCTTACAGGGCCCACCACAAGAAACAGGTTGGGACTCCAGTCTGGGCCTGATGACCTGTTTAGAGCTCAGAAAGTTCTAGGTTTTCTATCCATCCTGCATCTTGACTCTCAGTTTATTTTGTATCATCTCCAAAATGGTATCTGAAACATAAGCATTTTCTCCTCAACATTCTACTCTGTGTTTTGAAGCAGAAGGGTTAATGCTGTGGGGAAAGGCAGCATGTCCTGCTCCACGGGCTCACATACCAGTACTTAAAAAATACACAGGTGTGCAGGCAGACTCACACCATGCTAACAGCATGAGCTTTGGCTTAGACCTGCGTTCAGATCTTATGCTTGTGACCTGGGGTGAGTTACTGTATCTCTTAGCCCTCGGTTTCTTTACCCGTAAAATGAGGTAATAATAATATTTATCTCATAGACTTGTGACTGAACAAGATTACAACTCAGGTCTCCTGAGTTTAGTTTCCACTAGAAACATACACCCAAACAGTTAAAAGAAGATTGAAACGTTTCATAACTTTCCAAGGTTTGTCATTTGTGAAACTCACGCAGATTCATAAATTTTGCGTCACTGGCTGATACCTCAGTTCAGTCATCAATGTATTGCTTTCGTCACTCAAGAAATATTTATTGAGCACCGACTATAAGCCGGGCACTGGGTTAGGCACTGGAGATACAGCAATTTTCAAGTAGCTTAGAGTCCAGCTAAGGCAAATTTGTATTATATTTATACCCATTAGAGATACACAGAAATGGTATTCACATACTAATTTATTAATGTGCATGTACAGAATTAACATGCATGTAATCGTATTGGATCTACTGTTAATATGCTGCCCGTTGTTAATTATAATTACTATTGACTGTGGTTAATTTCCAACTGGATGAACTCTCAGGAAGAGCAGACAGCACCTTCCCTCCACTTGGCTGTCCTAAGGTGGCCAAGGGCAGTTGCTCAGGGGAGTGGGCAAGGAAGAGTTACACTGAGCGCTGAGTGAGCTCTCACAACCAACTGCCTGCTCTGCATTCCGCTAACGTTCCTTAACCAGTGACAGGATATGCACATGTTCCTGGCATTGAAGCCTTTAGAGTTTAGCTGTTTTTAATTATTGAGAGCTTATGTCCTTCCATCATACAACCTGAAGTGAAGAGAGGCCAGGGCCTCAGCAAGGACTGGGTGCTGTCAGTTGAAGAACTTATTTTTCTCCTTGTCTGGTTTACGGCGAGTTCTTTTCAGAGCTTTGTTTTGCTCTTTGGTTCCCTAATGGCTTTGATTTCACATATGCATGCAGTCAATATTAATTTTCTGTCCTATAGTAACAAGAAAAGAGTAAAAACAGAAAGAGAAAACCCTGTTTTCCTGTGTGGCTTGCACGGGACCACCTGAAGGAGAAATTAGAGGAGCCTGGGGGGGCCCAATAGCGTGCTATTCAGAGCCCAGGTCACCTTGACTTGTACCTTGGCCCTCTCTTTGGTTCTTCTCTGGCGGGGCGGGGGGGGGGGGGGGGGGGGGTTGGGGGGTGGAGTCAGCCTGAAGAGGAGGTAGAAATTTTTAAGAGCAAGATAATTCACAAGATCAGATATTGATAAAGTAACTTAAGGGATTTACATCACATTTAGAATATCCACTATAGATGGCATCCCACCTGTGGCAGAGAGGCTAATTGTTTCCACATCAAAAAGCCCTGCCCTTATTTATTTCTCACTGAGGCTCCATATTCAGCAGCCCTTCCTTTGATCGGGCAGATAAGACTGGGGGCCAAGTTTGATCTTTTATGCGTCTTTATGACACTGCAGATGAAAACTGCCTGCCTGGTGACAGTGCTATTCTTTAACATTAGATTTTTACTGGCCAGGGGGGAGGACAAAAACATCATGCTTTAGACTTATAAAATATCACATTTGCCACTGAGAGGCTCGGATGTTCAAACATCCAGCCTCCCCACCTTTCCACTGACTCATCTTGATCTTCACAGATGAAGTCCATCCAATTGTCCTCCTTTCTAGCTGACAGGGAGAGAGCCAATGAAATGCCTTTTCCTGTTGCTGGGTGACTGCGAATATTTTGAAAACACGTCCCATAAATGCAGCAGCTTAAAAGCCTGCCATTGGCTGGTTGGGCGTTCTGTGCATGGTGACGCGTGAGGCTGGCACAAGTGACAGGTGGGAACAACTATGCAAATATATCACTGGCCTGATGTTCCACTGGAGAGGAAAACTATTTCAAGGCTGAGTGACAACTATAACATACCCTGTAGAAGAAAAATAAATCTCCCTGAGTCTACATTTAGGCATCTGAAGAACGGTTATGGGAAAAAAGCAAGAAAAAAACCCTTCAAGGTTGTCTTACCCTCAATACCCTGTTTTCATGGTCTGATTAGCAGTTCTACCTGTCCTAGAAATATATGTGTATTTCTCCATATCTTTTGCAGTTCTGTGTTGACACATTTTAAAGTCCAAACTTGTTTATTCAGGGAAATAATTTAAACACTGTCAAGGAGGCCTTTTAAATTTTTCTTTGTCTCCTTGTCTCCAGCGCCCCTTCCTTCACCTTCCTCCCCTGACCTTCAAGTCCAAATATCCCGGGGCCACAGGATGTGGTCAGTGTCAGGACCAGCACTGACTGCATTTTATCTCCCTCTGTCCACTTAAAATATTTGCATCCTGGTGGGAGGATAAGCAAAGTCTTGTCTAAACAGCTTTGGGATTCTCTTTGCAGCCAGAGAGCTGTTTGGATTCAAGTAACTGCTTTTGCTAACACTGGGTTAACTGTTCATACACAAATCTGCCAAAGAGCCTCTAGGAAAGAATGTCCTTCTACTAATTGAATTCTAATGAGGCCAGGAAGTAGATCAGGAATTGAGCTATTTTACTGTGAGTTTCAAACATCAGATATAGGGATGTTTGGCTTTGATCTGCTTAATTCTTTAGTAGGTCCTAATTAGTTCACGAAAAAATGATTATTCCAGAAGGTATCTGTGGTTTATTGGTGGATCCAGTTGAAGGGCGCTTTTCTGGTTATACATCAGAGCCTCCAATGTTCAAGCACAACAGAAAGACACTGTTATGATAGGACCAGATGAAGCAGTTGTTAATGAGGAGTTTCTGGGCCAATTTAATTGGCACATCCCCGGAAGTTATATTTATTTGCTTTATAAGGTTTGGGTGAGTTTGAGAGCCAAATCAGGGTGACCATCAGTGGGATTAGCTTTGGATACAGAAATGCTTTCAGGACATAATAGAACTTTTTTTTCAATAATGTGACCTAGACAAAGTCTCTCGAGAAACCACTTCAGCAGACAGATCACTGGCGGGTATCACCCAGTGTCTACAAATTATGAGTTATGAAGGGGCTATTGTGAGCACCTCACCTGTGCCTCAGGGAATCTGAAAGATACGTGCATATACACCTCACCTGTGAGGGACAGCCGTGATATTATCTGCCTCGTACCTCTCTCCTTTCTGGGGCTCTGGTCCTTCTTCCACTCCAACCATGTTTTGTCCTGGGGGCTGACATATTCTTCAATGACTACGCCCCTGTCACAGTTGATTGGTCCAGGGATGGGCACTGGACCAAAACTGGACCAGCTGGAAAACTTCCCTAAGATTCTCCAAACTGGAACTTGGGAATAGTTCTTTCTAGATGGGGTTGCTGAAAGATTAGAAACTTAGGCCCTGACAGAGGCCATGGTGACCCCTTTGTAAGGAAAGCCAGGCTGTAGTCAGCATAGCTGGGGGCTCAAGCTGCAGTGACATAGTTCTGTCCATTTGGCTTGAGGGACCACCGGGGTGCTTGCTGTAGCCAGTTCCAGGAGTGGTCAGTTGGCTTCATAAGCACAGTCTGTGGGGCATATCTTCCTTTTGCTATGCAGTGTACTCCCGTTTGTAGCACTTCCTGGGAGAAACTTTGGGCTTACGTATAGAAGATTTATCTGGGACCTTGCACCCTAAGCAATCCTGCCTTCTCATGAGTGAATTACTGTGCAGGGAGAGAAAGAGCTCCAATGGGGAGAGATGCTGAACATAGCTCACTGCACAGAGAGACATCCCTAACAATCCGATACTTGGACCTTTGGTTTTCAAGGGGGTTATCAAAATAACCAGCCTTTGTTCTCACACATAACTTCTCAGAGAACCAGAGGAAAGCTATATTCAAGGAGATCACTGATGGTTTGAAAGATATTTCAGGCAGAAGCATAAATTTCTCCACGGTTTTAAAGGGAGAGAGAGTCCCATGATTTTTCATATTGAAGCAACGAAGTCATAGAAAGCATCTCTCCCTGTTCTCTTTCTTTTCTGAATTCTGGTAGTGGGGGGAAGAGTACAAAGTGTCCTTCCTTAAAATCTAGCTTCAGTGTTTCACGGACTTCTTTGACACATGTAAGCCCAGTGGTGAGGATGGCCACCTGTTCCTGCAGAAACCATCACAAAGCTTGGTTTTCACAGAACTCCCTTCCGCCTCCGGAAAGGCCTGAGATGAATTATAATATATGTTAGGAAAATAAACCTAGTAGAGAGAGGAATGGGGTCATTCAGCATAAGAGTTGTTTGGGATTTACCCTGGGGGGAAAATTGCTTTTAGATCCCATAAACCTACCCCTTGAAGTTAGTTTTCCAGAATGCTAAAGGCGGAGAAAGCACACTTGCTGAAACAGTTGGGCTGGATTACTTTACAAACTATGTAACCTTAAAAACAAAGAGGGGTAGGATAGGGAGGGTCGGAGGGAGGGAGACGCGAGAGGGAAGAGATATGGGGACATATGTATATGTATAGCTGATTCACTTCGTTATAAAGCAGAAACTAACACACCATTGAAAAGCAATTATACTCCAGTAAAGATGTTAAAATAAAAACCAACAACAACAACAAAAACAAAAACCAACCAACCCAAACACCCGCAGCAGAATCTCTTGAAATCTGAACTCGTCTATTAAGGAACTAAGCCATAATTACAGAAGGGCTCATAATCAGACCATAAGGATAGCACCAAGCCAGGACCAGAAAAATCTAAGATAAAAAGGGTTCCACATCATTTTGAAAGGGAATATAACAAATTCAGCATGCCTACCTATATCTCATTTTTTTCATTTGTACCCTATAAATATTTGGGCATTTCTCTGTACCTCAGTTTCATCATCTATAAAATATGAAAAATAATAGTAGGGGTTTTGTTAGGATTAAATGAGTTAATACAGGTAAAGCACCGGAAACAGACCTGGCACATGATAAAATGTTCATGAAACGTTTGTTGTTTTCCAGGTGACCGTCACACTGAGTGGACTGAACAGGTACTGGGCAGGAGAGTCCAAGGAAAGGACCTCAGCAGCAAAAAGTGAGTCCCCCAAACTGGCAGTGAGCTGTCTCCCTCAGCTGCCTGATTCATAAATAGGATGTAGCCACCGACGCCTCTTTAAAAGGCCTCTCTGTTAACATTCAATGAAATAAGAGCTACGAAAGCACTTTGGATCAGCAAGCATGCTACAGCTATAATAGCACTATTCTGAGCAAACAGCAATATTTAGACGTATATAATGATTGGTATCAGGTTATCCTACAGTAAGCCTAGAAAATGTATTTTAAAGTCCATCCACCTGGAGATGCTTAACAGCAGAATAGTATATAAGCCTTTTATCCCAGGATAGGTGGAAAACAGCCTGCCCTTTCGTAAGTTCTCACCAGCTCTTCTCACACTGTCCTTTCATGGGTGTATGGATTTGATTACAGTGAATCTAAGGAAGTACCCATAGGCGCTGCTCTGGGCCACCTTCTAGGGCCAACTAGGAGGCCAGCTGCATGGCCCCCAGCCTGGGGGCATGAGGCAAAATCTATTTTGAGCTTGGATCCCTTCTACAACATGGTCTCACGGAAAGGATTCTAGAGTTTTCTCTGTTATAGTGTGGCTGACAAATTTTCAATTTTTATTAAAATTCTTGCTTGTTCACACACTAATTCGTTTTAATCCCAACCAAATGTTTGAGGCCCTGGATGGAAACATCAGCCTGTATTACATGACAGTCTAAGAATAGTCTCTGTGGTTATTCTTGTTCATAATACTGAGTTTAATTTCTTGGTTTTATGTATATGAGTGTCTAATGCAAAGACAGCAAAATCTTGCACAGATATTGTGTCACTGACTATGGGGCTTCTGATGCCTGGTTAAGGTGATGTCTGTAAAAACTCCATGAATTGCTCCTAGGGAAACAAAAGCACCAGAAACAGAGTTACTATACCACCAACCAGCAGCATTCCTAGCAAGAAGAGCGTGGAATAGCTCCACCAGCTCTGGTAATGAAAGGGCTGCTTTTGACGGGACAGAGCAGAGCCCCTCAGATGGCTGGGTTCAAGCCCTGTTGCAGGCATGCTGCAGTGCATGTGCAACAATGAGAATAATGGAGCATCTGACCAGCTGACCTCTGGCTACTGACCACACTACCTCACCATCCACATCGCTTCGCCACCAACTCCCAGCCCCTCCAAGGGGCCTCCCCGGCTGCCCACTGGGATACAGCCAGTGGGATGGCTTTGACCAGGGTTTGTCGATAAGGCTGAACCACAGGGAGATTTTCCCAATCCTTCTGCCTCGCGCCTGGGCAAATGAATAAGCTGCCTGTGTCACTAACATATTCCAGGTCATGCACACACACAAACATTATTAGATCTTGGAATTACTTTTAAATTACTGTCTTTTAGGTTTTAACCGTTTTCCTAGAAATGCAGCTCAGCAAATCCTTGCGTGGAGCAAGGATGGCACCCAGTGGCCAAAGTGTTTCATCTCAGATCTTGTTTTCTCACAGATTTTCTGTTGCTTTTCTCTTTGGAAACAATGAATGCCGCAAGATCTTTTTCTAAAGCCAGAGTTGAAACTCCAGATCACTTGATCCCTTTGAGCTAAAGTGCACACACACACACACACACACACACACACACACACACACACACACACACACACATTGGGGCAGTATACAGAGATTAATTCAGAATAACTTCTAAAAATCCTCAAAGATTTACCTTAAATGTCTTGTGTTAAAGTCATCATATTGCAGATATGCAGATTATTTCTCATGATGTCCCTAATATCATACATCACCCTAGGAAATACTATAGAAACGTAAACCCAATCTCACATTCTTCACTTCCTATCTTCCCCCAAATAGTCTCTAGTTCATGAGTTCTCATGCCTTAAGCATAAGACTTTATCTCCTGACAAGTGCTTTATCATTAAACTGATATTTGCAATCTCATATCCTTGTTATCTTTGCTACAAGGTACTTGGCAGGTCTGGAGAGCACAGGATAATAAAGTGAGACTGCTCTTTTTCCTTTGAGCTTTCCAGATGTCGAGAGATTTCTATACAGCTAGATAGCCAATCAGACTGTAAGGAAGACAAGCAAGATGTCAGAATAATGGATCATGTACCCTCTTGCTAAGAATGATGCAATATCTTCATAATGTTTGCTGTTTCCAATTTCCTTAGGTTTCTAAGCAGTCTGAAACCCCAGGGCAAGAAGTCACATGGACGGCACAACCACAACACAAAAAGAAGCTTCTAATAAAATAGCTAATAATAAAATATATTGATTGCCCAAAGAATACCACAAAAAGTCTCTTTTAAAATGTCTATGTTAAGTTCAGCCCAAAATTCTGTTTTTCTCAGACATCATCACCATTCATGCTTATTTGGCCCCCAGGCTGTTGAAATGCCATGAAGGTTCCAAGATAATAGTTAGATCAAAAGAAGCGGCTTCAGGATAAAAATCCATGATATTGCTTACACTTTCCTATTCAGCCACCCGGAAAGAAGCACTGTCTTCAGAGTCAAAATAAAACACTGGAGAGAAAAATCAAAGCCAAGCATGTGCATTGTTCTTGCTGGTGCTTTGGTTCTTGTTGTCTCATATGTAAAATGGAGCTGTGATAACCCTGCCCTCACCAAGAGGTTGTGAGGCTCAAGTGAGATAAAGGTATGAAAAGGTTTTTATATACTGAAAAGTCATTATTTAAGATATTATCAGGGCTTCCCTGGTGGCCTGTGCTTGAGCGTCCGTCTGCCGATGCGGGGGACACGGGTTCGTGCCCCGGTCCGGGAAGATCCCACATGCCGCGGAGCGGCTGGGCCCGTGAGCCATGGCCGCTGAGCCTGCGCGTCCGCAGCCTGTGCTCCGCAACAGGAGAGGCCACAACAGTGAGAGGCCCGCATACCGAAAAAAAAAAAAAAGATACTATCATTCAAACATTTATAGGTAGCACTAGTGTAAGTTTTTATTCTGAAGAGATTGAGCCTCTTGTCTTACCTAAAATAATCACTTATCTTCCTCACGAGTATTATTGTACTATTTCACCCTTCAAATGTAATAGAGCAACGGTGGGCTTTGGAAATCACTTATAATATATAATTAAATCAAGTTGAGCCAAATCTTCTACCAAACACCCAAGTTTTTAAACAAAGCTTAATTTAAAGCTTAGGGTATTTAGAAATTATAAGGACCCCAAGATGTTTTGTCAACTTTATGTTGCTTTCTGTTTTATTTTCCCCTTCCCTCCTACAGATAAATTTTACAGGCTTGTAAAATTATAGCGTTTTATAGCTGGAGATGGCTTTGTTTTTCAGATGAGGAAACCTGAGGCCTAGAAATTTTAAATGAGTCAGGAGGTTTGGTGGCTGCTTTGTCTGCTTACATGTTTGCTCTTTCTTGCCTTACTGTCTGTGGCCTTACAAAGACTGCCTTAAAAGGGGCAGCTCTGGCTACTGAGACTGTAGAAAACCCTTCAATCAGACACTCTCTCCTAATTTCATATTTCAGATGGTACCTTGGAACCAACAGAATCATGATTTGTACACGCTTTTAAGATTTTGAATAGATCCATTTTCAACTGAGAGAAAACATACAGAATTACCAAAGCAGTACATAATTTCAAAAATAGGTAGAAGGGAAAGAATACAGGGTCATACAAATAAAAAGAATTAGATAGGAATCCTGAGATTCAAGAAAATAATAGTTTTAAAGAATTTAGTCAGCAGAGTACTGGTAGCAGGACACGTGACTGAAGAATCTCACTTAACATTAAAGAAATTGCTGAATCAACTAAGAATTAATTTGCCCTGCTGTAGAGCAAGGAAGGACAGATATTGTCGTTATTGAATACTCCAAAGAGAACATCTTAAACAAAGACAATGAATCCCTTTATTTTCATGTAGTTTATGCTTCATAGGAAATCCAGAAAACTAATCATCAAGAGCTTAAAACAAGGGGTTGAGGCAGGATTTGCAGACACTCTCAATGTCATAGACACTTGCTTCAAAATTCTACTCACATGTTGTAACTTCCTCTGCCATCAAAACTGCAAACAGTTCAATGAATTTGGTCACTTGGTAGAAATTTCTCCAGCACCCAGAAGCAAGGCATGGCTTTAGGTGATTGAAGGGTTACAAAAAGGAACTAGACAAGGGCTCTCACCTAAAAATGCTCCTAGTTTCACCAGATGCTTAGACAGGTGCACGAAGATTTATATCACAGGGTAGACACTGATAAGTACAATGAAAGAATGAGCAGATCACCTTGGCCTGAAGGACAGTTAGAATGACTTCATGTGGGGGGGCAACTGAGCAGGATGAGATGGCCTGTTAGGACTTTAAATATGCAGAGAGAGGAACAGGATGGGAACAAAGATAGGGAAGGGCCAAGTATGGAGAGAAAACATCACATAGAACTCGTGTGAAGGGTGGGTAAATGGGAGCATGAGAAACAGGCTGGAAAAGTGAACTGGAGCTTAAAGCTCAGAGCACTTTTAATGCGCACTGAAAGAATTTGTAATGATGGACTCCAAAGGCTTATAGCAGATGCTAAGCGTTGTGAGAAGGAAACTGGCACCAACGGAAGAGTACTGCTGATTTGGCAGCTGTGTACAGGATGAATTTGGGAGTGCAGCAGGGAGCCCAGACAGGAGAGCACTGCATAGCCACCGTCTGCGTGAGAGAGAAGGAGGACCTGAACTGCGATGGCTGTGAGGATGATGAGAGACGTTCCGAGTCCGAATGGAGGGGACACATGAGAGTGGGGGGCGTGAGGACTCAAAGATAACTGCACAATTACATCTACAGTGCACGTCTGGAGAGGAGGGTGAGGGGAGCGTAACAGGAGTTTGTAGCTTCTACCTAAACTGAAGAAAGAGCAGAGAGAAAACCAACCATTGTGATGGCTAAGTCACGCCCACATCATTGAAGTGACGGGCTATTGGTTCTTTATTTCCGGTTCCATCTCTATAGTTGCAGATGGCTCTTACTAGAGAGAACCAGAAAGAAGGGAGAGTGATCCAGGCCCAGATGCCCTAGTGTTCTGGAAGGTTCTGAGCCCTTTGGCCTTTACAGTTGCCTTCATCGTTCAGGGGTCAGGGCTCTAACTGGGCCACCCTGTCTCCCTACACTGCTGTCTTCTTCCCTGGACCTTCAGGACTGTCACTGCTCTGAAACCAAAACCGAACTGCCTTTGATTTCATTCCCTCAGGCTCAGACTCCCTGGGCCTTCAAGTGTGACACTAAGGAACGCAGGGAATCCAGCTGTGTTAATGGGTAGAGGCAAGAAAGTGGGAGGATCTCCGCCCAGGAAAAGTAGATGTTCATAGTGCCCTTTGGGAGACAGCTTTCAAATGGAAAGAAGTGACAAACTTCTTTGGTTATTTTAGGTGATCTGAGAGGAGGTCAGTGTCACCACAGGATGTATTTGGCCAGGTGGGTCCTTGAAGAGCCCTCCACTCAGAGACGCTCAGTTCAGCAGGAGGAAAGATCAGCCTGGACTCGCAGCCCTGGCTCCCCTCACATCACCCCCCCCCCCACCCCACCTCGTATTTTCTACACTTGGAATGACAAAGTACAAGCATCTTTTTTCTGATGTGGCATTTGATTAAGACACAATTCATCAAGAGGACTGTGTATGAACTCATGGACATTTGAACACAAGGACTCCACATATTTATGGGGTTGTCCTAAGCAGCTCAGGCCATCAGCTCAGTCTGCTGCCTTAGGAGCAGAAGATGCACATTAGGATGCTGACTCAGCTGTTTCCCCTGCAGTCAATTTCTTGCTGAAGGTTCAATAACTTTCCCTGACGATAAAAAAATCTGATATTAAACTTGGCATAAATACTATTTAAAGTCAAAACAACCCCCTCAATTCCAGAGGTGGGGGGGGACAAGAAAGGAGACAGAATAGGTTAGGTGTAAGATGATAGCCAAATTCTGTTCATAATGCTGCGAAGTCATCTTTTAAACAACCTTAGAAATAAGCTCGAGTGAACTGGAAAGTCATTGTTGAGATTCCCAAAGGCAGCCTTTCATGAAGGCTGTGAGGGCTGAGACTAGAGAAACAAGGGAGAGTTCTTCTTCCCTCCCTGGCACCCTGAGGCCTGGGGTTACCCCTGGGCCATGAAGGCACCTCTGTGGGAACACTCAGCCTGCGGGAGAGCAGCTGGAAGATGTTCCCTACTGACAGGGGTGGGGAACACGAGCTACCCAAACCTCTGCCACACAGTGCCCTGTGCCATTTCTCCCCTCTCTATACAGTGCACTTGTCCTCTGCAAGAAGCTGCTGCAAGGATTGGGCTTTTCCACAGCTCCACAAATGGAGCTGGCAGGGCAGTGGTCAGCACACCTGCTGCCTTCCTGCAATGAGAAAAAGATGCACCCTCTGGAGGCTCCATTGCTAAAAAGCATCCCGTGCACTTGGCCGGCCAGGTGGGGATCAGTCCCAACTCCTGCCTCCCTGTGCAAGAACCATTGTGCAGGGCCCTATGACAGACACATCCACCGGCATAGTGGCAAGGGCGGTTCTGAGGGCAGGAGCTTCTTATTATAACATCTGAATATTTCATGGGTCAAACGTGTCTCCTGAAACTTAATTACTTACAAAAATAGTACATCACATCCCATTGCTCAGCCTGTCCCCTGCCATCCATCTCACAGAGGAGGCCATAAGATCCTATTTTTGATGTGGCCATTCGTATTTTGGTACGTAAAGGCCACAGGGAGCACCTATCCTCAGTACTTTATTTGCTTTACCAGGATGTTAATTTGTGGCCTAGGCAATAACACTGAAAACTTGAAATATGCAAGAGGCAGTCCAAACCCAAACACCCAACATGAGTTATTGGCGTTTAATTACTGAGGCAGTTAAATAGTGCTGTAAACGAGTTCATCTCTGATTGCAGCCATAACCCTTGCAGTTTGGAATTGAAAGAAGGGATGATAGAAGATGGCAATATAACATGAGGACGTCCATGAGTTGGTTTTAATTGGTAAACTGGCATATATAGTGATAACAGTTTGGTCTGTCCAATGCATTGGAATCCTAGGAAAGTGCATAAAATTACGGAAGCATATAATTGGTGTACTAAACTCATTTTCTTATGTTATCACAGCTGACATCTTCAGGTTATTAAAAGCCTTTAAACCAGTCATCTTCAAAGAGATCTAACTGACAATATGGTCTTTATATATTATTCCTGTTCGCACCAAGCAGAAGAGATGTAAACAGGCACTAAAATCTGCACAAATTTTCTGGGCACATCTTTCTTATTTCAAGTTCAAGGAAGATCAGTAAATGTTAATGAGGATAAAAACCATTCTTTAGATCCTGGTTTCCTCATTCAATGCACAGGGCATCAACCCATAAAGGATAAACTAATATTATAACCTGAGTCAGACTTTCAAAAAGTTAGCTCATTAGTTTGAGGAAGTTCTGTGATCTTTTCATGTATAGGGGACCCTACATAAAGGACTGTTTCCCAAGGTATAATGATATATTAGAATGACAAAGATGGGCTTAGGTTCTGACATTCCTGGATGAGCAATTATATGTTGTTTCACCTACTTATTCTGCTTAGACAATCTAGGCGCACTTCTGGGACGGTTTTCACTCTCTAACCACCGTTCACCCACTCACCACCACACACCTCTCAAGGAGATTTTTCCCAACAGGAGAAATAGGGTTAACCGAACAAAACAAAATGAACAGAAACACCCTCCCCCTGTCTTATGACATTCTAGAATAGGAAAAGAA
Organism: Tursiops truncatus; assembly: GCF_011762595.2. Classification (NCBI taxonomy): domain Eukaryota; kingdom Metazoa; phylum Chordata; class Mammalia; order Artiodactyla; family Delphinidae; genus Tursiops; species Tursiops truncatus. The sequence continues at coordinate 55,204,453 of NC_047040.1, read as the reverse complement.
ATCCCCAAATGTGGAAGAGTGTGAAAGAGGAAGAAAAGGTAAGTGGAAAGGTAATGTGGTATCATCCTAGCATGAATGATTATTGAAGATTCACTACAGGTTTATCATATAGGAAATCTGTGTTCCTTTAGGCCATACCACCTAGGAGTACAAATAGTAGTGAATTAAAGTGATTAACGGTATGTATCACACTCTCCAGTATTTTGGGATTTCCATCTCTCCTACTTGTTCCTGGGATTACTCAAGGTTCTTGTCCTTAAGATGTGACCACTCAGCTCGCAGTGAGTCCTTCCACCTCTGTTGGTCATATTGGTAGGCAGATGTCTTGCATCTGGCCATAATGATGCTTCCTTCCATTGGGCTGCTGCTTCCTGTTGTGTGCTACTGACACTCTGGAATCCCTGTGCTCTTGGGGTAATTTAATGCACTGAAACCATACTAAAGTCCATGCCTTTTGTGTTCATTCATGTTCTTAGCTGAGAACATGAATCCATGGGAAGCTGGAGTAAGAGACAAATCCAAGAGACAAACTCCATGCTGAACCTGGAATCATCCAGACACTGAGGCCCATGGCCTCAACTCCCAAAAGGGAGTTTTTGACTCAGAAGCCCTCTTAGTCTCTCATGTAAACAGACCACATCTCACTGGTCTTCTAGACATGTCTGAATCCCAGATATGGTGAAGCTTAGGCTGTAACTGGAATCTGACCTGTGTACATATGTATTTGACCTCCAGATCCTGTTAGCACTCGATGATGAAATAATTTTCTTCCCAAAATTCTGGCTTAATCTCTGAATCACTGATCACTAGCTTGGTCCTGGCTGGGCATAATCCAACACACTGAAACTCAACCATTCTTTAACTCATAAAATCTCATGGATAACTCTGATTCTACATTTCAAATCTCTCTTTTCTCTCCCTCTCTCTCTCTCTAAATATATATATTATACATACATACATATAGATATATAGTACTAGCTCTGTTAAAAAAGTATTGCAGTAGCCAAGGTTACAATATTTTTGAATATATGCATAGTTTATTTGTATATATTGGTCAAAACAAAGCACTTATTTACTGTGATTTAGCTACGATGTTAGGAAACTGCCATTGCACACACTCTACTGTGAAACTTCAGTAAATACTTTTCTATGCGCAGGACTATTTTAAGCCCACTGCAATTATAAGGCATCAGCTACCAATTATGATAATGTTTCATTTACTTTATATATCAAGAAAAAAAGCCATTAGGTTAAAATTATCTACTATATCTCAATTATATTGTAACAAGATATTCACTAATATCTTACAGGATAAAATCTGGAATACATCACTTTAGTTAATAATCTTGATCATTTTAAGACGAAATAACCCATTTTTTCTCAGATTTAAATACTTCATGTTTTTAGTATGTTTGTGAACTAAAAATAAAAAAAGCATGGCAAATTCCAAGACAATGGTGTTTGCCTTACTCTAAGGAAAGAATTAAGCCTGAACATAGGGCAATACTTTTAGAGAGTAGACAGCTATTGATTTTGGCTGCTCTAGCTCTAGACATGTCCCATCACATAGCTTCTGCAGTCATATTTAGTCCATTATGAGCTTTGCTGTATTCCTCCCTGCCTGCCCCTTTCATCTTTTAGCAATTAAGATGATTATAAAATGGTAAAAATATAAAACACAAAACAGTAAAAACAGTAAAATGTTTATGGAAACTTATTTCCATAAGTAGAATTGCTAGGTAACTGAACTTGATTAAAGTAAAAAAGCTTTAAATATTTTTGATGGAAATATTTATCAAATGTATATAATATAAAATATAAAAATTTATATATAACCATGTTTTGAACATTTTCTTAATGACTAATTGTTTTGAGTTACAGAACACTAATGCTTTTTGGATTGATTCAATCATTCATTCATTCAACCATTCAACAAGTATTTATTGAGTGCTACTATGTTCCAAGAACTGTGAAAGGCAGTAGAGATAGAGCAGTGAACAAAACATACAAAAAGCACTGCCCTGCTGGTGCTCATATTCTAGGTGGTATGTAGGATGTTTATCTCTACAGCAAATGGACCCTGACTGCTGTGGTTTTAGCTGTTCTGTCTCCTTCCTCTGTTGTCAGCTGTCACCTCACTGGCACCATGCTTTGTATTGTACCTGATCCATAGTAAGCACTTGGTAAATGGTAGCTACTATTATCCTAATCTCTTCACTTATTTTTACAGATGAAGATATAAGCCCTAAGATTTTTTAGTGAACAGAAAGTTAGAGGTAAGACCGAGGCCAAAAGCAGGCATCCTGATTCTCACCATGTTACACAGATCTTTTTCTGATACGCTGCATACTTAAAAAAAGAAAGAAAGAAATACTGAATCATTTAAATGATCATGAAGGGGCCGTTCAGCTCTATATAAGTCCCTCTTACCCTCTAAAACTGAAATATGCAAACATGCCTTCCCCTAATTCTATTCCCCCAACATTCAGTGGGCAGACCTCGTTCTAGAGACAAGTAACAAAGGGTCCGAAAGCCCTGGGAAGTTTAACTTTATGCACCATTAGGGCACCATTTGCTCCCTTACCTTAAACTTGTCAACTTCAGCTTTTGAACATGTTGCATGATAAGATAGCACCTGGTTCAGAAAAAAAGGAAAAGAAACTTTAATAACGAGACATGATTCAATTTTCTGAAATTCTCCTGGCTTAAAAATAAATTTTGTTCATGTATATCGCCTTGACATAACAGTGAATGCTAATGCACGACGAGATATTTCCAGTAACAGTCTGTGACACAGATTGTCATCTGTGCAACTACAGTGGAATCTATTACAATGTGGAATGGAACAACAGCCCATGTTAAAGGCTAAGTATTTTATATCAGGATGTTTTTATAAGTAGTTATTTTATAAAAGGGACATAATGTGGCTCAAGACCACAGTTCCCAAAGATGTGAATACTTGTCCTGTGAAATGCTTTGGAACACAAATAAATTAAAAGGTGGGGTGTGTGTGTGTGCGTGCACGTACGTATGTGCGCAAGTGTATGTGTGTTTGTGTGTGCATATGTGTGTGTACTGTGGCAAACACTGTAGCTTGCTGACTCAATTTCCATGTCTAGTCTATGTTCACTTGCCTGCTTTTGTTGTACAGGAAAGATTACATTGTTATGCCCAATCATCTGCAATGCTTTCTGTAAGAGGATTTTATTTCCCTGTCCTACTGACAGCCTGTTATAGGTCTAGAGTGGAAAGGGAAAGAGAAATGAGGCTGGCCAGGGACTGCCCTGCCCCAGACTTCTTGTTTTGTAGAACAAATAAACTCACATTTGCTTGAGTCAGTATTGGATGTTATAAGGTATATGTACACACTTACGCACGCACAAACGTAATGTATATATTATATATACGCTATCAGTCCCAGCCTTAATCTATACATATCTCAAACAAATAAATCTGAGAAAAGCTAATTCCCTCTTCAACTACCAACCTTAGAGAATCTCAGTGCATGTTTGGCCCTGAAAAGCGAAATAACACATTTTATTTTGTTAAACTCAGCATTTCCCAAATCTAGCCACAGAACTTCCTTTTAGGTGATATATTAATCTAGGAACATTCCAACCTGATAACCTACTGACCAAGGACTTTGAGAAACGCTGACCCAAGTTATGTACCATCCGTATGATAGAAGCAGAGCCACAGTGGAGGCAGTGTCTCACAGAGGTTAGAGCACAGCCTCTAGAGCCCGACTGGCAGGGCTCCACCGCTTCCCAGCTGTGGGAGTGTGGACCAGCATCTTCATAACTGAACAGATTTTGCTCTTTTGGTTCATAGTTTACTGTGGTAAACTTTAGTTTGGCTGCCATTAAAACTTCTTACTATTTACAAGTCTCTTTCTGTAGATTCAATCTTCAAAATTTATCTTTATTTACTTTACAGAAAAATTCCCCTGAAACTCAAAATCTCTGCCACTGGGTGTTGCGCGGCCAGGCTTTTAGTATTTAAGGCATATTACCCACTCCCTTTATTTAAATCAACTTTACTTACTTCCTTTATTATTATTTTTTAAATAATAAAAGCTATTAACTTCACTACATTGAAACTATTTGAATGAGTGAAGCAGACAATTATTACAGATTAAGAATTCTGTCCACTTAACATGTTCTTTTGTTTTGTTTGTCATTATTGAAGTGTAGTTCTTTGTATATTTTAGATACAAATCCTCTGTCAGATGTATGTTTTGAAAATGTTACCTCCCAGTCTGTAGCTTGTCTATTATTTTCTTTCTTTCTTTCTTTCTTTTTTTCGTTTAATTGTGAAAGGATTCCCACCATCTAGGTAATTTATACATCTATCACCTCACATACTTATCTTTTTTTTTGTGAGAGCATTTAAGTTCTACTCTCTTAGCAAATTTCAGTTATACAGTAGTGTCATCAACTAGTCACCATGTTGTGTATCAGATCTTCAAACCTTATATGTCTTATAGCTGAAAGTTTGTACCCTTTTATCAACCAATTTTTCTTTCTTTTTTTTTAAGCAGTTTTATTTTTATTTTTTGAAAATTTTTATTGAAGTATAGTTGATTTACAATGTTGTGTTAGTTTCAGGTGTACACAAAGTGAATCAGTTATACATATATCCCAGTTTTCTTTTAATGAACAAAAGTTTTCAATTTAGATCAAGTGTGAATTGTCAGTTTTTGTGTATTGTATTGTTTTTATGTGTCCTTTCTAAGAAATTTTGCCTATCCTAAAGTTGTATATCCATACTTTTTGCTATCTTTTACAAATTGTATAGTTTTATAGTTTTGTTTAGGTCTATGATACATCTGAAATTAAATTTGTGTATGATGTGAGATTAAGACTTTAATGAAATAAATGCCTTGGTTACTTTGTTATGATTCTTAAATTTTCCGGAGCCAAAACTTGGAGCCAACATCATTTTGGAGTTCATTCTGAGATCTTAAGCCTCTCTACCTGCCAATCTACTAAGTCTAATGACAAACTGATATCATAATGGAATAATCATAGTTCAGGCATACAAAATAGAGTTGGGCAGCCATTGAGGATCTGGTCTCAGATATTTCTCTGCACCACTGAGAACTTGAACTTTCTGTGAACTATACCAAACCTAAGGACAGCAGCCATTTTAAAAACAACATCTGCTAGCTGGTCTCAAGGTTGTTCCCCTTTGTAACTATGCAACCATTTTGGACCCCAACCAATTCTTGCTTAACAAGCACCCTTACTTCTTGCCAGTTCCAATTATAATTCTTGGTAAACAACTCATGTAACTAACTGTGGCTCCGCAGTTCTTGACTTTATAAGCTTTGTCCATTTTGTAGTCCAGTGGAACACAATTCAAGTGCTTCTTGAATCTGTGTCTCCCGGGCTGCAGTCCTAACAAACCCCCAGTAAATGCCTCTTTATTTCAATCAGGTCTCCGTTTCTGGAAGTTTGGTTAACAGTTCATAGGAATTTACTTATTCTATCTAATTTGACCAAGTTAACAATAAGTTCTACCCTTTGAGTCTTTCTGCGCTGAGAGTTCTCATTTACTTTTGTAAAACTCTGAGAACCAGTAAAGGGAGCGGGAGAATGACCTCACACAAGAATCTCACAGCCACTTTCTTCTGAAAAAGTACAGTCTCTTGTGGATGAGCAGGGAGGAATCATCAGCTAATAAGAGTACCTTGTTCCTGCAGGAGCAGGCCCTTTGGTAAACCGCAGTCTGGGAGGATGCAGCATTGTCCCCTCTAAGATTCCCTAGAAAGGCAACAAGCCAGCAAAGCTTGAGATTCCTCAAGACAAGGGGATTCTTGAGTCCTGCCACAGAATACTCTGATTTTTCTCCTTCCAAGCAGTTTCTGCTGTTTGGTCCTAAAGGGTTTCCTGGGATGCAGCAGGAAGATGGAGATGTTTCATTGCTCCAGTTACCCTCTGGATTTGCTCAACACACAGAGCACAGCAATGGGAACCCAGCAATATCTGTACCCCTTTCATATAAACCATCAATGTAGCTATCACACAATCCTGACTAGATAGAAGTACACAAAAGTGATCTTGCTTAGCTCCTAGCTTCTTACGGTAGTAAAGTCTCTGATCAAATGTGATCACCTCACTGTTTTTAACAAGCATCTACAAAGGTTGTGAGGACACACAGGACTTTTCCTCATCACCTGTGGTCAGTGATCACATCCCATTCACTCCTCAAACTGCATCAGTTTTGGTTGTGCCCCCATAATTTCATTGAAACAGCTTGTATAAAGGTTTTCAGTTTCTTGCTACCAAATCCAAATCTTGCTGGACAAATCTGCAAATGTCTGTTGCAGCAATATTGAGCACAGGTGATCACTCTTGCCTTTTTTGAAGAATCTCCTCTCGGGGCTTTCTTGACACCACACTATTTTGGTTTTCATCCTACTTTTCTGTCTGTTCTTTCTGTGTTCTTTGTTGGCCTGTCTCCTCTACTTTAACTCTAAATGTAGAAGTTTGTTGGGCTCAGTCTCTCCTTCAGTGATGTCATACACACTCACGGCTTTATACATCACCTATAGGTTGACAACTTCCATATTTAGCGCTAATTTCTCCTTGAGCTTCAAACTCACATATTGTGCTGCTTACATCACTAACTTCCTACTTGGTTGACTCACTGGCATCTCAAATTTAACACATCTAAACATGCCTGTTGATTTTCCCATCTGTAGTAGGCAGAATGATGCTCCTTGCCCCTTCATGATATCCACATCCCAATCCCTAGAACATGTGCATATATTTATGTTACATGGCAAGGGGGAATTAAGGTTTCCAATGGAATTAAGGTTGCTAATCAGCTAACCCTTAGATGGGAACATTATCTTGGATTATCTAGAGGAGCGTAATGTAATCACAAGCGTCCTTATAAGTCAAAGAGGAAAGCAGGAGAGTCAGACTCATAGTGATGTGATGTGAGAAATATTGAAACTCCACTGCTAACTCTAAAGATGGAAGGGAGCCACGAGCCCACAAACGCAGGTAGCCTCTAGAAACTGGAAGCACTATGAAGGCAAGGATCAGATATGGTTTTGGTCACCAGTGGGTATCCTGTCCCTAGGAGAATGCCTGATACTTAGTTGGCACTCAGTAAATATTTAATGAATCATGCAATAGAAAATAATCTTAAAAGAAAAGAATCTTTCTATTTCTTGTATGCTTCTCTGCTTCTATTATTAGTGGCCTTAATTTATGCTTTTTCCTCAACAAAAATCATAATATGTCTTAGAGCATAGACTGAACAGTGTAGGAAGGGTTGTAAGACTTAGCAAATAAAAATACAGGACCCCCAGTTAAATCTGAATTTCAGGCAAACCATTAATATTTGCACTATTTGGGACATACTTCTACTAAAAATATTATTTGTTGTTGATCCAAAGTTCAAATTTCACTGGGTGTCTTGTGTTTTTACCTGGCAGCCCTACTTCTCCAAATTAAGAAGGCTAGAAACAAGTATGGAACACTCTGCACCATGTTCCCAAATATTCATGTTCCTCACCCAACCCCAACCCCACAGCAATTCCCAGTGACTTTTTCTTCACAGCATTTTATCTGGCAATCTTACTGAATATCTTCAGTCTAGAATATTTTCAGCAATGCCAAATAACCTCATTAATCTAAAATCTGTGACAAATCTATGGATGCCATTGAAGGAAATATAACAAAAACAAATCCTGATTACTTATAGCATAACCAATATTCCAAAGAGAATCATTACTCTCTCTGTGTGTGTGTGTGTGTTTGTGTGTGTGTGTGTGTGTGTGTGTGAATGACCATATGGCACAGCTAATGACTAAAGATCAGGCAAATTTCTATGGTTGAGAATAAAATGACAAATTAAAGAATTTATTTTTTTAAACTACTATTGTTGTTAAGCCCTTTTGGATAAGTTAAAGCTTCCTCCATGATTCCAGACTACATTAATTTTATAAGAATTTCCTCATAGGTTGTTGGGTTATGAGAGTTTAGCCATAACACACACATTCACAAATTTTGTCTGACAGCTAAATAAAATCTGTATAACATTTACATTCAAAAGTAAACAGCTGACCCACAGAGCACTTGACAAACATTATACTTTCACAAGAAAATGTCTATCCCAGATAGATTTATCTTTTGTGTCTGTATTAATTTAGAAAATATTTTAAAGTAAAATCTAGTGGCTCAGTTTCACTAGATTTTACTTTAAAAGATTCTATTAAGAAATCTTTATAATTCCAAAAATAAATCACTATTTGCAAAACCCTACCAACTGCAATTACCTTTTGGATTGAACTTGCTCCTAGCAAAACAAAGAAACAGAGGCAAGAAAATGTAAAATAAAGCAATAATCAGACTCATGCACAACAGAGTGAAGAAGTCATGTTTTTGTGTCGAGTCTCCACAGCAGGAAAAGACCATTAACTACATTTCAAAAGAAAAACCATGAGCAGAGCTATGAAATAGGACCACTGTAGTAAGTAAGCCTTGCCCTCCACCACGTGCGGTTCAAGACCAGAGCCAAATGCTTGCCTTGCAATCCCAGGAACTGCCCCTAAGTAGCTGAGGGCAAATCTCTCACATCAGTAGTATTGAATGTTAATTTATTGTGAATCTAGGAAGCCATTTGCTCCTGTAATGAGAAATGGACCATTACAAATGCTGGCTGCCAGGAGCATAAACATAAAGAACCACTTAACAAGGAATAGGAACACAGATCTCGCTGAGGACCCAGACTGGCTGTCTCGGGTGGCATGAATATTTACTGGTAAGTTTATGGCTCAGGTGGCAAAGTGACACTTGGTGGCACTTGGAAAGTAAACTGATAACAGAGTTAAGTTAAGGTGGTCTGAAGTAAAATTCAAATAATTTATATTGATGAGCTCCAAAGAAGTAAAGAAACTTAGCGATCAGCAGCAGGCCTCCGGCCAAGGATGGTGAGGAACCACAGCAATGAAAAGTCAATTTACCTGGGATGACATGATGGAAGTGCTAACTGAGTGAAGAAGCATTCTCCAGGATTTCTTAACAAGAGGATGGTAGGCTTCAAAGACACTGCAACTGAATGAATGCAGAGAAACTGAGAAATCATCAGTTTCTGCTGTCAAATATTTAAGAAACTGCCTGCTACTTAATGGAATGAAATGTTTCAAAAAGATAACTTCAAATAAGTGCATCTGCTGTGTGATCTGTTATCACACCCTTTGGATTATATCTGTCATAAAACATATTTTTAAAATTCTAAAAGTGACAAAACCTTTCTGAATTTAAGGTAGAATAAAAGATAACAGCGGAATCTGGGGTAATAAACAAAACAGTCAATTGTCAGGATGACTTTAAGGTCAGCTGCTTTTTAAATACTACGTGCAGGAAACAAGGGCCACACTTGTAGTTCATATCAACATATATTTCTGGTGTACCTACTATGTGTAAACCATTGTGATAGATATTTTGGTCTTCTTTTTCCCATATTGGCAAATACATTTTATTGGAGGCCTCAGTTTTATTTGATTGTTGGTAGTTGTATGAAGCACTGTGCTGAAAATGATTGTTGAGGCTTAAGGCGGAGCTCAGCAGGAAAGTACGCTGTGATTGATTAGTGATGTCTTCCATAGGCTTTGGGGAGGGAAGAGTGGTGGCACGTGTGCTATGTATTTGCAATCACTGAAAACATCAGAATATAAGAAATGACTCTCTGGATCAAACTCATTCAGACTCTATTGATGAAAAGTGATGCAAAATATATTTTGAGAAAATCATGGATGTCTAAATTTAAATGATTAGGGATACACCTAAAACATAGATGTACTTTTGACTGTCAATTTCATTTTGTATTAGGTAAAATTTCTACTGGCAATAAACCTATTAGCTCTGTAGCCAGCCACTGGCCCTCTGTGATATAAGAAAGAGTGACCGACCTTCTCAGGTAAGAGGCTAAAAGTTCTCCATTTGACCAGTAGGACAAGCTGGTAGAAGGTATAAGAAAGTACAATTACAAGAAAGTACCAAGTTCTTACTGGGTCCATCTTCTTAGGTATTTAAAATAATTGTCTTGGTTTTGAAAAAACAGGTTTCCTGTTATATGGAAACAGGAAGAAAATAAAAGCATCTATTAAATTGTGTTTAGGGGGATATGAGTAAAAGGAGTTTTCCAAAGAGCTTCTTGTACTGAAATCTATCTTGACAACAGTGTCCCCATATTAAAAAGACTCTAGGGTAATATGAGACCTGCCCATCTTGCTTGGATTCTCTTTTAATTAATCTTCTTGACAGAACAGACATGCCATTTTTACATTTCATTCAAAGATACGGAGTCAACTTCTCCAGTGGTTTGAGAGAGGCCTCAACTTAGGATGAGAGACACATTCATTATTTTTTCACCCAAAGCGAAGATTTAATTTAATCATTCTATGTCACTACCAGATTAAAATGTTAATATTTATAATCACACTCCAAATTTCAATCTAATTTTGAAAAGTAAGCCCTAAAAATACTGTCATTATTATAAACGTTACCCATTAGCTAGAATATAATGACAACACTAGAATATAATTCTTTTGGTAGCTACCCAAACTATCTTTCACTCTTTGCTCATAAGTTGTTAAACATTGGTACTTGTGCACTTTCCAGAGGATAATGTTATCTTGTATTACATAAATCCTGAAAATTAACAGGTACTCTGAAACTACATCCAAATTATTATCCATGGCAGATCAAGAAGGCCACACAGTCTTTGACACTCTTCCCATAAGAAGTGGAGTCTACGTCCTTTCCCCTTGACTCTAGGTGGGGTTCATGACTGGTTCACTAGTAACATAATATGTAATAGTGATACTGTGCCAGCTGCACTGGGCCCAGGCCTTAAGAGACTGGAGGCTTCTATATCCCAGCCCTTGAAACATTCTCCCTCGTAGCTCTGAGCTGCTGTATATAAGGCCTGTTTACCCTGTGAGAAGTTCCAGCCACATGGAGATGCCTGAAGGATGAAATACCAAACACAAGGAGAGAGAGGCCAAGGAACACCACGAAGCCACACGTGTGAGTGACTGGAGAAGCCATCTCAAAATGCACTGTCCAGTTCCAACCACCCCAGCTGACCCATGTGGATCAGAGATGAACCACATATCCCGGCCATTTTGGAATTCCTGACCCATAAGATCAGGAGCCTTTTGTGTATCTTAAGACACTAAATTGCAGGATAGTTGGTTAAGAAGCAATAAATAAAACAACATCAAACTTCAACAGGGCTTGCCACCCTAGGCCATCCACAGATTTCTGCAATTCAGGTGTCAACTGAAGCTCATCTTTCAAAATCTAGGTAAATTGGTTTGAACCCTTAAAACTATAAAAGGCTGTGGAAATTCAAAGCCTTTTTCAAAATATCTGCAAATTACTGGCAGGTTTATATTCTTACCTTGACCTTCAAATTCTTATGTATTCTTGTACTGTATCTGCAATATAATCACCATACAAAAATGTGAAATTCAACTCTGCTTCCATTTCCACAAAAAGATCCACTCACATCAAGCGTTCATGAGTTCAGCAGATCTTGAAGAAGATTTTTTTTTGTTCTTTCCTCCCTTCCTTCCTTCCTCCTTCCTTCTCTCCCTCCCTCCCTTTCTATCTTTCTCTCTTTCCTCTCTTTCTTTCTTCTCTTTTTTTCTCTCTTTCTCTTTCTTTCTTACTGGAAACAAATGACGATGTTTCATGATTTCCGATAAAATGTCAGCCTTGCCATTCTCAAAACATCTCTTGGTTCTTCCACCAATGGGGCATTTCACTGACCATTGACCTTATAACTTTTAGCCTCTCTTCATTTTTCTGGCTTCTCTCCAATATAACCTTCCTTTTTACTTTTTCTCCCCTATTCCTCCATTTCAAATGTAGAATAACACAATTATCTCCCTTTCTCATATAGAATGGTTTTCCACACCCTCTGGTTTCTGGAGGTGGTCAAAATCTATTCCTTCATATCTTTACTATCCCACGAGGGCTTGTCAAGGTTCTTCCCATAGAATTCCAGTGCCTAAGTTAGATAGTATGTCGCCCACCTTCTTACACTTTGGGAGTTCTCACATGTCTCTTAAGCTGTTCATTAGCTCAGTGGTTCTCAAACTTTAGCATGCATCAGAACACAGATGGCTGGGCCCTGCCTCCAGACTTCCTGGCTTAGTGTATCTGAGGTGGGACCTGAGAATTTACATTTCTAACAAGTTCCCGGGTGAGGCTGATGCTGCTGGTCTGGGGACCACACTGTGAGAAGCACTGTTCTAATTCCCATCCATGGATTCCAGGTTAAAGATGTCTGGGTTAGAGGGGAGGTTATCAGCTGGATGTTGGTATGAGCAGAGAGGAAAGAAACAAAGTTGTTTGGGTCTTCTCCCAAATACCAGTATGATTTGAATAGCTCTTTTTAAGAGGTTTAGAACTGTTTCCTTAGTTTTATTTTGCTAGTTACAGTTTTCATAACTATCTTTTCATTTCTGAATCACGTTGAAAATAGAGATGAAAAATGCTGTGAAATTAGTTTCAGTGCATATGTTTAGAACACTTTGGTTTATGAAAGCAATTTGGTAAAGATCCTGCTTAAAATCATGTCATCATGTAAGTCAACTCTCTGACACTTCTGAGCACAGATATCAGAATTCATCCCCTGAACTGCACTGGTTTGCAGAATGACCTCATTCTCTCCTTGTCTATAGGGGTCAGTCAGTAGGAGTCCTTGATTTTGCTTACATAGATTAACTGCTTTATGGATTATCTATAGCATTCTTAAGGCAGGCCATTTCCTTCCATTTAGTACTTTTGTTTTGTTAATTTTTCACCACTTGGTACACCAACATTAGGAAGCTGTATAGCTTGTTGGTTGAGTACAGGGGCTTTGGAGTTAGACCGCTTGAGGTCATAATCCTGGTCCACTAGCCCTGTAACTTTGGCTTAATTATCTAACCTGATAATTAAGTCTCAGATTCCCCATCAATAAAAGGCAGGAAATATCTGCATTTTCCACTCACATTTCACTGGCTGGAGCAAGTCCCATGGCTCCATTTAACTTCAAGGGAGTGGAAGGTATAACCCTACCATGGACTCAGCAGGGGCAGAATCAGAAATATTTTGTGATGAACTCTAAAGATTACCACAATGGTTTAGGCAGTCAAACAGCAAGTTGTGTTAGAACTGTTTTTGAAATCAGAGCAAGTTAGTCCAATATATGAACTCTAGTATATGGATTTTATGGTGTTTGTTCAACTTTTGCTTCTTTCCTGATTCTCTTCTGTATTTCAAAGAGTTGTAATTTGGTAGGCAGGCTCTCCAAATAAGTGGGATTATAGTATATCCTTATTAAATTCTCTATATTTAACAGATACAGTACATGTAGTGTATGGCCATTAAATACTGTTGATTTGACTAAACACACTTTGATACCTATTGAAGAAAATTATTATAAGTGAAGGATCATTATTGGGTTATTTCTGTTCCATAACTTTTAGAGCTGCTTAGTTACTAATTTCAATCACTTCAATGTCCTTAGGGTGAAGGAAACAGCCTATTTCTTTTCAAAAAGTTGCATGTGGCAATAATTCTTCTAATTTTTAAAAAGCTTTTAGTTGTCTCTCATAAAAGATCTCAGCCATTAACACTTAAATTTAAAAGGTTTTTTTGATTAATTCTTAGTGTTATTCATTATAACTCTATACCTATGCATATTGGACTATAATTTATAACTGTTTCAAAATAAATGTTCCTTTTTCACAGTTGCATTACTCTCTACACTATATGTTAAAGTGAGGCTGTTTTTCTTAATCATGTAGGTTATTAAGTATATTAATGTTTCACAAATGCTTTTCTAATGAACTCCTTGCTTACTTGTTTTTTTTATTTGTTAATAGCAACAGAGGAAAATATAGCATTCTTTTGAACTAACTGAGCAACTTTGATTAGTTATTTCTGTTTCTAAAACAACTATAATATATGCCAATGATTTTTTCAAATCTATAATTTAAATATCTGGAACCATTAGTGATCTGATTTCACTTACTGCCATACTTCCAAGTAGCCCATTATTGAATATTTATATATATTTATTTTTTGTACCTCTCCCCTCGTGGTTTTTGTATAATCAACAAGGCTACCACGGTTGATGACTTGGGAGAGAGATACCTTGCTTATTTGCATTGATTATGCAGGAACACCATGGAGAACTTTATGTTTGAAGCAGCGTGGTTTTGCTGGGAGCTCCCCCTGGAGTAAAAGGAATAAGAAGGGACCGGACCTTGTTTGGGCCACTGTCAAACTGACTGGGGCCACAAGGGCAACCGGTTGCCATGGAGGAAAGGGAAGTCCAAAAGTAAGACTGAAAAAGGGCAACTTTTAACCTGCCTGGGCAAGGTTGGTGGCTACAGAGATCAGATTAGATTTGAGGGAGTAAGTCAGGGCATAGCATCCATGCGGTTGAGGTGTCCAGATTATGAATCATCCATTCAATCAAGAAATATGAATTGAGGACTTGCAAAACATTATCTGACATAAATGGTACCAATGTTTTCTTAGGTAGTCTCCCAACGCAATATAAATGAAAACAAAAATAAACAAATAGGACCTAATCAAACTTATAAGCTTTTGTACAGCAAAGGAAACCATAAACAAAATGAAAAGACAATCTACAGACTGGGAGAAAATATTTGCAAATGATGCGACTGACAAGGGCTTAATTTTCAAAATATACAAACAGCTCATATAACTCAATAACAGAAAAACAAATAACCCAATCAAAAAATGGGCAGAAGACCTAAACAGACATTTCTCCAAAGAAGACATACAGATGGCCAATAGGCACATGAAAAGATGCTCATCATTGCCAATTATTAGAGAAATGTAAATCAAAACTACAATTAGGTACCACCTCACACCAGTCAGAATGGCCATCATTAAAAAGTCTACAAATAACAAATGCTGGAGAGGGTGTGGAGGAAAGGGAACCCTCCTACACTGTTGGTGGGAATGTAAATTGGTGCAGCCTCTGCGGAAAACAGTGTGGAGGTTCCTCAAAAAAACTAAAAATAGAGTTGCTATATGATACATCAATCTCACTCCTGGGCATATATCTAGAAAAAACTAAAATTCGAAGAGATATTGATTCATGCATCCCTATGTTCATAACAGCACTATTCACAATAGCCAAGACATGGAAACAACCTAAATGTCCATCGACAGATGAGTGGATAAAGAAGATGTGGTGTATACATATATACAATGGAATATTACTCAACCATAAAAAATAATGAAATAGTGCCATTTGTAGCAACATGGATGGACCTAGAGATTTTCATACTAAGTGAAGTAAGTCAGAAAGAGAAAGACAATTATCATATGATATCACTTATATGTGGAATCTAAAATATGACAAAAATGAAACTATCTATGAAAACAGAAAAAGACTCACAGACATAGATATACAGACTTGTGGTTGCCAAGGGGGATGAGGAGGTGGGGGAGGGATGGATTGGGAGTTTGGGATTAGCAGATGCAAACTACTTTATATAGAATGGATAAACAAAAAGGTCCTACTGTACAGTACAGGGAACTATATTCAATATCCTGCGATAAAGCATAATGGAAAAGAATA
The DNA here is from genome assembly GCF_011762595.2 of Tursiops truncatus. Classification (NCBI taxonomy): domain Eukaryota; kingdom Metazoa; phylum Chordata; class Mammalia; order Artiodactyla; family Delphinidae; genus Tursiops; species Tursiops truncatus. The sequence continues at coordinate 55,188,817 of NC_047040.1, read as the reverse complement.
TGAAAAAGAATATATATATATATATATATATATATATAACTGAATCACTTTGCTGTACAGCAGAAATTAACACAACATTGTAAATCAACTATACCTCAATAAAATCAATTTTAAAAAATATCTATTGAGGACTTAATTGTGCCAACCACCGTGCACATGGTCCCTGTCTTAATGGAACTTCTGTTTTAGCAGTAGAGACATACACTAAACAGGCAAACATATGCATTGAAATAATGGCTACAAAGTCAACTAGCAAAATGCTGAAAGAGACAGTGGGGGTGGGCGGAATGTGGGGAGGTGGCAGGAAAGTGGGTTAGAGACTCCCTCTCTGAGATGGTATTTAAGCCAAACCCAGAAAATATAAAGGAGCTAGCCAGGACAAGGGCCAGAGGGAAGGTATTTTGGGTGGAAGGCAAAGTTGCTTGGAGGGCAAAGTGAGTGAGGCGGGGAGACCTGAGGAGGCAGGGCTGGGCAGAGGCCAGGCCATCCAGGGCCTTCTAGCCCAATAAAGGATTTTACTGTTGTCAACGGGATGACACTGAGGGATTTGGAGCAAGAGGCTGGCTGTGACCTGGGCAGCCCCTTATGCACTCCTCCTCAGTCACACCCCACTCCAGGCGTGACCACCACTCCCACTTTCGAGGTATTCTTTTCCTTGGTATATTACGTAGTTTTGCCTGTTCCTGAACTGAGAAAAGCAGATCCCCATTACATGTAGAACATGACCCTGTGGAGGATGGACTGGAGGTGGACAAGAGTGAACGGGGAGAGAGAACGGTGGCTGGGCCAGGATAGTGGAAGTGGAGACTGAGATATGTGGAGACAATGCACCAGGATCTGGAAAAAAGAGCCCCATCCAGGGAGAAAGGACCAGAACCATGGAAGTGCTTAGCCTTTGTCTTTGTCTTTGTGATGCTTAGACAACTGTATTGCTCGAGACCCTGGCCACCCAAGTCCCAGCCTGGGCCCCACGCAGTGAAGGGTTCAGCTCTGGCCATCTTGGGCTGTGGTCCACCTCCTTGGGGAGGGAAGTCCCTGGTTCCCAGGGGGACATGTCCACCCAGACTATGTTCCAGGTACCCCAGAATTTCCCCAGGCACCCCACAGGCCCCAGTCCACTGCCAGGACCTGCATGGGCTTCTACCCGATTTGGCCTCCTCTGGGTACACGTTTATGGGGCTGTGGACAGAGTCTGGAATGTGCAGACTGGGGGGTTCACATGTATGTACAAACCCAGCACAGTGCAGGGAGGGGATGGGTTGTAGAGAGAGGCAGGCAGCAGGTAGTTCCTGGGTGTGATTTACCATCTTTTGAAAGCAGCATCCCCTTTCTGCTCCCTGTGTTATAGCACTATCAAGCTACTCAGCATCCAGATACTGAGTGAGATACTGAGTGAAGGCCAGTTTCTTACTTAGTCGAGTATAAACCTGGTTTCAAAGGCCAGTGTTTCACTACAGAAGCAGGCAGGCTCAGGCAGGGCTGCTCCTCGGAGGAACACTGTTCTCTCTCACTCTGTGGAGTAATCAACCTGCGCCTACTGACCCAGGCTCAGCATTTGCTTCTGTCAGGATGGAATTAAGGACTGTGATGCTGGAGTTCAACACAGACCCAGGCTATCACTCCTAGAATCTGTGCTGTAGAACCAAAGGCATTACAGCAGAAAGGAACAGTCTCCTAACTGATAAATAAGGTAGTAACTTTCAGTGAAGCAAAAGAGAAGGAGGACAATACATTTCCAAGGTGCGTTATTCAACTTGAGCTTTTAAATCAACTGCCTTTTCTTCATTATTTGTCCCTTAACTGCTGTCATCACTGTCTCATGAACCAGAAGAGACCCTTTACTTTGGCTCTCTTCTCACTCGCATCACAGCTGGTCAAAGGCTCCAGTGGTAAATGCAGTCCTGCAATTGATAGGACATTCCCTAAAAGACACCTGGCTGCACAATCTGCAAACGTGGCTCCTTCAAACATACAGACCGAGCTTGAACCCTTTGGCTCTGCTTCTAGCTGTGCAATGCAAGCCACAAAACCCTTCTCAGCAAGTTTCTAAGACTTCCTGAGCCCTAGTTTGCTCATTTGAAAAATGGTAATGATACTGTCTACTCCATACTGTTTTGGTGAAGGTTAAATGAAATATACATATAACTTAATACAGTGCCTGACACTTGATAAATATTTAATATTTGTAGCATTTTAAAAAGTACCAAAGAATAACATGACAAAAGGAGAAGAAAAAATAAGAATGTAAATTAATGAAAGAAAAATGTTTAAACAAATAAGACAGAACAAGTTACCATGGGGACTACTGTAACTTACTCCAAACATCCTGTGTCCGGGAACTCTTGTCCAGGATCCCAAAGCACATTCCTGAGACCACGGTAGTGGTGGCAAATCATTTGAACGTGGATTTGATTTTGGAAAACCACCAAATATCACTTAACAGGAAATAAAATGAAAACATGGCCAACTTTTTGTTAAAAAACAAAGTATGACTATGAAGTACTGAGATGAATTTTCTCTCTATAGCTGCCAGAATGATCCCTCTAAAATGTCAAACTGATCATGTTCTTCTCCTGCTGAAACTCCTCCAATGATTCTCCACGGCCTTCACAATCAAGTCCAATTCCTTCCGGTAACGCAAGCATCTTGGTATCTGGTCGTTGCTACCTCTCCAGCCTCAGGCCCTGCCTCTGCCCCTGGTGTGCCCTTCGCTCTGGCTGTACTGAGGCAGCCTAAACAGCAACTACCTCAGCCCTCCATGCTTCTGCTACAACCCTCCTGCCTGGAGTGTGCCCACTAGTTGTCTTTCAAAATTGTAGAGCTCCCTGACACCTGTCACTCAGAAGTTACCTTCTCTACAAAGCAGCAATGACTGAACTTTCTGATTTAGATGCCCCTCCTCCATGCTTCTCAACCTGGTACCCACCTCTCTCCTGGAACTCATCACCCTGTACGGCAACCATACTGTCACTTGTCTCTATCCTCCACTACACTGAAATTACTTGAAGTATTGTACCATGGCTTATGACATTTACATATTATCTGTCATGTTGTTTTGGTGAGACATTAAAAAGTACGAGGTATGAATGTATATACCTCAGGGTTAAGTGAGTTCTTGGCACATAATAGGTAATACATTCATTACAATAACAATTATTTCTTGCAAACCTCACAGTTTCCACTAAAGTGTTTCAGAGTTAATGATGATAGGAGTTAGTTAAATGATGACAGGATTATTAGAAGAAGTGCACAGACTCCTCAGATGACTATTTTTGCAGGAAAGCACCACTTGCTCATATCCATGTGTTCTTTGTTAAAGCTTACTGGATTCTGGTATAAAATGATATAAGATAAATGGGGGGGACCTTCAAGATGGCAGAGGAGTAAGACGTGAAGATCACATTCCTCCCAACAAACACATCAAAAATACATCTACATGTGGAACAACTCCTACAGAACACCTACTGAATGCTGGCAGAAGACCTCAGACTTCCCAAAAGAACAGAGGCCAGAGGGTGACCTACATGCAGTAGCAGGGCAAAATCCAAAGCTGAACCCCAGGAGCAGTGAGAACAAAGAAGAGAAAGGGAAATTTCTCCCAGCAGCCTCAGGAGCAGTGGATTAAAGGTCCACAATCAACTTGATGTACCCTGCATCTCTGGAATACCTGAAGAGACAACGAATCATCCTCAAATTGAGGCGGTGGACTTTGGGAGCAACTGTAGATATAGGGTTTGCTTTCTGCATCTAATTTGTTTCTGGTTTTATGTCTATCGTAGTTTAGTACTTACAGCTTGTTATCATTGGTAGATTTGTTTATTGATTTGGTTGCTTTCTTCCCTTTATATATATATATATATATATATATATATATATATATTTATTTATTCTTTCTTTTTCTCTTTTTGTGAGTGTGTATGTGTATGCTTCTTTGTGTGATTTTGTCTGTATAGCTTTGCTGTTACCATTTGTCCTAGAGTTCTGTCTGTCCTTTTTTTTTTTTTTTCAGTATAGTTTTTAGTGCTTGTTACCATTACTGGATTTGTTTACTGGTTTGGTTGCCCTCTTCTGTTTTTCTTTTTTTTAATTACTTTTTTTATTTTTAATAAATTTTTTTAAAGTTTTTATTTTAATAATTTTATTTATTTATTTTTCTTTCTTTCTTTCTTTACTTTTCTCCCTTTTCTTCTGAGCCATGTGGCTGACAGCGTCTTGGTTCTCCGGCTGGGTGTCAGGCCTGAGACTCTGAGGTGGGAGAGCCAATTTCAGGACATTGGTCCACCAAATACCTCCCAGCTCCATGTAATATTAAATGGCAAGAGCTCTCCCAGAGATCTCCATATCAACGCTAAGACCCAGCTCCACTCAACAACAAGCAAGCAACAGTGCTGGACATCCTATGCCAAACAACTGGCAACACAGGAACACAACCCCACCTATTAGCAGAGAGGCTGCCTAAAATCATAATAAGTTCACAGACATCCCAAAACACACCACTGGACACAGTCCTGCCCACTAGAAAGAGAGACCCAGCCTCATCCACAAAAACACAGGCACCAGTCCCCTCTACTAGGAAGCCTACACAACTCACTGAACCAACCTTACCCACTGGGAGCAGACACCAAAAACAACAGGAAGTATGAACCGGCAGCTTGCAAAATGGAGACCCCAAACACAGTAAGTTAAGCAAAATGAGAAGACAGAGAAATATGCAGCACATGAAGGAGCAAGGTAAAAACCCACCAGACCAAACAAATGAAGGGGAAATAGGCAGTCTACCTGAAAAAGAATTCAGAGTAATAATAGAAAAGATGATCCAAATTCTTGGAAATAGAATGGAGAAAATACAAGAAACATTTCAGAAGGACCTAGAAGAACTAAAGAGCAAACAAACAGTGATGAACAACAAAATAAATGAAATAAAAAATTCTCTAGAAGGAATCAATAGCAGAATAACTGAGGCAGAAGAACAGATAAGTGATCTGGAAGATAAAATAGCGGAAATAACTACCACAGAGCAGAATAAAGAAAAAAGAATGAAAAGAATTGAGGACAGTCTTAGAGACCTCTGTGATAACATTAAATACACGAACATTCAAATTACAGAGGTCCCAGAAGAAGAGAAAAAAAAGGGGACTGAGAAAATATTTGAAGAGATTATAGAAGAAAATTTCCTGATTATGGAAAAGGAAATAGTCAGTCAACCCCAGGAAGCACAGGGAGTCCCATACAGGATAAATCCTAGGAGAAGACACATACTAATCAAACTATCAAAAATTAAATACGAAGAAAAAATATTAAAAGCAGCAAGGGAAAAACAACAAATAACATACAAGGGAATCCCCATAAGGTTAACAGCTGATCTTTCAGCAGAAACTCTGCAAGCCAGAAGGGTGTGGCCAGACATATTTAAGTGATGAAAGGGAAAAACCTACAACCAAGATTATTCTACCCAGCAAGGATATCATTCAGATTCGATGGAGATATTAAAACCTTTCCAGACAAGCAAAAGCTAAGAGAATTCAGCACCACCAAACCAGCTTTACAACAAATGCTAAAGGAATTTCTCTAGGCAGGAAACACAAGAGAAGGAAAAGACTTACAATAACAAACCCAAAACAATTAAGAAAATGATAGGGCTTCCCTGGTGGCGAAGTGGTTGAGAGTCCGCCTGCTGATGCAGGGGACACAGGTCCGTGCCCTGTTCCGGGAAGATCCCACGTGCCGCGGAGCGGCTGGGCCCATGAGCCATGGCCGCTGAGCCTGTGTGTCTGGAGCCTGTGCTCCACAACGGGAGAGGCCACAGCAGTGAGAGGCCCGTGTACCGCAAAAAAAAAAAAAAGATAATAGGAACATACATATCAATAATTACCTCAAATGTAAATAGATTAAATGCTACAACCAAAAGACATAGACTGGCTGAATGGATACAAAAACAAGACCTGTATATATGCTGTCCACAAGAGACCCACTTCAGACCTAGGGACACATACAGACTGAAAGTGAGGGGATGGAAAAAGATATTCCATGTAAATGGATATCAAAGGAAAGCTGGAGTAGCAAGTCTCATATCAGACAATATAGACTTTAAAATTAAGTACTATAACAAGAGACAAAGAAAGACACTACATAATGATCAAGGGATCAATCCAAGAGGAAGATATAACAATTATCAATATATATGCACCCAACATAGGAACACCTCAATACATAAGGCAAATGCTAACAGCCATAAAATGGGAAATCGACAGTAACACAATCATAGTAGTGGACTTTAACACCCCACTTTCACCAATGGACAGATCATCCAAAATGAAAATAAATAAGGAAACACAAGCTTTAAATGATATATTAAATAAGATGGACTTAATTGATATTTATAGGACATTCGATCCAAAAACAACAGAATACACTTTCTTCTCAAGTGCTCATGGAACATTCTCCAGGATACATCATATCTTGGGTGACAGATACATTATATCTTGGGTGACAAATTAAGCCTTGGTAAATTTAAGAAAATTGAAATCATATCAACTGTCATTTCCAACCTCAACCCTATGAGCCGAGATATCAATTACAGGGAAAAATCTGTAAAAAATACAAATACATGAAGGCTAAACAACTACTAAAGAAACAAGAGATCACTTAAGAAATCCAAGAGGAAATCAAAAAATACCTAGAAACAAATGACAATGAAAACACAACGACCCAAAACCTCTGGGATGCAGCAAAAGCAGTTCTAAGAGGGAAGTTTATAGCAATACAATCCTACTTCAAGAAACAAGAAACATCTCAAATAAACAACCTAACCTTACACCTAAAGCAGTTAGAAAAAGAACAAAAAACCCCAAAGCTAGCAGAAGGAAAGAAATCATAAAGACCAGATGAGAAATAAATGAAAAAAAAATGAAGGAAATGATAGCAAAATCAATAAAACTGGGCTTCCCTGGTGGCACAGTGGTTGAGAGTCTGCCTGCTGATGCAGGGGACACGGGTTTGTGCCCCGGTCTGGGAAGATCCCACATGCCGCAGAGCGGCTGGCCCCGTCAGCCATTGCCGCTGAGCCTCTGTGTCCGGAGCCTGTGCTCCGCAACGGGAGAGGCCACAACAGTGAGAGGACCACATACCGCAAAAAAATAAATAAATAAAAATAAAAAATAAATAAAACTAAAACCTGGTTCTTTGAGAAGATAAACAAAATTGATAAATAAAATTGACCATTAGCTAGACTCATCAAGAAAAAAAGGGAGACGATTAAATCAATAGAATTAGATATGAAAAAGGAGAAGTAACAACTGACACTGCAGAAATCCAAAGGATCATGAGAGATTACTACAAGCAACTCTATGCCAATAAAATGGACAACCTGGAAGAAATGGACAAATTCTCAGAAATGCACAACCTTCCGAGACTGAATCAGGAAGAAATAGAAAATATGAACAGACCAATCACAAGCACTGAAATTGAAACTGTGATTAAAAATCTTCCAGCAAACAGAAGCCCAGGACCAGATGGCTCCACAGGTGAAATCTATCAAACATTTAGAGAAGAGCTAACACCTATCCTTCTCAAACTCTTCCAAACTGTAGCAGAGGGAGGAACACTCCCAACTTATTTTACGAGGCCACCACCACACTGATACCAAAACCAGACAAAGATGTCACAAAGAAAGAAAACTACAGGCCAATATCACTGATGAACATAGATGCAAAAATCCTCAACAAAATACTAGCAAACAGAATCCAACAGCACATTAAAAAGATCATACACCATGATCAAGTGGGGTTTACCCCAGGAATGCAAGGATTCTTCAATATATGCAAATCAATCAATGTGATACATCATATTAACAAACTGAAGGATAAAAACCATATGATAATCTCAATAGATGCAGAAAAAGCTTTCGACAAAATTCAACCCCCATTTATGATAAAAACCCTCCAGAAAGCAGGCATAGAGGGAACTTACCTTAACATAATAACAGCCATATATGACAAACCCACAGCCAGCATCATTATCAATGGTGAAAAACTGAAACCATTTCCAATAAGATCAGGAACATGACAAGGTTGCCTACTCTCACCACTATTATTCAACATAGTTTTGGAAGTTTTAGCCACAGCAATCAGAGAAGAAAAAGAAATTAAAGGAATCCAAATTGGAAAAGAAGAAGTAATAAAACTGTCACTGTTTGCAGATGACATGTTACTATACATAGAGAATCCTAAAGATGCTACCAGAAAACTACTAGAGCCAATCAACGAATTTAGTAAAGTAGCAGGATACAAAATTAATGCACAGAAATCTGTTGCATTCCTACACACTAATGATGAAAAATCTGAAAGAAAAATTAAGGAAATACTCCCATTTACCACTGCAACAAAAAGAATAAAATACCTAGGAATAAACCTACCTAAGGAGACAAAAGACCTATATGCAGAAAACTATAAGACACTGGTAAAAGAAATTAAAGATGATACAAACAGATGGAGAGATATACGATGTTCTTGGATTTGAGGGATCAACATTGTGAAAATGACTATACTACCCAAAGCAATCTACAGATTCAATGCAATCCCTATCAAACCACCAATGGCATTTTTCACAGGACTAGAACAAAAAATTTCACAATATGTATGGAAATACAAAAGACCCTGAATAGCCAAAGCAATCTTGAGAAAGAAAAATGGAGCTGGAGGAATCAGGCTCCCTGACTTCAGACTTTACTACAAAGCTACAGTAACCAAGACAGTATGGTGCTGGCACAAAAACAGAAGTATAGATCAATAGAACAGGAAAGAAAGCCTAGAGATAAACCCACGCACATATGGTCACCTTATCTTTGATAAAGGGGGTAAGACTATACAATGGAGAAAGACAGCCTCTTCAATAAGTGGTGCTTGGGAAACTGGACAGCTACATGTAAAAGAATGAAATTAGAACACTCCCTACACAAAAATGAACTCAAAATGGATTAAAGATCAAAATGTAAAGCCAGACCTTAAAAACTCGTAGAGGAAAACACAGGCAGAATACTCTATGACATAAATCACAGCAAGATCCTTTTGACCCACCTCCTAGAGAAATGAAAATAAAAACAAAAATAAACAAATGGGACCTAATGAAGCTTAAAAGCTTTTGCACAGGAAAGGAAACCATAAACAAGACAAAAAGACAACCCTCAGAATAGGAGAAAGTATTTGCAAACGAAGCAACTGACAAAGGATTAATCCCCCAAATATAGAAGCAGCTCATGCAGCTCAATATCAAAAATCAAACAACCCAATCCAAAAATGGGCAGAAGATCTAAATAGCCATTTCTCCAAAGAAGATATACAGACTGCCAACAAACACATGAAAGGATGCTCAACATCACCAATCATTAGAGAAATGCAAATCAAAACTACAATGAGGTATCACCTCACACCAGGCAGAATGGCCATCATCAAAAAATCTACAAACAATAAATGCTGGAGAGGGTGTGGACAAAAGGGAACCCTCTTACACTGTTGGTGGGAATGTAAATTGATACAGCCACTATGGAGAACAGTATGGAGGTTCCTTAAAAAACTAAAAACAGAACTACCATATGACCCAGCAATCCCACTACTGGGCATATGCCCTGAGAAAACCATAATTCAAAAAGAGTCATGTACCAAAATATTCATTGCAGCTCTATTTACTATAGCCAGGACATGGAAGCAACCTAAGTGTCCATCAACAGATGAATGGATAAAGAAGATGTGGCACATATATACAATGGAATATTACTCAGCCATAAAAAGAAACGAAATTGAGTTATTTGTAGTGAGGTGGATGGACCTAGAGACTGTCATACAGAGTGAAGTAAGTCAGAAAGGGAAAAATACCGTATGCTAACACATTATATGGAATCTAAAAAAAAAAAAAAGTTTCTGAAGAACCTAGGGGCAGGACAGGAATAAAGACAGATGTAGAGAATGGACTTGAGGACATGGGCAGGAGGAAGGGTAAGCTGGGACGAAGTGAGAGAGCAGCATGGACATATATACACTACCAAATGTAAAACAGATAGCTAGTAGGAAGCCGCCGCATAGCACAGAGAGATGAGTTTGGTGCTTTGTGTCCACCTAGAGGGGTGGGATATGGAGGGTGGGAGGGAAATGCAAGAGGGAGGAAATATGGGGTTATATGTATAGCTGATTCACTTTGTTATACAGCAGAAACTAACACACCATTTTGAAGCAATTATACTCCAATAAAGATGTTAAAAAAATGATATATGATAAAGTAGTAGTTTATTTATTATCCAAAGTATAAAATATATATCCTTGAGTCCATACTAAGATAAATAACTAATTGAATAAATATTCAACCAACCAGTAAGTTGGTAGAAGAGAAATACCCTGTATAAAGAATTCTAGATAATGTATGTGGCTATTTCTTTCCTCAAGGAGGTCAAGCATAACTCCCTACTCCTTAGGTGTGCTTAGGGACTTCCTTCCAAGATTTCAGTATGGAAAGGTGGGGAAGAGGCGAGTAACTCCACAGTAGGGAGACCTGAGAAACACTACCCCAGTCAGGTGATCAAGGTCAACATCAACAGTGATATGTCATGTTGAAAGTATGTGCCCTTGACATGATGTAATGAAAATGTCACCTTACCTCTGTGGTTTTCCTCCTCCAGACCCATAACCTCAGTTTAGTCATGAGAAAAACATCAGAGAAATACCAATAGAAATTCTCACAAAATACCTGATCAGTATTCCTCAAAATTATCAAGGTCATCAAAAAAAAGAAAGCCTGAAACGCTGTTAGCCAAGAGGAACCTGAGGAGACATGGTGACTAAATGTAACTGGGTTTTCTGGATGGGATCCTAGAACAGAAAAAGGATATTAGGTACCTAAGGAAATGTGAGGAAAATAGAGACTTTAGTTAATAATAATGTAGCAATATCAGTTCGCTAATTATAAAATGTACCATACTAATGTAAGATGTTAATAATTGGGGAAACTTGGTATAACATATATGGAAACTCTCTGTATTATCTTTCCAGTTTTTTCTGTAAATCTAAAACTGTTCTAAAAACAGAGTTTATTTTTTAAAATGTTATCTGGCTGATTCTCCATGTAGGGTCTCCCACTTTGCACAAAATACCTAAATGGAAACCCAGAAATCATCACTAAAACTGATAACCCACTGCTAGATTCTGGGAAGAATTTTCCCCATTTATAAGGCAGGTGCAGCTAAACTGAGGAAAATGACAGGCAGCGTAACCATGTTTCACCCCTGAAATAAAGCATTCCCCCGGCCTGAAAGAAGATGGGATGGGAGAGCATTGCTCCTTTCTCTCCTGTCAGGGCTCTTACTCAGAGACCCAGGATCTGCACTAAGCAGAAAATTAATCAGTTGACCTATTGAATGACAGCTGTTTTTGAAGGATTAGCCTTCATCTTGGGGGACAGAGTGACTGCAAATAAAACACTGTATGATGGGGGGATATTATAAGCAACAATTATTATTGACATTTTATGAGCACTGTGCTAAAGGTTTAACTTGCATTATTTCCTTTAATCGTCTTAATCCCACAAGGTTGGAAAGTGAGAAAAACGAAGCACAGAGAAGTTAAGTGACTTGCCAAGAAATATACAGAAAGTGGCAGAGCTAGAATTAAAATCCTAACAGTCTAATTTTAAAGCCCACACTTTTCTTTTCTTTTTTTAAAATTAATTAATTAATTAATTTTTGCTGTGTCGGGTCTTCGTTTCTGTGCGAGGGCTTTCTCTAGTTGTGGCAAGCGGGGGCCACTCCTCATCACAGTGCGCGGGTCTCTCACTATCGTGGCCTCTCTTGTTGCGGAGCACAGGCTCCAGACGCGCAGGCTCAGTAGTTGTGGCTCACGGGCCCAATTGCTCTGCGGCATGTGGGATACTCCCAGACCAGGGCTCGAACCCGTGTCCCCTGTATTAGCAGGCAGATTCTCAACCACTGCACCACAAGGGAAGCCCAAAAGCCCACACTTTTAACGCTTCTACTGTACTTCATAAAAAACCCTACCAGTAGTGTATACTGAGGGTTGAGATTCTTATTGTACTTTAATTGTGATCTTTATTTGTACTTTACTGTACTGGATTCATTCAACAAATATTTTTTGCATGTCTACTATGTGCCAGGTCCTGTGCTGGCACTGGACACACAAAGGTGAACCAGACATACAGACACATCCCTATACACAAGAGATCCAGAGTTCACTGGATTAAAGGGAGAATACACCATTTCAGCCTGGCAGAACCACACTAGATCTGTGCCTACATACTGGGTACTGACTCAACATGGAACTAAGTACATCAGCTTGCCCCCTTTTTGTGTATCTAATAAACGGGATTCTATAGTATGGAAGTGGACAGTGAGAGAGGCTCAAGGCCAATCACAAAGCCTTGCCAGTTGGTAAACACTGAAATCAAGAGAAAGCGCATCATCATGAAAACTCAGATAATCACTTCATGCAAGTGTTGTTACCTTTCAGCAATCTTATGCTTAGTGTCTTCAACAAGATACAAGAAGAAAGAGCCTCATTGAAACTACAGCAGAAAAACATATAGGTAAAATATGTTGGGACAAAATTTAAAATACAAACAAAAGAATGAGACAACAAAGCTCAGCTGTTACTTTCTCAGGGAGGGCTCTCTGGGACCTACAACAGTAGCCCCCTATTTCTAGTCACTATGAAAACATCCTGCTTTGTTTTCTGTATGACACAACATCATGGATTTATCTTGCTAATCTATTTGTTTACTTATCTACTGCCTGTCTTTTCACACTAGAATAGAAGGTCAATAAGAATATGAAAATTATTTGTTTACTACTGAATCGTCAGTACCTAGAACAGCATCTATCACAAAGCAGAAGCTGAACAAATATTTATTCAGTGATTGAATACACAGGCAACAACATGCAAATGGAGATGGGTGTAACAAATGGAAAAATTTCAAGGGAACCCAAATTATGACAGCAGAATTTAAACCCACATTGGAGTTAATAAAGATTTTTTTAAAGTGTAAGAGCTCAGGATCAACAAATGAATGGAAAAGAATGGACAGGCTAGAAGTGAACTGACACTTATAGTCATTTGTTTTTCAACAAAGGTGCCAAAGTGATTCAGGGGAGGAAGAAGAACTTTTCAATAAATGGTACAGATTTTTTAAAATGAACCTCAACTGCTACTGTATACAAAAATTATTGAGATAAATCATATATCTAAATGTAAAAGCTAAAACCATAAAGCTTTTAGAGGAAAACAAGGAAAACATCAAAGAATATATTCTTGATTTGAGGGCAGGCAAAGATTCTCAGATCACAGAAAGTAATAACCTTAAAAGAAATTTTTAAATGATATATTAGACTTCATCAAAACTAAAGATATGTGCTCATCAAAAGACACCTTTCAGAAAATGAATAGGCAAGGTGCAGATTTGGAGAAAATATTCACAATACATATATCTGACCAAACACTGGTATCCAGAATATATAAAGAATTCCTACTACCTAAAAATAAAAAGACAAGCAGTCCAATTAAAAGTGGCAAAAAATTTGGACAGTTCACAAGAGAAGATATACAAATGGTAAATAAGTACATGAAAAAGTATATAACTTTATTAGTCATCAGTGAAATGAAAATTAAAACCACAATAAAATGCCATTATAGACTTACCAGAAAGGCTAAAATTAAAAACAATTATGGTACCAAACATTTGTGACATTGTGAAGCAACTAAAACTGTAATAGTTACTTCGTAGGAAACTAAAATGGTACAATCACACAGGAAAAGAAAATCTTATAATTTCTTGTAAAGCTAAATATACACTGACCTTTTGACCAGTAATTCTAATACTATGTATTAGCTCAAGAGAAGTAAAAGTATATGTTCACAAAAATACTTAAACAAAAATGTTCATAGCATTAATTCATAAAGCCCCAAACTGGAAACACAAGCATGTTGATCAATAGGAGAACGGATAATCCTGTGGTATAATCCCACAATGGAATACTACTCATCAATTGAAAGGAAAAACTTATATACTCAACATGAATGAATCTCAAATGCATTATGCTGGTTGAAAGAAGCCTTACACAGAAGAGTATATATTGTATAATTTAATTTATATGAAATTCTAAACAGGTAAAACTAATTCCTGGTGGAAAAATTAGAACAGTAGTTGTCTCTAGGGTTGGTGGTAGGTGTCTCTGGGAAGAGGCATGGGGGAACTTTTTGGGGTGATGATATATTAAGATATACTTCCAATTGAGAAATAACCAAATTGTCATTTTAAGCTAGTAAGTTTTGGGGTGATTTGATAGGCAAGATTAGATTACCAAACAGAATCTATGTCCAAATAAGTATTAGAAATACAGTTATAGTAATATGGAAAAATATAAGTAGTGCTGCTTGGAAAAGTAACTGCATTTTGTAAATGTAATAATTTATTACTTACAATGTAATTAAAACCCTTTAATACATGAACAAAAACAAGCAAACTGAGGTAAGCACATACTCAATTCATTTTCTTACATAGTGGAGAGTTAAAAGATACAGTTTCAATTTTGTCTTTATTAATTAGAGATATACTGATTAAAGAATGCTTTTGTAAAAGGAGCATGATAAATAACTTTCACTTCACTGAAGTAAAACAAATCAAGCAAAATATAATACATATAGTAGAATTCAGAAAAAGCAAAACATAATAAAGTAAAAATTCAGAAAGAATAAGATAATAGACTTAAAACCAAACACCTTATTTAAAAAAAAAAAGATTCTCAGACTGGATTAAAAAATTAAATTCAGATGTATGGATTTATAGGAAATATGCCTAAAACAAAATTAACCAGAAATAATAAAAATAAAAGAATGAGTAAGGAATTATCAGTTTAAACGTATATCCTTTAGAAAAGACTTACCTAAACCCCAGTTTACATCCCCTGCTAGATGCTTTTATGACATCCTGTATTTTTTCTGCACAGAATTTATCACAACTGATTAGATTCTGATTTGCGAGACTTTTTTGTTTGTTTGTTTACTTCACATTCTAAGCTCTGTAAGGAAAGGCACCAGCTCTGTTTGGCTCACTGCTTTATCTCCAGTGCCCAGCACAGTGCTTAGAACATAAGAAATACTCATTGAATAGATGTATTCTTAAAATACAATAAATAAAAAAAATAGAAGCACAGATGACAACATTAAGTTCAAACTAAGTAGATTTCAAAGTAAAAAGCAATCAAGTAAAACAAAAGAGTAATTTTGAATCTGTCAAAGAAACAATTCTCAGTTGTGAATCTGTTTTTGCAAAAAATATGGAATCAAAAATATATAAAGCAAGAAATATTAGCAATTCAAAGAGAAGATTGATGATGACAGACTATAAAAATATTCAACTCCCTTCCTGACAAAATATGACATTACAAAGAAAAGTTAATATCTAATAGATCCATATCAGCAGTGGAAAGTAAAAGGAATTGGCCAGAGGTTTCCACTTCCTGATAGGATAAAGAAGATCTTAGAAGATTGCTACCCCCTTCATAACAATAAGAAAAAAGACAAAATAAAGCTGTCATTTTAAAGCTGTCAAAGAGTGAGTGGTGGACAGAGAGAAACCCAAATGAACTACATTCCAGTCAAGAGACAGCCTTTATAGATGAATGGAAAGCAGGGGTTACTTTCATACCTGGGACCAGCTGCTTACAGTAGGACGATGAGCCTATCATCAGTAGAGTGACTGCTGAAAGGGGGAAAACGAGCCAAATTTTTAATAACAGGGTGGGCTGGCACAGCATATAGGTATCTGCAGCCACAGATGCAAAAGTAAATTTCTCAGCTTGAAATTACTCCTCCATGGGAAGTTTCCCATGAAAGTGGTGGTGCGTGCAGAGCTGGAAAATCGAAATCTTATATTCGTGTACATTAGTTAGGTTTTAGGCCCTGATGGAGTTGAATCTAGAAGTCAACTGAAATGAACTTTAAGCTACAACTCAAATGCCTTCAACTCAAATCCTGAACAGAGCCTGAGTATTTGGGGTTGGGTTGAAGGGCAAAAGGAGATCTCCATAATCTCTTCTGAGACCAGAAATAAAGGGAAACTAACAAAAGCTCTGCCTGTTTTCAGCTAAGCACCACAGATGGTTGAATTTGAATGATCAACCCTTCATGTTAGCAGCCTGACATAAAAAAAATCACATATCCTATCTGGAAAAACAGAACACAACAAAAAATATTATTTAGCTCAAACGGTACCCACTAAAACCTTTATCTACTCTTGTTTTTCTATACAAGATGTTTTACATGCAATAAATATTTATGAAGACAGGCAAAGAAACAGAAAAATGTGATCCCTCACCAAGAAAAGAAATACTCAATAGAGGCAGAGTCATCAATGCCCCTGATGTTAGAAATAAAGATGAGTGATATAAAATAACTTGTGAAGAATTGTACGTTAAAAATTTAGAGGAAAAGTTAGACATAATAACAGTTGGGACATTTCAGCAGAGAAACCAAAGCTTATAAAAGAACTAAGTCAAAATGTCTAGAACTGAAACATATAATATTAATACAACAGAGTACAATAAAATATCAGAAATGGATGGACTTTATAGAAGACTAGAAAAAAGAAAGAATCAGCAAACTCTAAGAAAGTTCAGTAGAAACCCCCCCCCCCAAACTGAAGCATAAAGGAAAAAAGAATGAAAACATTACAAGTGTCAGAGATCTGGGGGCCAATATCACACGATTCAACATACATGTAACTGGGCCCAGAAAGACAGAAATAAAGAAAGATAAATATTTGAAGAGATATTAGCCAACTATTTTCCAAAATTAATGAAAGCTATCAACCCTTGGATCCAAGAAAATCAGTGAAACCCAAGAAAAAGAAATACAAAGAAAAACACACCTAGACACATCATAGTCAAATGATTGTAAAACCAAGATTAAAAAGAAAATGTTAAAAGCAGTGAGAAATAAAGACACATTACATTTACAAGAATAATGGCAGATTTTTCATTAGTAACAGTGGAATCCAGAAGACAGCCTTTAAAAAGGCTGAAAGAAAAAAAGAAAGAAAAAATTGTCAACCCAAATGATAAGGTGGTAAGCTCTAAGCAGTAGGTTACCACTGATTTTGATTTCTGATTTTACATCTTCTATAACCATAATACATTGTTTAAACTTAAAAACACTTAAAAATATAAGAAAAAAATTATATCATATAGGGGTCATATTTAGTATAAAAGAATCATAAGAAAACAATCTGATTAATCTTTATCCTTATTACCAAAGACTTAAGTGGTAAGCACTATGTTTTTACTAGTGTAAAATATTTGTAAAATATTTCTATCTGAAGATCAACCAACACAACAGAGATTTTATATGACAATAGCCCTTTTGTAAAGAGATTAAAGGAAAGGAACAATCACATCTCTTGGGGACACATCAGGAAACATTAAAGGAAGAGGTGAAATCTGAGGTTTGTTAAAAGGTTTTACAAGCAAATGGAGAAAAGACCCAGAGTGGGAATCTCTGGATATTTCTGAGAAACACATAATAATAGAGATTTTTTTCCTAGATGGAGGCAGTGAAAACTAAGGTAAAAAGAACATTGATGTCAATAGTGGAGGATCTTGAAAGGTCTAATTTGTAGGCAATGGGAAGGCACTGATTTTTTTTAGAGCCCATTAGAGATACGGCCAATATTATACTTTAGGAAAACAAATCCGTACATTGTGAGTACCATGGGTGGGGAAAGAAGAAACTAGAGCCAGGATTATCAGCTTGAATAAGCAGCATTAATACAGGAAAGAGAAAATAAAGACCTGAACTACAGAGATGGCAGTGAAAAAGGAGATACTGCAGGAACCAGATTGACTGAACCTGGCAAATGGCTGGATGTGGAAAGCCAAGGAGAAGAGAAGTTAATGATAAACCACTGTGAATGAAAACATCATACCAATATTCTATTAATAACATATATACATATTTTTTAATGGGGATTGTAACTGTTACATATGTTAAGTCTGAACTTTTGGACGTACATAAAAGAGCTAAGAGTTAGTTGGAAATGAAAGTCTGAAGCTTCAAAGAGAGAGAAAGAGTGAACTAGGAATACATATTGGAGGTCATCTCAGTTAAAGCCAAATGAGTAGCTGCAGTTGCTCAGGGAAAGTGTGTACAGAGAGAAAATAGGAGCAAATGGGTCAGATGATTCAACCTTGAAGAATATTCAGAAGAGGGCTGAAGAGAGGAGATTTAAGAATGAAAGACCAGAGAAGAACAACCTAGGTATAGGGTCATAGAAGCCAAGGGAGGATGTAGCAGAAAACATGGAAAACAGGAAAATCTCTAGAGTTATGACTGATCTGCCTCCAAACAAAAAGATTTTTAAAAATACTTTGTGACCCTAATTATCTACAGCAGATATTATTGAGACAAAAGAAACAAAAACATATCTACTGGGACTTCCCTGGCAGTCCAGTGATTAAGATTCTGCGCTCCCAATGCAAGGGGTGCATGTTCGATCCCTGGTAGGGGAACTAAGATCCCGCATGGCCAAAATAAAAAAAAAAAACCATATATACTTCCTCATTGCTACCTCAAGGAATGCCCCACAGAGCCAGTTTTGTAGAATTTGTGGAATTCATTTACAAAATTATAAACTGGAAATCACAGTTTTCATAGATATTTCAAGACTATGTCCTAAATTTGCAAAAACAGATGCTTACAGAAGCTGTTAGCAAGTCACAAAATGCTTCAGATACCATTAGGTATCAAGTTCGGTATGAAATTAGGTTCATTTATTCATAAATAAACTAATAAATCAAAAAATAATATAACTAAGCAAATATTTATTGAGTACCTACTATGTGTTGAGAACTATTCTAGGCACTGGAATAGAAACTGTTTCTCCTTTTACTAAAGAAAATGGAATATATTATAGATAGCTATAAAATTCTAGTAAATTACATGATGAGTCTTGTAATACTAAAATTGCTGCCCTGTTCCTTGTTTTTAAGGTTCATCTATCTTTGCTCTGGATCCTGGTCTCTCTTATGGCCATGAAATAAACCAGTCATTTACAGGTTAATTACCACGGTGGACTGGTTATTTTCTTTTCTGTGATCGGAGAAAATAGTCAACAGCATGAACAGATAAGAGAAGTTAAGAACTGAGAATGGGGACTGGGCATAGGTGTTCACTGATAACATTCCAGATGACTCCTCAAAGGAGAGGTGACAATGGAAGCCATCAGAAGGAGTCAAAGAGTAAACGGGTATTTAAAGCAAGGAGGAGATAGCACCCTTTAGCCTCACCTCATTTCATCTACTGTCTTCAACCTAATTCAACAAATATTTATAAAGAAAGTACTGATATCCAATACTGTGGTTGCTTTTTGTGAAAGAAAGACTTGGAGAAATTAACCCACAAATAGATCACTCTGTGCCAATGGTTCTCACCTTGCACTGTGCATCAGAATCACATGGACAACTTTTTGTAAATACATATGCTCAGTCTCTATTTCCAGAGATTTTGATTCAATCAGTTTAGAAAAGGGTGCAGGCATCAATATTTTTTAAAAGCACCCTGTTGATTCTAATGTGTGGGCTATGCTAGAATACCCCAAAAGCCCAATCAGCATGTCAACTGTGAGACTTTTCTTTGGGCAACAGAAAGCAGCAAGTGAAAAGTTGAAGCTCACACTATCGTTTAGTTGGTCTTTACTGGCTATTCAAAGAAGTTCAAGAAATTTGGCATGATTATTTTCTTAGTGCCTTTTTAAAAGCCATAATTTGATCATAAATTTATAAACCAGCTCAATAAGAGCCTGGAATTTTCACAGAGAACAGCTTCCAGAGTTTTTTTTTCTTTCTTTCTTTTTTTAAGTAACTTACGATGTAGTAGTGGCTACAATGGGGAACTAATTACTACATAATCATTTCAAGACAGCAATTAATTTGTGTTTCCTTTTTTTCTTTTCTCCAAAAGAAGTGTTTACATAATCCAACATATTGTCAGTAAAGAAGAATTTACAAGTGGGAACAATTCCATTTCTGCTGATGTGTTACATTTGGCTTTGTAATTGAGAACCTGGATCCATTGTACCTGCAAATAAACATGGGTCTTCCCAGGCCTGACACTTATCATTCAGACAATCATTGGATCATGGTCTGACAGTAACTTGGTCTGAAAAAAATCATTTTGATAGACAAAATAGGATGTTTAAATGAGACTCTGTCTGAGTTTATAGTTGAGACCAACAGGTATCACATTCTAAAGGGAGTGCTAAGGCCATCTAGGCCTTCTATGTAGGACTTGGAAAGAAGATGCCCCTGCTTCCAAGTTAAGGTGCTGGTTTCCCAACTCTGCACTGTGTAAAAAGGGTAACAGTTCATGAGAGCCCCATATTGAGGATTTCTTAGGGTTTCTTGAGAGTTCCTTCCAGAGAACCACTTGTAGGACCTACAGTGTATTTCCCCAGAGTATAGTGTGGGAACAGAGACTGGTACCTGATTCATGCCTAAAAATTCCAAAAGTTAGTGGGCAGGAGAAGAGAGCTGCTTTGCAGAAGACTTGCATTTCAATCTAATGGTTGAAGACATGTGAGTTTTCCCATGGACCAAATGGACCTATGAAAGATACCCAGGCTTAAAAGGACTTTGGCATGGAAGCAACCCAAGTGTCTATCAGTAGATGAATGAATGAACACAAGGTGGTATATACTTACGATAGAATATTAACCAGCCTTAAAAAGAAAATTCTGACACGTGCTACAACATGGATGAGTCTTAAAGACACTATGCTAAGTGAAATAAGCCAGTCACAAAAGGACAAGTACTGTTTGATTCTGCTCATATGAAGTATCTTGAGTAGTGAAATTCATAGACATAAAGTAGAATGGTGGTTGCCATGGGCTGCATGGAAGGAAGAATGAGGAGTTGGGGGTCAATGGGCACAGAGTTTCAGTTTGGGAAGATGAAAAAGTTCCGGCGATGTATGGTGGTGATGGTTGCACAACAATGTGAATGTACTTAATGCCACTGAACTGTATGCTTAAAAATAGTAAATTTTATGTTGTGTCTGTTTTACCACAATTAAAAAAAGAAACAAAAACAGACCCTGACCAAGAGAATTTCCTGGAAGAGTGAGATGATCCCCACAGAGGAAGGGTCTGGATGGGCCCCTGGAAGCCAGGGGCTGAGAGGAGATTATAACCCGTCAGTCAGGAGAGGCAAACCCACATCAGGGATGGCTATCAGGAGATTGCTAGCCCCGAGAGTCCTCTAAGAATTTATAAAAGCAGCTCATGATAAAAAGAGAATGCTGATGTCTGATATAGAGGGCCCTGAAACCAACTTAGGACAGCATCAGTCTTGTAAGGCTTTGCCCTCTCATCCAACCTCCTTGTACCTGTCTTAGGGGAGGAAGTGAAGTGAGGAAGAGTCACAAAGCCCACTATGACCCTCTCCTGACCATAGGCTTCTAATCCTGGGCAAGGGGAAAAGCTCAGAGACTATTTAACACCTGAGTATGTCAGAAGAGCTGTGGAATCTACCAGACTTCACTCGAGTAGAGAAGATTGATTCAACAGAGTAGGTTTAAAGGAAGAGGGGTGACAAAGAATCAAATGGCATTCTGCTGGCATCCTAGAAGTCTAACTTCTTTAATCACCCAGTTAGAGAGAAATCTCTCCTTGGAGCTTAGAGGATTGCTCACGGAGAATCATCCGTTTCACTTCTCTCCTTCTTCCCCACCTTCAGGAAGCCAGACTGGTCTCTTAATCATCATCTAAGAAATACCCCAGGGAACACAATATCTGGGAAGAGGTCCCACACCCAAATAAATAAATAACAATTTTCTACTCATGGCTTATAAAGGGGGAAGGGAATACAGAGGTGCTGCTATGTGGCCAGCAAGACTGTCACTAAAATGACTGCCAGTTCCTCCATCACAGCCCTAGCTTTCCCCTTCTGCAATGTTGATGTGGCAGACCAAAATAATTATTTGTGGCTGCATGCATTCATTTATTCAATACACTTTTATTGAGTACCATTATATATAAAACACCAAAAGGAATAAAAGATAGCTAAGACATGAACATATGCTTTGATGGACATATGTTCTAGTGGAGGAAAACATACAGACTCACCATTAACTGTAATATAGGTCAAAGAGAGGAACAAATAACTATGAGATTAGAAGGTTTATAGAGAGAAGGTTACATTTAAATTAAGCTTTGAATGATGGGACAATTTTGAGGGAAGATGGCATAATTGGAACAGAATAACTAAAGTGGAGAGGATGTTAGAGCGAAGATCAGAGGGCAGAGAAGCAGGTGGCTGATTTGTAGACTATGAAGTAGTTGAGTTTGTAATTTGCATAGAATACTCTGAAAAGAGAAATGAGGGCCGGAGGCAGGAAGATAGTTTGGTATGAGATTTCCAAGGGCCTCAAAGGCCAGAAGTTTGTACTTTAATAGGTAATGGGGGAGTAATTTAAGGTCTATGAGTGGGTGAATGATGCAATCTAAAATGTGTTTAGAAAGAACAAATAGAAGGCTATTACAATTGCTCAGTCAAGAGGTAATGAAGCCCTTGAGTAGGATGGTTGCCGTGGCAACTGGAAATGAGGAAAGGGATGGGAGAGGTTTTGGGGAGGTAGAATAAATGGGGCTTGGCTCCTGATTGCATATGCCCTTTCCACACCCTCTGTTTGACCTTCATTCCTTCCCTCTTTTGATCATAAAGGTGTATAATGTGTCCCTTAATACCCTGACTTATATTTCCTGGAAAATTTCTCATCAGTGTTAGGTAAGGCTTCATTTGCAGTATCTATGAAAGACTCCCCAAAGGACAATTCTTGATGTTCAAAATGAAGAAGTAATATTCTACATCTACATTCCTGCTTTAATTTCTCTGTATTCTAGACTTACAGGTAAAGTTTTACCCCTTTTATCCTAGGATCCTTACTGTCAGGAAATGTAAGCACACATTAGTACATTTCTCATGAAGCTCCTGCTGCTCATGCAAAATGGAAATCAGGATCATAAAAGTAAAGTTATTAAAAATGATAGTAAATTCCTTTCTTTGTTCCGTTAGTCAGCTTTAGGAGCATCTCTGTTCTCTAAGAGCCTCAGAGTATTAATTTTATATATTTAGGAACAAAAGAACTTAACGATATTCGTATTCACGTACAATATTTATAAATATATAATTCTAACGTACAGATCTATTCAGAAGTTAATGTATACTATAGTATAGGTAGATCTCATTCCAGAGTTTGAATTCAGTAGCTCTCAACATATCGTTTTTTGTCTTCATAAAATTCTGAGATAAGAAATCCTTCCAGAGGAAATTCCCTGGTGGTCCAGTGTTTAGGACTCTGCGATTTCACTGCCGAGGGCCTGGGTCTGATCCTTGGCTGATCCCTGGTTGGGGAACTAGAATCCCACAAGCCGCGTGGTGTGGCCAAAAAAAGAAATCCTTCCAGATATTCTTGCATATGGATTCCTGGGCTAGGGACTGAGGTGATACCACCTGATTATTAGAGTCGAGAGTTTGGTATCTGGTGGGGCAGGGGTTGAGTGGAGGTGGGAGGGACAAAACCAAGATGGCAACACTTGAATTCTGACTGGGAACGCTACTTTTGACACTGGCACAAATAAAGCACACAGAACATACAAGGCCACACAAATAAGTCAGCTTCTGAAAAGTGAGATTGTCACAAGGCTCACAATTGGGCTGGAAATTTGGGAGTGTCAGTAATAATTTTTGTGTCTAAGGACAGAAGGTATCTGAGTTATACAAACAAGGGGGTGTACACTATGAACCCAAATGAACAATTCATGGGTGAGGAGACTGTGACTACATTAGCACAGGGAGGGGTGCATAATGACAGAATCAGTTTCCCCCATCTGAGTCACAGATCTTCATAGAGAGGTTTTTTTCTTATGGTAATAAAAGTTGTGAATTTCCAGAATATCTATACATATTCAAAATACATTCATAATACATTTTACATCCTGACAAATTCATTTTGGATCATCTCTTTTAATAATCCTAATATTTAAAATTTAACTGTACACCATACATGGCTGGGCTTCAAGGAATCTGTGAACTCCCTGAAATTATATGTAAAACTATGTGTGTATGTATATTTTTCTAGAGAGGGTCTCTAGCTTTCATCAAACTCAAACCTATAACTCTAAAATGATTAAGACCCAATGAATAGATAATTAAAAATTGAGGACCTTTTTCCCCTCATAAAATCAGGGCTTTTTAGCATAAATTCTGACATAAATATTGTACTTACATCAAGAGCCACAGATTGCTTGGCCCACGACTTCTTCACTTGATCATACATAATTGTATTGTTGATGCCAAGGCCACAAAAGATGACAAAAGCCTAGGAAAGAGAAAGCTCACTAACTGAAAATTGCAATAACTCATTGGCATAATCTAATATAAAAGCAGGCAGTCATCAGGAATGGGCCTTAAATATAATTTTATTGTATACAGAGGTAGGCCTTAGGGAAATATGTACATTAAAATTCTTAATTACTATTGTCATGTAACAACTTTATCGCTC
The DNA here is from genome assembly GCF_011762595.2 of Tursiops truncatus. Classification (NCBI taxonomy): domain Eukaryota; kingdom Metazoa; phylum Chordata; class Mammalia; order Artiodactyla; family Delphinidae; genus Tursiops; species Tursiops truncatus. The sequence goes on along the minus strand of NC_047040.1, from coordinate 55,164,212 downwards.
ACATTGCACATGAGAAAAATTATTAATTTAATGTCATTGTGAAGAAATGACTTTAAATACATTTAAAAACGTACAGTCCGTTTAAATGCATTCTTTATTTAGGTTGTGAACTGATTTCAGTAATTTCATCCCATTTAACCAACAGCCACCTCTTTCAGCAGCTAGGCTATAAAATATTTTGGTAAGGAAACCAAGTGAGTGTAAATGAGGTAAATGTTAAGGGGACAGAGGATTCAGATTTAGAACCAATTAGTAAAGAAGCCCTGATGTAGCCTCAACTGGAGAAAAAAAATCATGGGGTTTTCATGTTGGCTACTGGTACGAAGTCTACTAGGAAGCCTGTTCAAGGCTAACCTCTCTAGCTAGAGGGCAGACTGGAGTAAACGGAAGCTTGTAAACGTAAGAAAGGCGATGGCAGTATGCCTGGCAGAGCTGGCTAGAAGTCTCATGACTGAACACACACAAACAAGACAAAGGTAAGACAACACTTTGGAGAGAAGAGCAAGGCAATTCAACTCTGTAAAAACAATCAATTAGGGTAAAAACATCTAATTCATGAAAAAAGAGAATCAAATCTTACCTAAACATTGATATATTCTTTAAATCTTCCTTTAAATTTCATCACACTGTCAAAGTATAATGATTAATAAATGTCAAATAATAATTATTTATCCTTCCTAATGGGGGCAAGCTGTAACCAGGAGACTACTGATGACTCAGCTGTAACCCCTGGTTCACAAATTTATTTTCTTACCTCAAAAAGTCGTTGATCTGCGTCATCAAAAGGTTTCCCATCAAGTCTATTTAACACTTGAGCCACTCCTGTGAGAAGAGGTTGGGATATGTGGTCATTTTCGGTGCTGGACACCGTGTTCCTACAATACAGTAAGATGACTCTATCCTCCTTTAAGTGCACACACTCAGCTTAATCCCTGGTTACTCTCACACCTGCTGCCTCCGTGAGAGCAGATCTGTGGTGTACAGGGATGCAGTCTATTTTCCAGCTGTGATATCCAGACCAGGTCTCAGGGAAGCCTGGAGTTCTACCAGGCATCAATCAGATTCCCTAAAAATGGTTTTCAAGATGACTGTGCACAATAATTGATGTATCTGGCATACACATATATACACAATTACATACTTATACACATATACATACTTGACTATCTATAACTGTATGTATATATAAACACATATATACATGCAATATATTAAAAAATTAATTAGAAATTAGAAATATATAAAAATATAATGTACATAATTATATAAATATAAAAATTTTTAAATATACATAACTAAATTTTTTTTTCAATTCTCTGAAGCACAGCGCTTGAGTTCAGGCAGCACGGCATAGTGATTAAGAACATAGGCTCTGGAGTTAGACAGTCTTGGTTTGAATTTTCAACTCCACCATTAGTGGTGTTACCATGAGCATGTTACCTAACATTTTTAACACTGAATTTCCTCATCAGTAAAATGAGGATTAAAATGTTAACTGTCTCAGTGGGTTATGAAGATTAAATGAGATAACATTTGATTAATGTTTGGAAAGCATATTGTTCCACATGGAGAGAACATTCAAGAAATGTTAGGAATTATGATACAGTTAACTTTCAAAACAAGGTTAGTTTTGTTGCCTGCTCGCAATGGGGTTAAACTAGTTTTAACAAATTTAACTTGTGTGTGTTTTCTTTCCAAAGTTCATTTCCAGCATGATACCAGATGTTTGGGGCACGACTATCAAAGCACACAAGTCTAACTGGAAAAATTCAACAATCTTGAAAACCATTCCCTTGTATCCCTATTTAGTATAAACAAAAATGACTGTAATTCTAAAGCATGCTTGTTTTAAAACACCTAACTTCGCATCAGGGAGGTAAGTCGTCATATGCTAGAAGACATGTATAATAAAATACAAAGCTTTTAGTGTGTAACAGGCAAACTACAGTCTTAGTTTTGAAAGAATAACAGATGTTTACTGTTAGAAATGAAATGTAGGACTGCACGTGAGATTGCCATTGGACATCTACAGATAACGTATGGTGTTTCTTATGAAATTTCTCTTCTCTTTAAACTTAAATATTATATATTTTGGGAATTCCCTGGCGGTCCAGTAGTTAGGACTCCACGCTTCCAGTGCAGGGGGCAGGGGTTCTCTGGTCGGGGAACTAAGATCCCGCATGCTGCACAGCATGGCCAAAAAAAAAAAAAACCACCTTAAATATATTTAAAATTCTACCCATGATGTAATTCAATGCTTTGTACTAGGGGCTCAAATTCTCAAATCTTAGAATATACTTTATGTTCAATAATGTACTAGTATTTTCTGCAAATTAAGCAAACTGATGAAAAAATTCTCTTAGAATTCAAGTCTTAACAATATTTACAGAATACTGAATCCTTTGGTAAGTCCAATATCTTAGAGTTTAAGAGGCAACCTTAGGGTGAAGCAAAGAGAGGCAAATAGTTACATTAGTTACCAAATGTATTAGTTACCTTATGTCTCTTAGAAAAATAACACATTTTCATTGTGTTTAAATAACTAATGTCTCCATCCTTCTTGACTTTAACAACTGGCCCCTTCTCGCCTAGACTTCTTTCTTAGGTTTGAGATTTTCTAACTGAATTTTCAAGGAAAGGAAAGGAGCAGGGAGGGAGAGAAAAATTGGAAACTGCTTTGGTCCACAATTCCCTTATTCAGGAATTGGACCTATTTTGGAACCATCCAGGCAGAAAGACACATGTACAGTATATGCCTAACAATGCACGTCCTTTCTTCCTTTGCATTTACTCCACGTGTAAAAGCATAGATGTACTAGGAGTTAAGAAGCCCGAGTTTTACTTGGGACTCTGCTACTAACTCACTTTGTGACCTTATGCAAGTCTTTTCTCTCTCTTTGGGCCTCAGTTTCCACAGAGTAAGATAAAAGAGTTCAGTTAGCTGCTTTCTGAAATCCCCTCCAACTTCAAAGCGATTGGTTCTTATTTAAAGGAATAAATATTTGTTCATTGTCCTGATTAACACTGATTCATCAGGAGTCTTCACTTACGAGATTACACAGGAGTATGAGACATAAGTTGATGAGTCCTGGACATAAAAAGGGGAACATTTAAAAAAGAGATGGATGTATTTTAAAGTAAATTGTACTTCTTTATAAAAGAAGTTTGAACTATTTAGGTAATGTCTTACCAATTATTTGGTGGTTGCTATTCCAAATAGGTACACAGAGAACCGATCTTATGTGAAAACCAGATATCTGTTCAGCCTAGGATAAAAGAAATTAACTAAAATTAAATATTATCCACCCATTTCTGACATATAGCTTACCACTCTTCATAACAGATATTTAAAAATAACTTTTAAAAAGACATATTATAATCTAATTGTAATGCATATACTCACCTGTCTCTTTTCATTTAAAACATCACAATGCACATCCCAAGGAAATCATGCCCTAACCAAATATGAATCAACCAATGAACCCTACACCCACACTACCTCTCCCAATCCCTGCACCCACATAAAGCTGAATGTAAAACTATCTTGATCACGATCACACCACCAGACAAGAATTCTGGCAACTGTTTCTGCTCTGAGTATTTAAAGCATTTTAATTAAACCAGTGGTCAATATTTCTCTTTGAGCACATCTTTTAGTAAAAAAATTGAGTCTATAATGCTGTTATATGTGTATTTACTTTTTAAAAATTTATTGAAGTATAGTTGATTTACAATGTTGTGTTAATTTCTGCTGTACAGCAAAGTGATTCAGTTATACATATGTATACCTTCTTTTTTTTAAGATTCTTTTCCATTCTGGTTCATCACAGGATACTGAATATAGTTCCCTGTGCTATACAGTAGGACCTTGTTGTTTATCCATGTATTTACTTTTAATATTCTATATTTCTAACATTACTGATTTATTACATATGTTGCAAAAATCATATAAAAATAAAAGTCACGAAAGATAAGATAAGATAAGGGTTCAGCAATCTTTCTGTACCCTAACAGATTGTCAGGAGATGATATATATGAAATACAAAAGTATAATTATCAGCATCAGACAAATGTCATTCAGTAACAAGCTCCACTTAATATTAAAACCAATGATCCATATTTGAATTGCTAGATAAGAGCTACTAAAGACTGAAAGGGTGTTAGTGAATTGATATGACCTTGGTTTCTAGTGAGAAAGGTCAACCTGTCATCCCAATCCAATCAGAGAAAAAATAAAACATTGAGGTTCTAGATTATGGTTATTGGGATAAAAGATTTTTTTATTATTTTAAAACATTTACTGTAGGAGTTAAGAGCTACATATTTGTTGAAGTTGGAAGTTAATTTATACACCTAAATTTTATATTTGGATTTTTATATTTGGATTTTTTTTTTGGTTTTCCTCTGAGGAATTAATTTTTCAGATATCTTCTACTCTTGATACCAGTATATTAGTTTGTTTTTTAAAGTAATTTTTTGATCTTTTCCTTGAAATCTTTCCCTATTCCTAGCTCATGAAGATATTCTCCTATTATTTCCCTAGAATCTTTATTGTTTTAACTGTTACTTTTAGATTTACAATCCAACTGAAAATAATTTTTGAGTATAGTGTGAGCTGAAAGTCAAGATTCTTTTTTTTTTTTTTTCTTGGTGGATATCCAACTGGACCAGAACTAATTCTGTGGGGCAGGGGAAATGCCTCTCCCCACCACTATCTGGTACCACTTTTTTCATTAATCATGTGTCCATATATGTAAGGATCTGTTTCTGGACTCTGTTCTACTTCATTGATTTATGTGTCTACCCTTATACCAATACCATACTGCCATGAATAATAAAGTCTTATAATACATCTTGGTATCTGGTGGTGTAATTTCTCCAACTTTTTCCTTCTTTAAGATTGTCTTGACCATTGTTGGCCCTTAGCATTTCCATATTAATTTTAGAATCAACTTGAATTACACACACACACACACACACACACACACACACACACACACACACACACTTACACTGCTGAGATTTTTATTAGGATTCTATTGAATTTATCAGTCAATTTGGGAGAAATTTGGCATATTTACATCATTGAGTCTCTCAATCTATAATATCCCTCTATTTAGAGTTCTTAAAAATTTCTCTAAGCCAACTTTTATAGTTTTCTATGCAGAAGTCTTACATATAATTTGTTATATTTGTACCTGGTGTTTTAAAAGTTCGTGTTATTATAAATGGTATTATTATTTTCTAATGCTTTTAATTGACATATAGAGACATAATTGATTTTTGTATATTGAACTTGGATCCATCAATCTTGCTAAATTCAATTATTAACTTTAATATCTGTAGTGCTTTAGATTTTCTAGGCATATTATCATGTCATCTTACTCTTCAATTCTATGCCTCTTAATATGTGATTTTAGATCATGTGATTTTTTTCTTTTTCCATTTGCTAAGAGCATAAATTACATCAATTGATTTTTGAGAATTCCAGAAAAAAACAAAAAAAGCCAAAAGCCTGGGCATAAATCATTCATCAATGCACTCTTTCATTATATATTTATTTACCACCTCCTATGCACCAGACACATTGCTGGGTATTAAGGATATAAAAATGAATTCAAACAGTTATTACCCTTGAGGAGCTCACAGTCTAGTCAAGACAGAAGTAGTTAAGATAAAATAAGTGTCCAAGTAAAGAACGTTCAGAATACCACAGAAAAGCCAGCAACTGACTGTGTTTAGAGAAATCTGTAGCAGTTTTAGCTCCTTAAAAAGTGGGTCTTCAAAGATGAGGGTGACAATGATGATGACAAGATAACATTTACTAGATGCTCACTTGATATCAGGCACCCTGTTCTGCACTTTCACATGCATTATTGCATATACTTACTCAAACAACCCTATGAAGTAGGTACTGTTAACATCTTCCCTTATCAGATAAGACCTAGAGAGACTGACTGCTTTGAAAGTGGAAAGACTGGTTCAAAGGAAGCCAATCACAAACACATCCATCAAAGTTATCTTCCAAAAGAACAAAGTGGTTTTCTTCCTCTCCCTAAGGAGAGAGTCTGAATAACAGCAATATCAGTGAGCACAAAGAGAAGGAAGTCAATATTAGAGAGGCCTGGGAGGTGTAATCTATAGACTTGGGCTGGCCTGAGTAGCACTAGGATGCTTGGGTGTGTTTTGTTTTGCTGAGGGTCATACACAATTGTCGGGCGGTCCCGCCCCAGCACTGAGCAGTAGGCACAATTGGCTCTGCCAGCTCTTGGGACAACTGTAGCCCCTGTCTAACCTCTCCTGGGAAATCTGAAGCAGCTGAGGGTAGAGGTCACAGTGCAAGAAGAAAGGGAACATGCACTGAGTGACAGAAACAAGGAGAGAGACAGCCTGAGAGGCTTAGTGGTGACAAAAATAAACCTCAGGCTCTTTGTCAGTGAAGTAAAAGATAATTTTGCTTACCAAAAAATTAGTGTAGTTTCCCAAAAGAATTTTTGTTGTAGGGAGGTAGGAGTATGTGTTCTCCCATCCCTACAAAAGATAATATTGAGGTTCCTGGTTTGAGGAAGGGCGGTGGAGCTCCTTGAGGTGGGAAACACAGGAAGTTTGAGGGAAATGATTCCAAATTCAAGCTGACACACATTACAATTGAGAGGGCAAGGGGAAGGGAGAGTGACGAAGGAGCTCGTATTAACTGCGTGGGTAAAATCACCAAGAAAGAGCTCGTCCAATAAAAAGACAAGAAGGATGAAAAAATTGAATCTGAGGGGACACAATATTTAGGACTGGAAAAAGAAGGCAGGATGGAAAAGAACTCCAAAGCTCATATTCTTCAGCTCAGGCTTTATAGCATTCCTAATGTGTGAACACATTGCTAACAGCCTTTCTGGAAATAGATTTATTGACGTGTATCCAGAGTCTAAGAAGTACAAACACCCTTTGCCTTATCAATTTTATGTCTAGGAATTTATCCTATGGTAATTATCATAGCTATGCACAAAAGTTTACGTATAAAGGTATGAATCATAGCATTATTTATGATAATGATATATCAGAAATAACCTGAACATTCCACTGGAGGGAGTTGGTTAAGTAAATCATAGCACAGTAGAATATTATCCATCTAATTAAAATCATGCTATAGAAGAATATTTGTAAACAGGGAAAATTGTAATACATTAAGTGATAGTAGTGTGGGCATCTGTGGGTGTACAAACATATATTACATACATTGGAAAATCCTGGAAAAATTATAACCATAATAGTTGCCTTTGAATTGTTTGTCCATGGGGGTTTTTGTTTGTTTCTTTGCTTTTAAAATAAACTTTATTTTTTAAAAACAGTTTTAGGTTCATAACAAATGAGGCAAGTACAGAGAGTTCCCATATACCCTCTGCCCCAACACATGCACATCAACACCCCTCACTATCAACATCCCCCACTAGAGTGGTACATTTGTTGCAACTGATGAACCCACACTGATTCATCATTATCATTCAAAGTCCATGGTTTATACTAGGGTTCACTCTTGATGCTGTATGTTCTATGGTTTTAACAACTTTATAATGACATGTATCCACCATTACAGCATCACACAGAGTAGTTTCACTGCCCTCAAAATCTTCTGTACACCACCTATTCATCCATCCATCCCTCTGGCAACCACTGATCCTTTTTTCATCCAGCTCTATTGAGGTATAATTGACAAAACTGTAACATATTTAAAGTGTACAACATTATGATTTGATACATGTATACACTGTGAAAGAACTCTGCCTATGGGAGTTTTTTAAACTACTATTTCTATTTTCTAAATTTTAGATAATGAATTACTTGTACACAAGAGAAAAAGTTATTTTCTAAATAGAATTAGAGGGGAACAACAGTGTCAAATGTTGCACAATAGTCAAACAGGATAAGCGCTGAAAATGGGCTATTGGATTTAGTAACACAGAAGGATAACTGAAGGCAAAGATAGTCAAGGGAAGAAGGAATGGGATCAGGAACAGAAGTAAAGTGGTTAGTTCTGGAGAAGAGGAAGGCCACACTGAGAGAGCAGAGCTAGAGTCTCGCACGGGCTGAGCCCAGGAGGAGGGGAGCGGCGACTGAGGATGTTGAGGGTATTTCTAAGCCATTCCCACTGTGGCTGAGGAAGGGAAGTGGGGCCAGCACTAACTGGCTATGAGCACAGGGAAGAGGGGGTGGTGACGATTAGCAAGCTTGATGAGCCCAACAAGGTGGGAGAGGGGAAGAAGGAAGGATGGCAGAGTATGATGAGAGTGAATTTTCCAATTTTAAGATAATTGAGGCAATCCTCTAGTTGTCTATTTGTGGCAATGGCTGTTGTTTCTGGAAAGATAAAGATTAAAATTCACATTATTAGAGTCCCAAATATTAGACCATATGAGACTAAGCAGCCTTTCCAGGAGGCTACCATTAAAATAAATACATTATCTAGGGGTGCCTAGTTCTTTCCAATTAAAGATGTATATACTAAAAATTTTCCAAGTCTCTGTCCTCACTGGGTCTTTCCAGTTAATGGATATAATTTAAGATGGTTTACCTCATGGAGCCATCAAAACATACTTGTCATATTTTCCAGACTCTCTAAGGCAGTCAAAGGGAATGTTAAAAGAATTGGTGATAACGTAATACTACTCATTAATGTGCAATGTGTTTTCTTCCCCTAGAACAATATGTGCAACTTTAATAGTAATCTAAAGTAGTACTTTATCCCCCAAACACCAATCTACCAGTGAGAAATTCTGGTACTAGGACAAGTGAGGGAGGAGATGTTCTGAGTCAGTCCCCTGATTTCCCTGAAACAACAAAGAGGCATTTCTTTATGCCAACCTCATCTGCACATAGGTTTCTAGAACATTGCCTACAAATGATTCCTTAAATTCCTGACGAAAGCACTCCTAAATAATAACTGACCTTTGGACTTAGAGCCGATGCGTTGTCTTCCACTATCAATGCAGCAAAGTCTGTTTGACTCTTAGAACCATGGCCCCCTATTTGTCTTCACTACCCACAGCTTCCCCATTGTACAACTTATTCAAGTCTTAGTAATCCTCCTAACTTTCCTCACCCTCCTGGTCATCTGGAAATTTTATATCCATTGTCCAATCTTCCCTACCAAATCCCATTCTCGGGAAAGGCTCTCAGCCTGGTTTACACTAAGTATCAGCAACTGAGAGATTACCGGGAGCGAGTGCATTTCAGCCCTACCTCTTAATGGTTCCATTTTCCCACATTTCCCTTTGTAACAGAAGCATAACTGATAGACCAGAAGGCGTTACAAAGAATGGAAAAGGAGCTGTCCTGTCAGGCTAGCACTCAGCATCCCAGATTGCAGAAGTGCTTTGCTGTGAAGATCTGACAGGCGAAAGGGGCTTTAATGCTCTAGGTCAAAGGATCTCAGAGCCTGAAGTCCCATTATCCTTAAGTGCTACAGGACAAGGGTAAGAATTTTTGAGTTGTCTGTAACAGGCTTTAATAAAAAAAATTTTTTTTTTTAAATCAGAGAAAGAACGTCACAGGGAAGAATTGCATGGGATTGAAGAGTGACAGAATTAACATCATGATATCTTAGATTTAACTGTGTAACTCTGGGCATCAGCCCCCCATGGCAGAGGAGACCTGGGTGCTGATGGGTTTTCCGCCACTCCTGAATCTGTAACACATAGACCACCAAACCATCCATGAATAAGGCCTGCCCTACTTTTTAGTTATTTTCTGCCATTCCCCTTGCTGAACCTTTCCTATTTAAATGTTGGGTTCAATTGTTCATTTCTGTTGCAGGCAGAAAAGAAACCCTGCATGTAATGGCTCTGAAAATTCTTTCCATAACTATATAAAGGGAAGGAAATACTAAATTAAGCAACAGAATAGTATACCTTATATTGAGTAAATAATAGCTTGTTGTGCATTCGTATACTTGTTTTAAGGTGTTCTTTGATCTAGTATGAAAAAAAAAGGCAGAAAGCTTCACAGATGATGTGCTAGAGTGTAACTAATTATTGGGAGTTGAGTTCGTAAGCACAATGCTGACTAAAAGCAAGGCCAGAATAATTGTTTCATGGTGAAGGTATTTGTAAATAGAGTATGCACTCCAAGAAGCCACCTGACCCAATGTCAGGTCATTTGCAAATGCAGTTTATGTACATGCTGTTGGGACAGTCTCAGACAAGGATATTAGTTAGAATAAAATCCAACAAACACTCCTTGCTGACGAGGGCAATAGAAAGTAATCCATCTGAATTCCCCAAAGATACAGCAAGACAAGTTAGTTTACTTAGATCTTGCATTATTTCAATTCTGGTTTTGAGTAACAGTTTATAGTTTTTAGAGGGCTCATAATAGCCTGGTAAAATATAATTTCACATAAGATATAAAAGGTCTAACATTTTAAAACTTCTTTATAATTTTGCCTAATTACAAAAACAATATATGCAGTCGTGAAATTTTCAAGTTAAACCAAAATCAAAAGCTGTAATCTTGCCATCTCTAGAGATAGCAACTATTAACAGTTTGGGGTAAGTTCTTCCTGATCTTTTCCTACAAATATGTAATATGTTCATACATCAATTTATAATATTCAACAATATATAATTATTCATAAATAACACAGATAATATATTCAATAATATTGAACAATATTCAATAATAATGCTTATTAGATATTGGGGATACATCAGTGAGCAAAACCAATAAAATTCTCACCTTCTTTGAGCTTACATTCCAGTGAGAAAAGGCAGATGGTAAACAATACAAAAAAATACATAAATAAACTATATGTTAGAAGATATTAAAAATTATGGGGAAAAATAGAGCAGGATAAAAGGGATTAGAAATACCACCTTACTAACAGGTAACATTCAAACGATGACTATAAAGAGATGAGGCTATAACCCACGCAGACACTGGAGAAAGAGTATTTCAGCAGAGGAGTAGCCAGTGCAAAGGCCCTGAGGTAGGTGTATGAGTGGCATGTTCTAGGAGTAACAAGGAGACTGGTGTGGCTGGAGAAGTATGAATGAGGGCTGAGGATAGAAAATGAGGTGACATCATGTAGGGCACTGTAAACCTCTGAAAGAATGGTGAGTTTGGATTTTACTCTAGTGAAGTAAGGAGACTATGAGAACTTTGTGAGCTGACTTGTGATACAATATAACTTAAAAATTTAAAACCCCTGGTATTGTATTGAGAAAAGAGTGTGGAGGGGAAGAGTGGAAGCAGAGAAGTAGATTAAGAAGCTACGGCCATGAAATGGTCCAGAGATGATGGTGGCTTGGACCTGGGTGGTAGCAGTTGAGTGGTGAGAAATGGTCAGATTTTGGATAAATTTTGCAGGTAGAGCCAATTATACTTCCTGATGAGTTAGATGTGCAACACGAGAGAATCATGCCTATAACATTTTTGGCACAAGCATTAGGAAGAACTGAGTTGCCTTAACAGAGATAGGGAAACAGAGGAGCAAGCTTGGCAGAAAAGAGATTGTAAGTTCTGTTTTGGACATGTTAAGTTTGTTGTCTATTAGAAAAATATGTGCATATATATGTATATATACCCACATATATTATTCTATACATACTTTTAAACATTATTCTAAACATACTTCTCTATGACTTGCTTTTGTTCTTGTGGACATTTTTTCCATATCAGGACATACAGATCATCTCATGGGATATTTTGTATGGACTCAATTTTGGTCTTTATTATAGTGTTATAGGCAGAATTCTAAAGATATGGCCTCTAAGACTCACACCTGCCCACCCTTTACTTTGTACAAATCTGGTATAATCCCCTCCCCTCGGGTGTGGGCAGGACTTGTGAATGTGATAGGACTGTCACTTCTTTGATTAGGTTATGTTATAAGGCTGTGATGGGACAGCCTCTCGTGTGTCACTCCTGACATTATGTAAGCCTCTGTGAGAGCCAACTGAAGTTTCTCCCTTTGGCTTTGAAGAAGTAAGCTGCCAAGTTGTGAGAGGGTCATATGGCTAGTAGTACCTGAGGGCAGTCTCTAGGAGCTAAGAGAGACTTTTGGCCAGCAGTCAGTAAGAAAATGGGAAGCTCAGTCTGTAACTGCAAGGAACTCAGTTCTGCCGACAACCTGAATGGGTTTTGAAAAGAATGCCAGGACCAAATGAGAACGCCACGGGGCCACCTCCTTGGTTTAGGCCTTGTGAGACCCTAGGCATCATGCCAGACTTCTGACCTACAGAAGATAATAAACAGGTGTTTGCCTTAAGCTGCTGAATTTATAGTGATTTGTTACACAGCAACAGAAAATTAATATACATGATATTCCTGTCCGTGTCTTTAGGAGCCAAGCATGAATACCCCTACCACGGAGCAAATGACTGATTAGACTACAAAACTCACTAGCATGATAACCCATGAATGTGAGTGTTTCTTGAGCCACTATGAATAAATATAATGAGTTACATTTAGTCAGTCTTTTCTGTCTTGGCTCCTTTTTGAGGACTGCAGAATCTTGTAAGAGAATTAGCATACAGTGATCTTCATAAGGCTGCAGAATGTAAACCTCAGAAATTTGGTTCTGGCTTTGTGACTATCTTATATAACCACTCTGTCATAATTTTCCACCCATAAACCAAGGAGTTTGGCCTTAAAACTATGCATGCTATCAAGCCCAGCAGGTACCTCTCTAGGAGTCAAACAGGCAGACAGAAGGCAAGTAATCACTGTGCCTCACTGCTAAGTCATTCTGTTCACCACAAGGAGGGAACACCATTAAATATTTAAAACAATCACAAAGAGAACACACAGCAGGTAAACAACTATGATTACTTGCCCCGTAGCCCTCACAGCAAGTGCCTGGGATGAGGTTTACATCACATTAAAGACACCCCTTTGTAGCTTCTATCAAAAGGAAGACCAAGGGTTTCACAACTGAGATTTCAAAATAAGGATCGTTCTCTTGCTGCATATCTTTGGGCAGAGTTTCTGAGGACTTACCAGAAGTTACCACAAGGTAGGAAAGACACAGAAATGAGAAATGCAGTTTCCACTTCGTATAGCCAAAGCAAATGTTGATGGAATAAATTCTCTCTTATTAGGCACTGGCTTTTAGCCTTATGATTTAAGGACTGGTGGGCTGCTTGGGCCTGGGCAGTATAGCCAGCCCCTAAAATCCGATCATACCTAAATGTGCTTGGGTAACCTGGCCCCTGGATGACTGGCCAGCCACTCTCGTGAAGAGCCAGGGCAGCATATTGCTGGTCTCCGCAGGGGAGGATATGGTGAACATCTCCCCAGAGCCGCCCAAGGCCATAGGACATGCATCCAGCCTTATTCACCTTTGTAGGTAACACCTGCTATTGTTTCTCCTCTGACCAGACAGGAAAAGACCTGGCTTTCTTGAAGACCTACAAGTTATCAGATTATTGCCACCATCCCTTTTTTGCTGTCAACAGTCACCCTTTATTCCTCTCTTTGGCTAGAGACTTTCCTCTTCTTTCCTCATGTGTCTCTGGAGGAAAAGAACATTGACATTGGCTTGTCCATGATCAAGGTCTGCTGGTCTGCAGTTCTGTGTAAAGACCTCCTCATTTAGAGAAAAGGACCTGCTTCTAGCAATCCTTCAAGAACCGAAAAACTAGTCCTCAACCAGACTAAAATCTTCACCTGACATTTATATATTTATAGGACTGCACGATTTACAAAAGAGTTATATAGAATTTTACTCGTTACATTATGTATGCAAGTAGTATGCCCAAGACTACCCAGCTGGTGAGTAGGGCAGCTGGGACAAAAAGATAGGTCTGCCGTACATAAATTCCTACACCAGTGTAGACAGAGGAATGACAGAGTGGTGACTGTTTTCCAGGCAGCCCCTGAGCAGCTGGTCCCCGTGAGAGGCCACTCAGGGAGAGAGAACTGAATTAGGAATCAGAAAGCCCATAGTCTGTTCTGTGCCCTGTCTTGAGGAAGCTGTGTGGCCTTAGGCAAGTCACTTCAGCTCTCTGAGCCTCTGTTTCCTCACCTGTAAATGAAAGAAATCTCTAATATTTCTATTAACTGAAAGTGATATATCTACAGTATGAAATCCCAGAATAAGGCCAATCCACTTTGGGGGGGCTCTATCCCAGGTCCCTGCTGTCTAATGAATTGGTGTCCTTCTTCATGTTCAGTGAAGAGAATTCAAACTGCCAGAATTAGTCACTGAGCCATTGAGAAATTTAGGATAGATGCCAGTGCTCAGGATATAGAGTTATGTTGAGAAAATCTATATGAAAAAATAGGAAATGCTTTGAAAAGAATTCCCCATGAAACCTCCCTGCAAATTATCATTTTTGTTAACCAGCCTCAAATTATTCAGGGAACTTAGTGAATGTAGAGAACAAAAAAGCACATAGTTTTCCCAGTGGAGATACCTATTGGAGATAATCCATTAATCCTAGATTAAAAAAAATGATTTCCTTATATTCTATCACTGATAAACAACTACTTAGTTATGATTACTGGGAGAAATTATGGACCCATATACCAGACTCAAGAAGAGAGGATGTAAACCTTTCCAAGAAGACAGCACAATTCTAAAAGGTACCCTCTGTCTCTAGGATAACTCTAGAATTACCTTTAGTGAAAGGGTGAAGCAATTCCATTTTGTCATTGTATTTTTTTATCTTGAGGGAAATACTTAGTATGTTAATGAAAGATACTATCTGAATTGATTATCTTTATCATATCATCTACACCATCTTATATCAGGCTTGTAAGGAGAAGGTTCAAGCCTCTTAACTTCTTGAGGGAGAGCTCTGTGGCTCAGTCTGGAGTCTGTTTCATTCATTAATTAACATAAGCAGTTGACACCTGTCACTGAGGCAAAATATTCTTGAAAAGGGAGGAAGCCTAAGCAGATAAATAATTTTGTTTTTCCTGGTGTGATACATAACACACACACACTCACACATACACACACACAACATACACACATTTGCAGGACAAATCTATTAACTACCTATATTTAGGCAGAATTCTCTCTCTCTCTCTCACCTCCATCTGTATTGATTAATTCTTTTCCAATTTTTTCCCTCTCAGCATGAGAAGGGGAACATAAAGTAATTTTATATTTCAGTACCACACAAAGAGAACATGTAAAAATCATGGTATATTGCATCTTCAGATTTGCATTTAAAATCTGGTATTAGTTGTGTGGAAGATTGGAAGCATTTTAGGTGGAAGGTCAAGAAATAATGATGGTCTAGGTACTAGGGAAGAAAGTGACTTCACAAAATGGTCACTGCTTAAACTACCACAGTTTACTGTCTTCAGACATCATTGCCTCTAACTACTGGATCAGGGCATGAAATTTTTATGCTCAGTCCCATAGAATTAACTGTTGCATTTTTGCTCAAGAGCCCACAACATTCTTTTTATAGATGAGCGGGCAGGCTGTCTTACTGGAATGGAGCAGTGTGTGGAGGAAGACATAAAATGGCTATATCGCTAATCAGGAAGAGATGTGGTAGGAGTCTGCCTGTAGACATAAGGATATAGGCTATTCAGGCTCACTATATTGTATCAGCAAGAAGTATTCTTGAGACATATACTGTTTTTCATAAGAAAAAAAGTAATGATTGGTCAAGAACTTTTTATTCCCTGTTAAAGGTGAAGATACCTGTAGCCTATGACCCAGCATGTCACTCTCCTAGGTACAGACACTACAAAAACTCTTGCACATGTGCACTTGGAGACATGGACAAGAATGTCTTTGGCAGTTATGCATGTAACAGCAAAACACTGAATCCAAATGTCCATCAACTCTGCAGTGGATAAAGGGACACATTCATACAATGTAATACTTAGAAGCCCTAAAAATAAATGAATGAATTACAAGTGCACATGACTCAGGAATTTATGTTGAATGAACAAGCAAGCCACAGAAGAAGATATACAGTATAATTCAATTTATATAAAGTTCAGAGACATGTGAAATGTAAAATATGTAATAATATGTAAAAAATGTAATAATATATTTGGCAGGGATTCAAACATATGTGATGAAACTATATATAAAAGCAAAGGAATGTTAAATTTAAATTAGGATAGTGTGTGGGAAATAAAGGAGACTGGATTAAGGAAGATCAGTACAAGGATTCAAAGGTAATGATTGTATTCTTTTTCTTAAACTGGGTGGTGGGTGTTTATCATGTTTTGTTACACTTTTGCATATGTCTTATGAACCAACTTTTAAAATGGTGTAAATTTGTTGACTCTTTTTGCTACCCCAGAATTTGACTTTATGGCCCAAAGCTCAGAGCAGAATAATAGCAAGCCATACCAAATTTAGCACTATAATTTGGGGTAGGAATCGACCATCATCTCTTAACCTCTAATCTAATATGTTGACTTTGTAACAATGAATTGGCAATTAATGATTTTTTTCTGCATAGCTAGCCTTTCAGTTTGTTCAGCTGTTACTGATGTTAGTAATAGAATACTGAGAACATTTCTTCATAAAAGTGTGTGTTTAGAGGTCTTTTCTTCAGTATCCTCTCTCTAAAGTCAAGAAGGAAAGAAACATAGCAGAAGGCAAAACTTCATAACATCAATCCTAACCCAATTATAATGATAATGCATATAAATATTGACACCTATAAATCATTTCTGCTCTGTTAGTCACAGAACCAGGGATGATGGTATTCTTCCTTACAGGAGGAGAACTAAAGAAGTTCTGGACTGTGTACTTTCCCAGGGAGGGTATCTCAAAGCTCAGAAATACTGCATCAGAACTGACAAGAGCTAGAGGCTGGTGAGCATTGGGGCAGCTAAGAGAGCACACTGGAGAGACACCCAACTCAGAAAGGGAGTTCATGAAAGGATGTCCAAGATACAGGCATCTCCACTTGATGTTGAAGAATGAATAGAAAATACGTAGAGGATGTAGCCTGGGGAAAGAGAATTCCAGGCAGCCACAGAGATGTGGTAAATTTCACGAATTTAAGCTTTCCATGCAGACATCTGCAAAGATCTGAATGAAGTTATACATTTGACTTGGATTCCAGCCTCCCAACCATTGCTGTGTCCCACCCCAGACATTGGAGACAGCACAGGGCAGGATTCAGAGGCAGAGCTGTGGAGTCTGAGAGACTAGGACTGAATCCTTGTCTGTCTCCAGAGTCGTAGACCAGCTCTCATTTCTGATTAAATGTTCAGTTATTATTACTGATCTAACCTTTGTTCTGAAGCCAGTGTGATCTTTCTAAAGTATAACTCCTGCTTCTCCCCCATATGCAACTCAACTAGTGTTTCCCCATTGCCCAAGATAAATACTCAAACTTCTTAACAGGGCTTTCAAAGCCTTTGGGCGATCTGCCCCCTACTTCCCTCCCCCACCTCATCAACCTGGCCCTCCAGCTACATTAACTCATCTCCATTCCCAGACTCCTCATGCTCTCTCAGCCTTGCCTGGAACACACCACTGTCCTCACTGCAACACTCCTGTTACTCTTCAGACCTTAGCTTTGTAATGTAGTAATTTAATCTTGCAATTTATCGAATACACACCACACACACATATGGGTGCACACACACCCCTAGAGACATTTTATAAATTAATGTAAATTTATCTGGATGCTACTCTATACCACCTTAAAAGTTAGGCTTCTGCCAAGTCAGAATCTATATTAATATATTCTGTACATCAGCACAATGCGCCTACATAATTAACATTAAACAGTAACAGAAGCCAACGTACTCTTTCTTGGGAGCAATCTTATAAAATATGGTAGTTGTACTAACATCTATCGGGAAATAACTATGTTATATACACATTTTTATTATTAACCATTTCATAGTTTAATATAAACTATGTTTAATATAAAATGTGCATGAGTATACTTAATGCATGGGTTTACTTATATGTTTAATACAAAATGCCCCCAATCATAAAAGAGCATCAGACTAGAGGACTAAAGAATGTCTTTAGCAGTTATGTGTGTAACAGTGAAACACTGAATCCAAATTTCCTTCGATACTACAGTGGATAAAAAAAGTGACACTTATTCATACAATGGAATACTTTGCAGCAGTGAAAATAAATGAATGAATTACAAATTCATGTGACTTAGGAACATATATTGAATGGAAAAGCAAGTCACAGAAGAATACATACAGTATAATTCAGTTTATATAAAGTTCGGAGACATGTACAATATAATTGGCAGGGATTCAAACATATGCAATTAAACTATATAGCCATTTTGCCACAAATCAGTGTAGAGAGAGGAAGCTTTCCTGTCAGTCAGCAGTAGGCGATGCTAAAACTCAGATCACAGGGGAAAGATTTAGAAGAATTGCCAGTAAATTCAGGGGTTGCTCTTGAGTTGTATGATGTCCCTTTTTTGCTTCAGCCAGCAAACCATCAACAGGGTAACAACCGAACCTTAAGACTGCAACCAGAGGCCTCCTCTTACCTCAGCATCAAAGCGGGGATCCTGGTAGGCGTCACTGATGTTTACTGGAAGGCCTGTAGAAGCTACCAGCTCAGCAATGCTGTTATTTATCAGCCAGTCGGAGTATGATGATTTCTCCATGCTTTCTTTGAAACTATCAGAACACCAAGGCAGGCAGTAAGAAAAGAGAAAAACATCAGTTTACCTGCAAGCAAACCCTGCAAAAGTACACTCATAGCAGGATTACCTACCCTCATTAAGAAGGGGTAAGTGACCTTAATCACAGAACAATAGTGAGGTAATTATAAGCAGCTACTTTATCATGTAAAATAATCAACTCCATGGGTAGAAATGATAGACCCTCTATGATCCAGAGGATAACTCTAGGTTGTATTTAGGCCCCAAAGCAGGCAGACATAAAGCAGATAACCAGGTAATGACCAAAATTGATGATAGGATGCCAACGCCATGGCATAATCAATTCCACTGACCTTCCCAGCTTGCACCCCCTAACTAAGCAGACCAGATGCTTGATACCAGGGAGAATTAAACCTAAGGATGGAGAAAAATCCGGAAATAAATTGAGAATTTACAAAAGTTTAAGTGTAGCAAAAGAGCACATCTAGACTCAGTGTTAGTGTTTTGTAACTATTGTTGTAGTTTCAGAGTATGTTTCTTAACAAAAACACACTTCCTACTTACAAAATCTTACTGGAAAATCTGTTTTAACTCTACCCTTAACAATAATAATTTAAAATAATCCATATTTGATTTTAACAAGGAATTTTATGTTAAATGATTTTGTGAATTTTCCTTTGTGTCACTTTCACTACTTCACTACAAATGTCAAATTTACAGAAATGCCATAAGAATTAGTAAGATTCCTCACTTCATCCCTCGCTTCCATCATTTCTCCCCCCCATGCCTATTGAGCACTGCCACGAGCTGTGGAAATGCAAACTTGAGCACTGTTCAAATTAACAATATCAAGGAAAATTTTCCGGGAGGATGTTAGATTTGTGGCTTGACCAGTAATAACTGAAATTATGTAAAAGAATGCAAGTATACAGGGCAATGTTTTCCAAACTACCTTCTGTGGAACCCTGGGTTCCTGAAGATGTTAATGAGTGTACTACAGTCAGAATAATACCTCTGTTGACTTTTTAATCTAAGCTGCATTATATGTAATAAAAACACTAAATGCTGTACACAGTCGTTGTTATTATGCAATAATGTGCCTGTGTGGAATTTGTGCCATACTGAGAATGCCAGAAACTGACATGGAGAGGCCACCAGATGTGTGAATGAGAGGGAAGCACAGACATCATTTACCATCATGAATATATCTCATCTGTAACGACTGCTGGTCTGCGTCTGATAAATTCAACATATATTTGTGAGGTTATTCAGCCCTTATTGCATATTAAACGTTACTGGTACATAAACGTATTCCCTATGGATCTCTGGCTGAAGATGGAAGTGTTAATAAAAAGCAGAGTCTTGAATTTCTCAGATGATGGCTAAGTCAAAGAAGGAAAAAGACTGAGGACTTCAAAGAGAAGATGAAGCCTTTATTTTCTCAAACAAACAAAGGAACAACAAAAAAGTCCACGTTTTATTTTCTCTTTGCTGTATTCTACCTGTGAGAAGTGAAATTTTACATTGTGCTGTAATGAAAGCAAAATACAGGAAGAAACATAACAGCGCTCCTGATATGAGGTTCCAACTTAATGAAGTCACTTGTCAGCTTATAAAATCATTCAATGCTGATGATTTCTTGCAGTGATTAATCAAGCTATTGATTCATTCTGCGCTGCCTGTGTACCACAGGTTTTGTCTACATCTCTTCTGTGATGAAACAATGTGGAAAATGCTGACCTGGTGTGTGGTGGGAAGAAGAGCTGTGCAGGACCCTGGGGACGAGCCAGGGAGGGAACCTGCGAAAGAAACGCTGGGGTGGGGGAGGCTGAGGAGGGGTAACCAAGAACTAAGGAAGGAAGCAGCTTTATCAACAAGTGTCAAAAACCTTTAAGTGGGTCTCAGGATGGGCAAGAGTTCAGCAAGGAGAGATTGGAAGGGTGAGGAAGAAGGCACCCATGGAGGAGGAAAGAGCAGGAACAAAGGACATGAAGCAGCAGAGTACAAGGGTGTGTTCTTGGAACATGGATTAATCGCCTTGGAGCACGGGACGCATACTGTGGGGAATAAGACTGAACAGGAGGTCAGAGCCCAAAGGTGGAGGCTTTGACCAAGGAGCTGAGACCTACGTTATAGGCAATGGGGAGTGATGTAAGAGTATTGAGCAGGGAAGTGACAGGACTTGAGCTGTGACCTTAGGAAACTTAATCCAGGGAGAATGAGCACGAACAACTGGCTAAGAGAGGCTGAAGGTGGGGAGAGGTCCTGGCAGACCAGTTAAGTTGTGCAGTGGGAGGTGACGATGCTGGCCACTCAGGAGGTACTGCAGACGATTCCACAGGGCTTGGTGGACAGGCAGCAATGGCTTACATTTTGCTGCTGTATGCCTGTGGCACTATTGGCAGAAGGGAGTTGTTTAGAGGATTGGGGAGATGGAAGAAGATAACAGACATTCTGTGAGCCTGGAACACGTTATTCATTGTTGAAAATCCAGGACCAGAGCCCATATCAAGTCTTCAGGACTGAAAATACTGATACAGAGTTGGGGCTATCTTCAGGGAAGATAGGGAATGAAGATAGGGAAGATAGGGAATGGATGAGATCACTCAGGGAGAGAATATATAGGTAAATCTGTAGGGGAAGGAAGAAGAAAGGCAGTAATAAAGAGGAGAAAGAAAAAAGGGAAAACAAATTAATCATCACCCACGGTGAGCAAAGGGAAGTTGGATGCTTACCTAACTAGTTTGTTTTGTCCTCACCTAAATCCTATGAGTACAATTCTCTACATTTTACAGATCAGAAAACTGAGGCTCAGAGATGCTAAATGACTTTCCCAAGTGGAAATAGGATTTTCAGCTAAAGTGTGACTCCAAAGTGTGACTCCACTTCTGTTTACCCTGTTGCCTCTCTGGGAAGGAGTCGATGGGTAGGAATAGAGCAAGAAGAGTAGGTTTTCACTAAAAAGAAGGGAGGCCAGTCAACATTACAGAGGGTTTCAGGGAGAGGCTGCAGGTAACAAACACTTCAGCCTCAGGCTGCAGTCAAGGAAGAAGGAGGACAAAACACTGGATTTGACAATCCAGAGCTTTAGGTCCCTACTTACAGAATCCTCAAAGATGATGATGGAAACACTTACTGAGCAGGGGCTCCTGAAAGACTCCTTCTAGATCTAGAGCTGCTCAGAATCTGGCTTAGTGCAGGCTGCACATGTACTGAAATCACTCCAAACTGTAGACAATGCAAAAGCATCAGCCCTGGGCTACAGGCACTGCTGAGGTGGCTTCTAGAAAGTACAAGCTATGGTCTCTGCCCTCGGGAGCTTGCCACCTAGTCCGGGAGGTGAGAAATAAACACGCTGACATTAAACAACGCACGACTCAAATACCCAGTTCAAATTTCAAATAAAAAATTTGTCACATGGCTGTGTTGGCTAGTTGCCAAGCCAATTGTGCCAATCATGAATGAGGAAGAAGTATAGGGAGGGAGAAACAACTGCAGGTGGGGCTAAGGCTTCAGGTGAGGCTAAGGCTTCAGAGAGGAGATGAGATTTGAACTGACCTAAAGCTGCAACAGTGCAAACAGATTTTCTGAAAACCACCCCTCCATTTCCCTCAGTTTAATCTTGCCTAGGTACATAAATTAAGGCCCAGGGGGACAGGATGGTTAGAGAGACAGCAAGGTTGATTTGTCAGTCTAAGTATTTATATCACATTCTGGCCTTTGTACCATTCAACCTTCCATGATTCTGGAATGCAGAATCATGACACTGAGTTAGAGCTTTCAAAACCTTGATCCTTTTCTTTAAAAAAAAAAAAAAAGGTAATTTTGTTTTATGATTAAGACTATGGGTTTCAGAGTCAGACACACTGACTTACATGACTCTCTTGCCACTTCCAAGCAAAGTACTCTCAGACAAGTTACTTACATTTCATCTGTAAAATGGGTATAATACTACTACTTAGTTATTGTGCAGATTAAGGTAATAATTTATGAAAGTACTTATCATATTATCTAGCCCATAGCAAACATTTTTTTTAAGTATCAACTTTTTAACAACTTCTAAAGTAAATTCTGCATGTGACAGTACCCCTTTGGACATTTCAGCAATGTGGTGTTGTGGGTTTAATCACAAAGGAAAAGGCCCAAATTATTTCTACTTCTTGAGGGACACATCTAGCTTAAAGGATCAGTTCTTTCATAAAGGTCCTATAGGTCAACTCCTCCTGATTTACGAGGGCCCTTTTATTCTGTGTGGTTTACTCCCTTTGACTGACTGCTGTTGGAATAGAACATGGTAAGATCATGGACATAGCTATGTATATTATGCAGGTTCTGCCCTGTACAGGGGTGCCCTGTCAAAGGAATGAATGGGGCTGAAATCTAGCCTAGTTGCGCACATTGGTTTAGAGCTGCATCCATCTAGAGGGAGTACCTTTTTCCTATCTCACAGAGACGCTGTAAGGGCTGAAAATGGCTCTGCTTCAATCTCTTCTTCAACACACATGACAAATGGACATCAATATCAAACTGAATGCCTTTAGTGACAGGGAACTCATTACCTACAAAAATATTCCATGCCATTTTGTGGCAGCTCAATCTACTTTCCAATAATCACCATCTTTTGCTCCCAGTCCCATGGTTTGCAGCCACAGAGCATGGCTCTAATTAACTGACAGCCCTTGAAATATTCGACAATAATTAACATGTTCCCTATAATCCTCCACCTGAGATCATTCTTTTTAACTTATCTCCAATTCCTTCAGCTACTCCCTTTGTGGCATAGCTTCCTTATTCTCATCCTCCCAGTCCTAGATGCGTCCGAGATGGTTAATAGCCCTCTTGCGTATGAAAGCCAGTCCGGAACAGTCTTGGCCGTGGGGTCTGAGCAGCATAGAGGTGGGATGACCACCTCCTTCATTCTGGATCCTGTTCCCACCAATGAGGCTCAGGATTAATAGTTCCTAATAGCTCTTTTTTAAAAATAGGGTTTTTTGTTTGTTTGTTTTTTGCGGTACGCGGGCCTCTCACTGCTGTGGCCTCTCCCATTGCAGAGCACCGGACGCGCAGGCTCAGTGGCCATGGCTCATGGGCCCAGCCACTCCGCAGCACATGGGATCCTCCTGGACTAGGGCACGAACCCGCGTCCCCTGCATCGGCAGGCGGACCCCCAACCACTGCGTCACCAGGGAAGCCCTTAAATAGGTTTTTGAAAGCTTAAATTAATATCCCAAATTGAATTAACCAATTTTCTAGAGCCCCCAAAATATGACCAGAGATATCAAAGGTCAATAAATTCAACACTAAGGTTTTCAATTTGAGCCATAATCAACCTAGGGAGAGTCACTGCAGTTTGGAAACACATCAATAATTTGATTACTCCACAGCCTGTGAGTGCAGATGAGATCATGTCAGCTCAGTGGATCTTAGCTGCCATGTGCATGACTGCAAAATGACCAGTTAGGTTATTTTAACTGTTTAAAAAGTAGACCTCCTTAAGATCAAGATTAGTTTAAAATAACAAGCATATTGTAAAGTAATCCTTCAGCTTGTATTTTACTAGAACCAGGTGCATATGAAGATGTGGGTTTTTAAGTGAGTTTCCTGTAAAGAGCTACAGTTTGATTCCTTTTCCTCAGTGGTATCTTGCTTCCAAGTGTGAGACTCATACTGACTTCAAAGAGAATTTCATGAGCTTAAATATATTGACTGTGGAGGGATAAAAGAGAATTGCCCTATTACAGAAAACACATAGTTCCTGAAATGTGGCTGTCCCTGAAATAAGGGCCAGTGAGATAGATATAAACCTCGGGTCGACAAGGTGCAGAGCAGCATAGGAGAGAAATCGATACAAGTAAAACAAAACTAGACAAAATAAAATACCCCGGGGAGCAGGAACTTTGCCATCTTCAATTGTCTGAAAAACCTACCTTAGCTAAAGGTTCAAACACAGAAAATTGTATGAAAATAAACTTAAGACTATTTTTTAGAATTCTCAAAACAAGTCTCTAAATTAGAAGACAAAATATCTGAAGAAAATAATATTAATCATTAGACTGTGTCTGTATTGACGGTTTTGTTCTCAACACTAGAGTTCACTCTAGTTTTCACTAGGGACTCCCAAGACTTCACTTTTTCAAGAATAACCATTGGTTGGGCCCCTACAAAATGCTGGAAAGTAGTGGGTGAATCTTGCATGAAGCAATTAAAAAGGGTCTTTTCCTTTTTGCTGAAAGGAGTTGGTCAGCTCAGTCCTGACCATCCTTATATATATGTATATACGTACAGAAAGAGGTATAGACAGGAGCAAAAGGGGCCCCACCTTCAGGGAGCTCACAAACAATGACAATGGATTGTGACGTCCTAAGGAAGGATGTACAAGACATTACGGCAATGGAGAGAAGCGCCAGTTCTGTTTGGGCTGGGAATGGTATTTGGGAACTACTTCGCAAAGGAAGTTGGTATAAGCTGATCTTTGTAGGATAAGAATGAACTCATCTGGCAGAGGAAGAAGGTAAAAACAATTCAGACAAAACCACAGCAAGCAGACTTCCGGGAAGATGGCGGAAGAGTAAGACGTGGAGATCACCTTCCTCTCCACAGATACACCAGAAATACATCTACGCGTGGAACAACTCCTACGGAGCACCTACTGAACGCTGGCAGAAGACCTCAGACCTCCCAAAAGGCAAGGAACCCCCCACGTACCTGGTTAGGGCAAAAGAAAAAACTAAACAGAGACAAAAGGATAGGGACGGGTCCTGCACCAGCGGAAGAGAGCTGTGAAGGAGGAAAAGTGTCCACACACTAGGAAGCCCCTTCGCGGGTGGAGACTTCGGGAGGCGGAGTGGGGGAGCTTGGGAGCCGCGGAGGAGAGCACAGCAACAGGGGTGCGGAGGGCAAAGCGGACAGATTCCAGCGCAGAGGATCGGGCCGACCGGCACTCACCAGCCGAGAGGCTTGTCTGCTCGCCCGCCGGGGCGGGCGGGACTGGGAGCTGAGGCTCCGGCTTTTGTCGGAGCGCCTGGAGAGGACTGGGGTTGGCGGCGTGAACACAGCCTGCAGGGCGTTGGTGCGCCGCGGCTGGCCAGGAGAGAGTCCGGGGAGGGGTCTGGACCTGCCGAAGAGGCAAGAGACGTTTACGTCCCTCTTTGTTTCCTGGTGCACGAGGAGAGGGGATTAAGAACGCTGCTTGAGAGAGCTCCAGGGACGGGCGCGAGCCGCGGCTAAGAGTGCGGAGCCCAGAGACGGACATGGGACGCTAAGGCCGCTGCTGCCGCCGCCAGGAGGCCTGTGTGCGAACACAGGTCACTAGCCACACGCCCTTCCGGGGAGCCTGTGCAGCCCGCCACTGCCAGGGTCCCGGGATCCAGGGACGGCTCCCCGGGAGAGCGCACGGCGCGCCTCAGGCTGCAGCGTCACGCCGGCCTCTGCCGCTGCAGGCCCGCCCCGCACTCCGTGACCCTCCCTACCCCCCGGCCTGGGTGAGCCAGAGCCTCCGAATCAGCGGCTCCTTTAACCCCGTCCTGTCTGAGCAAAGAACAGACGCCCTCCGGCGACCGACACGCACAGGCGGGGCCAAATCCAAAGCTGAGCCCCTGGGAACTGTGAGAACAAAGAAGAGAAAGGGAAATCTCTCCCAGCAGCCTCAGAAGCAGCGGATTAAAGCTCTACAATCAACTTGATATACCCTGCATCTGTGGAATACCTGAATAGACAACGAATCATCCCAAATTAAGGAGCCCTGTGGATGAAAGGCTCTTGGTGCTGCAGCCAGGACTCAGTGCTGTGCCTCTGAGGTGGGAGAGCCAACTTCAGGACACTGGTCCACAAGAGGCCTCCCAGCTGCACATAATATCAAACAGCAAAAATCTCCGAGAGATCTCCATCTCAACGCCAGCACCCAGCTTCACTCAACGACCAGCAAGCTACAGTGCTGGACATCCTATGCCAAACAACTAGCAAGACAGGAACACAACCCCACCCATTAGCAGAGAGGCTGCCCAAAATCATAATAAGTCTACAGACACCCCAAAACACACCACCAGACGTGGACCTGCCCACCAGAAAGACAAGATCCAGCCTCATACACCAGAACACAGGCACTAGTACCCTCCACCAGGAAGCCTACACAACGCACTGAACCAACCTTAGCCACTGGGGACAGACACAAAAAACAACAGGAACTACGAACCTTCAGCCTGCAAAAAAAAAAAAAGGAGACCCCAAACACAGTAAGATAAGCAAAATGAAAAGACAGAAAAACTCACAGCAGATGAAGGAGCAAGATACAAACCCACCAGACCTAACAAATGAAGAGGAAATAGGCAGTCTACCTGAAAAAGAATTCAGAATAATGATAGTAAGGTTGATCCGAAATCTTGGAGATAGAATGGACGATAGAATGGACAAATTGCAAGAATCAGTTAACAAGGACCTAGAAGAACTAAAGATGAAACAAGCAACGATGAACAACACAATAAATGAAATTAAAAGTACTCTAGATGGGATCAATAGCAGAATAACTGAGGCAGAAGAACGGATAAGTGACCTGGAAGATAAAATAGTGGAAATAACTACTGCAGAGCAGAATAAAGAAAAAAGAATGAAAAGAACTGAGGACAGTCTCAGAGACCTCTGGGACAACATTAAACGCACCAACATTCGAATTATAGGGGTTCCAGAAGAAGAAGAGAAAAAGAAAGGGACTGAGAAAATATTTGAAGAGATTATAGTTGAAAACTTCCCTAATATGGGAAAGGAAATAGTTAATCAAGTCCAGGAAGCACAGAGAGTCCCATACAGGATAAATCCAAGGAGAAATACGCCAAGACACATATTAATCAAACTGTCAAAATTAAATACAAAGAAAACATATTAAAAGCAGCAAGGGAAAAACAACAAATAACACACAAGGGAATCCCCATAAGGTTAACAGCTGATCTTTCAGCAGAAACTCTGCAAGCCAGAAGGGAGTGGCAGGACATATTGAAAGTGTTGAAGGAGAAAAACCTGCAACCAAGATTACTCTACCCAGCAAGGATCTCATTCAGATTTGATGGAGAAATTAAAACCTTTACAGACAAGCAAAAGCTGAGAGAGTTCAGCACCACCAAACCAGCTCTACAACAACTGCTAAAGGAACTTCTCTAGGCAAGAAACACAAAAGAAGGAAAGGACCTACAATAACGAACCCAAAACAATTAAGAAAATGGGAATAGGAACACACATATCGATAATTACCTTAAATGTAAATGGACTAAATGCTCCCACCAAAAGACACAGATTGGCTGAATGGATACAAAAACAAGACCCATATATTTGCTGTCTACAAGAGACCCACTTCAGACCTAGAGACACATACAGACTGAAAGTAAGGGGATGGAAAAAGGTATTTCATGCAAATGGAAACCAAAAGAAAGCTGGAGTAGCAATTCTCATATCAGACAAAATAGACTTTAAAACAAAGACTATTAGAAGAGACAAAGAAGGACACTACATAATGATCAAGGGATCGATCCAAGAGGAAGATATAACAATTGTAAATATTTATGCACCCAACATAGGTGCACCTCAATACATAAGGCAAATACTGACAACCATAAAAGGGGAAATCGACAGTAACACATTCATAGTAGGGGACTTTAACACCCCACTTTCACCAATGGACAGATCATCCAAAATGAAAATAAATAAGGAAACACAAGCTTTAAATGATACATTAAATGAGATGGAGTTAATTGATATTTATAGGACATTCCATCCAAAAACAACAGAATACACATTTTTCTCAAGTGCTCATGGAACATTCTCCAGGATAGATCATATCTTGGGTCACAAATCAAGCCTTGGTAAATTTAAGAAAATTGAAATTGTATCAAGTATCTTTTCTGACCACAACGCCATGAGACTAGATATCAATTACAGTAAAAGATCTGTAAAAAATACAAACACATGGAGGCTAAACAATACACTACTTAATAATGAAGTGATCACTGAAGAAATCAAAGAGGAAATCAAAAAATACCTAGAGAAAATGACAATGGAGACACAACGACCCAAAACCTGTGGGATGCAGCAAAAGCAGTTCTAAGGGGGAAGTTTATAGCAATACAAGCCCACCTTAAGAAGCAGGAAACATCTCGAATAAACAACCTAACCTTGCACCTCAAGCAATTAGAGAAAGAAGAACAAAAAAACCCCAAAGCTAGAAGAAGGAAAGAAATCATAAAAATCAGATCAGAAATAAATGAAAAAGAAATGAAGGAAACAATAGCAAAGATCAATAAAACTAAAAGCTGGTTCTTTGAGAAGATAAACAAAATAGATAAACCACTAGCCAGACTCATCAAGAAAAAAAGGGAGAAGACTCAAATCAATAGAATTAGAAATGAAAAAGGAGAGGTAACAACTGACACTGCAGAAATAAAAGAGATCATGAGAGATTACTACAAGCAGCTCTAGGCCAATAAAATGGACAATCTGGAAGAAATGGACAAATTCTTAGAAATGCACAACCTGCCAAGACTGAATCAGGAAGAAATAGAAAATATGAACAGACCAATCACAAGCACTGAAATTGAAACTGTGATTAAAAATCTTCCAACAAACAAAAGCCCAGGACCAGATGGCTTCACAGGCGAATTCTATCAAACATTTAGAGAAGAGCTAACACCTATCCTTCTCAAACTCTTCCAAAATATAGCAGAGGGAGGAACACTCCCAAACTCCTTCTACGAGGCCACCATCACCTTGATACCAAAACCAGACAAGGATGTCACAAAGAAAGAAAACTACAGGCCAATATCACTGATGAACATAGATGCAAAAATCCTCAACAAAATACTAGCAAACAGAATCCAACAGCACATTAAAAGGATCATACACCATGATCAAGTGGGGTTTATTCCAGGAATGCAAGGATTCTTCAATATACGCAAATCTATCAATGTGATAAACCATATTAACAAACTGAAGGAGAAAAACCATATGATCATCTCAATAGATGCAGAGAAAGCTTTTGACAAAATTCAACACCCATTTATGATAAAAACCCTGCAGAAAGTAGGCATAGAGGGAACTTTCCTCAACATAATAAAGGCCATATATGACAAGCCCACAGCAAACATCATCCTCAATGGTGAAAAACTGAAAGCATTTCCACTAAGATCAGGAACAAGACAAGGTTGCCCACTCTCACCACTCTTATTCAACATAGTTTTGGAAGTTTTAGCCACAGCAATCAGAGAAGAAAAGGAAATAAAAGGAATCCAAATCGGAAAAGAAGAAGTAAAGCTGTCACTGTTTGCAGATGACATGATCCTATACATAGAGAACCCTAAAGATGCTACCAGAAAACTACTAGAGCTAATCAATGAATTTGGTAAAGTGGCAGGATACAAAATTAATGCACAGAAATCTCTGGCATTCCTATATACTAATGATGAAAAATCTGAAAGTGAAATCAAGAAAACACTCCCATTTACCATTGCAACAAAAAGAATAAAATATCTAGGAATAAACCTACCTAAGGAGACAAAAGATCTGTATGCAGAAAATTATAAGACACTGATGAAAGAAATTAAAGATGATACAAATAGATGGAGAGATATACCATGTTCTTGGATTGGAAGAATCAACATTGTGAAAATGACTCTACTACCGAAAGCAATCTATAGATTCAATGCAATCCCTATCAAACTACCACTGGCATTTTTCACAGAACTAGAACAAAAAATTTTGCAATTTGTATGGAAACACAAAAGACCCCGAATAGCCAAAGCAATCTTGAGAACGAAAGAAGGAACTGGAGGAATCAGGCTCCCAGACTTCAGACTATACTACAAAGCTACAGTTATCAAGACGGTATGGTACTGGCACAAAAACAGAAAGATAGATCAATGGAACAGGATAGAAAGCCCAGAGATAAACCCACGCACATATGGTCACCTTATCTTTGACAAAGGAGGCAGAAATGTACAGTGGAGAAAGGACAGCCTATTCAATAAGTGGTGCTGGGAAAACTGGACAGCTACATTTAAAAGTATGAAATTAGATCACTCCCTAACACCATACACAAAAATAAGCTCAAAATGGATTAAAGACCTAAATGTAAGGACAGAAACTATCAAACTCTTAGAGGAAAACATAGGCAGAACACTCTATGACATAAATCACAGCAAGGTCCTTTTTGACCCACCTCCTAGAGAAATGGAAATAAAAACAAGAGTAAACAAATGGGACCTAATGAAACTTAAAAGCTTTTGCGCAGCAAAGGAAACCATAAAGAAGACCAAAAGACAACCCTCAGAATGGGAGAAAATATTTGCAAATGAAGCAACTGACAAAGGATTGATCTCCAAAATTTATAAGCAGCTCATGCAGCTTAATAACAAAAAAACAAACAACCCAATCCAAAAATGGGCAGAAGACCTACATAGACATTTCTCCAAAGAAGATATACAGAGTGCCAACAAACACATGAAAGAATGCTCAACATCACTAATCATGAGAGAAATGCAAATCAAAACTACAATGAGATATCATCTCACACCAGTCAGAATGGCCATCATCAAAAAATCTAGAAACAATAAATGCTGGAGAGGGTGTGGAGAAAAGGGAACCCTCTTACACTGTTGGTGGGAATGTAAATTGATACAGCCACTGTGGAGAACAGTATGGAGGTTCCTTAAAAAGCTACAAATAGAACTACCATATGACCCAGCAATCCCACTACTGGGCATATACCCTGAGAAAACCATAATTCAAAAAGAGTCATGTACCAAAATGTTCATTGCAGCTCTATTTACAATAGCCCAGAGATGGAAACAACCTAAGTGTCCATCATCAGATGAATGGATAAAGAAGATGTGGCACATATATACAATGGAATATTACTCAGCCATAAAAAGAGACGAAATTGAGCTATTTGTAATGAGGTGGATAGACCTAGAGTCTGTCATACAGAGTGAAGTAAGTCAGAAAGAGAGAGACAAATACCGTATGCTAACACATATATATGGAATCTAAGAAAAAAAAATGTCATGAAAAACCTAGGGGTGAAACAGGAATAAAGACACAGACTTACTAGAGAATGGACTTGAGGCTATGGGGAGGGGGAAGGGTAAACGGTGACAAAGCGATAAAGAGGCATGGACATATATACACTACCAAACGTAAGGTAGATAGATAGTGGGAAGCAGCCGCATAGCACAGGGAGATCAGCTCGGTGCTTTGTGACCGCCTGGAGGGGTGGGATAAGGAGGGTGGGAGGGAGGGAGACGCAAGCGGGAAGAGATATGGGAACATATGTATATATATAACTGATTCATTTTGTTGTGAAGCTGAAACTAACATACCATTGTAAAGCAATTATACTCCAATAAAGATGTTAAAAAAAAAAAATAAAAGCCAAAAAAAAAAAAAAAAAAAAAAAACCACAGCAAGAGTAAAGCTTTAGAAGTGTGAGGTTTTCTGTGTTGATATGACGAATAGTAGAGCTAAAACTTAGGCTAAATGGTAGCAGTGATGAATAAGGCTAAAACGGAAGAGGCCAACCTGTATATTGTGTGGCTCCATACACAAACACAACCACATTTATACTACTGATGATTCCTGCACGGGTGTCAGGAGCCCACTGAGTCCTGAGTTCCCTACATATGCATCCAAGCCCTTTCTGGACACTTCCTCCTGGTTACCCACAGGCACCTCAAACTTAACATTTTCAAGACTGAACTAATACACTCTCCTTGATGTGCTAACAATCATTAATAAAAACTGTGACCATTAACTAAAAATAGATCATTGGGTAAGGAACAGAAGTTTCAACATAGACACAATCTATTTTCTCATTTTCAGGGAATGATTGATTGTCAATTGACCTCGATAGTGTGAATATTATCCAAGGGGGGTAGGATTCAGAGAGGCGAAGAGTCAGGAACTCCAAGAATTCTTTAGGACAGATATTTCTTTTTCATGCTTTGTAAGCAAAAAATGATTTTTTTATCTACATGCTATGCCTGGTACTATTTTCCATCTTGCTTCATTGACTAGAGGTCAGTCTGAACTTTGGTTCACAAAGATATATTCCCCTCCTTACTTCTTCTTCTCAAGTAAGCCTGCCTATCCCTGGGTCCTTCCTGAAGCTTCAAGCTGTGCAACATTATTTGAAGTTGTCTTTCAATTAGGAGATTAAGGAACTAAGTCAATATCACTGGGACTTAAAGCTAGGACCCCAGCAGGAGAATCTCAAACATCTAAGTCTAGGACATTAATAATTTCCTACTGGCTTCAGTATATCTTTGAAGGTTACCAAATAAGTCCTTTCAGACATAAAAGGTAATGGGAGAGAATGTAGTTAGCAAAGTAGAACCAGCCTGTCAGTTCTTATACTGTGGTGGGAGAGGAAGATGCTCTAATTTCCACACCTTCCTGAATTTTATCATGACCTGGACCTGTTAAATGACTTGCCTTTAAGGTCTTGCCTGAGGACACTTCATCACACGCGTATTTCTCTCATTTCAAGCATTGTGTTATCAGAAATGAAGACGTGGAAACCAAATAATACATTTTCTATACTTCATTTCCTCAAGCTGTACAATTAGAGTGATGAAATTTATCCACTAGGAGTTGGTGTCACTTGGGAAGTGTCTTGTGCCTCTCAGATGGGTGTCATATGGCATTACGGTGAGTGGTTGGTGTCTACAATTTAGCACCATGTGGTGACAACTGCTTGGTTTCACAGCTGAGCAAAGCTGGGTTTTTGGGGTTTTGTTTTTGTTTTCTTTGTATCTTGGCCCAACATTTCCTTGCTGTGAAACTACAGATAAAATTTTAACTCTGCCTGTTAGTTTCCATAATAGAAAATAGGGGAAAGATAGCCCATTTTACAGGGCTGTTTTGAGGATACAATAATATAATGTTGAAGAATGCATGACACATAGAAAGTTCTCAATAAGTATCAGTTCCTTGTAGGCCACAGATTTTTCTTTTATGAAAAACACTAGGTGAGACATTGTTCTGTTTAACTGCTTATCTACTGGGCAGGAGAGATGTTACTGTTTTTGGCTGTGGCATTGTTGTCAGATTTTGAAGGAAAAAAATGTGCTATGATAACTAAAGGACAGAGGTAAAATTTATCTTCTAGATGGGTCAAGTAGCCCTCCCCATACTCCTTTTGGGGCTGCTGTGGGCACCTCCACCCATCTGCTCTGGATTGAGGGCATACCTCTCCACAGGTCCTGGGCATATGTCTACACAGTAAAGAAATAAGAGGACTCAATGTGATTAAAATATTAACTAAGGCATGTTAACTGAGAGACCTACAAAAATGAGAGAGCCAAGCATAAAAAACCAACGGTAAGAATTCTGAGTTCCCATGATCCATTACTGTGTGCCCATCAATCTAAGGACAGCTGGACCTACAAAGCTACTTCCTTATGTTTGATCTCAGTACTTATTCATGTGCATTGTTGTTCATGGGATATTTGTATAGCTTTAATC
This sequence comes from Tursiops truncatus, assembly GCF_011762595.2. Lineage (NCBI taxonomy): Eukaryota > Metazoa > Chordata > Mammalia > Artiodactyla > Delphinidae > Tursiops > Tursiops truncatus. The sequence goes on along the minus strand of NC_047040.1, from coordinate 55,130,148 downwards.
TCCTCTGTGACAGTTTTACTAGAGTGACAAGCCCACTGGCCTGAAATACATAGGGGTAATGAGAGGGCTTGTCTTTCATTTGAGTCTTCATGTTCAAAGGTAGAAAAAAGAATTAAATGTATTTAAGAGGTGAAAGTTAGATGCTTGGGAAAAATGTCTACTTGAGTTCCTAAGATTTTGGAAGATACACAACTTTGTTACAAATCGTTCCTATCCTTCCCTTGATGTTTAGTTCTTCATTAATTGAGCATCCGGCAAAACCAGGTTGAGACACATACATTATAGTGCCATGGAGGGTATTTATAAAATAGGGTTATTGGGGATGGGGGCCATATAAGCCTAAAAATATCAAGTGATACTACCCTGCTCAGGTCAGTGTGTAAACACGCCAATTCTAATGAACACTCTTTATATTTTAGGGAAAGGGGCTAGGAATATCTAGGTGACTATGTAACAATGGAGCTTCCTGATAAAGAAGAGGCATTTGGTACCAGAGCTTAGTCTCTGGTACCAATCTGTCTTCCATTAAAACTAATTCAGACCTGCTGAAATACCTCCTTGCGAAACAACCGAAAGGGAGTTGGCCATCGGATCTTTCATTCTTCAATTTAGAACATTAAATAATGGCATAATAAGCTTCAGCAGCCCTGAATTTGCCACAACAGACAGTCAAAAAGAATGTCCTAAGGTTCCTGTTTAAAGGAAGTTACACAACAAAAGAAATCTTATGTTCCAAGATGACTGGTCATGGTGGTGACAGTGCCTGTTTTCATGTTTAATTTTAAAGATTTTCTTCATTTCCTTGAAATCAAATAAGTATCACGTTTCTATTTCTACAAAAAAATCCTGTCATATGCTTCCTAGCAGAGGTACAGTCAAAGAAAGAAGATCCATGAAGAAGAAAGTAAAAGAAAGAAAATGTATTCATGACATACTGTGGAGTATTCTGTCTTACATCAGTGTGTAAGTTTGTCTAACATTCCTATTACTCTAGGTAATAGAGAAATTTAAAGAAGGTAAGAAGACGGACAGACCTTCCAAAACTGGCACAGTAAAGCCCACTAAAAATCTGTTCCTCCATAAAAGCATGAGAATACTAGCAAAAATGTCAAAAATCAACTTTTTGAAAACCCTGGAAATTAAAGAGAGGCTTACAAAAATCCAAGAGTGTTTATTCAAGAAAAAACAGTTCAATTCTGTAAGGGCAGTATGTTGTGTGGATCTTTAACTGACCTTATGTCACTCCCTCTCCCTAGCTCTGGGGTAGTGGTGAAAACCAACAGATTCATAACCATGCTAGCTGTGAAAACTAGCAGGCAAGCAGCCACTGGCAGAAGAAGAATGGTTTGGAGCCCTCCAAAATCCTATCCCCACGAAATGTCATTATTTGACATGTTTGGCAGTTCACGGAAACCTCCACTCATAGAGCTTTCTTTATTTAACTGACTTGGAGCTTGCTCACTAAGAACAGCCTTATCCCAGGTATCTGTGGAAAAAAAAACACAAAACAGCAGCAACTGTTTAACATCACAACGCCTTAGGCAGGAAAACAGTTACAGCTAACAAGAAACTGACCAGAAAACTTAAAAGAAGAAGTGCAGGAATAAGATATTTCCTGGCGAGGTTGAAAAGTTCTGACATATTCCTGGAAATCTAGAGTTGTATTTATGCCCAGGAAGACCTGAGAAGGGCCCTAATCTCCCACCTCTGGTTGACCGTAAAAGTTCTACGAAAGCAGAAAGTAAAAGACTAAGTAAACTTCCTGTCAGAGAATTGAAAGTATGACCCACGTGAACAGATTTCCCCATCAGCAAGGATGGAAGATTACGCTCTTTTTAGTCAAGTTTTTTGTTGTGTGTTTTTAAGAAAATCTCGTCCAGTCACTATCCTGGCAAACTAACTAAACTATGCAGAGAATTCAGTTGCCACACACAACAAAGATAGTTCATGGAAAGTCATGAAACAACAAACAGGCAGAAACAACAACGAGAAACAAATAGAAAAGAAACAACCACAAACTTGGATGGAGTGGGTAAGGAGTAGGATTTTATTTCCAGAGTTTCCACATTATATTATTTAAATTATTCAGGTTTAAACCAAAACAGAGAGAGAGAGACAGAGGGAGAGAGAGAAGAACAAAGAAAGTAGGAAACTATACAGGAAAAAAGCAGATGACTGTCTCCAAGTACGCCCAGATGTTGGACTTACTAGACAAAGACTTTAAATAGCCAATATAAATATGTTCAAAATACTAAAGGGAACCATAACCGTTCCCTCCAAAAAACTAAGGCGAAGATGATAAACAATGTCTCACCAAAATATAGAATACAATAAAGTGATGGAAATTATAAAAAAGAACCAAATAGAAATTCTGGAATAAAAAAGAATAATAACTAAAGAAAAATCACTAAGAGGGCTCAACAGCAGTTTTCAGAAGCCAGAAGCCAGAATCATGACTTGCAAATAGGTTAACTGAAGATCAGAGACTATCTGTATTAGGAACAAAAAATGAAGGAAAACAGATATTCTCAGAGAAAGTGAGACATATTAAGCATATAAACATATCCATAATGGGAGTCTCAGAAAGAGAGGAGACAAAGAAAAGGAGCAGAAAGAATATTTGAAGAAATATGTAGAAAACTTCACATATTTGATTAAAATAAACATTAATCTATACATTCAAAAAGCTCAACAAATCCAAGTACCAAAACTCAAAGTGATCCAACACCTAGACACATCATTAACAAACTGTTGAAAGACAGTGACAAGGAGAGAAGCTTTGAAACAGCAAGAGACGTGACTCATCACATACAAATGTCCTCAGTAAGATCAATAGCTCCATGATCAGAAACATGGAAAGCCAGAAGGCAGTTGAATGACATATTCAAAGTGATCAAAGAAAAAGACGTCAACCAAGAACGATAGGATCCAGCAAAATTACACTTCAAAAATAAAGGAGAGGTTAAGACATTCTCAGATAAACAAAAACTGAGAAAAATTCATGCCAGTAGACTTGCCCTATGAGAAATACTAAAGATAGTCCTTCAGGCTGAAATAAAGGACACTAGAGAGTAATCTGAATCCACATGAAGAAATGCAGAGCAGCTGATAAAGCTTACCCTATAATAAATACAGAAGACAGTATAAATGTATTTTTCGTTGACAATCCGTTTTTCTCTCCTATCTCACTTATGGCATAATGAAACAACTTTAAAACTTCATTAAAAGGTTATAATGTAAAAAAATATACTTTTTAAGACATAATAACACAAATGGAGGGAGAACCTATATAGGAGCAAAAGTTTGTGTACTATAGAAAATAAATTAGTATTATCCAAATTAGATTGTTATAAGTTAAGACGTTAATTGTAATCCCCAGGGCAATGACTAAGAAAAGCATTGAAAAAAAGATAGTAAAAGAAATGGCAAGATAATTTAAATGGCACATTGAAAAGTATCTGTTTTACCAAAAAAGAAGGCAGAACTGGAGAAATAGAGGGACAAAAGACATGACATAGAGAAAAACAAATAAGAAAAAAGGTAGATGTAAATCCTACTTTATGAGTAATTACTTTAAGTATAAATGAATTAAACTCTGCAAACAAAAGGCGAGATTAGGCTTCCTGGTGCCACAGGGTTGAGAGTCTGCCTGCCAATGCAGGGCACACGGGTCGAGCCCTGGTCTGGGAAATTCCGCATGCCCCTGAGCGGCTTGCCCGGAGCCACAAACTGGAGCCCGGTTTGGAGCTGTTGCTCCGCAGCGGAGAATTAGTGAGAATCTGGGCTTCCTTGAGCTGCGGGCTTGAGAGGCCAGCGATTAGTGAGAGGCCCGCGCACCGTGATGAGGGTGGTCCCCACTTGCGCAACTATGGAAAGCCATCGCACAGAAATGAAGAGCCAACACAGCCATAAAAAAAAAAAAAAGGCAGAGATTAGTGAAACAGATAAAACTAACATGATCCAACTATATGCTGTCTACAAGAGACACACTTTAGGTTCAAAGACACAAACAGGTTAAAAGCATAAAGATAGAGGGCAGACAGCAGAAGCAAGAAGAACTACAATCCTGCAGCTGTGGAACAAAAAACCACATTCACAGAAAGACAGACAAGATGAAAAGGCAGAGGGCTATGTACCAGATGAAGGAACAAGATAAAACCCCAGAAAAACAACTAAAGAAGTGGAAATAGGCAACCTTCAGGAAAAACAATCAGAATGATGATAGTGAAGATGAATCAGGACTCTGAAAAGAAGAAGGGAGGAAGAAGGAGAAGATGCAAGAAATGTTTAACAAAGATTAGAAGAATTAAAGAACAAACAAATAGAGATGAACAATACAATAACTGAAATGAAAACTACACTACAAGGAATCCAATAGCAGAATAACTGAAGCAGAAGAACAGATAAGTGACCTGGAAGACAGAATGGTGGAATTCACTGCTGTGGAACAGAATAAAGAAAAAAGAATGAAAAGAAATGAAGACAGCCTAAGAGACCTCTGGGGACAACATTACACACAACACCAACATTCGCATTTAGGGGTCCCAGAAGGAGAAGAGAGAGAGAAAGGACAGAGAAATATCTGAAGAGGACTGTAGTCGAAAACTTCCCTAACATGGGAAAGGATATAGCCACCCATTTCCAGGAAACATAGAGAGTCCCATACAGGATAAACCAAGGAGAAACACACAAGACACATAGTAATCAAATTGGCAAAAATTAAAGACCAAGAAAAATTATTAAAAGAGCAAGGGAAAAATGATAAATAACATACAAGGGAACTCCCAGAAGGTTAACAGCTGACATTTCTCAGCAGAAACTCTACAAGCCAGAAGGCAGTGGCATGATATACTAAAGTGATGACAGGGAAGAACCTGCAACCAGATTACTCTACCCAGCCAAGGATCTCATTCAGATTTGATGGAGAAATAAAACCTTTACAGACAAGCAAAAGCTGAGAGAGTTTCAGCACCACCAAACCAGCTCTACAGCAAATGCTAAAGGAACTTCTCTAAGTCGGAAACAAAAGAAGAAAAGGATACAAAAACAAAACCCCAAAAATTAAGAAAATAGCCATAGGGAAATAACATATCGATAATTACCTTAAACATGAACGGATTATAAAGCTCCACAACAAAAGACACAGGATTGCTGAATGGATACAAACACAAGACCCAATATAATGCTGTCTACAAGAGACCCACTTTAGACCTAGGGACACATTCAGACTGAAAGTGAGGGGATGGAAAAAGATATTCCATGCAAATGAAATCAAAAGAAAGCTGGAGTAGGAATACTCATATCAGATAAAATAGACTTTAAATAAAGAATGTTACAAGACACAAGGAAGGACACTACATAATGATCAATGATCAATCAAGAAGAAGATATAACAATATAAATATATATGCACCGAACATAGGAGCACCTCAATACATAAGGCAACTGCTAAAAGCTTTAAAAGAGAGGAATTGACAGTAACACAATAATAGTGGGGACTTTAACACCACACTTACAAAAATGGACAGATCATCCAAATGAAAATAAATAAGGAAACAAAAGCTTTAAATGACACAATAGACCATAAAGATTTAATCATATTTATAAGACATTCCATCCAAAACAAGCAGATTACACTTTATTCTCAAGTGCACACGGAACATTCTCCAGGATAGATCACATCTTGGGTCACAAATCAAGCCTCAGTTAAATTTAAGAAAACTGAAATCATATCAAGCATCTTTGCTGACCACAATGCTATGAGATTAGAATGAATTACAGGGGGGAAAAACATAAAAAACACAAACACATGGAGGCTAAACAATACATCACTAAAAACCAAGAGATCACTAAAGAAATCCAAGAGGAACTCAAAAATACCTAGAGACAAATAACAATGAAAACACGATGATCCTAAACCTATGGGATGCAGCAAAAGCAGTTCTAAGAGGGAAGTTTATAGCTATACAAGCCTACCTCAAGAAACAAGAAAAATCTCAAATAAACAATCTAAACTTACACCTAAAGGAATAGAGAAAAAAGAACAAACAAAACCCAAAAGTTAGCAGAAGGAAAGAAAACATAAAGATCAGAGCAGAAATAAATGAAATAGAAACACAAGAAAACAATAGCAAAGATCAATAAAACTAAAAGCTGGTTCTTGAGAAGATAAACAAAACAGATAAACCATTAGCCAGACTCATCAAGAAAAAGAGGGAGAGGACTCAAATCAATAAAATTAGAAATGAAAAAGGAGAAGTTACAACAGACACCACAGAATACAAAGCATCCTAAGAGACTACTACAAGCAAACTCTATGCCAATAAAATGGACAGCCTGGAGAAATGGAAAATTCTTAAAAAGGTATAACCTTCCAAGATAGAACCAGGAAGAAATAGAAAATATGAACCACACCAATCAAAGTAATGAAATGAAAATATGATGAAAAATCTTCCAACAAACAAAAGTCCAGGACCAGATGGCTTCACAGTGAATTCTATCAAACATTTACGAAGAGCAACACCCCCATCTTCTCAAACTCTTCCAAAAAAACTGCAGAGGAAGGAACACTCGGAAACTCATCTATGAGGCCACCATCACCCTGATACCAAAAACCAGACAAAGATACTACAAAAAAAGAAAATTACAGCCAGTTCACTGATGAATATAGATGCAAAAAGCTCAACAAAATACTAGCAAACAGAATACAAACCGCACATTAAAAGGATCATACACCATTATCAAGTGGGGGTTTATCCCAGAAATGCAAGGATTCTTCAATATATGCAAATCAATCAATGTGATACACCATATTAACAAATTGAAGAATAAAAACCATATGATCATCCAAATAGATGCAGAGAAAGCTTTGGACAAAATTCAACACCATTATGATAAAAAACTCTCCAGAAAAGTGGGCATAGAGGGAACCTACCTCAAAATAATAAAGCCCATATATGACAAACCCACAGCAAACATCATTCTCAATGTGTGAAAAACTGAAAGCATTTCCTCTAGATCAGGAACAAGGACAAAGATGTCTGCTCTACCACTATATTCAACATAGTTTTTGGAAGTCCTAGCCACGGCAATCAGAGAAGAAAAAGAAAAAAAAAGGAATATAAATCGGAAAAGAAGAAGTAAAACTGTCACTCTTTGCAGATGACATGATATATACATAGAGAATCCTAAAGATGCCACCAGAAAACTACTAGAGCTGATCAATGAATTTGGTAAAGTAGGCAGGATACAAAATTAATGCACAGAAATCTCTTGCATTCCTATACATAATGATGAAAACTCTGAAAGAGAAATACATAAGGAAACACTCCCATTTACCAATGCAACAAAAAGAATAAAAA